>NC_052944.1:20587709-21187709 GCF_013358895.1 Oreochromis aureus | reverse complement strand
ACTCTGACTGTTCAGCTGGCCTGCTTCACCATCACGTTACAGAGAGACGGCCAAGTTCATACTCTGACTATTCAGCTTCCCTGGTTCACCGTCATGATACAGAGAGACGGCCAAGTTCAGACTCTGACTATTCAGCTGGCCTGCTTCACCATCACTTTACAGAGAGACGGCCAAGTTCAGACTCTGACCGTTCAGCTTCCCTGGTTCGCCGTCATGTTACAGAGAGACGGCCAAGTTCATACTCTGACTATTCAGCTGGCCTGCTTCACCATCACGTTACAGAGAGACGGCCAAGTTCATACTCTGACTATTCAGCTGGCCTGCTTCACCATCACGTTACAGAGAGACGGCCAAGTTCAGACTCTGACCGTTCAGCTTCCCTGGTTCGCCGTCATGTTACAGAGAGACGGCCAAGTTCAGACTCTGACTGTCCAGCTTCCTTGGTTCGCCGTCACGTTACAGAGCGAAGGACAAGTTTGGACTCTGACTGTTCAGCTGGCCTGCTTCACCATCACTTTACAGAGAGACGGCCAAGTTCATACTCTGACTATTCAGCTTCCCTGGTTCGCCGTCACGTTACAGAGCGAAGGACAAGTTTGGACTCTGACTGTTCAGCTGGCCTGCTTCACCATCACTTTACAGAGAGACGGCCAAGTTCAGACTCTGACCATTCAGCTTCCCTGGTTCGCCGTCATGTTACAGAGAGACGGCCAAGTTCAGACTCTGACTGTCCAGCTTTCTTGGTTCACTGTTGCGTTACAGAGAGATGGACAAGTTTAGACTCTAACTATTCAGCTGGCCTCCTTCACCATCACTATACAGAGAGACGGCCAAGTTCATACTCTGACTATTCAGCTTCCCTGGTTCGCCGTCACGTCACAGAGCCGAAGGACAAGTTTGGACTCTGACTGTTCAGCTGGCCTGCTTCACCATCACTTTACAGAGAGACGGCCAAGTTTGGACTCTGACTGTTCAGCTTCCCTGGTTCACGTCGTCATGATACAGAGGCGGCCAAGTTCAGACTCTGACTATTCAGCTGGCCTGCTTCACCGTCACGATACAGCGAGATGGCCACGTTCGGAGGATCAGCAATGACCTGCCCCCTGTGTGATGGCTGAACCGAAAGACGCGCAGAGTTGGACATCAATGCATCATTCATGTTTTGGGTTTAAAAGCAAAGTTATTCACAATAGTAAATAGACACTGAAGGAGAAGCGGTTAACGGCCTTATTATTTTCTGTACTTTTTCTCTTGTTTATTCAGTTAGGGAGTTAGGGGCAGCACTTGTCTTTTTTGGGTTTACAATGACTGCCTAACGCACACTGCACCAATAAAGATTTCGTTTGATAAACAAAGCGTTGTAGTTGATTGTGTTTCTTTTTAATTTTAGTTTTGACCAGATGTGATCAGGAAGCCGGTCAACAAAGCACAATATTCAGCAGCTACAGAGTCAGATATTTCTAAAAGGAATCATCAGGTTAAATAACAGAAAAGAAGAAGAAGAAGCAAGACAAAAGCTTGGCATCGACTCATGTTCCCAAACAAGACTTAAACTAAACGCTATCCTTTGTATGAATGTTTAAATGTTGGCAGAAATGTTGAACTTATGAGGATAAAAGATGATATGATATGAGTGTTTCCAGTGTCCGGCCAGTCCCAAAGCAGACGTGGAAAAAGAAAGGTGGAAAATGTATTGTAAAAGCAGACGGTAGAGAAATATGAATGGTTTTTAAAGGTATATGTTCAGGAATAATATATTAAATATGTGTGTGTGTGTATTTGTGCGTGTGTCCGTGTGAACGGAGGAACAATGTCATACGCCAAGTCAGCAGCTGTTAAATAAAGGACTTAAGCCCATGCCGCGGTGCCAAAGCGGGCGTGGCGGAAGTTTAGCTCAGTGCGATAGAAGGCCGCCTGCAGAGGTGAAAGTCGATGGTTCGAATCTCCATTTACCCGCCTGACATTTTGACTGCCTGACTTGGAGCTCACTTCAATGAAAGGCCAGAGCACATCGTCGCTGCTTACAATGTGAAGATTGGGACAAATACAGGTGTGGACGTCTGCGAGACGTTCCACAAAGTGGATTTGGCACATGGCATAAACACAATACTAACGTACCTAAAACTTCACTACATAGAAAACCTACGGGAAGCACCACACAGACAAGCCAGTTACTGTAAAGAAAATATTAACGTCCTCCACTTCGTGCTACACAACGTGGCAGACCTGTGAGAGACAAGACTCGGGTCACAAACCAGCCGTGGACAGAAAAGAGAATATTAACATCCTCCACTCCATGCTACACAAGGCGGCAGACCTGTGAGAACCAAGACTCGGGTCACAAACCAGCCGTGGACAGAAAAGAGAATATTAACATCCTCCACTTCGTGCTACACAAGGCGGCAGACCTGTGAGAGACAAGACTCGGGTCACAAACCAGCCGTTCACAGAAAAGAGAATATTAACATCCTCCACTCCATGCTACACAAGGCGGCAGACCTGTGAGAACCAAGACTCGGGTCACAAACCAGCCGGGCCCTGAAAAGAGAATATTAACATCCTCCACTCCGTGCTACACAAGGTGGCAGACCTGTGAGAACCAAGACTCGGGTCACAAACCAGCCGTGGATTGAAAAGAGAATATTAACATCCTCCACTCCGTGCTACACAAGGCGGCAGACCTCTGAGAACCAAGACTCAGGTCACAGACCAGTCGGGGACAGAAAAGAGAATATTAACATCCTCCACTTCGTGCTACACAACGTGGCAGACCTGTGAGAGACAAGACTCGGGTCACAAACCAGCCGTGGATAGAAAAGAGAATATTAACATCCTCCCTTACGTGCGTGCTACACAAGGCGGCAGACCTGTGAGAACCAAGACTCGGGTCACAAACCAGCCGGGCCCTGAAAAGAGAATATTAACATCCTCCACTCCGTGCTACACAAGGCGGCAGACCTGTGAGAACCAAGACTCGGGTCACAGACCAGCCGTGGATTGAAAAGAGAATATTAACATCCTCCACTCCGTGCTACACAAGGTGGCAGACCTGTGAGAACCAAGGCTGGGGTCACAAACCAGCCGTGGATTGAAAAGAGAATATTAACATCCTCCACTCCATGCTACACAAGGTGGCAGACCTGTGAGAACCAAGGCTGGGGTCACAAACCAGCCGTGGATTGAAAAGAGAATATTAACATCCTCCACTCCGTGCTACACAAGGCGGCAGACCTCTGAGAACCAAGACTCGGGTCACAAACCAGCCGGGCCCTGAAAAGAGAATATTAACATCCTCCACTCCGTGCTACACAAGGTGGCAGACCTGTGAGAACCAAGACTCAGGTCACAGACCAGCCGGGCCCTGAAAAGAGAATATTAACATCCTCCACTCCGTGCTACACAAGGCGGCAGACCTGTGAGAACCAAGACTCGGGTCACAAACCAGCCGGGCCCTGAAAAGAGAATATTAACATCCTCCACTCCGTGCTACACAAGGTGGCAGACCTGTGAGAGACAAGACTCGGGTCACAAACCAGCCGTGGACAGAAAAGAGAATATTAACATCCTCCACTTCGTGCTACACAAGGCGGCAGACCTGTGAGAACCAAGACTCGGGTCACAAACCAGCCGTGGATTGAAAAGAGAATATTAACATCCTCCACTCCGTGCTACACAAGGTGGCAGACCTGTGAGAACCAAGACTGGGGTCACAGACCAGCCGTGGATTGAAAAGAGAATATTAACATCCTCCACTCCGTGCTACACAAGGTGGCAGACCTGTGAGAACCAAGACTGGGGTCACAAACCAGCCGTGGATTGAAAAGAGAATATTAACATCCTCCACACCGTGCTACACAAGGTGGCAGACCTGTGAGAACCAAGACTGGGGTCACAAACCAGCCGTGGATTGAAAAGAGAATATTAACATCCTCCACTCCGTGCTACACAAGGCGGCAGACCTCTGAGAACCAAGATTCAGGTCACAGACCAGTCGGGGACAGAAAAGAGAATATTAACATCCTCCACTCCGTGCTACACAAGGCGGCAGACCTCTGAGAACCAAGACTCAGGTCACAGACCAGTCGGGGACAGAAAAGAGAATATTAACATCCTCCACTCCGTGCTACACAACGTGGCAGACCTGTGCAGCCGAAGTCTCAAACCCACCTGGAAAAAATCTACTCACCTTGTACAAGGATTACACCCTCAGAGAGCCTCCTGGCAGAGCAGCCTCATTGGTGTCAAACAAGAATGCCTTACCGCAACATGTGGCTAAAGCGAGTCGGCGACTGGGGGAGGACAGCTCTCTTACACATGATGAGATCCATCTTGAGGCTGAGCAGCTTAGTCTTCTGCATCTGTGGGCAAATTCTCCATTCAGTCATGCATAGGCTTCCACCTGTGACTCTGACCATTCCACTTCCCTGGTTCACTGTCACATTACAGAGCGATGGACAAGTTTGGACTCTGACAATTCAGCTTCCCTGGTTCACCGTCATGATACAGAGCGAAGGACAAGTTTGGACTCTGACAATTCCACTTCCCTGGTTCACCGTCATGATACAGAGAGACAGCAGAGTTCAGACTCTGACTATTAAGCTGGCCTGCTTCACCATCACTATACAGAGAGACGGCCAAGTTCATACTCTGACTATTCAGCTTCCCTGGTTCGCCGTCACGTTACAGAGCGAAGGACAAGTTTGGACTCTGACTGTTCAGCTTCCCTGGTTCACCGTTATGATACAGAGAGACGGCCAAGTTCAGACTCTGACTATTCAGCTGGCCTGCTTCACCATCACGTTACAGAGAGACGGCCAAGTTCAGACTCTGACCGTTCAGCTTCCCTGGTTCGCCGTCATGTTACAGAGAGACGGCCAAGTTCAGACTCTGACTGTCCAGCTTCCTTGGTTCGCTGTTGCGTTACAGAGAGATGGACAAGTTCAGACTCTAACTATTCAGCTGGCCTCCTTCACCATCACTATACAGAGAGACGGCCAAGTTCATACTCTGACTATTCAGCTTCCCTGGTTCGTCGTCACGTTACAGAGAGACGGCCAAGTTCGGAGGATCAGCAATGACCTGCCCCCTGTGTGATGGCTGAACCGAAAGACGCGCAGAGTTGGACATCAATGCATCATTCATGTTTTGGGTTTAAAAGCAAAGTTATTCACAATAGTAAATACACACTGAAGGAGAAGCGATTAACGGCCTTATTATTTTCTGTACTTTTTTCTCTTGTTTATTCAGTTAGGGAGTTAGGGGCAGCACTTGTCTTTTTTTGGGTTTACAATGACTGCCTAACGCACACTGCACCAATAAAGATTTCGTTTGATAAACAAAGCGTTGTAGTTGATTGTGTTTCTTTTTAATTTTAGTTTTGACCAGATGTGATCAGGAAGCCGGTCAACAAAGCACAATATTCAGCAGCTACAGAGTCAGATATTTCTAAAATGAATCATCAGGTTAAATAACAGAAAAAGAAGAAGAAGAAGCAAGACAAAAGCTTGGCATCGACTCATGTTCCCAAACAAGACTTAAACTAAACGCTATCCTTTGTATGAATGTTTAAATGTTGGCAGAAATGTTGAACTTATGAGGATAAAAGATGATATGATATGAGTGTTTCCAGTGTCTGGCCAGTCCCAAAGCAGACGTGGATTGAAAAGAGAATATTAACATCCTCCACTTCGTGCTACACAAGGCGGCAGACCTGTGAGAACCAAGACTCGGGTCACAAACCAGCCGTGGATTGAAAAGAGAATATTAACATCCTCCACTCCGTGCTACACAAGGCGGCAGGCCTGTGAGAACCAAGACTCGGGTCACAGACCAGTCGGGGACAGAAAAGAGAATATTAACATCCTCCACTTCGTGCTACACAACGTGGCAGACCTGTGAGAACAAAGACTGGGGTCACAAACCAGCCGGGGCCTGAAAAGAGAATATTAACATCCTCCACTTCGTGCTACACAAGGCGGCAGACCTGTGAGAACCAAGACTCGGGTCACAAACCAGCCGGGGCCTGAAAAGAGAATATTAACATCCTCCACTCCGTGCTACACAAGGCGGCAGACCTGTGAGAGACCAGACTCGGGTCACAAACCAGCCGTGGATTGAAAAGAGAATATTAACATCCTCCACTTCGTGCTACACAACGTGGCAGACCTGTGAGAGACAAGACTCGGGTCACAAACCAGCCGTGGATAGAAAAGAGAATATTAACATCCTCCACTTCGTGCTACACAAGGCGGCAGACCTGTGAGAACAAAGACTCGGGTCACAGACCAGCCGTGGATTGAAAAGAGAATATTAACATCCTCCACTCCGTGCTACACAAGGTGGCAGACCTGTGAGAACAAAGACTCGGGTCACAAACCAGCCGTGGATTGAAAAGAGAATATTAACATCCTCCACTTCGTGCTACACAAGGCGGCAGACCTGTGAGAACCAAGACTCGGGTCACAAACCAGCCGGGGCCTGAAAAGAGAATATTAACATCCTCCACTCCGTGCTACACAAGGCGGCAGACCTGTGAGAGACCAGACTCGGGTCACAAACCAGCCGTGGATTGAATAGAGAATATTAACATCCTCCACTTCGTGCTACACAACGTGGCAGACCTGTGAGAGACAAGACTCGGGTCACAAACCAGCCGTGGACAGAAAAGAGAATATTAACATCCTCCACTTCGTGCTACACAAGGCGGCAGACCTGTGAGAGACAACACTCGGGTCACAAACCAGCCGTGGACAGAAAAGAGAATATTAACATCCTCCACTTCGTGCTACACAAGGCGGCAGACCTGTGAGAACCAAGACTCGGGTCACAAACCAGCCGGGGCCTGAAAAGAGAATATTAACATCCTCCACTCCGTGCTACACAAGGCGGCAGACCTGTGAGAGACCAGACTCGGGTCACAAACCAGCCGTGGATTGAATAGAGAATATTAACATCCTCCACTTCGTGCTACACAACGTGGCAGACCTGTGAGAGACAAGACTCGGGTCACAAACCAGCCGTGGACAGAAAAGAGAATATTAACATCCTCCACTTCGTGCTACACAAGGCGGCAGACCTGTGAGAGACAAGACTCGGGTCACAAACCAGCCGTGGACAGAAAAGAGAATATTAACATCCTCCACTTCGTGCTACACAAGGCGGCAGACCTGTGAGAACCAAGACTCAGGTCACAGACCAGCCGTGGATTGAAAAGAGAATATTAACATCCTCCACTCCGTGCTACACAAGGTGGCAGACCTGTGAGAACCAAGACTCAGGTCACAGACCAGCCGTGGATTGAAAAGAGAATATTAACATCCTCCACTCCGTGCTACACAAGGTGGCAGACCTGTGAGAACCAAGACTGGGGTCACAAACCAGCCGTGGATTGAAAAGAGAATATTAACATCCTCCACTCCGTGCTACACAAGGCGGCAGACCTCTGAGAACCAAGACTCAGGTCACAGACCAGTCGGGGACAGAAAAGAGAATATTAACATCCTCCACTCCGTGCTACACAACGTGGCAGACCTGTGAGAACCAAGACTGGGGTCACAAACCAGCCGTGGATTGAAAAGAGAATATTAACATCCTCCACTCCGTGCTACACAAGGCGGCAGACCTCTGAGAACCAAGACTCAGGTCACAGACCAGTCGGGGACAGAAAAGAGAATATTAACATCCTCCACTCCGTGCTACACAACGTGGCAGACCTGTGTAGCCAAGTCTCAAACCCACCTGGAAAAATCTACTCACCTTGTACAAGGATTACACCTCAGAGAGCCTCCTGGCAGAGCAGCCTCATTGGTGTCAAACAACAATGCCTTACCGCAACATGTGGCTAAAGCGAGTCGGCGACTGGGGGAGGACAGCTCTCTTACACATGATGAGATCCATCTTGAGGCTGAGCAGCTTAGTCTTCTGCATCTGTGGGCAAATTCTCCATTCAGTCATGCATAGGCTTCCACCTGTGACTCTCACCATTCCACTTCCCTGGTTCACTGTCACATTACAGAGAGAAGGACAAGTTTGGACTCTGACAATTCAGCTTCCCTGGTTCACCGTTGCGTTACAGAGAGAAGGACAAGTTTGGACTCTGACAATTCAGCTTCCTGGTTCACCGTCATGATACAGAGCGAAGGACAAGTTTGGACTCTGACAATTCCACTTCCCTGGTTCATCGTCATGATACAGAGAGACAGCAGAGTTCAGACTCTGACTATTAAGCTGGCCTGCTTCACCATCACTATACAGAGAGACGGCCAAGTTCATACTCTGACTATTCAGCTTCCCTGGTTCACCGTCATGATACAGAGAGACGGCCAAGTTCAGACTCTGACTATTCAGCTGGCCTGCTTCACCATCACGTTACAGAGAGACGGCCAAGTTCAGACTCTGACCGTTCAGCTTCCCTGGTTCGCCGTCATGTTACAGAGAGACGGCCAAGTTCAGACTCTGACTGTCCAGCTTCCTTGGTTCGCTGTTGCGTTACAGAGAGACGGCCAAGTTCATACTCTGACTATTCAGCTTCCCTGGTTCGCCGTCACGTTACAGAGAGAAGGACAAGTTTGGACTCTGACAATTCAGCTTCCCTGGTTCACCGTCATGATACAGAGCGAAGGACAAGTTTGGACTCTGACAATTCCACTTCCCTGGTTCACCGTCATGATACAGAGAGACAGCAGAGTTCAGACTCTGACTATTAAGCTGGCCTGCTTCACCATCACTATACAGAGAGACGGCCAAGTTCATACTCTGACTATTCAGCTTCCCTGGTTCACCGTCATGATACAGAGAGACGGCCAAGTTCAGACTCTGACTATTCAGCTGGCCTGCTTCACCATCACGTTACAGAGAGACGGCCAAGTTCAGACTCTGACCGTTCAGCTTCCCTGGTTCGCCGTCATGTTACAGAGAGACGGCCAAGTTCAGACTCTGACTATTAAGCTGGCCTCCTTCACCATCACTATACAGAGAGACGGCCAAGTTCATACTCTGACTATTCAGCTTCCCTGGTTCGCCGTCACGTTACAGAGCGAAGGACAAGTTTGGACTCTGACTGTTCAGCTGGCCTGCTTCACCATCACTATACAGAGAGACGGCCAAGTTCATACTCTGACTATTCAGCTTCCCTGGTTCGCCGTCACGTTACAGAGAGACGGCCAAGTTCATACTCTGACTATTCAGCTTCCCTGGTTCGCCGTCACGTTACAGAGAGAAGGACAAGTTCAGACTCTGACTATTCAGCTGGCCTGCTTCACCATCACGTTACAGAGAGACGGCCAAGTTCATACTCTGACTATTCAGCTTCCCTGGTTCGCCGTCACGTTACAGAGAGAAGGACAAGTTCAGACTCTGACCGTTCAGCTTCCCTGGTTCGCCGTCATGTTACAGAGAGACGGCCAAGTTCAGACTCTGACTGTCCAGCTTCCTTGGTTCGCTGTTGCGTTACAGAGAGATGGACAAGTTCAGACTCTAACTATTCAGCTGGCCTCCTTCACCATCACTATACAGAGAGACGGCCAAGTTCATACTCTGACTATTCAGCTTCCCTGGTTCGCCGTCACGTTACAGAGCGAAGGACAAGTTTGGACTCTGACTGTTCAGCTGGCCTGCTTCACCATCACTTTACAAAGAGACGGCCAAGTTCAGACTCTGACCGTTCAGCTTCCCTGGTTCACCGTCATGATACAGAGATACGGACAAGTTCAGACTCTGACTATTCAGCTGGCCTGCTTCACCGTCACGATACAGCGAGATGGCCACGTTCGGAGGATCAGCAATGACCTGCCCCCTGTGTGATGGCTGAACGGAAAGACGCGCAGAGTTGGACATCAATGCATCATTCATGTTTTGGGTTTAAAAGCAAAGTTATTCACAATAGTAAATAGACACTGAAGGAGAAGCGATTAACGGCCTTATTATTTTCTGTACTTTTTCTTGTTTATTCAGTTAGGGAGTTAGGGGCAGCACTTGTCTTTTTTTGGGTTTACAATGACTGCTTAACGCACACTGCACCAATAAAGATTTCGTTTGATAAACAAAGCGTTGTAGTTGATTGTGTTTCTTTTTAATTTTAGTTTTGACCAGATGTGATCAGGAAGCCGGTCAACAAAGCACAATATTCAGCAGCTACAGAGTCAGATATTTCTAAAAGGAATCATCAGGTTAAATAACAGAAAAAGAAGAAGAAGAAGCAAGACAAAAGCTTGGCATCGACTCATGTTCCCAAACAAGACTTAAACTAAACGCTATCCTTTGTATGAATGTTTAAATGTTGGCAGAAATGTTGAACTTATGAGGATAAAAGATGATATGATATGAGTGTTTCCAGTGTCCGGTCAGTCGCAAAGCAGACGTGGAAAAAGAAAGGTGGAAAATGTATTGTAAAAGCAGTCTCTCCTGTACTGTCGAGGCAGTGAAAATTGCGGTGTATCACCTACTAGATCATATTCTCAACCTGTACCGCACCGATGAATGCAACGGTGTAAGATCAATCACCCCAGCCAAAGAGAGCACGAGTGTCTGAGAGTATTGGAGGATTACTTTACGCCAACAATTATTACAGCATCAGGAAAAAACTCATCACGCCCGCTTCATTCCTTCCATTAAGCGGTTCCTGTTTGACCGCGAGATTGAAGCGTCAGATGCAAAAGTCGGAATCGTGGCGGACACGCTGTTGTACGAGCTGAAATCGGAAAGGCAAATCCTAGACGCAATCTCCAACACTTACGACAAACTGGTGGGAAACGATGATGTGAAACATAGTCAGCTGGAGATTGTTACACTGTGTTACAAATCCAATTTCTGGTGTCCTGTGTAAATTGTGCACTGTGACTTTGTGACGAAGAACCCGCTTTGTACACTGTTTTGCGTTGTCTATTCCAAAAAAGACCAACAGAAACAATCAAACGTGTGTGTTTTTTGTTGTTTTATTTTTTCTTCTCTCACCAACACTGACAAGATTTTACAAATCAACACAGATGTTATATTGCGTACATACACCAAGTGCATGCGTACTGCTGCTACTGTCACAGCTTTGCAAACGGAGGAGAATTGTGCGCTGATTGGGAAAAGAAATCATACACCGGTCGGGAATTCTTGCGCCCGGTCGGGGACATTCATCGCCGGTCGGGGAGAATCGTACCTCGGTCGGGGACATTCATATACCGGTCGGGGACATTCATACGCCGGTCGGGAGAATCGTACCTCGGTCGGGGACATTTTTATACCGGTCGGGACATCATCGCCGGTCGGGGACATTCATACGCCGGTCGGGACATCATACCGGTCGGGAGAATCGTACCTCGGTCGGGGACATTCATACACCGGTCGGGGACATTCATACGCCCGGTCGGGAGAATCGTACCTCGGTCGGGGACATTTATACCGGTCGGGACATCATACGCCGGTCGGGGACATTCATACCGGTCGGGGACATCATACGCCGGTCGGGAGAATCGTACCTCGGTCGGGGACATTCATACACCGGTCGGGGACATTCATCATACCGGTCGGGAGAATCGTACCTCGGTCGGGGACATTCATCGCCGGTCGGGGACATTCATACGCCCGGTCGGGGACATCATACGCCGGTCGGGAGAATCGTACCTCGGTCGGGGACATTTATACCGGTCGGGGACATTCATACCGGTCGGGGACATTCATCGCCGGTCGGGGACATTTATACCGGTCGGGACATCATACGCCGGTCGGGGACATCATATACCGGTCGGGAGAATCGCACCTCGGTCGGGGACATTCATACACCGGTCGGGGACATTCATACCGGTCGGGAGAATCGTACCTCGGTTGGGGACATTCATACGCCCGGTCGGGGACATTCATACCGGTCGGGACATCATACGCCGGTCGGGGAGAATCGTACCTCGGTCGGGGACATCATACGCCGGTCGGGGACATTCATACGCCGGTCGGGGACATCATCACACCGGTCGGGAGAATCGTACCTCGGTCGGGGACATTCATACACGGGTCGGGACATTCATACCGGTCGGGAGAATCGTACCTCGGTCGGGGACATTTATACCGGTCGGGACATCATACGCCGGTCGGGACATTCATACGCCGGTCGGGACATCATACCGGTCGGGACATTCATCGCCGGTCGGGGACATTCATACGCCGGTCGGGGACATCATCGCCCGGTCGGGAGAATCGTACCTCGGTCGGGGACATTTATCGCCGGTCGGGGACATTCATACGCCGGTCGGGGACATTCATATACCGGTCGGGACATTCATATCGCCCGGTCGGGAGAATCGTACCTCGGTCGGGGACATTTATACCGGTCGGGGACATCATACGCCGGTCGGGACATTCATACGCCGGTCGGGACATCATACACCTGTCGGGACATTCATACGCCGGTCGGGGAGAATCGTACCTCGGTCGGGGACATTCATACGCCGGTCGGGGACATTCATACGCCCGGTCGGGAGAATCGTACCTCGGTCGGGGACATTCATACGCCGGTCGGGGACATTCATACGCCGGTCGGGGAGAATCGTACCTCGGTCGGGGACATTCATACGCCGGTCGGGATATTCATACCGGTCGGGGACATTCATCGCCGGTCGGGAGAATCGTACCTCGGTCGGGGACATTTACTCGCCGGTCGGGGACATTCATACGCCGGTCGGGGACATTCATACGCCGGTCGGGGACATTCATACGCCGGTCGGGGAGAATCGTACCTCGGTCGGGGACATTTATCGCCGGTCGGGACATCATACGCCCGGTCGGGACATTCATACGCCCGGTCGGGACATCATACACCTGTCGGGACATTCATACGCCCGGTCGGGAGAATCGTACCTCGGTCGGGGACATTCATACGCCCGGTCGGGGACATTCATACGCCCGGTCGGGAGAATCGTACCTCGGTCGGGGACATTCATACGCTGGTCGGGGACATTCATACGCCCGGTCGGGAGAATCGTACCTCGGTCGGGGACATTCATACCGGTCGGGATATTCATATCGCCCGGTCGGGGACATTCATATCGCCGGTCGGGGAGAATCGTACCTCGGTCGGGGACATTTATACGCCCGGTCGGGGACATCATACGCCCGGTCGGGGACATTCATACCGGTCGGGGAGAATCGTACCTCGGTCGGGGGACATTCATACGCCCGGCAGTGAAAAGAGAATATTAACGTCCTCTACTCCGTGCTACACAACGTGGCAGAGCTGTGCAGCCAAGTCTCAAACCCACCTGGAAAAGATCTACTCACCTTGTACAAGGATTACACCTCAGAGAGCCTCCTGGCAGACCAGCCTCATTGGTGTCAAACAACAATGCCTTACCCCAACATGTGGCTAAAGCGAGTCGGTGACTGGAGGAGGACAGCTCTCTTACACATGATGAGATCCATCTTGAGGCTGAGCAGCTTAGTCTTCTGCATCTGTGGGCAAATTCTCCATTCAGTCATGCATAGGCTTCCACCTGTGACTCTGACCATTCAGCTTCCCTGGTTCACCGTTGCGTTACAGAGCGAAGGACAAGTTTGGAGTCTGACAATTCAGCTGGCCTGCTTCACCATCACGTTACAGAGAGACGGCCAAGTTCAGACTCTGACTGTTCAGCTTCCCTGGTTCACCGTCATGATACAGAGAGACGGCCAAGTTCGGAGGATCAGCAATGACCTGCCCCCTGTGTGATGGCTGAACCGAAAGACGCGCAGAGTTGGACATCAATGCATCATTCATGTTTTGGGTTTAAAAGCAAAGTTATTCACAATAGTAAATACACACTGAAGGAGAAGCGATTAACGGCCTTATTATTTTCTGTACTTTTTCTCTTGTTTATTCAGTTAGGAGTTAGGGGCAGCACTTGTCTTTTTTGGGTTTACAATGACTGCCTAACGCACACTGCACCAATAAAGATTTCGTTTGATAAACAAAGCGTTGTAGTTGATTGTGTTTCTTTTTAATTTTAGTTTTGACCAGATGTGATCAGGAAGCCGGTCAACAAAGCACAATATTCAGCAGCTACAGAGTCAGATATTTCTAAAAGGAATCATCAGGTTAAATAACAGAAAAGAAGAAGAAGAAGCAAGACAAAAGCTTGGCATCGACTCATGTTCCCAAACAAGACTTAAACTAAACGCTATCCTTTGTATGAATGTTTAAATGTTGGCAGAAATGTTGAACTTATGAGGATAAAAGATGATATGATATGAGTGTTTCCAGTGTCTGGCCAGTCCCAAAGCAGACGTGGATTGAAAAGAGAATATTAACATCCTCCACTTCGTGCTACACAAGGCGGCAGACCTGTGAGAACCAAGACTCGGGTCACAAACCAGCCGTGGATTGAAAAGAGAATATTAACATCCTCCACTCCGTGCTACACAAGGCGGCAGACCTCTGAGAACCAAGACTCAGGTCACAGACCAGTCGGGGACAGAAAAGAGAATATTAACATCCTCCACTTCGTGCTACACAACGTGGCAGACCTGTGAGAACAAAGACTGGGGTCACAAACCAGCCGGGGCCTGAAAAGAGAATATTAACATCCTCCACTTCGTGCTACACAAGGCGGCAGACCTGTGAGAACCAAGACTCGGGTCACAAACCAGCCGTGGATTGAAAAGAGAATATTAACATCCTCCACTTCGTGCTACACAACGTGGCAGACCTGTGAGAGATAAGACTCGGGTCACAAACCAGCCGTGGATAGAAAAGAGAATATTAACATCCTCCACTTCGTGCTACACAACGTGGCAGACCTGTGAGAACAAAGACTGGGGTCACAAACCAGCCGGGGCCTGAAAAGAGAATATTAACATCCTCCACTTCGTGCTACACAAGGCGGCAGACCTGTGAGAACCAAGACTCGGGTCACAAACCAGCCGGGGCCTGAAAAGAGAATATTAACATCCTCCACTCCGTGCTACACAAGGCGGCAGACCTGTGAGAGACCAGACTCGGGTCACAAACCAGCCGTGGATTGAAAAGAGAATATTAACATCCTCCACTTCGTGCTACACAACGTGGCAGACCTGTGAGAGACAAGACTCGGGTCACAAACCAGCCGTGGATAGAAAAGAGAATATTAACATCCTCCACTTCGTGCTACACAAGGCGGCAGACCTGTGAGAACCAAGACTCGGGTCACAAACAAGCCGGGCCCTGAAAAGAGAATATTAACATCCTCCACTTCGTGCTACACAAGGCGGCAGACCTGTGAGAACCAAGACTCGGGTCACAGACCAGCCGTGGATTGAAAAGAGAATATTAACATCCTCCACTCCGTGCTACACAAGGTGGCAGACCTGTGAGAACAAAGACTCGGGTCACAAACCAGCCGTGGATAGAAAAGAGAATATTAACATCCTCCACTTCGTGCTACACAAGGCGGCAGACCTGTGAGAACCAAGACTCGGGTCACAAACAAGCCGGGCCCTGAAAAGAGAATATTAACATCCTCCACTTCGTGCTACACAAGGCGGCAGACCTGTGAGAACCAAGACTCGGGTCACAGACCAGCCGTGGATAGAAAAGAGAATATTAACATCCTCCACTTCGTGCTACACAAGGCGGCAGACCTGTGAGAACCAAGACTCGGGTCACAAACCAGCCGGGGCCTGAAAAGAGAATATTAACATCCTCCACTCCGTGCTACACAAGGCGGCAGACCTGTGAGAGACCAGACTCGGGTCACAAACCAGCCGTGGATTGAATAGAGAATATTAACATCCTCCACTTCGTGCTACACAACGTGGCAGACCTGTGAGAGACAAGACTCGGGTCACAAACCAGCCGTGGACAGAAAAGAGAATATTAACATCCTCCACTTGTGCTACACAAGGCGGCAGACCTGTGAGAACCAAGACTCGGGTCACAAACCAGCGGGCCCTGAAAAGAGAATATTAACATCCTCCACTCCGTGCTACACAAGGCGGCAGACCTGTGAGAACCAAGACTCGGGTCACAAACCAGCCGGGCCCTGAAAAGAGAATATTAACATCCTCCACTCCGTGCTACACAAGGTGGCAGACCTGTGAGAACCAAGACTCAGGTCACAGACCAGCCGTGGATTGAAAAGAGAATATTAACATCCTCCACTCCGTGCTACACAAGGTGGCAGACCTGTGAGAACCAAGACTGGGGTCACAAACCAGCCGTGGATTGAAAAGAGAATATTAACATCCTCCACTCCGTGCTACACAAGGCGGCAGACCTCTGAGAACCAAGACTCAGGTCACAGACCAGTCGGGGACAGAAAAGAGAATATTAACATCCTCCACTCCGTGCTACACAACGTGGCAGACCTGTGAGAACCAAGACTGGGGTCACAAACCAGCCGTGGATTGAAAAGAGAATATTAACATCCTCCACTCCGTGCTACACAAGGCGGCAGACCTCTGAGAACCAAGACTCAGGTCACAGACCAGTCGGGGACAGAAAAGAGAATATTAACATCCTCCACTCCGTGCTACACAACGTGGCAGACCTGTGTAGCCAAGTCTCAAACCCACCTGGAAAAATCTACTCACCTTGTACAAGGATTACACCTCAGAGAGCCTCCTGGCAGAGCAGCCTCATTGGTGTCAAACAACAATGCCTTACCGCAACATGTGGCTAAAAGCGAGTCGGCGACTGGGGAGGACAGCTCTCTTACACATGATGAGATCCATCTTGAGGCTGAGCAGCTTAGTCTTCTGCATCTGTGGGCAAATTCTCCATTCAGTCATGCATAGGCTTCCACCTGTGACTCTGACCATTCCACTTCCCTGGTTCACTGTCACGTTACAGAGCGAAGGACAAGTTTGGACTCTGACAATTCCACTTCCCTGGTTCATCGTCATGATACAGAGAGACAGCAGAGTTCAGACTCTGACTATTAAGCTGGCCTGCTTCACCATCACTATACAGAGAGACGGCCAAGTTCATACTCTGACTATTCAGCTTCCCTGGTTCACCGTCATGATACAGAGAGACGGCCAAGTTCAGACTCTGACTATTCAGCTGGCCTGCTTCACCATCATGATACAGAGAGACGGCCAAGTTCAGACTCTGACTATTCAGCTGGCCTGCTTCACCATCACGTTACAGAGAGACGGCCAAGTTCAGACTCTGACCGTTCAGCTTCCCTGGTTCGCCGTCATGTTACAGAGAGATGGCCAAGTTCAGACTCTAACTATTCAGCTGGCCTCCTTCACCATCACTATACAGAGAGACGGCCAAGTTCATACTCTGACTATTCAGCTTCCCTGGTTCGCCGTCACGTTACAGAGAGAAGGACAAGTTTGGACTCTGACAATTCAGCTTCCCTGGTTCACCGTCATGATACAGAGCGAAGGACAAGTTTGGACTCTGACAATTCCACTTCCCTGGTTCACCGTCATGATACAGAGAGACAGCAGAGTTCAGACTCTGACTATTAAGCTGGCCTGCTTCACCATCACTATACAGAGAGACGGCCAAGTTCAGACTCTGACTGTCCAGCTTCCTTGGTTCGCTGTTGCGTTACAGAGAGATGGACAAGTTCAGACTCTAACTATTCAGCTGGCCTCCTTCACCATCACTATACAGAGAGACGGCCAAGTTCATACTCTGACTATTCAGCTTCCCTGGTTCGCCGTCACGTTACAGAGAGACGGCCAAGTTCAGACTCTGACTATTCAGCTGGCCTGCTTCACCATCACGTTACAGAGAGACGGCCAAGTTCATACTCTGACTATTCAGCTTCCCTGGTTCGCCGTCACGTTACAGAGAGAAGGACAAGTTCAGACTCTGACCGTTCAGCTTCCCTGGTTCGCCGTCATGTTACAGAGAGACGGCCAAGTTCAGACTCTGACTGTCCAGCTTCCTTGGTTCGCTGTTGCGTTACAGAGAGATGGACAAGTTCAGACTCTAACTATTCAGCTGGCCTCCTTCACCATCACTATACAGAGAGACGGCCAAGTTCATACTCTGACTATTCAGCTTCCCTGGTTCGCCGTCACGTTACAGAGCTAAGGACAAGTTTGGACTCTGACTGTTCAGCTGGCCTGCTTCACCATCACTTTACAGAGAGACGGCCAAGTTCAGACTCTGACCGTTCAGCTTCCCTGGTTCACCGTCATGATACAGAGATACGGACAAGTTCAGACTCTGACTATTCAGCTGGCCTGCTTCACCGTCACGATACAGCGAGATGGCCACGTTCGGAGGATCAGCAATGACCTGCCCCCTGTGTGATGGCTGAACGGAAAGACGCGCAGAGTTGGACATCAATGCATCATTCATGTTTTGGGTTTAAAAGCAAAGTTATTCACAATAGTAAATAGACACTGAAGGAGAAGCGATTAACGGCCTTATTATTTTCTGTACTTTTTTCTCTTGTTTATTCAGTTAGGGAGTTAGGGGCAGCACTTGTCTTTTTTTGGGTTTACAATGACTGCTTAACGCACACTGCACCAATAAAGATTTCGTTTGATAAACAAAGCGTTGTAGTTGATTGATTGTTTCTTTTTAATTTTAGTTTTGACCAGATGTGATCAGGAAGCCGGTCAACAAAGCACAATATTCAGCAGCTACAGAGTCAGATATTTCTAAAAGGAATCATCAGGTTAAATAACAGAAAAAGAAGAAGAAGAAGCAAGACAAAAGCTTGGCATCGACTCATGTTCCCAAACAAGACTTAAACTAAACGCTATCCTTTGTATGAATGTTTAAATGTTGGCAGAAATGTTGAACTTATGAGGATAAAAGATGATATGATATGAGTGTTTCCAGTGTCCGGTCAGTCGCAAAGCAGACGTGGAAAAAGAAAGGTGGAAAATGTATTGTAAAAGCAGTCTCTCCTGTACTCGTCGAGGCAGTGAAAATTGCGGTGTATCACCTACTAGATCATATTCTCAACCTGTACCGCACCGATGAATGCAACGGTGTAAGATCAATCACCCCAGCCAAAGAGAGCACGAGTGTCTGAGAGTATTGGAGGATTACTTTTACGCCGACAATTATTACAGCATCAGGAAAAACTCATCACGCCCGCTTCATTCCTTCCATTAAGCGGTTCCTGTTTGACCGCGAGATTGAAGCGTCAGATGCAAAAGTCGGAATCGTGGCGGACACGCTGTTGTACGAGCTGAAATCGGAAAGGCAAATCCTAGACGCAATCTCCAACACTTACGACAAACTGGTGGGAAACGATGATGTGAAACATAGTCAGCTGGAGATTGTTACACTGTGTTACAAATCCAATTTCTGGTGTCCTGTGTAAATTGTGCACTGTGACTTTGTGACGAAGAACCCGCTTTGTACACTGTTTGCGTTGTCTATTCCAAAAAAAGACCAACAGAAACAATCAAACGTGTATGTTTTTGTTGTTTTATTTTTTTCTTCTCTCACCAACACTGACAAGATTTTACAAATCAACACAGATGTTATATTGCGTACATACACCAAGTGCATGCGTACTGCTGCTACTGTCACAGCTTTGCAAACGGGAGGAGAATTGTGCGCTGATTGGGAAAAGAAATCATACACCGGTCGGGGAATTCTTGCGCCGGTCGGGGACATTCATACGCCGGTCGGGGAGAATCGTACCTCGGTCGGGGACATTCATACGCCGGTCGGGGACATTCATACGCCGGTCGGGGAGAATCGTACCTCGGTCGGGGACATTTATACGCCGGTCGGGGACATCATACCGGTCGGGACATTCATACGCCCGGTCGGGGACATCATCGCCGGTCGGGAGAATCGTACCTCGGTCGGGGACATTCATACACCGGTCGGGGACATTCATACGCCGGTCGGGGAGAATCGTACCTCGGTCGGGGACATTTATACGCCGGTCGGGGACATCATACGCCGGTCGGGGACATTCATACGCCGGTCGGGGACATCATACACCTGTCGGGGACATTCATACGCCGGTCGGGGAGAATCGTACCTCGGTCGGGGACATTCATACGCCGGTCGGGGACATTCATACGCCGGTCGGGGAGAATCGTACCTCGGTCGGGGACATTCATACGCTGGTCGGGGACATTCATACGCCGGTCGGGGAGAATCGTACCTCGGTCGGGGACATTCATACGCCGGTCGGGGATATTCATACGCCGGTCGGGGACATTCATACGCCGGTCGGGGAGAATCGTACCTCGGTCGGGGACATTTATACGCCGGTCGGGGACATCATACGCCGGTCGGGGACATTCATACGCCGGTCGGGGAGAATCGTACCTCGGTCGGGGACATTCATACGCCGGGGAGTGAAAAGAGAATATTAACGTCCTCTACTCCGTGCTACACAACGTGGCAGAGCTGTGCAGCCGAAGTCTCAAACCCACCTGGAAAAGATCTACTCACCTTGTACAAGGATTACACCCTCAGAGAGCCTCCTGGCAGACCAGCCTCATTGGTGTCAAACAACAATGCCTTACCCCAACATGTGGCTAAAGCGAGTCGGTGACTGGAGGAGGACAGCTCTCTTACACATGATGAGATCCATCTTGAGGCTGAGCAGCTTAGTCTTCTGCATCTGTGGGCAAATTCTCCATTCAGTCATGCATAGGCTTCCACCTGTGACTCTGACCATTCAGCTTCCCTGGTTCACCGTTGCGTTACAGAGCGAAGGACAAGTTTGGAGTCTGACAATTCAGCTGGCCTGCTTCACCATCACGTTACAGAGAGACGGCCAAGTTCAGACTCTGACTGTTCAGCTTCCCTGGTTCACCGTCATGATACAGAGAGACGGCCAAGTTCGGAGGATCAGCAATGACCTGCCCCCTGTGTGATGGCTGAACCGAAAGACGCAAGAGAGTTGGACATCAATGCATCATTCATGTTTTGGGTTTAAAAGCAAAGTTATTCACAATAGTAAATACACACTGAAGGAGAAGCGATTAACGGCCTTATTATTTTCTGTACTTTTTTCTCTTGTTTATTCAGTTAGGGAGTTAGGGGCAGCACTTGTCTTTTTTTGGGTTTACAATGACTGCCTAACGCACACTGCACCAATAAAGATTTCGTTTGATAAACAAAGCGTTGTAGTTGATTGTGTTTCTTTTTAATTTTAGTTTTGACCAGATGTGATCAGGAAGCCGGTCAACAAAGCACAATATTCAGCAGCTACAGAGTCAGATATTTCTAAAAGGAATCATCAGGTTAAATAACAGAAAAGAAGAAGAAGAAGCAAGACAAAAGCTTGGCATCGACTCATGTTCCCAAACAAGACTTAAACTAAACGCTATCCTTTGTATGAATGTTTAAATGTTGGCAGAAATGTTGAACTTATGAGGATAAAAGATGATATGATATGAGTGTTTCCAGTGTCTGGCCAGTCCCAAAGCAGACGTGGATTGAAAAGAGAATATTAACATCCTCCACTTCGTGCTACACAAGGCGGCAGACCTGTGAGAACCAAGACTCGGGTCACAAACCAGCCGTGGATTGAAAAGAGAATATTAACATCCTCCACTCCGTGCTACACAAGGCGGCAGACCTCTGAGAACCAAGACTCAGGTCACAGACCAGTCGGGGACAGAAAAGAGAATATTAACATCCTCCACTCCGTGCTACACAACGTGGCAGACCTGTGAGAACAAAGACTGGGGTCACAAACCAGCCGGGGCCTGAAAAGAGAATATTAACATCCTCCACTTCGTGCTACACAAGGCGGCAGACCTGTGAGAACCAAGACTCGGGTCACAAACCAGCCGGGGCCTGAAAAGAGAATATTAACATCCTCCACTCCGTGCTACACAAGGCGGCAGACCTGTGAGAGACCAGACTCGGGTCACAAACCAGCCGTGGATTGAAAAGAGAATATTAACATCCTCCACTTCGTGCTACACAACGTGGCAGACCTGTGAGAGACAAGACTCGGGTCACAAACCAGCCGTGGATAGAAAAGAGAATATTAACATCCTCCACTTCGTGCTACACAACGTGGCAGACCTGTGAGAACAAAGACTGGGGTCACAAACCAGCCGGGGCCTGAAAAGAGAATATTAACATCCTCCACTTCGTGCTACACAAGGCGGCAGACCTGTGAGAACCAAGACTGGTCACAAACCAGCCGGGGCCTGAAAAGAGAATATTAACATCCTCCACTCCGTGCTACACAAGGCGGCAGACCTGTGAGAGACCAGACTCGGGTCACAAACCAGCCGTGGATTGAAAAGAGAATATTAACATCCTCCACTTCGTGCTACACAACGTGGCAGACCTGTGAGAGACAAGACTCGGGTCACAAACCAGCCGTGGATAGAAAAGAGAATATTAACATCCTCCACTTCGTGCTACACAAGGCGGCAGACCTGTGAGAACCAAGACTCGGGTCACAAACAAGCCGGGCCCTGAAAGAGAATATTAACATCCTCCACTTACGTGCTACACAAGGCGGCAGACCTGTGAGAACCAAGACTCGGGTCACAGACCAGCCGTGGATTGAAAAGAGAATATTAACATCCTCCACTCCGTGCTACACAAGGTGGCAGACCTGTGAGAACAAAGACTCGGGTCACAAACCAGCCGTGGATTGAAAAGAGAATATTAACATCCTCCACTTCGTGCTACACAAGGCGGCAGACCTGTGAGAACCAAGACTCGGGTCACAAACCAGCCGGGGCCTGAAAAGAGAATATTAACATCCTCCACTCCGTGCTACACAAGGCGGCAGACCTGTGAGAGACCAGACTCGGGTCACAAACCAGCCGTGGATTGAATAGAGAATATTAACATCCTCCACTTCGTGCTACACAACGTGGCAGACCTGTGAGAGACAAGACTCGGGTCACAAACCAGCCGTGGACAGAAAAAGAGAATATTAACATCCTCCACTTCGTGCTACACAAGGCGGCAGACCTGTGAGAGACAAGACTCGGGTCACAAACCAGCCGTGGACAGAAAAGAGAATATTAACATCCTCCACTTCCAGTACACAAGGCGGCAGACCTGTGAGAACCAAGACTCGGGTCACAAACCAGCCGGGCCCTGAAAAGAGAATATTAACATCCTCCACTCCGTGCTACACAAGGCGGCAGACCTGTGAGAACCAAGACTCGGGTCACAAACCAGCCGGGCCCTGAAAAGAGAATATTAACATCCTCCCTCCGTGCTACACAAGGTGGCAGACCTGTGAGAACCAAGACTGGGGTCACAAACCAGCCGTGGATTGAAAAGAGAATATTAACATCCTCCACTCCATGCTACACAAGGCGGCAGACCTGTGAGAACCAAGACTCGGGTCACAAACCAGCCGTGGATTGAAAAGAGAATATTAACATCCTCCACTCCGTGCTACACAAGGTGGCAGACCTGTGAGAACCAAGACTGGGGTCACAAACCAGCCGTGGATTGAAAAGAGAATATTAACATCCTCCACTCCGTGCTACACAAGGCGGCAGACCTCTGAGAACCAAGACTCAGGTCACAGACCAGTCGGGGACAGAAAAGAGAATATTAACATCCTCCACTCCGTGCTACACAACGTGGCAGACCTGTGAGAACCAAGACTGGGGTCACAAACCAGCCGTGGATTGAAAAGAGAATATTAACATCCTCCACTCCGTGCTACACAAGGCGGCAGACCTCTGAGAACCAAGACTCAGGTCACAGACCAGTCGGGGACAGAAAAGAGAATATTAACATCCTCCACTCCGTGCTACACAACGTGGCAGACCTGTGTAGCCGAAGTCTCAAACCCACCTGGAAAAAATCTACTCACCTTGTACAAGGATTACACCCTCAGAGAGCCTCCTGGCAGAGCAGCCTCATTGGTGTCAAACAACAATGCCTTACCGCAACATGTGGCTAAAGCGAGTCGGCGACTGGGGGAGGACAGCTCTCTTACACATGATGAGATCCATCTTGAGGCTGAGCAGCTTAGTCTTCTGCATCTGTGGGCAAATTCTCCATTCAGTCATGCATAGGCTTCCACCTGTGACTCTGACCATTCCACTTCCCTGGTTCACTGTCACATTACAGAGAGAAGGACAAGTTTGGACTCTGACAATTCAGCTTCCCTGGTTCACCGTTGCTACAG
Source organism: Oreochromis aureus (assembly GCF_013358895.1). Lineage (NCBI taxonomy): Eukaryota > Metazoa > Chordata > Actinopteri > Cichliformes > Cichlidae > Oreochromis > Oreochromis aureus. The sequence continues at coordinate 21,163,701 of NC_052944.1, read as the reverse complement.
AGAGAAGGACAAGTTTGGACTCTGACAATTCAGCTTCCCTGGTTCACCGTCATGATACAGAGCGAAGGACAAGTTTGGACTCTGACAATTCCACTTCCCTGGTTCATCGTCATGATACAGAGAGACAGCAGAGTTCAGACTCTGACTATTAAGCTGGCCTGCTTCACCATCACTATACAGAGAGACGGCCAAGTTCAGACTCTGACTATTCAGCTGGCCTGCTTCACCATCATGATACAGAGAGACGGCCAAGTTCAGACTCTGACTATTCAGCTGGCCTGCTTCACCATCACGTTACAGAGAGACGGCCAAGTTCAGACTCTGACCGTTCAGCTTCCCTGGTTCGCCGTCATGTTACAGAGAGACGGCCAAGTTCAGACTCTGACTGTCCAGCTTCCTTGGTTCGCTGTTGCGTTACAGAGAGATGGACAAGTTCAGACTCTAACTATTCAGCTGGCCTCCTTCACCATCACTATACAGAGAGACGGCCAAGTTCATACTCTGACTATTCAGCTTCCCTGGTTCGCCGTCACGTTACAGAGAGAAGGACAAGTTTGGACTCTGACAATTCAGCTTCCCTGGTTCACCGTCATGATACAGAGCGAAGGACAAGTTTGGACTCTGACAATTCCACTTCCCTGGTTCACCGTCATGATACAGAGAGACAGCAGAGTTCAGACTCTGACTATTAAGCTGGCCTGCTTCACCATCACTATACAGAGGCGGCCAAGTTCATACTCTGACTATTCAGCTTCCCTGGTTCACCGTCATGATACAGAGAGACGGCCAAGTTCAGACTCTGACTATTCAGCTGGCCTGCTTCACCATCACGTTACAGAGAGACGGCCAAGTTCAGACTCTGACCGTTCAGCTTCCCTGGTTCGCCGTCATGTTACAGAGAGACGGCCAAGTTCAGACTCTGACTGTCCAGCTTCCTTGGTTCGCTGTTGCGTTATAGAGAGATGGACAAGTTCAGACTCTAACTATTCAGCTGGCCTCCTTCACCATCACTATACAGAGAGACGGCCAAGTTCATACTCTGACTATTCAGCTTCCCTGGTTCGCGTCACGTTACAGAGCGAAGGACAAGTTTGGACTCTGACTGTTCAGCTGGCCTGCTTCACCATCACTATACAGAGAGACGGCCAAGTTCATACTCTGACTATTCAGCTTCCCTGGTTCGCCGTCACGTTACAGAGAGACGGCCAAGTTCAGACTCTGACTATTCAGCTGGCCTGCTTCACCATCACGTTACAGAGAGACGGCCAAGTTCATACTCTGACTATTCAGCTTCCCTGGTTCGCCGTCACGTTACAGAGAGAAGGACAAGTTCAGACTCTGACCGTTCAGCTTCCTGGTTCGCCGTCATGTTACAGAGAGACAGCCAAGTTCAGACTCTGACTGTCCAGCTTCCTTGGTTCGCTGTTGCGTTACAGAGAGATGGACAAGTTCAGACTCTAACTATTCAGCTGGCCTCCTTCACCATCACTATACAGAGAGACGGCCAAGTTCATACTCTGACTATTCAGCTTCCCTGGTTCGCCGTCACGTTACAGAGCGAAGGACAAGTTTGGACTCTGACTGTTCAGCTGGCCTGCTTCACCATCACTTTACAGAGAGACGGCCAAGTTCAGACTCTGACCGTTCAGCTTCCCTGGTTCACCGTCATGATACAGCGAGATGGCCACGTTCGGAGGATCAGCAATGACCTGCCCCCTGTGTGATGGCTGAACGGAAAGACGCGCAGAGTTGGACATCAATGCATCATTCATGTTTTGGGTTTAAAAGCAAAGTTATTCACAATAGTAAATAGACACTGAAGGAGAAGCGATTAACGGCCTTATTATTTTCTGTACTTTTTTCTCTTGTTTATTCAGTTAGGGAGTTAGGGGCAGCACTTGTCTTTTTTTGGGTTTACAATGACTGCTTAACGCACACTGCACCAATAAAGATTTCGTTTGATAAACAAAGCGTTGTAGTTGATTGTGTTTCTTTTAATTTTAGTTTTGACCAGATGTGATCAGGAAGCCGGTCAACAAAGCACAATATTCAGCAGCTACAGAGTCAGATATTTCTAAAAGGAATCATCAGGTTAAATAACAGAAAAGAAGAAGAAGAAGCAAGACAAAAGCTTGGCATCGACTCATGTTCCCAAACAAGACTTAAACTAAACGCTATCCTTTGTATGAATGTTTAAATGTTGGCAGAAATGTTGAACTTATGAGGATAAAAGATGATATGATATGAGTGTTTCCAGTGTCCGGTCAGTCGCAAAGCAGACGTGGAAAAAGAAAGGTGGAAAATGTATTGTAAAAGCAGTCTCTCCTGTACTCGTCGAGGCAGTGAAAATTGCGGTGTATCACCTACTAGATCATATTCTCAACCTGTACCGCACCGATGAATGCAACGGTGTAAGATCAATCACCCCAGCCAAAGAGAGCACGAGTGTCTGAGAGTATTGGAGGATTACTTTTACGCCGACAATTATTACAGCATCAGGAAAAACTCATCACGCCCGCTTCATTCCTTCCATTAAGCGGTTCCTGTTTGACCGCGAGATTGAAGCGTCAGATGCAAAAGTCGGAATCGTGGCGGACACGCTGTTGTACGAGCTGAAATCGGAAAGGCAAATCCTAGACGCAATCTCCAACACTTACGACAAACTGGTGGGAAACGATGATGTGAAACATAGTCAGCTGGAGATTGTTACACTGTGTTACAAATCCAATTTCTGGTGTCCTGTGTAAATTGTGCACTGTGACTTTGTGACGAAGAACCCGCTTTGTACACTGTTTTGCGTTGTCTATTCCAAAAAAAGACCAACAGAAACAATCAAACGTGTGTGTTTTTGTTGTTTTATTTTTTTCTTCTCTCACCAACACTGACAAGATTTTACAAATCAACACAGATGTTATATTGCGTACATACACCAAGTGCATGCGTACTGCTGCTACTGTCACAGCTTTGCAAACGGGAGGAGAATTGTGCGCTGATTGGGAAAAGAAATCATACACCGGTCGGGGAATTCTTGCGCCGGTCGGGGACATTCATATCGCCGGTCGGGAGAATCGTACCTCGGTCGGGGACATTCATACCGGTCGGGGACATTCATCACCGGTCGGGGAGAATCGTACCTCGGTCGGGGACATTTATACGCCGGTCGGGGACATCATACGCCGGTCGGGGACATTCATACGCCGGTCGGGGACATCATACGCCGGTCGGGGAGAATCGTACCTCGGTCGGGGACATTCATACACCGGTCGGGGACATTCATACGCCGGTCGGGGAGAATCGTACCTCGGTCGGGGACATTTATACGCCGGTCGGGACATCATCACGCCCGGTCGGGGACATTCATACCGGTCGGGGACATCATACACCTGTCGGGGACATTCATACCGGTCGGGGAGAATCGTACCTCGGTCGGGGACATTCATATCGCCGGTCGGGGACATTCATACGCCGGTCGGGAGAATCGCACCTCGGTCGGGGACATTCATACGCTGGTCGGGGACATTCATACGCCGGTCGGGAGAATCGTACCTCGGTCGGGGACATTCATCGCCGGTCGGGATATTCATCGCCCGGTCGGGGACATTCATACGCCGGTCGGGAGAATCGTACCTCGGTCGGGGACATTTATACCGGTCGGGGACATCATACGCCCGGTCGGGGACATTCATCTACGCCGGTCGGGAGAATCGCACCTCGGTCGGGGACATTCATCGCCGGGAGTGAAAAGAGAATATTAACGTCCTCTACTCCGTGCTACACAACGTGGCAGAGCTGTGCAGCCAAGTCTCAAACCCACCTGGAAAAGATCTACTCACCTTGTACAAGGATTACACCCTCAGAGAGCCTCCTGGCAGACCAGCCTCATTGGTGTCAAACAACAATGCCTTACCCCAACATGTGGCTAAAGCGAGTCGGTGACTGGAGGAGGACAGCTCTCTTACACATGATGAGATCCATCTTGAGGCTGAGCAGCTTAGTCTTCTGCATCTGTGGGCAAATTCTCCATTCAGTCATGCATAGGCTTCCACCTGTGACTCTGACCATTCAGCTTCCCTGGTTCACCGTTGCGTTACAGAGCGAAGGACAAGTTTGAGTCTGACAATTCAGCTGGCCTGCTTCACCATCACGTTACAGAGAGACGGCCAAGTTCAGACTCTGACTGTTCAGCTTCCTGGTTCACCGTCATGATACAGAGAGACGGCCAAGTTCGGAGGATCAGCAATGACCTGCCCCTGTGTGATGGCTGAACCGAAAGACGCGCAGAGTTGGACATCAATGCATCATTCATGTTTTGGGTTTAAAAGCAAAGTTATTCACAATAGTAAATACACACTGAAGGAGAAGCGATTAACGGCCTTATTATTTTCTGTACTTTTTCTCTTGTTTATTCAGTTAGGGAGTTAGGGGCAGCACTTGTCTTTTTTGGGTTTACAATGACTGCCTAACGCACACTGCACCAATAAAGATTTCGTTTGATAAACAAAGCGTTGTAGTTGATTGTGTTTCTTTTAATTTTAGTTTTGACCAGATGTGATCAGGAAGCCGGTCAACAAAGCACAATATTCAGCAGCTACAGAGTCAGATATTTCTAAAAGGAATCATCAGGATAAATAACAGAAAAAGAAGAAGAAGAAGCAAGACAAAAGCTTGGCATCGACTCATGTTCCCAAACAAGACTTAAACTAAACGCTATCCTTTGTATGAATGTTTAAATGTTGGCAGAAATGTTGAACTTATGAGGATAAAAGATGATATGATATGAGTGTTTCCAGTGTCTGGCCAGTCCCAAAGCAGACGTGGATTGAAAAGAGAATATTAACATCCTCCACTTCGTGCTACACAAGGCGGCAGACCTGTGAGAACCAAGACTCGGGTCACAAACCAGCCGTGGATTGAAAAGAGAATATTAACATCCTCCACTCCGTGTACACAAGGCGGCAGACCTCTGAGAACCAAGACTCAGGTCACAGACCAGTCGGGGACAGAAAAGAGAATATTAACATCCTCCACTTCGTGCTACACAACGTGGCAGACCTGTGAGAACAAAGACTGGGGTCACAAACCAGCCGGGGCCTGAAAAGAGAATATTAACATCCTCCACCGTGCTACACAAGGCGGCAGACCTGTGAGAACCAAGACTCGGGTCACAAACCAGCCGGGGCCTGAAAAGAGAATATTAACATCCTCCACTCCGTGCTACACAAGGCGGCAGACCTGTGAGAACCAAGACTCGGGTCACAAACCAGCCGGGGCCTGAAAAGAGAATATTAACATCCTCCACTCCGTGCTACACAAGGCGGCAGACCTGTGAGAGACCAGAGTCGGGTCACAAACCAGCCGTGGATTGAAAAGAGAATATTAACATCCTCCACTTCGTGCTACACAACGTGGCAGACCTGTGAGAGACAAGACTCGGGTCACAAACCAGCCGTGGATAGAAAAGAGAATATTAACATCCTCCACTTCGTGCTACACAAGGCGGCAGACCTGTGAGAACCAAGACTCGGGTCACAAACAAGCCGGGCCCTGAAAAGAGAATATTAACATCCTCCACTTCGTGCTACACAAGGCGGCAGACCTGTGAGAACCAAGACTCGGGTCACAGACCAGCCGTGGATTGAAAAGAGAATATTAACATCCTCCACTCCGTGCTACACAAGGTGGCAGACCTGTGAGAACAAAGACTCGGGTCACAAACCAGCCGTGGATTGAAAAGAGAATATTAACATCCTCCACTCCATGCTACACAAGGCGGCAGACCTGTGAGAGACCAGACTCGGGTCACAAACCAGCCGTGGATTGAATAGAGAATATTAACATCCTCCACTTCGTGCTACACAACGTGGCAGACCTGTGAGAGACAAGACTCGGGTCACAAACCAGCCGTGGACAGAAAAGAGAATATTAACATCCTCCACTTCGTGCTACACAAGGCGGCAGACCTGTGAGAACCAAGACTCGGGTCACAAACCAGCCGGGCCCTGAAAAGAGAATATTAACATCCTCCACTCCGTGCTACACAAGGCGGCAGACCTGTGAGAACCAAGACTCGGGTCACAAACCAGCCGGGCCCTGAAAAGAGAATATTAACATCCTCCACTCCGTGCTACACAAGGTGGCAGACCTGTGAGAACCAAGACTCAGGTCACAGACCAGCCGTGGATTGAAAAGAGAATATTAACATCCTCCACTCCGTGCTACACAAGGTGGCAGACCTGTGAGAACCAAGACTAGGGTCACAAACCAGCCGTGGATTGAAAAGAGAATATTAACATCCTCCACTCCGTGCTACACAAGGCGGCAGACCTCTGAGAACCAAGACTCAGGTCACAGACCAGTCGGGGACAGAAAAGAGAATATTAACATCCTCCACTCCGTGCTACACAACGTGGCAGACCTGTGTAGCCGAAGTCTCAAACCCACCTGGAAAAAATCTACTCACCTTGTACAAGGATTACACCCTCAGAGAGCCTCCTGGCAGAGCAGCCTCATTGGTGTCAAACAACAATGCCTTACCGCAACATGTGGCTAAAGCGAGTCGGCGACTGGGGGAGGACAGCTCTCTTACACATGATGAGATCCATCTTGAGGCTGAGCAGCTTAGTCTTCTGCATCTGTGGGCAAATTCTCCATTCAGTCATGCATAGGCTTCCACCTGTGACTCTGACCATTCCACTTCCCTGGTTCACTGTCACATTACAGAGAGAAGGACAAGTTTGGACTCTGACAATTCAGCTTCCCTGGTTCACCGTTGCGTTACAGAGAGAAGGACAAGTTTGGACTCTGACAATTCAGCTTCCCTGGTTCACCGTCATGATACAGAGCGAAGGACAAGTTTGGACTCTGACAATTCCACTTCCCTGGTTCATCGTCATGATACAGAGAGACAGCAGAGTTCAGACTCTGACTATTAAGCTGGCCTGCTTCACCATCACTATACAGAGAGACGGCCAAGTTCATACTCTGACTATTCAGCTTCCCTGGTTCACCGTCATGATACAGAGAGACGGCCAAGTTCAGACTCTGACTATTCAGCTGGCCTGCTTCACCATCATGATACAGAGAGACGGCCAAGTTCAGACTCTGACTATTCAGCTGGCCTGCTTCACCATCACGTTACAGAGAGACGGCCAAGTTCAGACTCTGACCGTTCAGCTTCCCTGGTTCGCCGTCATGTTACAGAGAGACGGCCAAGTTCAGACTCTGACTGTCCAGCTTCCTTGGTTCGCTGTTGCGTTACAGAGAGATGGACAAGTTCAGACTCTAACTATTCAGCTGGCCTCCTTCACCATCACTATACAGAGAGACGGCCAAGTTCATACTCTGACTATTCAGCTTCCCTGGTTCGCCGTCACGTTACAGAGCGAAGGACAAGTTTGGACTCTGACAATTCCACTTCCCTGGTTCACCGTCATGATACAGAGAGACAGCAGAGTTCAGACTCTGACTATTAAGCTGGCCTGCTTCACCATCACTATACAGAGAGACGGCCAAGTTCATACTCTGACTATTCAGCTTCCCTGGTTCACCGTCATGATACAGAGAGACGGCCAAGTTCAGACTCTGACTATTCAGCTGGCCTGCTTCACCATCACGTTACAGAGAGACGGCCAAGTTCAGACTCTGACCGTTCAGCTTCCCTGGTTCGCCGTCATGTTACAGAGAGACGGCCAAGTTCAGACTCTGACTGTCCAGCTTCCTTGGTTCTCTGTTGCGTTACAGAGAGATGGACAAGTTCAGACTCTAACTATTCAGCTGGCCTCCTTCACCATCACTATACAGAGAGACGGCCAAGTTCATACTCTGACTATTCAGCTTCCCTGGTTCGCCGTCACGTTACAGAGCGAAGGACAAGTTTGGACTCTGACTGTTCAGCTGGCCTGCTTCACCATCACTATACAGAGAGACGGCCAAGTTCATACTCTGACTATTCAGCTTCCCTGGTTCGCCGTCACGTTACAGAGAGACGGCCAAGTTCAGACTCTGACTATTCAGCTGGCCTGCTTCACCATCACGTTACAGAGAGACGGCCAAGTTCATACTCTGACTATTCAGCTTCCCTGGTTCGCCGTCACGTTACAGAGAGAAGGACAAGTTCAGACTCTGACCGTTCAGCTTCCCTGGTTCGCCGTCATGTTACAGAGAGACGGCCAAGTTCAGACTCTGACTGTCCAGCTTCCTTGGTTCGCTGTTGCGTTACAGAGATGGACAAGTTCAGACTCTAACTATTCAGCTGGCCTCCTTCACCATCACTATACAGAGAGACGGCCAAGTTCATACTCTGACTATTCAGCTTCCCTGGTTCGCCGTCACGTTACAGAGCGAAGGACAAGTTTGGACTCTGACTGTTCAGCTGGCCTGCTTCACCATCACTTTACAGAGAGACGGCCAAGTTCAGACTCTGACCGTTCAGCTTCCCTGGTTCACCGTCATGATACAGAGATACGGACAAGTTCAGACTCTGACTATTCAGCTGGCCTGCTTCACCTCCACGATACAGCGAGATGGCCACGTTCGGAGGATCAGCAATGACCTGCCCCTGTGTGATGGCTGAACGGAAAGACGCGCGCAGAGTTGGACATCAATGCATCATTCATGTTTTGGGTTTAAAAGCAAAGTTATTCACAATAGTAAATAGACACTGAAGGAGAAGCGATTAACGGCCTTATTATTTTCTGTACTTTTTCTCTTGTTTATTCAGTTAGGGAGTTAGGGCAGCACTTGTCTTTTTGGGTTTACAATGACTGCTTAACGCACACTGCACCAATAAAGATTTCGTTTGATAAACAAAGCGTTGTAGTTGATTGTGTTTCTTTTAATTTTAGTTTTGACCAGATGTGATCAGGAAGCCGGTCAACAAAGCACAATATTCAGCAGCTACAGAGTCAGATATTTCTAAAAGGAATCATCAGGTTAAATAACAGAAAAAGAAGAAGAAGAAGCAAGACAAAAGCTTGGCATCGACTCATGTTCCCAAACAAGACTTAAACTAAACGCTATCCTTTGTATGAATGTTTAAATGTTGGCAGAAATGTTGAACTTATGAGGATAAAAGATGATATGATATGAGTGTTTCCAGTGTCCGGTCAGTCGCAAAGCAGACGTGGAAAAGAAAGGTGGAAAATGTATTGTAAAAGCAGTCTCTCCTGTACTCGTCGAGGCAGTGAAAATTGCGGTGTATCACCTACTAGATCATATTCTCAACCTGTACCGCACCGATGAATGCAACGGGTGTAAGATCAATCACCCCAGCCAAAGAGAGCACGAGTGTCTGAGAGTATTGGAGGATTACTTTTACGCCGACAATTATTACAGCATCAGGAAAAAACTCATCACGCCCGCTTCATTCCTTCCATTAAGCGGTTCCTGTTTGACCGCGAGATTGAAGCGTCAGATGCAAAAGTCGGAATCGTGGCGGACACGCTGTTGTACGAGCTGAAATCGGAAAGGCAAATCCTAGACGCAATCTCCAACACTTACGACAAACTGGTGGGAAACGATGATGTGAAACATAGTCAGCTGGAGATTGTTACACTGTGTTACAAATCCAATTTCTGGTGTCCTGTGTAAATTGTGCACTGTGACTTTGTGACGAAGAACCCGCTTTGTACACTGTTTGCGTTGTCTATTCCAAAAAGACCAACAGAAACAATCAAAGCGTGTGTGTTTTTTGTTGTTTATTTTTTTTCTTCTCTCACCAACACTGACAAGATTTTACAAATCAACACAGATGTTATATTGCGTACATACACCAAGTGCATGCGTACTGCTGCTACTGTCACAGCTTTGCAAACGGAGGAGAATTGTGCGCTGATTGGGAAAAGAAATCATACACCGGTCGGGAATTCTTGCGCCGGTCGGGGACATTCATTCATCGCCGGTCGGGAGAATCGTACCTCGGTCGGGGACATTCATACGCCGTCGGGAGAATCGCACTCGGTCGGGGACATTTATACCGGTCGGGGACATTCATACGCCGGTCGGGGACATTCATACCGGTCGGGAGAATCGTACCTCGTCGGGGAGAATCGTACCTCGGTCGGGAGAATCGCACTCGGTCGGGGACATTTATACCGGTCGGGGACATTCATACGCCCGGTCGGGGACATTCATACGCCCGGTCGGGGACATTCATCGCCCGGTCGGGAGAATCGCACCTCGGTCGGGGACATTCATACGCCGGTCGGGAGAATCGTACCTCGGTCGGGGACATTTATACGCCCGGTCGGGGACATCATCACCGGTCGGGGACATTCATACGCCGGTCGGGGACATTCATACGCCCGGTCGGGAGAATCGTACCTCGGTCGGGGACATTCATCGCCGGTCGGGACATTCATACGCCGGTCGGGGACATTCATACGTCGGTCGGGAGAATCGCACCTCGGTCGGGGACATTTATACCGGTTGGGGACATTCATACGCCCGGTCGGGGACATTCACACCGGTCGGGGACATTCATACCGGTCGGGAGAATCGTACTCGGTCGGGGGACATTTATACCTTGGTCGGGGACATTCATACGCCGGTCGGGGACATTCACTCGCCGGTCGGGACATTCATATACCGGTCGGGAGAATCGTACCTCGGTCGGGGACATTCATACGCCGGTCGGGAGAATCGTACCTCGGTCGGGGACATTTACTCGCCGGTCGGGGACATCATACCGGTCGGGAGAATCGTACCTCGGTCGGGGACATCATACGCCGGTCGGGGACATTCATACGCCGGTCGGGGACACATTCATACCGGTCGGGGAGAATCGTACCTCGGTCGGGGACATTTATACGCGGTCGGGGACATTCATACGCCCGGTCGGGGACATTCATACCGGTCGGGAGAATCGTACCTCGGTCGGGACATTTATACGCCGGTCGGGGACATTCATCGCCGGTCGGGGACATTCATACCGGTCGGGGACATTCATACCGGTCGGGGAGAATAAATACCTCGGTCGGGGACATTCATACGCCGGGAGTGAAAAGAGAATATTAACGCCCTCTACTCCGTGCTACACAACGTGGCAGAGCTGTGCAGCGAAGTCTCAAACCCACCTGGAAAAGATCTACTCACCTTGTACAAGGATTACACCCTCAGAGAGCCTCCTGGCAGACCAGCCTCATTGGTGTCAAACAACAATGCCTTACCCCAACATGTGGCTAAAGCGAGTCGGTGACTGGAGGAGGACAGCTCTCTTACACATGATGAGGTCCATCTTGAGGCTGAGCAGCTTAGTCTTCTGCATCTGTGGGCAAATTCTCCATTCAGTCATGCATAGGCTTCCACCTGTGACTCTGACCATTCAGCTTCCCTGGTTCACCGTTGCGTTACAGAGCGAAGGACAAGTTTGGAGTCTGACAATTCAGCTGGCCTGCTTCACCATCACGTTACAGAGAGACGGCCAAGTTCAGACTCTGACTTTTCAGCTTCCTGGTACACTGTCACAGTACAGAGCGAAGGACAAGTTTGGACTCTGACTATTCAGCTGGCCTGCTTCACCGTCACGATACAGCGAGATGGCCACGTTCGGAGGATCAGCAATGACCTGCCCCTGTGTGATGGCTGAACGGAAAGACGCGCAGAGTTGGACATCAATGCATCATTCATGTTTTGGGTTTAAAAGAAAAGCTATTCACAATAGTAAAGAGACACTGAAGGAGAAGCGATAAACGGCCTTATTATTTTCTGTACTTTTTCTCTTGTTTATTCAGTTAGGGAGTTAGGGGCAGCACTTGTCTTTTTGGGTTTACAATGACTGCCTAACGCACACTGCACCAATAAAGATTTCGCTTGATAAACAAAGCGTTGTAGTTGATTGTGTTTCTTTTAATTTTAGTTTTGACCAGATGTGATCAGGAAGCTGGTCAACAAAGCACAATATTCAGCAGCTACAGAGTCAGATATTTCTAAAAGGAATCATCAGGATAAATAACAGAAAAAGAAGAAGAAGAAGCAAGACAAAAGCTTGGCATCGACTCATGTTCCCAAACAAGACTTAAACTAAACGCTATCCTTTGTATGAATGTTTAAATGTTGGCAGAAATGTTGAACTTATGAGGATAAAAGATGATATGATATGAGTGTTTCCAGTGTCCGGTCAGTCGCAAAGCAGACGTGGAAAAAGAAAGGTGGAAAATGTATTGTAAAAGCAGTCTCTCCTGTACTCGTCGAGGCAGTGAAAATTGCGGTGTATCACCTACTAGATCATATTCTCAACCTGTACCGCACCGATGAATGCAACGGTGTAAGATCAATCACCCCAGCCAAAGAGAGCACGAGTGTCTGAGAGTATTGGAGGATTACTTTTACGCCGACAATTATTACAGCATCAGGAAAAAACTCATCACGCCCGCTTCATTCCTTCCATTAAGCGGTTCCTGTTTGACCGCGAGATTGAAGCGTCAGATGCAAAAGTCGGAATCGTGGCGGACACGCTGTTGTACGAGCTGAAATCGGAAAGGCAAATCCTAGACGCAATCTCCAACACTTACGACAAACTGGTGGGAAACGATGATGTGAAACATAGTCAGCTGGAGATTGTTACACTGTGTTACAAATCCAATTTCTGGTGTCCTGTGTAAATTGTGCACTGTGACTTTGTGACGAAGAACCGCTTTGTACACTGTTTGCGTTGTCTATTCCAAAAAAAGACCAACAGAAACAATCAAACGTGTGTGTTTTTGTTGTTTTATTTTTTTCTTCTCTCACCAACACTGACAAGATTTTACAAATCAACACAGATGTTATATTGCGTACATACACCAAGTGCATGCGTACTGCTGCTACTGTCACAGCTTTGCAAACGGGAGGAGAATTGTGCGCTGATTGGGAAAAGAAATCATACACGGTCGGGAATTCTTGCCGGTCGGGGACATTCATACCGGTCGGGAGAATCGTACCTCGGTCGGGGACATTCATACGCCGGTCGGGAGAATCGTACCTCGGTCGGGGACATTTATACCGGTCGGGACATCACGCCGGTCGGGGACATTCATACCGGTCGGGGACATTCATACGCCGGTCGGGAGAATCGTACCTCGGTCGGGGAGAATCGTACTCGGTCGGGAGAATCGTACCTCGGTCGGGGACATTTATCGCCGGTCGGGGACATTCATACCGGTCGGGGACATTCATACCGGTCGGGGACATTCATACGCCGGTCGGGAGAATCGTACCTCGGTCGGGGACATTCATACGCCGGTCGGGGAGAATCGTACCTCGGTCGGGGACATTTATCGCCGGTCGGGGACATCATACGCCGGTCGGGGACATTCATCGCCGGTCGGGGACATTCATACCGGTCGGGAGAATCGTACCTCGGTCGGGGACATTTATATACCGGTCGGGGACATTCATACGCCGGTCGGGACATTCATACCGGTCGGGAGAATCGTACCTCGGTCGGGGACATTTTATACCGGTCGGGACATTCATACGCCGGTCGGGGACATTCATACCGGTCGGGGACATTCATACGCCGGTCGGGAGAATCGTACCTCGGTCGGGGACATTTATACGCCGGTCGGGACATTCATACCGGTCGGGGACATTCATACGCCGGTCGGGGACATTCATACGCCGGTCGGGGAGAATCGTACCTCGGTCGGGGACATTCATACGCCGGTCGGGAGAATCGTACTCGGTCGGGGACATTTATCACCGGTCGGGGACATCATACGCCGGTCGGGGACATTCATACGCCCGGTCGGGGACATTCATACGCCGGTCGGGAGAATCGCACCTCGGTCGGGGACATTTATCGCCCGGTCGGGGACATTCATACCGGTCGGGGACATTCATACGCCGGTCGGGAGAATCGTACCTCGGTCGGGGACATTTATACCGGTCGGGGACATTCATCGCCGGTCGGGGACATTCATCGCCCGGTCGGGGACATTCATACGCCCGGTCGGGGAGAATCGTACCTCGGTCGGGGACATTCATACGCCGGGAGTGAAAAGAGAATATTAACGTCCTCTACTCCGTGTGCTACACAACGTGGCAGAGCTGTGCAGCCAAGTCTCAAACCCACCTGGAAAAGATCTACTCACCTTGTACAAGGATTACACCCTCAGAGAGCCTCCTGGCAGACCAGCCTCATTGGTGTCAAACAACAATGCCTTACCCCAACATGTGGCTAAAGCGAGTCGGCGACTGGGGGAGGACAGCTCTCTTACACATGATGAGGTCCATCTTGAGGCTGAGCAGCTTAGTCTTCTGCATCTGTGGGCAAATTCTCCATTCAGTCATGCATAGGCTTCCACCTGTGACTCTGACCATTCAGCTTCCCTGGTTCACCGTTGCGTTACAGAGCGAAGGACAAGTTTGGAGTCTGACAATTCAGCTGGCCTGCTTCACCATCACGTTACAGAGAGACGGCCAAGTTCAGACTCTGACTTTTCAGCTTCCCTGGTACACTGTCACAGTACAGAGCGAAGGACAAGTTTGGACTCTGACTATTCAGCTGGCCTGCTTCACCGTCACGATACAGCGAGATGGCCACGTTCGGAGGATCAGCAATGACCTGCCCCCTGTGTGATGGCTGAACGGAAAGACGCGCAGAGAGTGGACATCAATGCATCATTCATGTTTTGGGTTTAAAAGAAAAGCTATTCACAATAGTAAAGAGACACTGAAGGAGAAGCGATAAACGGCCTTATTATTTTCTGTACTTTTTTCTCTTGTTTATTCAGTTAGGGAGTTAGGGGCAGCACTTGTCTTTTTTTGGGTTTACAATGACTGCCTAACGCACACTGCACCAATAAAGATTTCGTTTGATAAACAAAGCGTTGTAGTTGATTGTGTTTCTTTTTAATTTTAGTTTTGACCAGATGTGATCAGGAAGCTGGTCAACAAAGCACAATATTCAGCAGCTACAGAGTCAGATATTTCTAAAAGGAATCATCAGGATAAATAACAGAAAAGAAGAAGAAGAAGCAAGACAAAAGCTTGGCATCGACTCATGTTCCCAAACAAGACTTAAACTAAACGCTATCCTTTGTATGAATGTTTAAATGTTGGCAGAAATGTTGAACTTATGAGGATAAAAGATGATATGATATGAGTGTTTCCAGTGTCCGGTCAGTCGCAAAGCAGACGTGGAAAAAGAAAGGTGGAAAATGTATTGTAAAAGCAGTCTCTCCTGTACTCGCCGAGGCAGTGAAAATTGCGGTGTATCACCTACTAGATCATATTCTCAACCTGTACCGCACCGATGAATGCAACGGGTGTAAGATCAATCACCCCAGCCAAAGAGAGCACGAGTGTCTGAGAGTATTGGAGGATTACTTTTACGCCGACAATTATTACAGCATCAGGAAAAAACTCATCACGCCCGCTTCATTCCTTCCATTAAGCGGTTCCTGTTTGACCGCGAGATTGAAGCGTCAGATGCAAAAGTCGGAATCGTGGCGGACACGCTGTTGTACGAGCTGAAATCGGAAAGGCAAATCCTAGACGCAATCTCCAACACTTACGACAAACTGGTGGGAAACGATGATGTGAAACATAGTCAGCTGGAGATTGTTACACTGTGTTACAAATCCAATTTCTGGTGTCCTGTGTAAATTGTGCACTGTGACTTTGTGACGAAGAACCCGCTTTGTACACTGTTTGCGTTGTCTATTCCAAAAAAAGACCAACAGAAACAATCAAACGTGTGTGTTTTTGTTGTTTTATTTTTTTCTTCTCTCACCAACACTGACAAGATTTTACAAATCAACACAGATGTTATATTGCGTACATACACCAAGTGCATGCGTACTGCTGCTACTGTCACAGCTTTGCAAACGGGAGGAGAATTGTGCGCTGATTGGGAAAAGAAATCATACACCGGTTGGGGAATTCTTGCGCCGGTCGGGGACATTCATACGCCGGTCGGGGAGAATCGTACCTCGGTCGGGGAGAATCGTACCTCGGTCGGGGACATTTATATCACCGGTCGGGGACATTCATACGCCGGTCGGGGACATTCATACGCCCGGTCGGGAGAATCGTACCTCGGTCGGGGACATTTATACGCCGGTCGGGGACATTCATCGCCCGGTCGGGAGAATCGTACTCGGTCGGGGACATTTATCGCCGGTCGGGGACATCATACGCCGGTCGGGGACATTCATACGCCGGTCGGGGACATTCATACGCCGGTCGGGGAGAATCGTACCTCGGTCGGGGACATTTATACGCCGGTCGGGGACATTCATACGCCGGTCGGGGACATTCATACGCCGGTCGGGGAGAATCGTACCTCGGTCGGGGACATTTATACGCCGGTCGGGGACATTCATACGCCGGTCGGGGACATTCATACGCCGGTCGGGGACATTCATACGCCGGTCGGGGAGAATCGTACCTCGGTCGGGGACATTCATACGCCGGGGAGTGAAAAGAGAATATTAACGTCCTCTACTCCGTGCTACACAACGTGGCAGAGCTGTGCAGCCGAAGTCTCAAACCCACCTGGAAAAGATCTACTCACCTTGTACAAGGATTACACCCTCAGAGAGCCTCCTGGCAGACCAGCCTCATTGGTGTCAAACAACAATGCCTTACCCCAACATGTGGCTAAAGCGAGTCGGTGACTGGAGGAGGACAGCTCTCTTACACATGATGAGGTCCATCTTGAGGCTGAGCAGCTTAGTCTTCTGCATCTGTGGGCAAATTCTCCATTCAGTCATGCATAGGCTTCCACCTGTGACTCTGACCATTCAGCTTCCCTGGTTCACCGTTGCGTTACAGAGCGAAGGACAAGTTTGAGTCTGACAATTCAGCTGGCCTGCTTCACCATCACGTTACAGAGAGACGGCCAAGTTCAGACTCTGACTTTTCAGCTTCCCTGGTACACTGTCACAGTACAGAGCGAAGGACAAGTTTGGACTCTGACTATTCAGCTGGCCTGCTTCACCGTCACGATACAGCGAGATGGCCACGTTCGAGGATCAGCAATGACCTGCCCCTGTGTGATGGCTGAACGGAAAGACGCGCAGAGTTGGACATCAATGCATCATTCATGTTTTGGGTTTAAAAGAAAAGCTATTCACAATAGTAAAGAGACACTGAAGGAGAAGCGATAAACGGCCTTATTATTTTCTGTACTTTTTCTCTTGTTTATTCAGTTAGGGAGTTAGGGGCAGCACTTGTCTTTTTGGGTTTACAATGACTGCCTAACGACACTGCACCAATAAAGATTTCGTTTGATAAACAAAGCGTTGTAGTTGATTGTGTTTCTTTTAATTTTAGTTTTGACCAGATGTGATCAGGAAGCTGGTCAACAAAGCACAATATTCAGCAGCTACAGAGTCAGATATTTCTAAAAGGAATCATCAGGATAAATAACAGAAAAAAAGAAGAAGAAGAAGAGACAAAAGCTTGGCATCGACTCATGTTCCCAAACAAGACTTAAACTAAACGCTATCCTTTGTATGAATGTTTAAATGTTGGCAGAAATGTTGAACTTATGAGGATAAAAGATGATATGATATGAGTGTTTCCAGTGTCCGGTCAGTCATAAAGCAGACGTGGAAAAAGAAAGGTGGAAAATGTATTGTAAAAGCAGTCTCTCCTGTACTCGTCGAGGCAGTGAAAATTGCGGTGTATCACCTACTAGATCATATTCTCAACCTGTACCGCACCGATGAATGCAACGGGTGTAAGATCAATCACCCCAGCCAAAGAGAGCACGAGTGTCTGAGAGTATTGGAGGATTACTTTTACGCCGACAATTATTACAGCATCAGGAAAAACTCATCACGCCCGCTTCATTCCTTCCATTAAGCGGTTCCTGTTTGACCGCGAGATTGAAGCGTCAGATGCAAAAGTCGGAATCGTGGCGGACACGCTGTTGCACGAGCTGAAATCGGAAAGGCAAATCCTAGACGCAATCTCCAACACTTACGACAAACTGGTGGGAAACGATGATGTGAAACATAGTCAGCTGGAGATTGTTACACTGTGTTACAAATCCAATTTCTGGTGTCCTGTGTAAATTGTGCACTGTGACTTTGTGACGAAGAACCCGCTTTGTACACTGTTTTGCGTTGTCTATTCCAAAAAGACCAACAGAAACAATCAAACGTGTGTGTTTTGTTGTTTTATTTTTTCTTCTCTCACCAACACTGACAAGATTTTACAAATCAACACAGATGTTATATTGCGTACATACACCAAGTGCATGCGTACTGCTGCTACTGTCACAGCTTTGCAAACGGGAGGAGAATTGTGCGCTGATTGGGAAAAGAAATCATACACGGTCGGGGAATTCTTGCGCGGTCGGGGACATTCATACGCCGGTCGGGAGAATCGTACCTCGGTCGGGGAGAATCGTACCTCGGTCGGGGACATTTATACCGGTCGGGGACATTCATACCGGTCGGGGACATTCATACGCCCGGTCGGGAGAATCGTACCTCGGTCGGGGACATTTATACCGGTCGGGGACATTCATACGCCGGTCGGGGACATTCATACCGGTCGGGAGAATCGCACCTCGGTCGGGGACATTTATACCGGTCGGGGACATCATACCGGTCGGGACATTCATACGCCGGTCGGGACATTCATACCGGTCGGGAGAATCGTACCTCGGTCGGGGACATTTATACCGGTCGGGGACATTCATACGCCGGTCGGGGACATTCATACGCCCGGTCGGGAGAATCGTACCTCGGTCGGGGACATTTATACCCGGTCGGGGACATTCATACGCCGGTCGGGGACATTCATATACCGGTCGGGGACATTCATACGCCCGGTCGGGAGAATCGCGTACCTCGGTCGGGGACATTCATACGCCGGGAGTGAAAAGAGAATATTAACGTCCTCTACTCCGTGCTACACAACGTGGCAGAGCTGTGCAGCCAAGTCTCAAACCCACCTGGAAAAGATCTACTCACCTTGTACAAGGATTACACCCTCAGAGAGCCTCCTGGCAGACCAGCCTCATTGGTGTCAAACAACAATGCCTTACCCCAACATGTGGCTAAAGCGAGTCGGTGACTGGAGGAGGACAGCTCTCTTACACATGATGAGATCCATCTTGAGGCTGAGCAGCTTAGTCTTCTGCATCTGTGGGCAAATTCTCCATTCAGTCATGCATAGGCTTCCACCTGTGACTCTGACCATTCAGCTTCCCTGGTTCACCGTTGCGTTACAGAGCGAAGGACAAGTTTGGAGTCTGACAATTCAGCTGGCCTGCTTCACCATCACGTTACAGAGAGACGGCCAAGTTCAGACTCTGACTTTTCAGCTTCCCTGGTACACTGTCACAGTACAGAGCGAAGGACAAGTTTGGACTCTGACTATTCAGCTGGCCTGCTTCACCGTCACGATACAGCGAGATGGCCACGTTCGGAGGATCAGCAATGACCTGCCCCCTGTGTGATGGCTGAACGGAAAGACGCGCAGAGTTGGACATCAATGCATCATTCATGTTTTGGGTTTAAAAGAAAAGCTATTCACAATAGTAAAGAGACACTGAAGGAGAAGCGATAAACGGCCTTATTATTTCTTCTGTACTTTTTTTCTCTTGTTTATTCAGTTAGGGAGTTAGGGGCAGCACTTGTCTTTTTTTGGGTTTACAATGACTGCCTAACGCACACTGCACCAATAAAGATTTCGTTTGATAAACAAAGCGTTGTAGTTGATTGTGTTTCTTTTTAATTTTAGTTTTGACCAGATGTGATCAGGAAGCTGGTCAACAAAGCACAATATTCAGCAGCTACAGAGTCAGATATTTCTAAAAGGAATCATCAGGATAAATAACAGAAAAGAAGAAGAAGAAGCAAGACAAAAGCTTGGCATCGACTCATGTTCCCAAACAAGACTTAAACTAAACGCTATCCTTTGTATGAATGTTTAAATGTTGGCAGAAATGTTGAACTTATGAGGATAAAAGATGATATGATATGAGTGTTT
The DNA here is from genome assembly GCF_013358895.1 of Oreochromis aureus. Classification (NCBI taxonomy): domain Eukaryota; kingdom Metazoa; phylum Chordata; class Actinopteri; order Cichliformes; family Cichlidae; genus Oreochromis; species Oreochromis aureus. Next base: position 21,143,772 of record NC_052944.1, on the reverse strand, counting down.
CCAGTGTCCGGTCAGTCGCAAAGCAGACGTGGAAAAAGAAAGGTGGAAAATGTATTGTAAAAGCAGTCTCTCCTGTACTCGTCGAGGCAGTGAAAATTGCGGTGTATCACCTACTAGATCATATTCTCAACCTGTACCGCACCGATGAATGCAACGGGTGTAAGATCAATCACCCCAGCCAAAGAGAGCACGAGTGTCTGAGAGTATTGGAGGATTACTTTTACGCCGACAATTATTACAGCATCAGGAAAAAACTCATCACGCCTCGCTTCATTCCTTCCATTAAGCGGTTCCTGTTTGACCGCGAGATTGAAGCGTCAGATGCAAAAGTCGGAATCGTGGCGGACACGCTGTTGTACGAGCTGAAATCGGAAAGGCAAATCCTAGACGCAATCTCCAACACTTACGACAAACTGGTGGGAAACGATGATGTGAAACATAGTCAGCTGGAGATTGTTACACTGTGTTACAAATCCAATTTCTGGTGTCCTGTGTAAATTGTGCACTGTGACTTTGTGACGAAGAACCCGCTTTGTACACTGTTTGCGTTGTCTATTCCAAAAAGACCAACAGAAACAATCAAACGTGTGTGTTTTTTGTTGTTTTATTTTTTCTTCTCTCACCAACACTGACAAGATTTTACAAATCAACACAGATGTTATATTGCGTACATACACCAAGTGCATGCGTACTGCTGCTACTGTCACAGCTTTGCAAACGGGAGGAGAATTGTGCGCTGATTGGGAAAAGAAATCATACACCGGTCGGGGAATTCTTGCGCCGGTCGGGGACATTCATACGCCGGTCGGGGAGAATCGTACCTCGGTCGGGGACATTCATACGCCGGTCGGGGAGAATCGTACCTCGGTCGGGGACATTTATACGCCGGTCGGGGACATCATACGCCGGTCGGGGACATTCATACGCCGGTCGGGGACATTCATACGCCGGTCGGGGAGAATCGTACCTCGGTCGGGGAGAATCGTACCTCGGTCGGGGAGAATCGTACCTCGGTCGGGGACATTTATACGCCGGTCGGGGACATTCATACGCCGGTCGGGGACATTCATACGCCGGTCGGGGACATTCATACGCCCGGTCGGGAGAATCGTACCTCGGTCGGGGACATTCATACCGGTCGGGAGAATCGTACCTCGGTCGGGGACATTTATACGCCGGTCGGGGACATCATACGCCGGTCGGGGACATTCATACGCCGGTCGGGGACATTCATACGCCGGTCGGGGAGAATCGTACCTCGGTCGGGGACATTTATACGCCGGTCGGGGACATTCATACTCGCCGGTCGGGGACATTCATACGCCGGTCGGGAGAATCGTACCTCGGTCGGGGACATTTATCGCCGGTCGGGGACATTCATACGCCGGTCGGGGACATTCATACCGGTCGGGACATTCATACGCCGGTCGGGGAGAATCGTACCTCGGTCGGGGACATTTATACGCCGGTCGGGGACATTCATACGCCCGGTCGGGGACATTCTCGCCCGGTCGGGGACATTCATACCGGTCGGGAGAATCGTACCTCGGTCGGGGACATTCATCGCCGGTCGGGAGAATCGTACCTCGGTCGGGGACATTTATACCGGTCGGGACATCATCACGCCCGGTCGGGACATTCATACGCCGGTCGGGGACATTCATACGCCGGTCGGGGAGAATCGTACCTCGGTCGGGGACATTTATACGCCGGTCGGGGACATTCATACGCCGGTCGGGGACATTCATACCGGTCGGGAGAATCGCACCTCGGTCGGGGACATTTATCGCCCGGTCGGGGACATTCATACGCCCGGTCGGGGACATTCATCGCCGGTCGGGGACATTCATACGCCCGGTCGGGGAGAATCGTACCTCGGTCGGGGACATTCATACGCCGGGGAGTGAAAAGAGAATATTAACGTCCTCTACTCCGTGCTACACAACGTGGCAGAGCTGTGCAGCCGAAGTCTCAAACCCACCTGGAAAAGATCTACTCACCTTGTACAAGGATTACACCCTCAGAGAGCCTCCTGGCAGACCAGCCTCATTGGTGTCAAACAACAATGCCTTACCCCAACATGTGGCTAAAGCGAGTCGGCGACTGGGGAGGACAGCTCTCTTACACATGATGAGGTCCATCTTGAGGCTGAGCAGCTTAGTCTTCTGCATCTGTGGGCAAATTCTCCATTCAGTCATGCATAGGCTTCCACCTGTGACTCTGACCATTCAGCTTCCCTGGTTCACCGTTGCGTTACAGAGCGAAGGACAAGTTTGGAGTCTGACAATTCAGCTGGCCTGCTTCACCATCACGTTACAGAGAGACGGCCAAGTTCAGACTCTGACTTTTCAGCTTCCTGGTACACTGTCACAGTACAGAGCGAAGGACAAGTTTGGACTCTGACTATTCAGCTGGCCTGCTTCACCGTCACGATACAGCGAGATGGCCACGTTCGGAGGATCAGCAATGACCTGCCCCTGTGTGATGGCTGAACGGAAAGACGCGCAGAGTTGGACATCAATGCATCATTCATGTTTTGGGTTTAAAAGAAAAGCTATTCACAATAGTAAAGAGACACTGAAGGAGAAGCGATAAACGGCCTTATTATTTTCTGTACTTTTTCTCTTGTTTATTCAGTTAGGGAGTTAGGGGCAGCACTTGTCTTTTTTGGGTTTACAATGACTGCCTAACGCACACTGCACCAATAAAGATTTCGTTTGATAAACAAAGCGTTGTAGTTGATTGTGTTTCTTTTTAATTTTAGTTTTGACCAGATGTGATCAGGAAGCTGGTCAACAAAGCACAATATTCAGCAGCTACAGAGTCAGATATTTCTAAAAGGAATCATCAGGATAAATAACAGAAAAGAAGAAGAAGAAGCAAGACAAAAGCTTGGCATCGACTCATGTTCCCAAACAAGACTTAAACTAAACGCTATCCTTTGTATGAATGTTTAAATGTTGGCAGAAATGTTGAACTTATGAGGATAAAAGATGATATGATATGAGTGTTTCCAGTGTCCGGTCAGTCGCAAAGCAGACGTGGAAAAAGAAAGGTGGAAAATGTATTGTAAAAGCAGTCTCTCCTGTACTCGTCGAGGCAGTGAAAATTGCGGTGTATCACCTACTAGATCATATTCTCAACCTGTACCGCACCGATGAATGCAACGGTGTAAGATCAATCACCCCAGCCAAAGAGAGCACGAGTGTCTGAGAGTATTGGAGGATTACTTTTACGCCGACAATTATTACAGCATCAGGAAAAAACTCATCACGCCTCGCTTCATTCCTTCCATTAAGCGGTTCCTGTTTGACCGCGAGATTGAAGCGTCAGATGCAAAAGTCGGAATCGTGGCGGACACGCTGTTGTACGAGCTGAAATCGGAAAGGCAAATCCTAGACGCAATCTCCAACACTTACGACAAACTGGTGGGAAACGATGATGTGAAACATAGTCAGCTGGAGATTGTTACACTGTGTTACAAATCCAATTTCTGGTGTCCTGTGTAAATTGTGCACTGTGACTTTGTGACGAAGAACCCGCTTTGTACACTGTTTGCGTTGTCTATTCCAAAAAAAGACCAACAGAAACAATCAAACGTGTGTGTTTTTGTTGTTTTATTTTTTTCTTCTCTCACCAACACTGACAAGATTTTACAAATCAACACAGATGTTATATTGCGTACATACACCAAGTGCATGCGTACTGCTGCTACTGTCACAGCTTTGCAAACGGGAGGAGAATTGTGCGCTGATTGGGAAAAGAAATCATACACGGTTGGGGAATTCTTGCGCCGGTCGGGGACATTCATACCGGTCGGGAGAATCGTACCTCGGTCGGGAGAATCGTACCTCGGTCGGGGACATTTATACGCCGGTCGGGGACATTCATACGCCCGGTCGGGGACATTCATACGCCCGGTCGGGAGAATCGTACCTCGGTCGGGGACATTTATCGCCCGGTCGGGGACATTCATACGCCCGGTCGGGAGAATCGTACCTCGGTCGGGGACATTTATACCGGTCGGGGACATCATCGCCGGTCGGGGACATTCATACGCCGGTCGGGGACATTCATACGCCGGTCGGGAGAATCGTACCTCGGTCGGGGACATTTATCACCGGTCGGGGACATTCATATCACCGGTCGGGGACATTCATATACCGGTCGGGAGAATCGTACCTCGGTCGGGGACATTTATACGCCCGGTCGGGGACATTCATACGCCCGGTCGGGGACATTCATACGCCCGGTCGGGGACATTCATACGCCGGTCGGGAGAATCGTACCTCGGTCGGGGACATTCATACGCCGGGAGTGAAAAGAGAATATTAACGTCCTCTACTCCGTGCTACACAACGTGGCAGAGCTGTGCAGCCGAAGTCTCAAACCCACCTGGAAAAGATCTACTCACCTTGTACAAGGATTACACCCTCAGAGAGCCTCCTGGCAGACCAGCCTCATTGGTGTCAAACAACAATGCCTTACCCCAACATGTGGCTAAAGCGAGTCGGTGACTGGAGGAGGACAGCTCTCTTACACATGATGAGGTCCATCTTGAGGCTGAGCAGCTTAGTCTTCTGCATCTGTGGGCAAATTCTCCATTCAGTCATGCATAGGCTTCACCTGTGACTCTGACCATTCAGCTTCCCTGGTTCACCGTTGCGTTACAGAGCGAAGGACAAGTTTGAGTCTGACAATTCAGCTGGCCTGCTTCACCATCACGTTACAGAGAGCGGCCAAGTTCAGACTCTGACTTTTCAGCTTCCCTGGTACACTGTCACAGTACAGAGCGAAGGACAAGTTTGGACTCTGACTATTCAGCTGGCCTGCTTCACCGTCACGATACAGCGAGATGGCCACGTTCGAGGATCAGCAATGACCTGCCCCTGTGTGATGGCTGAACGGAAAGACGCGCAGAGTTGGACATCAATGCATCATTCATGTTTTGGGTTTAAAAGAAAAGCTATTCACAATAGTAAAGAGACACTGAAGGAGAAGCGATAAACGGCCTTATTATTTTCTGTACTTTTTTCTCTTGTTTATTCAGTTAGGGAGTTAGGGGCAGCACTTGTCTTTTTTTGGGTTTACAATGACTGCCTAACGCACACTGCACCAATAAAGATTTCGTTTGATAAACAAAGCGTTGTAGTTGATTGTGTTTCTTTTTAATTTTAGTTTTGACCAGATGTGATCAGGAAGCTGGTCAACAAAGCACAATATTCAGCAGCTACAGAGTCAGATATTTCTAAAAGGAATCATCAGGATAAATAACAGAAAAGAAGAAGAAGAAGCAAGACAAAAGCTTGGCATCGACTCATGTTCCCAAACAAGACTTAAACTAAACGCTATCCTTTGTATGAATGTTTAAATGTTGGCAGAAATGTTGAACTTATGAGGATAAAAGATGATATGATATGAGTGTTTCCAGTGTCCGGTCAGTCGCAAAGCAGACGTGGAAAAAGAAAGGTGGAAAATGTATTGTAAAAGCAGTCTCTCCTGTACTCGTCGAGGCAGTGAAAATTGCGGTGTATCACCTACTAGATCATATTCTCAACCTGTACCGCACCGATGAATGCAACGGTGTAAGATCAATCACCCCAGCCAAAAGAGAGCACGAGTGTCTGAGAGTATTGGAGGATTACTTTTACGCCGACAATTATTACAGCATCAGGAAAAAACTCATCACGCCTCGCTTCATTCCTTCCATTAAGCGGTTCCTGTTTGACCGCGAGATTGAAGCGTCAGATGCAAAAGTCGGAATCGTGGCGGACACGCTGTTGTACGAGCTGAAATCGGAAAGGCAAATCCTAGACGCAATCTCCAACACTTACGACAAACTGGTGGGAAACGATGATGTGAAACATAGTCAGCTGGAGATTGTTACACTGTGTTACAAATCCAATTTCTGGTGTCCTGTGTAAATTGTGCACTGTGACTTTGTGACGAAGAACCCGCTTTGTACACTGTTTGCGTTGTCTATTCCAAAAAAAGACCAACAGAAACAATCAAACGTGTGTGTTTTTGTTGTTTTATTTTTTTCTTCTCTCACCAACACTGACAAGATTTTACAAATCAACACAGATGTTATATTGCGTACATACACCAAGTGCATGCGTACTGCTGCTACTGTCACAGCTTTGCAAACGGGAGGAGAATTGTGCGCTGATTGGGAAAAGAAATCATACACCGGTCGGGGAATTCTTGCGCCGGTCGGGGACATTCATACGCCGGTCGGGGAGAATCGTACCTCGGTCGGGGAGAATCGTACCTCGGTCGGGGACATTTATACGCCGGTCGGGGACATTCATACGCCGGTCGGGGACATTCATACGCCGGTCGGGGAGAATCGTACCTCGGTCGGGGACATTTATACGCCGGTCGGGGACATTCATACGCCGGTCGGGGACATTCATACCGGTCGGGAGAATCGTACCTCGGTCGGGGACATTTATCGCCGGTCGGGGACATCATACGCCCGGTCGGGGACATTCATACGCCGGTCGGGACATTCATATACCGGTCGGGAGAATCGCACTCGGTCGGGGACATTTATCGCCGGTCGGGGACATTCATCACCCGGTCGGGGACATTCATACGCCCGGTCGGGAGAATCGTACCTCGGTCGGGGACATTTATACGCCGGTCGGGGACATTCATACGCCGGTCGGGGACATTCATACGCCGGTCGGGGACATTCATACGCCGGTCGGGGAGAATCGTACCTCGGTCGGGGACATTCATACGCCGGGGAGTGAAAAGAGAATATTAACGTCCTCTACTCCGTGCTACACAACGTGGCAGAGCTGTGCAGCGAAGTCTCAAACCCACCTGGAAAAGATCTACTCACCTTGTACAAGGATTACACCCTCAGAGAGCCTCCTGGCAGACCAGCCTCATTGGTGTCAAACAACAATGCCTTACCCCAACATGTGGCTAAAGCGAGTCGGTGACTGGAGGAGGACAGCTCTCTTACACATGATGAGATCCATCTTGAGGCTGAGCAGCTTAGTCTTCTGCATCTGTGGGCAAATTCTCCATTCAGTCATGCATAGGCTTCCACCTGTGACTCTGACCATTCAGCTTCCCTGGTTCACCGTTGCGTTACAGAGCGAAGGACAAGTTTGAGTCTGACAATTCAGCTGGCCTGCTTCACCATCACGTTACAGAGAGACGGCCAAGTTCAGACTCTGACTTTTCAGCTTCCTGGTACACTGTCACAGTACAGAGCGAAGGACAAGTTTGGACTCTGACTATTCAGCTGGCCTGCTTCACCGTCACGATACAGCGAGATGGCCACGTTCGGAGGATCAGCAATGACCTGCCCCCTGTGTGATGGCTGAACGGAAAGACGCGCAGAGTTGGACATCAATGCATCATTCATGTTTTGGGTTTAAAAGAAAAGCTATTCACAATAGTAAAGAGACACTGAAGGAGAAGCGATAAACGGCCTTATTATTTTCTGTACTTTTTTCTCTTGTTTATTCAGTTAGGGAGTTAGGGGCAGCACTTGTCTTTTTTGGGTTTTCTCTCACCCAGGGGTTAGGTAGCACTTCCCTTTTTGAAAGAAACTTGTTGTGTTTGTTATTTTGGCCTTTGTTCACCCTGGAGTTAAAGCTTTCAGTTTGGTAGCAATAAAATCAACTGGCTTCTGGGTATGGCTTTGGGGACCAGGGCGGGGTCACGTCCCTTTTAAACCCTGTGCAGTTCAATGTATATTTGCAAAAATGTTTCAGGTTTTACCAGGACATTAGTACAATGACTGCCTAACGCACACTGCACCAATAAAGATTTCGTTTGATATACAAAGCGTTGTAGTTGATTGTGTTTCTTTTTAATTTTAGCTTTGACCAGATGTGATCAGGAAGCCGGTCAACAAAGCACAATATTCAGCAGCTACAGAGTCAGATATTTCTAAAAGGAATCATCAGGATAAATAACAGAAAAAGAAGAAGAAGCAAGACAAAAGCTTGGCATCGACTCATGTTCCCAAACAAGACTTAAACTAAACGCTATCCTTTGTATGAATGTTTAAATATGTGTGTGACTGCATGCGTACGAGTGAAGTTACACACCTATTCAAAGGTCATTACACAAACATGTTAAACCTTATGTCGCGCATGAAAGAAAGCCGCCGTAGAGTCGCGCAGTGTGTTAGAAGCGGTACTACTTAGGTGGAAGTCGGTGGTTCGAGTCTCCGTCTACCCGCTTGCCATTTTGACTTCCTGTTTTAGCTCGCGGAGTGGTGGATGTCAAGAAAATATTAACATCCTCCATTCCGTGCTACACAATGTGGCAGACCTGTGAGAGCCAAAACTCGTTCACAGACCAGTTCATACTGCGGAGCTAAGCAAGCCGCGGCATTTTCGCTCAGTGCGAAAGAACGGCGACTGCGGAGGTGAAAGTCGGTGGTCCTCGACTCAAGTCAGACCCACCAGGGAGGTAGGCTGAAAGAGGAGGTTGCTTTGGCCGCCTCTCACTCTCCCTCACCGTCCCAGTGCCGTGCGAAACCCGCTACGGTTGTCTGCTGACTTAAGACTTTCCAGAGAGCCGTCCCCTATATATGGCGCAGGGCACCTTTGCTAGTCCTTACGCTTAAACTGCTCAACCGCGGAGGCGAGAAAAAACGGCTTTGGCCGAGGGCGTGCGTCGGCCTCCTGTCTCCCTTACGGCTAGAAAAGATTTATTGCTAAAAAGAAAAAGGAGAGTCGAAATACGAGTTGTCACCGACCAGAAACGGTGACAGCATTTATAGAATGACTATTAAAAGTCAGCGAGTGTCAATAATGTTAATGTGGTTATGTTAGTAATACAACGAGTGCTAATATAACAGCTTTAAGATGCATTTAACGATATTATTACGCGTTTTACCGTCTTTATAGTGCTAGCTTAAAGTTAGGGTGTAAACGTGTTAGATTTGTGTTCTCATGAGTAAATATATTAATTTATCTTGTGTTGTAAAAGACGTTTTCTGATTGTCATTTTATTTTGGAAATGATTTTATTTTGGTGATCATAGAGGACTTCACTTCCTGTTCCTTGTTGTTGTGAAGCGCGAACTGCCAAAAATGGATGTATGTTTTTCCCTCCTGTGTTGCGGACAATAAAAGAAACGGGAAAAGTAATCAATCAACCAAGTGTGTGCATTATTAAGAGAACATGGCCGAAGAAGAAGAAAACTCTTCGAGCTCAACAGGTTATGGGCCCAGGCGTGACACAACAGGAGGAAGATGGCAGAGGTTAGTGTTCAACGGAGACGAAAACAGTTACGAACTCTGGGAGGCAAAGTTTCTCGGCCACATGCGGATCATTGGTCTAAAGGACACTATATTATCAGCCACTAACCCAGATGCAGAGAAGAATGCTGAATGCTACGCTGAACTGATTCAGTTTCTTGATGATAAAAGCCTTTCACTGGTAATGAGAGATGCGACTGACGACGGAAGAAAAGCTTTAAAAATACTACGTGACCACTACGATAGTAAAGGCAAGCCCAGAATCATCGCACTGTACACAGAGCTGACGTCTTTACAGAAGAAACCAGATGAGACAGTGACAGATTATATTATCCGAGCTGAAAAAGCAGTGACCTCCCTAAGAAATGCAAAAGAAGTCATCAGTGATGGACTTATTATCGCTATGATTTTAAAGGGGCTTCCTGAAGCTTACAAGCCATTTGCTATTCACACAACTCAAAGCAGTGAAGATTTAACATTCACACAGTTCAAAAGCAACCTACGAAGTTATGAGGAAACCGAGAAATTCGACAACAAAGTAAAAACAGATAATGTGATGAAGGTTGATTTAACCTCCATCACCTGTCATGGATGCGGAAACCGAGGACATTTTGTAAAAGATTGTCGCCAAAAGGGAACACCTAAGTGGTGTAGCTACCATAGAAGCTCGACACACAGTGATGAGACATGTAGAAGAAAAACCAAGTACAGAGATGATGCAAAACTAACTGTAGGAAAACAAGAGGACAAGAAAGAAGAGCAGACTTTTGTATTTAAAGTTAGTCAAAGACTTCTGCCTACTGACATAATAAGAGAAGGACTAATGGTGGACTGTGGTGCTACTTCACACATCATTACAGAGAAGAACAAGTTCATAAAGTTTGATGAGACTTTTGATCCAGAGAAACACTACATGGAGCTTGCTGATGGATCCAGGACAAATAACGTCGCACTCAAGAGGGGAGATGCCAACGTCTCTCTACGGGACGTACAAGGACACTGTACCACCATCACACTGAGAGATGCTCTGTTCATCCCATCCTACCCTCAGAGCATATTTTCAGTGAAGGCAGCTACAACCTATGGAGCACAGGTGGTCTTCAAGAAGGGACAGAATGAACTAGTGAACAAAGATGGGACAGTCTTCTCCATTGAAGAATACAACAGACTCTACTATTTGAAAACGGTAAACAATGAAACATCATTCAATGACATGATATCCTGTGACACTGTTAATCTGACTTGTGATGTGAAAACATGGCACGAAATTTTAGGACATTGTAATGTTAGCGATGTGTTAAAGCTACCTGATGTTGTAGAGGGCATGAAAATCACAGGCAGTGGCATGTTAGATTGTAATGTGTGCACAGAAGGGAAATTCACCGAATTCACAAGCAGTTCCTTCCAGTCTCTTTTAAGGCAAAAGGGTATAAAGCATGAGACATCTGCGCCATATTCTCCTCATCAGAATGGCACAGCTGAGAGGCAACTCTCTTTGAAATGGGGAGGTGTCTTTTACTAGAAAAGGGGCTGCCAAAAGAATTATGGCCTTATGCCATTCAAAATGCAGCACACACCCGCAACAGATGCTACAGTAACAGGACTAAAAGTACACCATATCAGATGTTAACAGGGAAAAGACCAGATCTCTCAAAACTGTGGATATTTGGGTCAGACTGTTATGCATACATACATGATCACAAGAAACTTGATCCCAGATGTGAAAAAGGAATATTTGTGGGTTATAGTAAAAATAGCCCAGCATACCTGGTTTATTACCCCCACACAGGAAAAGTGTCAAAACACAGACTCGTGAGATTTATCAAGAAGAACACTGTTGAACAACAAACACAGACTGATGAATATGACACAGAAATTCAGACTTATGAGCATGTAGTGCCTTCAAAAGAAAGTACAGAACAACAAAATGAAATGCAGCAGAGAACAGACCTCCTAGAGAAGAGGAAACCAACACAAATGAACCAAACCTTGACACAGAAAGAAATGAGGGTGATGAGCAAAACCAAACTGAACGCTATCCTAACAGAGAAAGGAAGCCTCCTAAATATTTAGAGGATTACACATCTAACTGCAAAGAGTTAGCTAATGTAACTTCTGTAAGTGTTGATTATTGTTACAGAGCAACCTGTGGAATCCCCCAAACCTATAAAGAGGCACTGATGTCACCAGAGGCACCAAGGTGGAAACAGGCAATGGCAGAAGAAATCAACTCTCTGAAAGAGAATGACACATTCGAACTGACTACTTTACCTACTGGTAGAAATACCATTGGAGGAAAATGGGTCTACGCCCTCAAAGAAAATGAACAAGGACAAATATTCAAAGCCAGGTTTGTAGCAAAAGGTTACAACCAAACACAAGGAATAGACTACCAAGAGACATTTGCACCAACAGCAAACATGACATTTGTGCGAACCCTAATGCAAATATCAGTCCAGAATGATCTTATTATCCACCAAATGGATGTTAAAACTGCATATTTGCATTCTCCCATTGAGGAAGAAATATACATGGACCAACCAGAAGGTTTTGAGCAAACAGAGTCAGGAGAAAATTTGGTGTACAAATTAAAGAAATCCCTTTACGGGTTAAAACAATCAGGGAGAAACTGGTACAAACTCTTGAATGACTACCTTGAACAAAATGACTTTGAAAGAAACCTTTCTGATCACTGTGTATACAGGAAAGACATTGACCATGAAACTCTACTGGTTATCATCTGGGTAGATGACTTGATCATTGCGGCTAGCAATAATAACTTGTTAAACACATTCAAAGAAACAATGAGGTCAAAGTTTAACATGAAAGACCTGGGGAAAATATCCAGTTTTCTTGGTATCCAGTTTATACAAAAAGAGGCTGAAATCAGGATGAATCAGAAGAGATACATTCAAAGAATGTTGGAACGCTTTGGGATGTCAGAATGCAAACCCAGATCCACACCGTGTGAACTAAAAACGGACACTACTACATGTGGAGGAAGTGATGCAAATGAGACAGTTAACTCAAGAGAGTACAGAGAAATAGTGGGCAGTCTGATATATGCCATGACGTGTACGAGACCAGATATAAGCTGGGTTGTTAGCAGACTATCTCAAACACTAGCTCAACCCACGAGAGAGGACTTAGTAACGGCAAAACAAGTCCTCAGATACCTAAAAGGCACAAATGACTTTGAACTCATCTTTAAGAAAAGCAGTGAGGATCTAGATCTAATTGCTTACAGTGACTCTGACTGGGCATCCTCTGTAAAAGACAGACGCAGTACAGTATCATCAGAATCCAACTATTTTTAGACATTGAATTTATAACACTGAATTTTTATCCTCCAAATTTCCCTGCAAAAAATATTCACCTGCAAAAATTCACCTGCAAAAAATTCACCTGCAAAAATTCACCTGCAAAAAATTCACCTGCAAAAATTCACCTTTTCACCTTTTAATGCACCTTTTCAAATTAATTCACTACGTTTCGTGCCTAACGGAGTTATTTTTACACATTCCACCACCTTTCATTGTTTACCGTTACAACCCCCCCCCCAAGAAAAAACATCGGCCCATAAAAACGAAAAATCACCATCGACCCACCGGGCAAATGCCGACGGCCAGTCCAGGTATGGTCATGCCATCAGTTAACCCTTCGCGTGCCAGCTGTGCCACGCGTGCCCAGGGTTGCCGACCCCTGCTGTAAATGATCAGTGAGTCAGGTTAACCCTAAACTTTAAACAGTACCTCTGTGTCTCTGTGTGTGTGTGCTGAACATCTAGAATCAGGATGGAGACAGGCTGCATTGAGTGTGGGACTTTTCTCTGTTAAAAACAGGTTGAAGACGGCTCAGAAACATTTGGAGATGCAAATTTAGCATTATGACTGATGGTGGTGTGTAAAGCCTCTACTGCCTCTGCTCCACTGTATTTTTGTTACTAATTTATGTTTGTTGTTGTTTAACACAGATTTCAGAAAAGCAAACATGAGCACTGTCGTTTAATCCTTAATAGTTTAAACCAGAACTGGAGTGGAAATCAAAAAATCCAGTTTCTTCTTCCTCAGAAGTTTCATTTGTCAGTGTGGGACTGCTGAGTCACCTGAAGAACTTATTTCATTCATTCTCCACACGATGTTCATTTACAGAAATGTTTCACAGGACCTGATTTCTCCCAAAGGGTGAACTAGTGTGTTTCCATGGATTACCTCTGTATGAGTGTACTTTCTTAAATCAAGGCAAGTGTTTGTCCTGTTTTGTTCCTCAGGTACAGTACGTGATATTAAGGGCAAGCGGTCAACACTGGGGAAGAAAAGAAGCAGAAGTCCTTCCAAGAAGGAGCTGCAGTGAGGACACAGTCTGGTCACTGAGGTCAGAGCTCAGAATCTGAAACAGCTCACGTTTATATTCTACGGGTCTAAAAAAAATTTAATTATATTTATAAAGAAACCTTTAAATAATATTCTAAATAATAATCATAATTATGATTATTATTAAAAATATCAGACATTTAAGTGCATTTTCTGTCACACGTATTGTGTTAGCCCTGCGATAAACTGACAGCCTGTCTTTGTCCTGTATCAGCTGAGATAGGCTTCATCCTCCTGCGACCCTGAATTGGATACATTGTATTCCAATTATGTAATCTGATCATTTACAAACTCAAGGTATCTAATCAAAATGTGAGTAATATTGATAAAAATGGGAAAGCAGAAATAAGTTTGACATAAATGTAAATGTGTTAGCTGACATAGAGGAAAGCTACATGTAGTCTGAAAAACCTTTGTTGTCAAGTTTGCAGGTCTATCAGCACGAGACATTCTTACATAGAAGAGACTGTTAAAGTCTCTAATTCAGTGAAGCATTATTGGTCCAGTCTGTTTGGATAAATATAGTAAACTGATGTATGTCCATTTATTCACACATTTTCTTAAGTGCTTATCCAGTTCAGGATCACAGTGGAGCTGGAGCTGGATATATTCAGTAAATAAACCTTACAAAAGTTAACAATAAACTTGCATCCATGTACGTTGTTGTCCACAGGATGAGAACATCAAAATGACCAAAGTAGCTGAGCAGATTTCATCTCAAGTAAGCGATTAACTGTTTGTTCATTTGTTCTGCCACCTAAAGGACATTTAAGGATGTCTTTTGAGTGTCTAGTTGAATTTATTCTAGTGACTCTCATGGTCATTTGTAATGATGGACATATTTTTCATGTTCATCAACCATTTAGTAAATTCTATCTATTTAGGAATATCTGTCAGCTATAAAATATAATATAAATATAAAAAATATCAAAATATCTCCTGCCCTTTATATTTTAACGATGTAAGACCAGACGGCTGTTATTGTATTACATAAGCATTCCTCACATATAAATGAGATGCTGTACAGTACAATCCTACTGACACACGAGAGGGATAATGACGGCTATTCAACATTGTTACATGACACATTTGAGCTGCATGATACAGACAAAGTGACTAAATCATCTTTTTTGTGGTCTATTGTCTTCAAACCAGCAGACAAAGCTGATGGCAGAAGAAGTCGGAGAAGAGCTTTAGGCCGTGGACTGAAAAGGTATCAAAAGACATTTGGAGTGACGGCTTCTACAACTCAGTTTTTGGTTGTGCTGAAGTAAAGCTTACAGTCTAGGTCACAGTATTGATATTCAACAAAGAAAAGCTCACTTGTTTGAATTTATTTACAATCATAGTTTTTATAAATTCTGACTCTAAACAGCTTTTACATCTTTGATATTGTTTGACACTAGATATCAGGTGATGGGATTTAATTTAATGTCCCAATGAGCCATTTACACTGACAAAGGTCAGTTGAACTGTAACACATTCATTATTTAGATCCAACATTTCTAAGAGAAATAACTGAATGTAAAAAATGGCAGCCCTCAGGCCAGGTTTAATTGATAGAGATATCTGCATGCATTATGAAATTTATGTATCCCAGATAATTGTTATTCATCTAGTCATGGCAGACCCACACCTTCCTCCCAAGTTAACTGCAGCCCAAAATAAGTAGTGGCGATATTTACACACTCACAACCAGTGTGGTGTAAAAAGAGCAACCAAAAACCTATCAGCCTGCACAGCCACAGATGTGCTAGAAGCTCGAAAAGCTAGAAGCTCTGCTTATGGAGAAACTCATGGAGAAACTTTCTAAGCCTAACAGGGGACAGGTACTCCTGCCCAAATAACATGATATAACCGCACATACAGCCCAGCCATAAAGTGAACCAAGTCATTTAGTTAAAGACAGTGTTTGGGTTAATGTATGTGTTGTAGGTTGCCATTTTAAAAGCTACACATTCAAAAGCTAGAATGATTTTGTTTGCTCCCTATGTAACCCACGCATGTGAGTACGTGCACATAGGGAGGAAGAGCAGCCTTGAGAAGAACAAACTGGACTCAGTGAAGGGAGTCACCTGGTGTGATAAGGATAGCAACAGCATCCTGGGAGGGCTGTACTCACATCGTATAACCACGCTTGCACAACACACCAGCACACGCAGACAGTTAATCTTTGTTCACATATATACCTGTTTAAGATGTCACATGTTAATGAGACTATGTATATTCATGTGTGCAGCCTGCAGGGGGAAGTGGGTTGGAGACAACTGCTTCCCTCTCGCAAGTGAAAACTTGAGCTCCGTGTGACCTCGTTCCTGAGTGAGATTCTGTTTATCCAGCAGTATCAGGGGTAAAACTCTGACAACAGCATGGGACCAAATGCATCTAACCAGCCTGCACCAACCTGATATTTCTTCCTCCTGAATTAAATGAATGGATGGATGAAAGTTAAATGACTACAAACCTAAAGCCACTAGTTCCCACACTGGAGTTTCCTGACACTGTGTGTTTAATTGTACTGAGCTTGTATCAACACTTGTAACAGGCTAAGCTACCCGAGACACTGCATTGAATTATTGTTTCTATCTTAATGATTTCAGCTGACTGGTTTTAGCTCAGATGTTCCGCTTTTTCCTTTCAGTAGATCAAAATAACTTGTGCTCTTTCTGCTTCTAATTTGATGGCAAGAAGAAAAAGAAGAATGCTTCAGCAAAGTGGTGTTCATGGTCTCAGTGAGCAGTGTGCCGATCATGGTCACACACTGCATGTGGTTCAAAAAGCAACATGTCTGTTCACCACAACAATCAAAAAGTTTGAAATATGTATTGTTGTGAGATGTGTAATATTAGTGCATGCTACGGTTTGTTATTGAACATTGTTCAGTTGTGTTTTCTACTTAGACCACTTAGATCAAAAAAAGTGTTGGTTTCAGATTCTTTCTTTTTAAATTTATAAAGCACCTGTTCATTTTTTTAATAAAATTAGTTTGACATAAATTTTAGTGTTTCCTTTATAATCTTTTAATGCTTACACTACACTGTAAACATCTACATTAGAGACATTTCTGTTACCTATTTATGAGACTGGGCTGCTTGACTACAATTTGGAAGTGGATGCAAAATCACATGGAGCGTGCTCTCGTTTCTTTTTTAATATGATGGACTGAACACAGGAGGTATCCGCTTTTGACTAAGCACAGATTAATCTGATCCCATTTCTACCTGTCTGTACTATTTGAAGATTTCACTGAAGTTTGCTCAACTGTAATTGTCAGGATATATATTTTTTCCAGCTCTCAAAGGGCAAAGGAATGACTCAGACTTATCAAATGTTCTTTGATTAGATACACAATGTGAAGTTCATAATTTTTTGCAAATAAAACTATATGACAAACATGAACAGCTGTGCTTATTTCTGAGACATGAATGTTTGTAAACAACTTTATGTTCTGAATGTGTTCGTATTTAGACAGCGTACATTTGTAGGCTGAAACTGTAATGGTGAACCTGAGCTGATGGTCAACAGAAGGCAAATATACATAAATATAAAACAATATTGAAGTAATGTCTTTAACCAATCAACTTATTCACTGTAGTAAACATGCACCGCTAGCTCACGTGATTGACTCTGTCTCCATGGTTACATCGTATATTATTAGCTATGTAAACAGCTTCCAAAGATACCGCCATTGCTCTCTGCAGCTGTAACACTTTCACGCTTTGCAAATCATTTTACGTTTTTGATAGTTATGAAGACAGAATATGTTTTTAAGGTCATGCTAGGCTGTTGCTCTGGTGCTCGCTGTGGACTGAGGTGGACCGCGCGTCCGATTCCTGTTATTAGCTGTCCGCCGTAGGAAGGCTGCTTTCCATTTATAAGTAGCGACAGTCTGCTGTTACTCGAACTCAAACCCCGCTTTGTTCTTCAATTAAAGGCCTTTTATAGCCGTTCATGACACACACACACACATAAAACACTTTGCCTCACCGTGACAATGCAACTTTACTAAAACCTTTAAAGTATCTGATATAGGATAGAAAAATGAAGCAACCAGAGATTTAATGATGAAGACTCTGTGTTCTGTAGTTCACGTTTTACAGTCCTGAATGACTCTTTGCACATTCATATAATTTATTGAAGAGGAGTTTAGAATGCACTTTACATTTAGACTGTTGCTGTTTAATTTTTTACATTACATTTTTTTTTTTTTTTTTTTTTTTTTTACATTTTTTACGTGTTATGTCATGAATAAGGTTTACCTGTTGGGGGTTTGATGGATCAGCTGGACAATACAGTCAAAGACAGACTTCATTTGCAAGAATCCTAGTTGGATTTTTGTTTCCACTCATATTTTCGAACTAAATGTTTAAAACAACTTTGATAGACTGGATACCTGTCCAAGGTGTACATTACCTCTCACTCAAGCATCCCAGGACAGAGCCCTGCCCCACCATGAGCCTGGGTGGATACGTGGTTATAATATAAAAGGACTGATACTGAATATGAATATTTCATGAAAATCGAATTATAAAACAAATTCCTAGGTGTTTGTTATATCCAGCAAGCGTAATATTGATTACATATGTCTGAATTGCTAACCCTAACCCTAGCTCAACAAACCACAATTTCCTGGACTGTCAGTATTATTACATGCTGTGAACATAAGTAACTTTGATCACAGTTTCAATTATAAAAGAAAAAGAAAATAGAAAAAAAGACTAAGATTGTTATGTTATTTCTTCCAAACTGACTAGAAACATACTTGTCATACTCTCACAGCATAGGATCAGACTCACTGTGCATGATGGCTCGGGCCACCATCTGTATTTCAGGATAATTAATATGCAAAAAACACTAAAAGTTATGCATGAATTTAACCAACATAATTATTAATTGCATATTTTCAAATTTTCTAACATGATTAGAAAAATTAGACTTTGTAAATACATGAAAATCTCATATTGTTACAGTCCTAATGCCAATATGATTCTTCATAACTCCTGCTTTGAAATACTGAGCTTTAAAATGTACCTCATGAGAGATACTTTACAGTGGCACACTGTCAGGATAATTCTGACTTTAATATCGCTGTATTAATCTGAATCTTTCTCAAATGTGCTGTGAATGAATGCTGATGCAACTTACTGTGGGAAAGCTGTTAATAAAATAAATCTGTGACACAAGTAACACATTCACACAGGAAGAGGACACAAAGGGAGGACACGCAGAGGCTGTGTTAAAGTCAGAAATCCAAATCTTTAGTCAAAAACAGGCGGCGGTTACAAACAGGAAGACAAGCAGTCCATACAGTGAATTCAAACAGCAGTAAAAAATAACTGGACACTGAAAAACTTAAAGCAATGTGGGATGAAACAAAGGGAAGCAGCGCAGTATTTTCACTGAATTATCATCAATTACAAAAGAGAAAAACAACGATTTTTAAGGTTTGTTTTCTTAATTGCAGTTAGAGGGTGGCTGGTAAAGATGAAAACACATACAGAATGTAAACTGTGTGAGTTTGGTGAACTTTGTTAGTAACAAATGAGGTAAACCCCCCCCCCCCCCCAAAAAACCCAAACAAAACAGACAAAATACAGAAAGAGGCTCTCAGTATTCATTAATAATTAGAAAGCATCTAAACATTCTGGTCGTGGATTTTTACAGTCTTATTTCCGCTTACTGTCATCATTATAATCATCATGACCACGGCGAGGTCCTTAGGTGGGCGGGGCTGTCTTTGGTGATGTCACAATGAAACGTTTTTGACATTTGACACTTCAACATTAAGGGGAACAAGAAGAAACAGTGTTCCTAAAATAACTGACAGGAAGTAACCAGGCCGTTAGAAATGGATGGCATATGTTTAGAATTACTGTAGTTAGGTAACTCTACTTACCAAAAGCAGAAGCACACAGATGAAGGATCAGATGCTGAATGTTGCAGGAACATGCTCATGTGTGGTGGTCACTCAATGCTGCTCTGGCAGGTTAGACAGTCCAATAGTGATATCCTGCCCATCTGATGAACAGTTTGAAAACACACATGCAATACTTTATTCGTATTACGGTCAAAGTTGGATATTAATTTTTGTCCTTTGAAAATGTTTGTGTATTTGAAAGCACTATCATTTAAGGATGGCTCAGATAGTCTCTATCTAAGAGTATCTCCTTTGAAAGCCGAGACAAGTTTATCCACTGATCCACGTCACTTTACCTGGATGTTTTCTTTGAAGCTGGTTGATGACTCCTCTCTCCCTCACTCAGAAACACTCCTAAAATAACCAAGCAAATAAATAATATTGAGGATTTACTCATGTCATTACAAAAAACAGCAAAAACATCTCCCTTTTATCCCATTTCTCCATTCCTGCTGAACATCAGGCAACAAATATCACAGTAAATCACAGTAAAATGTAAAGCACATACTATGGACAACATGTGGTTCTATATATATCAGTTGATTTCCTCTGTGCAGTGCAGACGAGCATCATCATATAGGACAACAAAGCCCAGAGAACACGAGATACACAACATCCAACATTCAGACTCAAACAGCCTCCATAAATGAAGAACACCAGGTTGGTCCAGTTATACTAGATATGAGCATACTTCACATTACTGTGTATGAATAATAATCAACAGACAAACTTTGAAGATGCAGAGCATGATGTCCCATCATCAGACTGTAAACAATCATCCACCAGGCTTCTTTGTTGGCAGAGGTGATGATTCTCCCATCAGGGATCAGTAGCGTGTATTAACCTGTGGTATAAGCAGCAGTCACTGAAATATTACTGTTTCAGATAAGAAATCTAGCACATAAAAGCCAGGGTGGGAGGGATCTCTGCAAACTGACTTACCTCTGCAAGTGTGAGGCTGTTCCTCCAGCCTCGACAAAAATCTGACTCTCCGGTCACAGACAAACAAAAAACTCCAGCTGGGAGATAGAAAACGTTGTCTGGGTCTTGCTGGATGTTGCTGGTCAGAGTACTTCTTGGTCCCACTGACCCACATGGACAGTGACTGTGGAGAACTGTTCTGGCAAACTGAAAAGAGAATTAAAATGATAAAAAGCCAAACAGGATTTCCATAAAGACCATCTTGGAACCAGCAATCAAAAGATAATTTGTTCATATTTCAATTAAATATGAATATGTTGTTTAACTGTAAACAGTTAAGATCTGATGTGATTTACATCCTTCACACAGCACATTTGTCCAGGCCTTCAGGTAAACATAGCAGTAATCTTAGGTAACATGACTCATAGTAGAGATTCTGTAAGAAAGATTGCTAGCTCTAATGTTATTACCACAAAATCCAAGGACACACCAACAGCTCAGATTTCTAGAACTATTTAAACAAATGTCAGTCTATCCATTCATTTTCTTCTGAATATTCAATTCAGGTTCACAGTGGGAGGGTGGGGGGCTAGAGCCTGTCCCAGTAGTCATAAGTGGAGCACACCTTGACAGGTGACCAGTCTGTCAGAGGACTAACGGAGAGACAGACATCAGAGTAACAAATCTATTTAAAATTACTGTAAGCTTGCTACAGCTGTATGTATGAACATGTGTTTCTGTGCTCACAGTCCACCTCTCAGGAACCTGTACTTAATTTTTAGTCTACTTTAAACAGACCTCACAAAAGGCTGATGTGGCTGGTTCAGTAGTCCGATTTAAGTACGATACCTTTGGCCACAGAATAATCTGGCACATTGCTTCACTGCGGGCTTATGTATTTTCCCCACACCTGAATAAAACATACTGATATTTACAAAAAGCAGATTCAGCTGATGCAGCCTGACTTAGTCCTGATTCTAGATGTTCAGCACACACACAGAGACACAGAGGTACTGTTTAAAGTTTAGTGTTAACCTGAGTCACTGATCATTTACAGTATTACAGAGTCTTGCAGTCTTTGCATGATGTCCACGTTACTGTAAGTTTCTAGCTGACTCTCAGGTGTGCCAGCAGGAAAGAGTAATAATAACCTGCATCCTGAGCTTTGTCATGCAGGATTAATGGAGCCTGACTTTGTTCACACAGCTAGGATTGTATTTTACACTGACCCTGGGTCAGTATAAGTATCATACAGTTTAAACGAAGCACTGAAACATGCACATATTTATTAGAGATGCATTGAAGCTAATCGGGATATTTACTGTCAATCTGTGGCTGCGATTAATCACTTTACCGGAAACTTTATTAACTAGTAACTTCATTAGTCCATACCAGAAGCTAATATTCGTCAAATGCATCTTAAAGCTGTTATATTAGCACTCGTTGTATTACTAACATAACCACATTAACATTATTGACACTCGCTGACTTTTAATAGTCATTTTATAAATGCTGTCCGTTTAAATGGCCTTACCTGTAAATACTGCTGTATCCACCGGATTCCAGCCAGAGTGGATTCTGGAGTCTTCCCACGCTCCTGTTAGTGATCCTCCATCTGGATGGATGAGAACAACCTTCTGAACAATCTAGCAGGTGGAGATGGCCCATATCTATGGGACTGATTTCTGCTAATAACGCCTGATGGACTGATAACATCCAAAGCGGGTGAATCAAGTCACCTGGTCGCTAGCTGTGCCATTACCCAGCATACATCACTCCCTCCATCAATGCAATAAACGATACAAAAGTAATAGCCTGTATTTAATTTTTCTGCTGTATCTGCTGTTTCTCAGGTAGTTGTTTACATTATATAATTTATCGTGTTCCGTATACGTCACTACAATGTGATTTCGGAAATATATAAATATACGGACAACAGGCTTTGCCGCGGCAATCTCTTGTCGTCAGAAAAACAACGTTTAGGGAGCTCTATAGAATTCAATAAGAGGACCCTGCACGTCAATTCTCGACGCGAGGGGGGTACCCGGCGCGTCGATAAGTGAAGCAGAGGGAGCCTGACCATGCGTCGCACATTTGACGAGTTAGGAGTGAGAATGTGTTGCCACCTAATGACAGTGATATATGATGCAATTCCATATTAGATTCTTGATTAATGTGGGCTGTTGTTCTCATGGTTCTATGTGCCCCCTTTTAACTTTGAGCACTCGCCCCTTTAAACATCTCCGCACAGCCCTGCTCTTGTGTCAGAAATATGAAATGTTAGGCTGTGCTGACATCTTTTTCTCTGTAGAGGGCAGTGTTGGGCTCTCGAAGAAGAGCTTCAATCTGTTCAGTCAAGCTATTTCATGAACAGAATAATAATTCTCTTGTGTTCATTGTTTTCACTCTTGTATCTTTTTGCATGTATGTTCTGTGCTTCTAATTGTAAAAAAAAAGGTGTTTTCTTTGACTCACAATAGCTCTGATGTGGGGTACATTTTCAAACACGGGATCCAGAAAGATGTTTGAATCATTTATAAGTACAAATTAAAACAATAAAGCCAATTAAATGATAAATCCAAATAAAATAAATAAACCAAAAAGTAAATAATTTATAGTATAAAAATGCATGTATGTCTGAAGAGTACACTGTTTCTCATCCACCCCTTGACATTCTGCACTTCAATAACATTTTGATCATTTGATTTAAAATAAAAAGGCAAACTAAACTGAAAAACAAAATGGAAAAACTGTATCTATGCAACCAATTATGAAGTGAACAGCAAATTAATAAGGTTTAAAGCATCTGTGTGTGACGATTTAACACAAGACAAGACACAAGAAAATGGCTAGATCAACAAAACATTTGATTTGAGGAAGGAATCAAAAGATGTCAAAAACCACGGACCAATCACAAAATTTTATTGGAAAGAAATAATCTGGGGGTTTTTTTTTTGTGTTTTTTTTGCTGTCTGTAAATCAAAGGTTAGTATCTTGAAATTTCAGCACACTACGAAACTTTCTTATAATTTCTAGATGGCCAGTCAATAAGTAAGAAATTTGAGCCTCTGTGGTGTTCATCACCTCGGAGAGTTAGCAGCAAAATTGTATCACAATTGACACAAGCTTCAGTTTTCCTGTAGAGGGCAGTGCTGGGCTGAATAAAGGAGCCCTTCAATCATTTATGTTTAATGGACAGGATGATAAATCTGCCCTCTTTTCACCGTTTTTGGATTCTTTGTGCTATTATGTTTAATCCAAATATACTAAGTACGGCATTATCTTTTATTTCTATATGCACTATCATAGTACAGTCAAAAATCCATAGTGCACACCAAAAATAATTTGTACTGGAACTACTTGAACTACTTTATAATACACCCCAGATAGAATCAAAACACACAGCACCTTGTTCCCATTTCATATTTTTAAAACACAAAGCTTTAAGTTGCAAGGTAGAATTGTAGGTAACTTTGCTTCAAGAGAAAGTCAGTTAGCAAACAAACACTTGGATCCCTGTACAACATCCCTAATCAGCAGGATGTGCACCAAAATAAAAGGCTCATTATGCCAAAAAGTAACAAACAAACAAAGGTTTTTGAAAAGTGATTTGCAGTACTATAGAGTTTTCTAAAAGTCATCCTCGTGATCCAAGGGCGTAGATTTGACATGGACGGAAGGGACATGTCCCCACCAATATCCAGCGATTATTGAATTGTCCCCAACAATAATTCGATCTCTTTCAGTAAAGAAAAACAAAACCGATGGCAAGAAAAAAAACCGATCTGTCAACGTCTCAATCACCTAGCGGTGCACAAAGAGTTAAATTACGTTCTCTACTGGAGTCCTACATCATGTGACAAATATAGCCAATCTAATTGGCTGTGCCTTTCAGAGAGCTCTGTTTAGTTTTAGCAGCGGCAAGTCTGCGCTGCGAGGACCTGTAAGGAAGAGAGGAGTATGGCAGCAAAAAGGAAGAACCTGGATATAAGAAAGTATTTTTCAAATAAACCTGTAAGTCACTTAAAGTCAAGTTCACTCATAAAATGTGTCCGTCATAATAACGTTACAGGCTATGCTAGGCCATACATGCCAACACTCCCGATTTTTCCGGGAGAATCCCGAATTTCAGTGCCCCTCCCGAAAATCTCCCGGAGCCACCATTCTCCCCAATTTCTCCCGACTTTCCACCCGGACAACAAAATTGAAAAACCATATCCCAGATTGGCCCAGCCAATCCCAGTTTCCAACAATGGCTTCTATTACTGCAGCTACTTAGTTTTAATATTACTCTTATTACTTTTTCTGGGTCGCAAAATAAACTTTTAACATATTTTCAGGTGAGAATGTAGCTGTGTAAACTTCAAATATCTGAGCCGACGAGAACAGCAAACTCCGGGCACATCGTTTTCAAACCGCCGCGGTCTTTCGCTACTCAGGTTAAACATGATATATAAGTTACTTAAATAACTTAAACATGTTATTGTTTGGCCTTTTTCAGTGTTTTGTTTGTTCGTGAGTAAATCGGTTTGGCTGAGATTAAAGTTATTAGATTAGATTAAATAAGGGTTCCTCCGGGGTTTTTCACACAGCTGAATAAACGTCAAACAGAAAACTGATTAAACAGAAGTGTGAGATGGTCGAGAATTTACGCCAGTGTCCGGTTATATTTTAGATAGCAAGGAGCAGACGGCAGTTTCACTCCGCCGAGAGAGCTCGTGACGTAATTCTGAAGGCTAGATCGTCACAGTCGCTCGCTTCCGGCCTACCCGGCTTTCGGAGGACCCGGCCCACTTAGACCGCAAAGGCCGGGTCCTCAGGTGGACGCAGCCTCTGAAGTTGGACACCCCCGGCCTGTTTCCAGCCGGACAATAATAACGGTGGCATTTAACTTATTTTATCCGATAAATAAACACTGTAAGATTCAAGTTTTTTGTATATATATGTGTATATGTATACCACTCCCACCCCCCAACCCCCAACAGCCCTTTTGAATGTCTCCCTAATTCCGAGGTCTCAAGGTTGGCAAGTATGTGCTAGGCTTTGGCCCACATCAGTCTAAAATTGTATGTAACCATGAATAACGTGATGCCATGTCCACCAGGAGAGACTGGACAGTATAGATGTAAAACAAATATGCCAGCAGTTTATCTCAGCTAACGAGAGGCGAAGGCATGTGTTTGGCTGCTTCACATAGTGGACATTGAGTTGTTGTGTGGGGCACCAGTAGTTCATGTCTGTTGCTGTAACAGTAGTTCATGTTTAGAATAAGAAATCCCAGCTCACTGAGTTGATCGGGGCAATAGTGTGTCTAAAATGTTGCATAATTTTGCTGAGAGATCTTTTACTTTGTGGTAATCTTAGATGAGTAGTTTTATGGACAAAAACCAGCAGGTCATTCAGTGTTCCCTTAGTGCTAATATATAAGAGATGTTGGTGTACTATAACTGAAGTAATGTTGTTAAGTCCTTAAAGTCATATTCTTTTATTGTCATGACCGTATTTGAAGCTTTTTTTATTTTTGTATGATACCTGATTTATATGGAATATGGCTGAAGTAAACTAAAGTCTAAAATACTCAGTCATTTGTTTAATAGTAATTTAACATTATATAATTCACATATAAAACTATGAATTGTGATTTTAAATGGTTTAAAAGCATGTAGAATAGGATATGTAGGCAAGTATATTTCTCCTCTTTTTATTAAGAAGCAAAGACAGAAAGAAAAAAAAAGAAACAGGGCAGGGTTCGGTGGTTGAATCATCCGTCCCCACCAATGCCAAAATCAAATCTACGCCCTTGCCGTGATCTCTTCTCTAAGCTGTTTTTTTGTTTCTGTTATGCTCATATAGTGACATTGTAAGCCTTCTGCATGTGGTGAGTGGTTTATATTGTCACTCCGGCAGACGGATGCAATCATGAATATATTTGGGTAATCACACATGTATAGACACAGAAAATTTAGAAGCCAAAGAATCTTCCTTATCTCACTTTTGTCTTGAAAAGAGGAAGGATGTTTTTTTTTAGTAGTTTTTGGCTGTGTAATTTGGAAACACAAGAATAGCACTTTGATATGTAATCAAAAAGACTGCAGTGGATGATATCAGTGGATAGCTGCTTTCTGTAAGATGATGAAACATGTTTGTCCTTTCCTTTCAAGTTACATGATACTTATTACTTAATTGTTAACCCCTTATTCTATTGTACCTGGCAGTAAACATTTAAGATAATTTTAATTAAACCCTAATTTCCATTAGGGTTACCATTGTATTGCTTCCAGGTTAACATTTTGTTGCCAGTATATTACAACACTGTTATTAATTGGTTTTGCCTCACAGGCACGTGTTTTTTAACCACATTATTCCCACTACTAGGATTTCATTATTTATAAATTTAAAGTTACTTATACTTTCTTATTATAGTTTAAGCTACCCAGCAGTATATAATTAAAATCATTTGCAGCAGTTAATGATTTGAAGTGATGCGCACATTGACGATCCAGTACATAATGCATTGGGTTCTGTATAACAAGTACTTTCACTTTAGTTGCTAGCGATTGAGGGAGACCAGTAACAAGTCACAATAATGTGAAAAGATAAAAGCATGTACGATCATGTTCGCTTCACAAAGAGACACAGTAAGTTTAAGATAAGCAATGTTCCACAAAACAAGTTTGTGCAACACAGCGTGGCACCAAATTTATGTCAAGATCAAAACGTGAGCTGTAAATATTTAATGTGTCACAAGCGATGGTGGGGATTCAAGCGCAGAGCAGAATTCAGTTCCAAAAACAGAGTTTTATTTACACAATCACCAGGTGCAGAACATATACAGTGGGGGAATTTGGGGGTTCCTAGGGTCCAGGGGAGAAAATCTGGGAAGGAGAAGCTCTCTCACACACGGTGTCTTCTCCACACGCGTCCACACAGCGGGTAGGTTACAGGTCCGGGAAAACTATTCACAAGAAAGATCGGTTAAGCTGAATCACAGATTTATACACAAAACCTTTACTGAGGCTAGAGGCTCACTAACGTGTCTCGCACAATCATCCAGCGATGAAACTGTCTGCGTCCCAGCCTTAAATGGCAAACACATAATGGGTAACAGGTGTGTGGGCCAAGGGCGGGAGCCTGCAGTGAGCTCCGCCCAGGTAAAGAGGTGAGAGAAAGAGTAAACAAAAACACATGTAGCCTTGCGGGGCTGGCCGGGCAGACACGGGGACCATGACATAATGACCAGTCAGAAAATTCAAGTCAGAAGATAAATTAAAATGAATTCACATGTGGTCAGAAAAAACATTCTCTGAATAAAGAGACTCCATTATCAGTAGAAACAAGGTCAAATCACAACAACAGTCACCTCAAGGTGCTTTATATTGTAAAGTAGAGACCCTACAATAATACAGAGAGCTTGTGTTCTACCCACCATTGTCACAGAATGCTCTGGTTGTATTCTGTGACAATGGTGGGTAGATAACTAGTTCCTATAAACAAATCTGTGTATCTTATTATTCTTTGTGTATTCTGTATTCTCTGTGCATTTACATTTTCTAACTGTTTCCTGCTGCAGATCTATACACAGCAGAACTTCAGATGGTCTTCATACACCAGAACTCGTGTGCTGTGGATTCTGGCACTTTGTTGTCATGTGATGAGAGCTGAGTGCTGGCTGACACGTTCATTGCAGCATTGAAGCAGAAGATTCTGCATGAAAGGAACACTGGACCCTCAGGAATTTCTGTATTTGTGGGATACGGGGCAGAGATTACAGGAAATGTGAGGTACTCACTTGTTGAGGCATGCCAACCTCACTTCTGGGGAAACGAAACGAATGAAATATCGATTATCCAAAGTTTCCCATCAAGTGGAGGAGGTGCTGTCATTTGGTTTTCTCTCAAAACACCTGAAGATTATTAAGGATTTTTTTTGCTCAAATAGACGTACTGTAATCCAATTATAGTTTGAACTGTGTCCAATCTACACATATCTCTCTCACCCCCATCTGTAGGATGAAGATATGCTGAACACTCCTCATTGATAAAGAGGCGTGTTAACAGCTCCTCGATCCCCTCAAACCTGAGCCTGTCTGTCGTTTGTTTCTTCTGTGTTAAGCAAAAGAATGTTTGTGGGTTGTCCCAACAGGTTACACCATCACACACAATCCTTTCACTTTAATTTGTAGGTGTTTTTGAAAAGTTACAGAAATGCGCAGTGTGCCTGTACTTGTCCCTGAGGCACCCCACCGTTCACACCATGGTGCTGGGTGATTTGTTGTGATGTTATTTTGTGCCAGTAAATAACTAAATTTGATCAGTTCTGAATACATCTTATTTATTTAAGACAATGCATCCTAATGAGTGAATAAGAATAGTTTTTTTTTTAGCTTTTTATTTTTAAACTCAGCTCAGAAGAAGATTACAACAACAGGAATCATGTTACATGAAATAGAAAGATTTTATTGGTCAGATTAAAACCTCTATAACGCTATTTTAAAATGAGCTTACATTTTCTTATATCTTTTATTATTACTACATTACTACATATAGGTTTTATCTAAAAATCATGACATGGGCCCCGACCCATGATCTTGATCCATAGGTAACGTGCACGGTGATCAGCATCAAGTTTGAGGGCTACTGGCGTTCCCTGATCACCACCTCACGATACATCTGGCACCAGACACACGAATAACAGCAAAGTACGTTGATGACGTCATCAGTGACAGAGCCCTGCAAGATGGAGAAGAGGAAAAAGAGAGGGCTGTTCAGACAGATTTTTAATTAGTATCCGCTCTGTGAATGTGAACTACATATTTCTTCTTTGAGCTCTGCTAAAAGCTCCATGATGCTGGGCATTACATTTTACAACCAAAAGATGAATAAGGCAGTCTTCAGTAGTAAATAATATAAATTTGGGGACTTTTTTGGGGGTGTGTGGATGCAACTCACTATTGTGATTTTTAACTCCACCCTCTCGGTCACCTTTCAAATATGGTTATTTCTGGCTATAATGCTCAAAAGAAAAGCTTTAAAATGCAGAGTGGCCAAATACATCTGTTTTATGCAGTGCATAGTCCCGCTCCATCTCTAACCCAGCCTTACTTCGATGTTGTGGCGCTCTCTGATGGACTGCCGGAGTAAGCAGGACACCACACCACAAACATCCAGCAGTGGCATTGCGAAGCACCATCCATGCTTACTGGCTGTCTGACACTGCATGCAGGGGAAACACCAAAGGCTGTAGCAACCTTGAGGGAGGAAAAATGTGCAGAAATACAACATTAGAGTATCAGTGTTTACTGTAGTTTATAATCACTATATATCAAATGCCAGCGTGAGCAAGGTTCGTTTTCTAAAGAGGTAATTTGTTTTAGAACTGCAGATAATCATCAACCAAACCTGTGTCTCCTCTGCTCCTTGTGTCATGTCCTGACCTGTTTGTCCTGATTCTCTTTGGCTTCTTTACTTTTGTTTTTCCAGGAATTTTAGTTTTCTGATGCCACCAATGAAAATAAAAAAGTTGTAAAAGTTGTAGTTTGGACCTCGTCGAGTTTGATGCAGTGTTAATGCAAAGTGTTTCATGCACATTATTACATTTCTTGCTCTCATATGAAAATCTGACTGGTTCTCTTAGCGGTGTGCTAAGACGAGGTGCACATTCCTGTGAAAACCTAAGTACGCCCTCGCTGCTTCAATAGGAACCATGAGGGTGAGAAGCAGCCAGGTGTTGTTAATCAGATGTGCTCGATTAACTTATCATCAGTAAGACTTTACCAAATTGCACTCTGATGGTTATGTTTTTGTGGCCTAAATGCTGCAGTGTAGCTGCTGTGTTGCTATTCTAAAAGGCCAATTTAATGTAATGCAATGCCTGGAAAGCATCCTGTTGGTCCTCAGGCAGCCAGATTCCTTTTCAGAAACCCATGCAGTCACGGAACGAGGCCATCAGAGTCCAACAACTACTCGCTATGTGCTGCCTATGCTTTTTAAATTCCCATAGCAGCACGGAAACTTAATCTTCTATATGTATAAGTGGACAGTTTTATAATTTAGATAAATTTAGATATTTAGTCAACATTCTTGAATTTTTCTCAGCTACCTGGCTCTAAACAGAGTCTAAAACAAAGCCTGAGGACATGGTAGATTTAGAAATTACTGCTGTTTGTTTGCTTTGGTTTGCTGGGTAGACTTACAGGTTTTCATATTAGCGGTGCAATCAAAGAGCTCGGTGCTCCATGCTCCAGAGCGGGGGGATATCATCCCCTGGGTGGGCTGCTGGCGGACAGCCATAACTGGAGGAAACAAGCCAGGAATGGAGACACAGAGTGAAACTTTATAGAGGTTACAAACCAGCGCTAGAATACGATAGAAATAACAGACTGCTTTAAAACGTTACTGAATACAGTGTGGCCATCATTACACATACAACAAGATGTTTTCTGGTGCGTGCAAATTTTACAAATACCTGGAGTGACATGTACAAATGATTTGCATGCAGTACAAAAAAGTTCAATATGCAATAAATTACATGATTTACACATATATTTTTTTCTTCCTAATTTTGTCGTTTTTTTGTGCATGTGCGTCTGGAAGGCTTTAACATTTCCTTTACTTCCAGCATCTCGTGCGCAAACTGTTTCATTACTACAGGTTATACTGACATAGCAAAATCAGTTCACATAGATTGCTGTATTTAGCTCATCAGTATAGAAAGCTTCTCTTACCTTTTCTCTGGTTCTCTGAGCTTTGAAGAGATAAACAAAAAAAAAAGGGCTGAAACCCAGTATTTAACTCCAACTAAGGGAGGGGAGGGGACACATACACAAACACACCTCTAGATCAGCAGTGTCACAGCCCTTTTAGTTTAACGGTTAAATTTAATGTCAAATGGATACCGAACCAGTTAAACTAGCTAGAGCCTTCAGCTGTCAGGTCTCTCTTCTGTGGAACCAGCTCCCAGTTTGGATTCAGGAGACAGACACTCTCTCTAGTTTTAAGATTAGGCTTAAAACATTTCTTTTTGGTAAAGCTTATAGTTAGGGCTGGATCAGGTAACCCTGAATCCTCCCTCCCTGCTCAGTGTCTCGAGGCAACTGTGGATATGATTTGGTGCTATATAAATAAAATTGAATTGAGTTGAATCTGTTAAAGCAGCCCAAACATTTGAGTATAACAGGCAACCATGTATACTGGATGCTAGTTACAGACAGTTCAATGAGTTAAACAAAGTGTAACAAGGCTGCATCAGCAGAGACCAGGCCCGTGTAGATGACCAGACAGGTAGCTCACACAACACTTATCATCCATAATGAACTTCACCTCCTGTTATTTTATCCCAGCTCCAGCTTCTCAAAACCTAAGATATCCTCCTCTGACCTTTCCCCTTCGTTTTCAATTAAAAACATAATCTATAAGAAGTTTGCATTTCTTGAAGTTTTAATTTTTGCCAAAATCAAAAACTAAATAGATAACTATTAACAAAATGATGTTACATGTTTCTTTCATCCACAGTCCTTAAATTATCTAAAATATATATATATATATATATGAATATAAAAGCCTTGTTTTTTCTGGGTCTCAGAAGGTTATAAATGTGTAGTGGTTGATTAGACTGAGCAGGCAGATTTACTGTTAGAGATCTGGTGTGGGTAGCGAGAGGGCCACAAAGGAGTTTCTGTAGAACTGGAGAAATGAGGTGGGCATGTTTCAACGGGTGGAAAGGCCCTTTTCAGTAAACCCTGCCCTTCATCCCACCAAACAAAACAATTAGGCATTAAGGGATTGCTATTCTTTTTATGCAGAAACCTCTACTTGGCCAACATGACCCGTTTCAGCAAAGTGATGCACTCAGCAGAAGAGCTCTTAAAGTTCTGACACGTGGAAACATGACACAGAAAATGCACAAACTCATCTTGCCAAAAGACTTATTGAATTAAAATTTTGAACACGTTGCCATTAAAGCTGTATGTTTGTCTTGCTACTGCCGAAAGAGATACTGAGTGAATGATAATGTTTGTTGGGTGTTTAAATAAAGCCATCTTTCACAAATATGTTTATCACATCAGCCTAAAAGATGATGTGTTGAGGGAGTTTACATATACTTTCCATTCTCTCCATATGACCCTAAGGTCACCAGCAGCTGTAAGAAACAGCGTCAGTCTGCAGGTGTGATTGGAAAGACACTTTAAACCACCAAATGCTGTGCTGTTCATCACCTTAGCCCTGACAGAGTGCTAAATAAGAGCTGACATTAATGACAAAATTGTATCACCTTGTACTAAAGATTACAAACAGATATGATGGAGAAGGAAAGGAGGCTGTGCTAACATCTGTTCTGCTGTAGAAGGCAGTGTCCGGCTGTACAAGGGAGCCCGCCAGTCATTTATATTTAACTTTTAATGAATCTCTGCCCTCTGTTCATTGTTCCGCGCAGCTAAAAATATGCGTTTTTGCATTATTATGCTTCTAAATGTAAAAACAAAACAACGTCTGATGCGGAGTGAACATCAAAACATGGGATCTGGAAAGCTGCGAGTCATTGGTTATCACTGACAGTGGCATGGTGGACGGGTGGATGGTGGTTTTTCTGTATATGATGGTGACAGATGAAAATATATTAAATGTAAATATATTAAACTCACTAACACATCTTACATCTTGTCATTTCCAGTGTTTTTTCATAGTAACTCACTTCTCTCTGCTCTCTTTGGGTCACGCAGGTTTTGAAGAAAAAAACGGTTTTCAAGCTAAAGGAGGCGTGGATTCATACAGAAAAGTGTCATGAGGTAGGCCAGGTTCGAACTTGTCATGTAACAAAATACGCACACACACACACACACACACACACACACACACACACACACACACACACACACACACACACACACACACACACACACACACACACACACACCCACCTGAGTGATCCATAGCCAACAGGCCCTGATCCTGTGGCCATCAGGCACCAATGATGCTTGACCAGGTCGAGCTCTAAAAGTCAAAACCAGGGTCTTAAAGTAACAATGCAGTTGATGGAGGAGCCAGTAGCAGCTGAATCAACGACAGTTGAATTCCCAGGAGAATTAGTCAGCAGCCTCGCAGCGTCGATCAGAACAACCCACAGATGTTTTAAGGAAATCAAAAAAGAAAGTCAAAAATTGAGTAATCTAGATGTGATGAAATATAGGCGTGAATAACACCATTCTCTAGTTTAGAGGGTGTGCAAAAGAACCCAACTTGGAAATGTTCCAAGCTTCCTGATAATACAGATAATAAGTCACCTTTCACCACTGCTTCTTTCCGGAGACACGTTTTGATAACATTAAACTTTTCCTGGTAGTCCTCACAAAAACATGGTAAGACTTGGGGGGGAAAAAACATGGTAAGACTTGGGGAAAATGCATTCCAAAGTTGGCTAAGCAACCGTGGTACTTGTTGACCTTGAAAAAAAATTCAAGAATTCAGGTCCAGCACTGATGCCATTTACTAAACACAACTTAAAACTGTTCACACTTGATGAAACTGATGTAAGCCAGTTCAGAGTGCACAGCAAGCGAGGGCGAGTGGACAACAGTCACCTCTGACAATTTTCTCATACATCAGGTTTGCTTGTTGCTTGTTGTGTTTGGGTGGGCAGCTAAAAATATTAAGTGGGCAGCTTGGGTGAGACAGTGATCTCTGACAAAATTAAGCATAATAAAAAAAAAGTGGTCTAGACTAAAATGAAGACCGCTCATTTGTTACACTCGTAGCAGCATGACTTCTGAAAGGATGAAGACAGCAAACACAGCAGGATTTAAAATCTGCAGCTGTTTTTGTGCTTTTGCTTTTTTCGACATGCCAGTTAATCGAGTGCATCTGATTAATAACACCTGGCCGCTGCTCACCCTCATAATTCCTATTGAAGCAGCAAGGGCGCACTTAGGTTTTCACAGGAATGTACACCTTGTCTTAGTACACCGCTCAGAGCACCAGTCAGATTTTCATAAGAGAGAGAGTAATGTAATAATGTGCATGAAACTCGATGAGGTCTATTTTAAGCCTTGCTCCTCAGGAAGTTGACTTCTTTCTCCTTGTTTATTCTGTGACTTTGTATCTTCTCTGTCATTAAATCAAAAAGTGTGTGACCCTTTGCAGGACTAAAAGAGTGCAGAGCCTTGTTCCCTCACAACACCCCTCCCCTCACAAGTTTTAGTTTTAAGTAGCACTTCCTCTGATTTTTATCAAAGCTCAAAGAACCAGAGAACAGGTAAGAAAAACATCTTGAAGCAGTCAGCATTCTTTCTGAATTTGTGATACTGTTTGGTGTCATTTTTCTCAGCTAGTGACATGTAGAACTTCGGTTAATGAAACTCAAAACAGAAAGATGCTGTGAGCTTACATGTGCAACAACAGCATTTTATTCCATGAGTGAAACAGCAACAAAGTAGACATTAAAAAAAACTATCTTTACTGCGAGTACAGGAAGGTTATAAGCATTTAGGATAGAACTAAGATATTTTAATGACTTTGCATTAGTATGTGGTCAATTTTATGCAAATCCCTAAATTTTGTATTAGGATATTTAAAAGCAGAAGTATGTAATTAAAGACATGCACACAAAAAAGCTTTAAAATTCAAACAGCTTCTTGACCAAAGAGCAATAACACTGAAATTACCTTTACATGCCAGCATCTTAGTTATTCCATGAGCTAGTGAAAGTTTGTGTTTTCTTGTGGTTAATTAAGTAATTTAAATTAGGAAGTCAGAAAATAATAACACGTGAAATTTAAGGCTCGATACAAATACAAAGCTACTCCTGTTCTTGTTGATGTTTGGGCCGATGCTAATATTAACTCAAAGTTAGCTAAACTCTCAAACTGTGAACATTGTAAAATGTATAACAAAGGAACTGGACCGAAGGCCACCTTCACCTTTCAAACACGATTACACGGAGCTTTGTCTGCCTTGCAAGCACACCTGCAGGTGTGCTATTGGCTGTATACTGTCAATTTAAAATCAACAGTGAACCTCAAATCTGTGTCTTTGAACTATGAGAGGAAAGCTGAGCAGGCACAGTGCGACCATTAAGACTAAAAAGGCAAAGTTCTGCATTACATAGTGTTTTGGAGTTACTACATAGACAAAGGATGGTTGATTATGGAGGAAATATGAGTAAAAGCAAGTCCTCTTTGGCTGCTTTCCCACTCATCTTTAGTCCATCTCTTGTACCTGACTATTTTCAGAGGAATGCTTTTTGCTTTTAAGCCACTTCACACTGACCTATGAATCATTTAAGCATAAAAAAATACAGGTTGAACCAGTGTTATATCTACACAGCCTAATAAAACATGTCAGATCTAAACCCAAGTATGCAGAGATGCATCTGGCCCTTCAGTTGATCCATCTACGGTTCACTGAAGCCTCATCAGAAATGGTCTGAGTGGAAGTGAGGCTGTTAAGAAGCTGTTCTTAAGGAAACAAAACAGACAGAAAAGGCTGAGGTCTGCCAAGTTACACAAGAATTGCACTGAAAATCAGTGGAAACAGGTATGATGGAGAAATTACTCCAAAATAGTGGATCTTATGTTGAGGTCTGGACTCTGAACAGTATTTGGTGATATCCATAGGTTCTAGACTTTAGATAGTCAATGGCCGTCTAAAGCATGCAAAGATCCTTGTAGAGGGTTCCTTGCACCAGGAAACACCGTGCTGTGCACGTTACAGAAACAGCGCTGTAGACAGTAATATTTAACACCAGTCTGTTGACTTTTTCAGATTCTAGCTTTGGATCTCCCCATACACAGCAGCTATAACCACTATAACCCTTCATTCTGTCTCATTTCTATCTTCCAGCCATGGCCGCTGTCTACCAGCACCCCATCCAGGTAGTGACGGTCGCCACCACTAATAAAAACTCCAGGCAATGGAGCACCAACCTCTGTAATTGCTGCTCTGATATGAGCACCTGTAAGTGAAGCCAGCAAACTTTACAAACAGCAGTGATTTCTGCATCAACTCTGTGTTATTCTGAATCTCTGCTACTTTATTGCAAAAAAAAAGTAGCAGAGCATATAAAACACAAGATGCAGGTCATGAAAGGAGATGTTAATGAAAACTGTTACAAACTCAAGCATATCTTACTTCTCTGTGAGTTTTTCTTCCCTCAAGGTTGCTGTGGCCTTTGGTGTTTACCCTGCATGCAGTGTGAGACAGTCAGTAGACATGGATGGTGCTGCGCCTTGCCTCTCCTGGACGGTTGCTGTGTGGTGTCCTACTTACTCCGCAAGTCCATCAGGGAGCGCTACAACATCCCTGTAAGGCTGGATAACCAGTAAAATTGAAAGTGAAACCTATTTTATTGGAAATAAGAAAGAAAGCTAAACTTAACAAGCCCAAAGTGGATAATATCACAACCCTGTTTTTGATGTAGTATCCAACACATTTTAAACTGTTGCAACCACGACAGCTACAGAGAGACTACATTAACTCCAGCTGCTTGATCCTCTCTCCTTCTTCTCTCCTCCTCTGCAGGGTTCATCCTGTGGCGACTGTTGTCAAATATTTTGGTGTTACGAGTGTGCTTGGTGCCAGATGCATCGTGAGCTGAAAATCAGGGCCAGGCAGGCACCTGCCATCTCCACGGTGGTCACCACACAGGTCATCCATGGATAGAATATCAACCTCGTGTGTCAAGTGCATGTCACTTTTTCTTAATGAAACTTATTTGTCATAATCTTGCAATTAAAAATCATGTAAGAAACGTTTAGTTGTTTTTACAGGTTGAAATGAAAGCAAAGAAATGTAGCCCTGTTGTATCTGCTTTCTTTTTCATTGCAGAGCTCTTTGCGAGTGCTAGCATGGTGTAGGTGATACATTACAGCCACATTAGTTGCTTTACTTTACACAAGAAGAACATTTTTATTCATTCTTCTATGAAGGTGTTTGAACTTTTCATAAATGCTTTGTTAGTGCATTAAAATTGAGCATATATCATCACATAGCGTATAATATCATCACTTTCTTCCAAGCATCCCCCAACTGGGTTTAAGCTATGCTAAAATAAAGCATTCATAGTCACCTATCTAATGCATTCTTTCACCTTTTTTATACAAATGTATGAAAACACATGTCTTCAAACCTTTCACCCTTTTCTCAAACCCTAAATACAAAAGCCAAAATGACCTGCATCAAAACTGTTCTTCTGTGGCCAAAACCACACAGTAGTTTTAGATCATGGTTGCCTTAGCAACGTTTAGCCCATTTATAATTAAACAGACCATGACTGGGCTCATGTGTAACCTGCAATAATTTTACAGTCACCCACATATTGCCTTCCTTCTCTTTCTTATGGTTCTTGTTCAGCATATTGTCTGCTGTTACTGTAGTTTCTTCATGTATGTGTGGATGTTTGTATCCAGCATCCATTTCTGGATTGCCTGTTTAAATATGCTGCATCAGATATGTTTGTCTCCCCCCTTTTCATTTAGAAATATAACAACATAAAAACGTATATACTAGTGGCATTAAAAGATAAACAAATGACTGAAGACCTTCTTTGGGCAGCCCAACAGTGCCCTCTACAGTAAAGTAGATGTTAGCACAGCCTCACCTTCTTTCTTTCTCCATTATTTTGTTTCTAACCTTCAGTAGTTTGGGCTAAAATGAATGGTTAATATCAGATCTCCCCATGAGGTGATAGATAGATATTTCCTGCAGTATTTTATGGGTTAAAGTGTTTATAGTCATATCGACAGGCTGACAATCTTTGTACGAGCTGTTTTATTAAGCCAACCAATTTTTATTTGTGTTTCTCCATCAGATCAAAGGCTTTGCAGAACTGGCCAGCTGCAATTCTTCATTTTTAATAGATTTATGTTGTGCATTTCTCAACAGCTTTTTGTGTATGGAAGCCTACAAGTGCCAAAATGAATGAACCACATCAATTAAATTATTAGTTAAACGTGTCCATAATTAATTAAAATGGGAACTAAATAAATTAATAATGTATCAGATGTTTTCAATGAAATGAACTGATATTTAATTAATTACTTAATAGTGTGTTTATTTTATTCATTTTAGTATTCGTGCCTTGGTTAACACATTCATTCTTAAGTTTTTCAGTTTCATGTAGGCCAAGCTGAAGTTTCAGCAGAAACCGATCCTTCATTTAATTGAAGAGATTTTATATGAACACAGGTTACACCCAAGAAAAATTACAACAAGAGCAATCATGTTTTATTAAGCATAGAGATTTTATTAGTCAGATTAAAACCTTCCCTGAGATAACATCCTACTCACTGATAAGTCAATGAAACCTTTAAAAAAACAAATCAAATTTTAAAGCTTAAGTGTTTAAAACTGTATGAAAGAAAACTAACATGGAACACGGAACCACACTTCATGATGGTCAGAGCTAATGACTACACTGTAGTAATGAGCTGTGCAGGGCTCTGAAAATGACAGCAGATAGGACGCTATGCTACTTGATTGTCTTTGGCAAACTGAACTAATCCTTTCTTACGTGCTTTATGATTACAAAATGCAAAAAACTAAACAAAACCCCAAAGCACAACAGGTTCTGAAGATCAAAAGTGGTTGTATCTTATCCACGGACCACCTGAGTGGTGACCACTGATGAGTTAGCAGGCTGCTGGTTTTCCCTGATGTTCAGCTCACGATACATCTGGCACCAGGCGCAAGGGTGACAGAAAATTACGTTGCTGGCGTCATTAACGAACGAGCCCTGCAGGATGGAGAAAAGGAAGAAGAGAGAGAGGGAGAGGATGAAGCAATGAAGCAGCAGGAGTTACTGGGATTTAATTTAATGTAGCTGTCATGCAGTCATGTGCGGTGTGGAGTCCTGCCTGTGCCCCTAAACCAAAATGTTTAACTATTAATCACAATTTTGCTAAATAAAAGGATCTAGCTTGCATCAGTCACATGACTACCATTTAACCAATGATCGCCCTTGAAAGTAGAGCACGCTGGTTATGAGCCGGGAATTAACTCACAAAGAAAACGTGCATTTGTTTTGCCGCCTGAGCAGTGCGGAGTTGTAGGAGAAAAACAAATTAATTGGGAGACGCAGACTGATGCAAAGGAAACCAGGTGTACAGCTCACACTGTAGTCTATAGCACACAGTAGTATTAGCTTATTATGTACATAGTGGTCAGTTGTTCTTCTGTGGCAACTGATGAATTGAAACAAATGAGCTTCTCTACAGGGCTTATATTTTAATAAAAACCATCTAATATGCATATCCACATAATTATGGATTATTATAATTACAATATTATGAAAAAAACACTGTATTTTAAAAATACATTAAGAAACAGATTATATTAGATTTATATTTCAAAGCAAACTGAAGATGTTGGTTTAAGACTGTTCACACTGATTGTTAATTATTCTGAACCCAAACCAACATGACTAGAAAGAGAAACATGCAGATGAGGTTTTCCTGTCATTTACTGAAAGTAAATTTCACATCACAACATTCATATTTGTTTTATTAAGAATAAAGATTTAAACAAAAGCGGCAGCCTCTTTCTCTTTATCTGCTAAAAGCTCCACTGTATCCACACTAACTATCAGACATCTGATGCTGGTAGGAACATTTAGCTGCTACAGCTGCAAACAGGCTGATGACAGCAGTGAGAGTAACGTGAACAGAAAAGCTGTGTCCCTTTAAAATGCCGTGTAGAGCTGGGTAACCAAATATGTGAGTTTTTCAAAACAAGCAGCCGCAGGTGCAGTTTTCTTCCGTATGTAGACAAATAAGAGAATTCAAATTTGGATAACTTTCCATTTCCTCTTTCTAATTTGGATGCAAAGCTAGTCCCTAAAAAATGTCATCCCACTCAGTTTACTGATGCCACTGAATGATAAGGTGACATAACCTAACTTGTCTTCAGCTCGGCCTTCTGTTTTTCTGTCAGTAGTTTTGTCTCCAAACCATCCACCACAGCAGGTCTAACTATCATCTTGTAAATCTTCATTTTCACTCTTGCAGCAATCCTTCTGTCAACATTCATCTCCATCCACCCCACCCTGGCTGGACCCTTATTTTCACCTGTGTCTGTTGCTTTGGATGGTTGACCCCAGGTACTTAAAGAGGACATGAAACAATACAAATTTAATAGTATAATACATCAGTGAGCCCTTCCATCAAAAACTTAAGTAGACGTAAAACTTTCTGTGATGCTGGAATTAAGAAATGAGTGCTTAAACATGTGCAGCGCCATCTTCTGTCAGTATGGAACATGACGTCATGTGGTTGGTTAGTTGCTTCTAAGAGACTTAGGCACTTATTTCTTAAATTCAGTTTCACCCTTCATCATCTCTTGATTCAGTAACTCGAATATGCAAATGTGCACATTTTACCAATTAAACCCTACAGAAATCCCTATAAATTAAGGCATCGATCCCCAACCTTTTTTGCACCACGGACCGGTTTATGTCTGACAATATTTTTACGGACCGCCCTTTAAGGTGTCATGGATAAATACAACAAAATAAAACCAGTACCGGTACCAAAAAAGAACATTTATTTATAACACACGGGAAAAGACCCAGGGAAACAGAGTTAACGATAAAAACGATAAAAACCCTGAAAACCATAAATTTCACACCCGAGCATCAACTCTCGGTACCAAATGACTCACGGACCGGTACTGGTTAGTTGTCCGAGGGTTGGGGACAGCTGCATTAAGGGATGTAGTTTTGCTAATGTGAGGTTTTAACATCGAACCGTTTCTCCACCCCAAAAACAAAAGTGAAAACTTTAAAATGGTTCACAAACTAAGGCTTGATGTCCCAGTGGGGTCATCAATCTGTTACACACAATGTTTAACATACACCCCTCCATCCCTAACCCAGACTTACAACAATGTTGTAGCGCTCCCTGATGGACTGACGGAGTAAGCAGGACACCACACAGCAAATGTCCAGGAGTGGCAGTGCGAAGCACCATCCATTTTTACTGGCTGTCTCACACTTCATGCAGGGGAAACACCAATATCCATAGCAACCTTGAAAAATACACAGAGACATTTGTTTTTCATTACATATTATTACATTACACTCTGCTACCTTATTGCAAAAATAGTCTGAGGAGACGATTTATAGAGAAACTGCTGTTTGTAGGGTTTGAATGATTAACTTACAGGCCCTCATATCAGTGCAGCAATCACAGATGCCGGTGCTCCACTCCATTGCACTTATACCTGGAAGAAACAAGGCAGAAGCATAGACACAGAGTGAAGGATTTATTTTGTCATAAAGATAATCACTGCTAGAATATGAGAAAGGTAACAGACTGGTTAAAATTATTGCTCTCAACGTGCTGCTTGAGTTACGGCTGGAACTGGTTCACGTAAATCACTACAAAAACCTGGAAGCAGATGTAGAAATGATCTGTGTGCAGTACAGACAAAAAAGTTTGCCAACAAATGGCAAAGAATTTACACACAGATGTACGTACACACATGTACATGGCAAAATGGGTTGTTCATATATATCTTTTAATGTGATTGTCTGGTAATAGTCTGTGTGCTTTTAATTGATGTTGTGTTGCTGTGTCTTCAAACCCTTTTTGTAGAACTTAAAAACAAACAAACAAACGAAATGATTAAAAACAAAGTTTTGCAATAACCTGAAAAATATGTTGTTGTATTATAACTGCATGTGCAGTATCTGCTGTTCAGCTGCACTCCTATATCTAACAGATGGGTTAATGCACGTTGCTAGACTGAACCATGCGCTGCAGCCCTGCTTTCAGTGATAGTATGGAGATGTTCAGTAATAAGAAAATATTCCACAGGCTGCTCACAACTTTTCTTGTCATTCCTGTGACGTGTCCATGGTGCAGCTGTATAGTTGAAGTTTCAGTACTTCAGCGTCTAGCTAGCTACACAATAGGAGACAGCGCGAACCTTCTTAAACTGGCACCTAATTTGAACTCCATCTCACTTTACTTTAATATCACCCAACTCCCAAAAGGTCTCTGTGTAGTGTGTTACAAAATGTCTCTGTGAGCTAAATGAACAGCTGCTGTATAAATAAAACCCACTAATGTGCCACACAGAAAAATAAAGGTGTAACAAAGAGAGGACAGGAGAAGAAGATAAATCATTATTTTCAAAGAGAAACTTTATAGACTGAAGAGGTCAATTTTACATCTTCATTTTAGAGTTTCTTTATCAGATATTGGATGTATGGCAGAGACTGAGGATGATTATAACAAAGAGATGGGTGTAACAGCGTCAGTCTCATCAAGAGGGGATAATCAAAGAATGACGTAATCAGCTCCAGTATGAAAACCTTTATTCTGAGATTGTATAAATATATAAATAATTGTTAAATATGGGGGGAATTGTAATATATGGTTGTATGTATTTTTTAAGCCCTAAATCTAGCATGTGATACATTTTCTAAATAACTGGGGCAAATAATCAATCAATCAATCAATCAATCAATCAATCAATCAATCAATCAATCAATCAATCAATCAATCAATCAATCAATCAATCAATCAAAGTTTTGTTAAAGGAACAGTTAAAATGATAGCATAAAAAAACTACACTTGTAAAAATGAAGCAATAATTGTGAGCAAAATGCAATTGAAATATATAAGGTCATTTGGAGTCCAGGGAGTGCTTTTAAAGAGCTTCTATGACTCTGTGGTGGCCTCTGTCATTTTTTTACAGTGTTGTATGTTGGAGCAATAGTTTATCAGCAGCTGAGAGGAAGAGGTTGGATAAACTCATAAGGAAGGCCAGCTCTGTCCAGGGTGCACCCCAGAACAGAGCTGGCCTGCAGAGCTCCTTCAGTGTCAGACTGCTGCATCCTCGATGCATGAAGGAGCGTTCCTTCCTACCTTCCTCCCTGCAGCTGTCAGACTGTACAATCAGAACTGCTCCCAACAAACAGAGATGTTTACATCAGCACTGTAACTGATGTATCAACCGATTCACACTATAACCAGGGTTTGCCTCTTATCTGTATCTAATTTTCTTTAATTTAATTTAATAACGGTACAGTACTCTGTTTTTGATAACCATTGTCCTTGATGTAAATATGTAAAAATTGTGTATGTTTCTGTTCTGTGTCTTGTGTACTGTTTGTTTGTATATGTGTCTTTCTTGCTGCTGTTACACCCAAATTTCCCCTTGTGGGACAATCAAAGGATTATTCTGTTCTATTCTAAATTCAGAGGTTTATTTATTCAAATAATTAATCATTAAAGAAAATGTGCGTCATATTAACTGAATCAAGTAAACCAATCAAGTAAATTTCATTTGAGCAGATTAAATTAAATGTAACATTTTAAACTGTAACTATGTGACAACGTACCTGTAAAATTTTAAATCATAAATATTTATAATTACAGGCATAACTATTTGTTTGAGTGTGCTTTTATTTTTAAAGCTTTGGAGTGACTTCAGAAGCTATTTGAACTTTAAATGTTTGCATATCTTTCATTACAACCTGTCATCAGTCTCACTCTTTTAAATATCTTGCTATAAAATCGAAGGATGTGTATAACAACATTTGTTACCTAATGTTCATCCTTTCTTTTACTGACCCATGAGTAATTATAATAAGTAGACTTCAGATTTTTCTTTCTAATTCTGTGAAGATATGAAAACCTTTACAAATCCCCCTTGTTTTACTCAGCATCATTTGAGTACACTGGTTCATCAGCTCACTTGAAAATGACTGAGAAAAACAATACTGCTGTGATATAACAGTGCAGTAAGCTTCATCAACATTGCTGAATTTTTCAAGCTGTTCATTTTTATAGAAAGTCTCTCTTACCTGGTGTCTGGTTTGGTGAACTTTGAAGAAAAATGAGATGAAGCGTAGAAAACCCAACATTTAACTAATACACACACACATAGACACACCCCACCTGTCCACACAGGGAAACACAGAATTCATGATACACAGTCATCCTAGTGTAAATGTAAAATAACTAGTTTGCATGTGGTAACACAGAAACATTGTAGCAAAAGTATGTGAAATATGGATGACAAAGGTACATTTGTACACAGGTAAATTTCCCCAGGCAAATAACACCACAGTGACTAGATATTTGGTCAGACCGTCTCTTACAAAGGAAGAAAACCCCAGTGATGAAAACTGGTTTTTTTTAAATACAAAATATTTGACTGACAACTATTTTGGTCATTAAATGGTTGTGAACAGCCACTGAACCATCTATCAGCTTACAAACATTGGCATTTTCACGTTCATTCACATGTTCTCTCTCACTTGTTCAATTAGGTCATGTGATGTTATTGATTAAACCTTTAGATCAGGAGTGGTAATGTCATTTTAGTTCAAAGACTCACTTAAAGCTATTAGGTGAGCCATCAAATGACACGCTAACAGAATCTGGTAAAAA
Organism: Oreochromis aureus; assembly: GCF_013358895.1. NCBI lineage: Eukaryota > Metazoa > Chordata > Actinopteri > Cichliformes > Cichlidae > Oreochromis > Oreochromis aureus. The sequence goes on along the minus strand of NC_052944.1, from coordinate 21,098,938 downwards.
AAAATAATAAACCATCCTCATGATGAACAGGTGGAGATGTTAAGAAACATAAATGCTAGGGCTTAATTTTATTAATTTTATTAAAAGTGATAGAGTGTCAGGGTTCAGCGGCCCGTGACACCCAGATCATGACATAGAGTGTGCAACAAAGACTGTAAAAATTGTAATTTACAAGGAAGAGGATTATTAGTTTTTATTTTCTTTTGCAAAAATATATGAAAATTTGGAAAAAAAATAGCACCTTTGTTTTCACATTGGTAGAACTAGTGACTCAGTCTATGTAATGAATTATTCTTATTGAATCTTATTGAAGAAAAATGAACTTTAATACGACCAGTGAGTTTGATCATATGCGATAGCTTCTGAAAGGAGAAAACAAAAAATGCATCACAGAAACTCAGTGTGTAGGTATGAGGGGGGGCTCTTCAACTGGTGGGGGAGGTTGTCACATCTTGCAGGAGCTTTCCTCTCTTCAGGAACTCTCTCTGCGGGAGGGGGAGATACAGGAGAGGTGGAGGAAGATCTCAGCCTGGGCGTCTATTGTCTAGTGTAGTCTGGAAGATGAGTGGATGATGGGATGGGTGCAGTTTTTCTGTGGTGGGGTCGGGTGGACTGTCCGGGCTCTGTGGGGCCGGGCAGCGCTGCCGCTGCTGGGCCCCGGTCCGGATGGGCCTGGGCCCCTTTTCCTGGCGGGTTGCAGAGTATGGGGTGCCTACTGGGGTCAGCGGGGAGCTGGCCCCAGGGAGGGGTTACTGCCCCTCCTTCCTTCCCTCCCCATCTCCAGCTGCCTCCCTCTTCCCGCTCCACCACAATCACCCACACATGCAGGGCCTTGGGGTAGGGGTGTGTCACCAGGGTGCAGGGGAGGCATCCCCCCCCCCTCTGTCCCCTTCTGGCTGCCTCTGCCTCAATTTTATCCCACACCTTAGACATTCACATTACTCACACTCTCATTACACATACATATAGGATCTTGGGGTGGGCACACCACACAGAATCCAAATTACCATCAGGGTGTACACCTCACCCCGCGTCGTTGCCCACCTCTCAATTTTAAATACACGAGACATTGAGGGCTAGTAGGAGGGGCTATGCGCGCTACCTGCTGCTCTGGCAGGTAGCTCCATGCCCTCCTGGGTTTTAAATGCACCTTAGAACACACATGCATCAACACTACATATGAGCGGGTGGAGGGAGGTTTGAGTCTTCACACACCCCGTTCTCTGCGGCCTGCTGGAGCGGGGGCTGGGAGGAGGAGCTGGCCGTCCGACTGGGGTCTGGAATGTGGGGCCTCCCTGCTGCTACGGAGTCGGGGCGGTCTGCTTCTCCCCACCGCAGGGAAAAGGGTAACACCACCTGGGTCTGGGTGCAGTTTCCCCTCCAGGGCAAGGGTACCCAGACCTGGTTCTTAGAGTACGCTTGGGAGAGTGATTGTGTGTACAGCGTCTCTTTATGTCTGTCTCCACGTTGGTTGAGTGTGGAATAATTGCCTATGAGAGCATGAGGGTGGGAATGGATGTTTGTATCTGTGTGTGCCTGTATGTCTGTGTCTATATGTCAGGTTGGGTATCAGACGCCACCTCTCTGGGGACATCTCAGACCCTCCAAGGTTTGAGGCCTATCTCCCCCACCACTTCCCCTGCCGGTGGCGGACGCCCTCAGACATCGGTGCGTTGGTGGTTCTGTGTGTCCGGGGGTGGGCGCCCAGGTACCCACCGGCTCACTCCTTGGCGGCTGCTTATCGGGGCCTGGAGCCTGGGGCTTGCTCGGGCCACTTCGGAGGCGGGGTGCCCTCGGCCTCTCAGCCCGGAGCTCGGTCACTCAGGCACAGCTGGCTGCCGGCGGAGCTCACGGGCACGTCACTGCAACCCCCCCTGGCTTCTGCTCCGCGGCTGCTGGGTGACCCCTCATCTGGGACTCTCCTCAGCTCTTTCTGGGATAGTGGCGCGGCTGCCCCTCTGTTGGTCTTCCTTGGTCTCTTGTGTTCTGGGGGCCTCTGAATGTCTGGAGTTTTGATCTCCTCCATACCTGCTTCATGCCCTGGAGGACGGGGCTGTGGCCCCCCACACCCTCTAGCCGATCATTACATGAAGGAACCTTTAAAAAAAAAAAAACAAGCGCGTCCATGCTCACGGGTGTACACACGGGTGCTCACACACACAAACTACACCCTTTTTGGCTCCTACCTCAAAGCACACTGTGCGCTGTCGATCTTACGTGCTGCACAATAATGTTTAATATTTAGTATTTACTGACATATTCCCATAGATCATTGTGATGATGTTTATTACTCTCGTTTTCTTCTGCTTGCTTTCTTCTTTCTTTCTCAACAGGTGATCCAGGTGATCGATATATGTATTTTTTGTCTGCTTATTCTGTTGATTTTTGGTTTTTGCCCTTTTCCCCGTCCCTCTTCCCCGCTGTTTTTCTTTTCCTCTTTCTTTCTCCCTTTCCTTCCCCAGTCAAGTCTGTCCCGTATTCAGCAAGTGAAAATAAAATAAACAATAAAGGTGAATCAAATGGACCATTACGGCAAGGCTGGGATGGTCCATTCGGTAAAGTAACCCCCCAAAAAAAAAAAAAAAAAAAGGTATGAGGGTGTGAGGTCCGAATTCCTGTGCATCTACCTGAAAAGAAAAAGAGTCTTCTTATTATTTGGGTGAAGTATGGAAACGTCTGTGATGGAGGTAAGAGAGGCTCACAGCTCAGCTCAGCTGTAAGCCTCACTATCTAGCTGTAGGGCCTTGCGATCCGATACCATGCACTTACCATACCAGACAGTGATGCAGCTGCTCAGGATACTCTCGATAGTCCCTGGAAGGTGGTGAGAATGGGTGTCAGAGGATGGGCTTTTCTCAGATTTTGCAGGAAGAAGAGATGCTGTTGGGCCTTCTTAGTTATGAAGCTGGTGTTGAGGGACCAGGAGAGGTTCTCCACCAGGTAAACACCAAGGAATTTGGTGCTCTTGATGACCTCCACAGAGGAGTGTTAAGTGGACAGTGATCTCTCCTTGCTCTCCTGAAGTCAACAACCATCTCTTTTGTTTTGTCCACGTTCAGAGACAGGTTGTTGACTCTACACCAGTCGTTTGCACCTCTCTGTATGCTGACTCATTGGTCTTGCTGATGAGACCCACCACTGTCATGCCATCGGCGAACTTGATGATGTGATTTGAACTGTGCATTGCTGCAAAGTCGTGAGTGAACTACAGTGGGCGGAGCACACAGCCCTGAGGGGCTCCAGTGCTCAGTGTGGTGGTGTTGGAGAGGCATCTCCAACACCACCACACAACACTGAATGGAAATTCAGAGGGCTCAGCGAAGTCCTAGAGGCTCTTACACTTAAGGCATCTTGATACATGCAGTCAGGAATAGATGACTCGTCAGTAGCATCATCAGATGGAGCTTAACTTTTTGTCTGGTTGAGCTCAAGTGGGAACAGCTTGCTGCTTGGTTGCTCTGTGGGATTGTTTATATGATAAAATACACCATTTCAAACATAAGAGGATGCCTGAAAACTAAAAAGTCGGCGATGCTATTGATGATTGACGCTAGATATGGATAGTGTGTTGCACTTGCTAAGCTGGTGACTCCATAATGTGTAAACCCCACTAGAAATAGCATGGTGCAGTAGTACAGTAATTGCATTCAGAATACAGTGCAGTAAAAGCAGAAAGCAACATAACATGAACATACTTAAATAGTACATTACAACAAAGTAAAGTGCTTGAGGAAATGTACTCCATGCTGCTCCTGTCTATGTGCTCATCTAATGGCGTTAGGGACCGTGAGACTAATAGTACTCATGCACAGTGCTGTGTGGTTAGCACCATTAACTCAAAGCAAGAAGGTCCTGGTTTCAATTACTCGGGCCCTTTGGGGCCTTTCTGAGTGCAGTTTACATCTCTCCTCATGTCTGTGGAGGGGGTTCTCTGTTTACTGCATCACAGTCTATCACAGGGCTCTCTGTGTTAGCCTGTCCATGGGCTGTACCCTGCCTCTGGTCCTATAGCAGCTGAGATACACTCCAGTCATGGCTGCAAAATAGATAAGTGGAAGAAAATGAATGGGCCGTCCAATGTCAGGGGACAGTAGGAGGATAATCATATTTCATGGCAGGAGCTAGTACCCTCACCCCCCCATCCCCACGTCCTGCTTCTGGCCCCACCCTAGAAGCTAGTGTGTCCACACCCTCTTCCCTCATTTCCAGTTTGATGCCGGGATTTCTCAACTTCATCTAATTTTTTTCAACGCTCAGAGAATCAGAGAAACGGTAAGACTAACTTTTCATACTGATGAACAGCTTAGTATTTCTGTGTAGTGATTAACATGTAAAGCTTTTGAGGGGACAAGACATCCAGCCTCAATGTTTTTTTCCACCCTGGTTTAACCATAGTTTGTCATATAGTCCATCTATTCTATCAAATCTATTGATTTGTCTTGCTTGACACTAATTTTTGATGTTTGGTTTTTTTGGTGTTCCAGATCAAGCTGGGTCAGAAGCTAGTGTACACATAATGCTGGTTTCAAGTCTGGGTTGAGGGAAGGGGCATCTCATGTAAACTCTGTGTTCGTAGGAAATAAGGGAGCGGCCAGAAATGCCTTTCTTATCTTAATCAAGGACACAAAAATGAATTCTGCCCCCCGCCTTTATTTGTTAATGCGTATCTCTCACGCATGTTTTGATTGTTTGAATAAATCATAAATGTACAAAACAGTCCGTAGTGGTCATGAGCTTGGCCACTAATGAACTGTTCACATTTAATATGCAAATAAATGTATAATGCACATAAATTTGGACAGTCTGAAATCTCCTCTCATTTCAACCCTCATTTCTCGTCACACTGTGATCTTTAGTTCACATATTCTTGCCATTTGCCTCACAGACAGGCCTCCACAAGAGTGGAGGACATACTGTAGGACTGATGGTAGCCTACCTCCTGCCCCATACTGCTTTTAACCTGTCAGGTGTTGAGGCTCATCAGAAGTCAAACCAGATCGTGAAGGGACACCAATAAATGTAAATAATGTAGTTATCATGATATCTGGGAAAGTTTCGTGAAATGCACTTTGTTTCTGAAAATAATAAGTACTGGTGAACAGAAGCACATAGGGATTTGTAGGTGAGGAGGAGGATCTCACCGGAGATCAGGACTTGAGCCCGTGGAGGTGCATAAGGGTGGGGGTGATGTGTTGCTAGGACTTACTGCATATAAGAACCGATGGCTGACTTCTGAACATACTGCAGCATGTCCAGAGATTTGAGATGCAGAACAAATGGGATACTGTTACCATAGTCCAGGCGGGAGAAAATTAAGCATGAGTGAAGATTTCAGCTGCAGAATTTGAGAGTTATGTCCAGAGTCTGGAGTGCAGTCTGTGTCAAAGCTGCAGAAATGTCCAGAAGTATTAGGATGCTAATGTGGAAGTTTTCATGCTGTGATGTGCGCTGAAGTCAGATTTGCCAAAAAGTCTGTGACTGCTCTGTCCAGGATCGGGCAGAAGTTATTGAGGTCATCTGAGCCCACACTAGTTTTTTTATTTTTGAGATTGGAGGAAACAGCAGGTGTTTTGAGGACTGAGGGTAGCAGGGGCCTGTACTAGGAAGCAGTAAGGTCCATCTGGGTAACTCCAAATCTGTGTTTTGCCATTGTAATATAGAGATGAACAGGTATGACATCACTGCCTACCGACCAATGAATTCTCCAGAAAATGGTGTCACCTTTCCTGAAAAATCCCATGGACCTCTGTTGGGAGCCTGGGATGCTGTAAAGTTTCTCAGTTGCGTCAGTTGGATAGCAAGTTGATAACCAGCTTTGTGTGACAAAGCTCACCTGATCCTAATCGCCTGTGTCAGGGTAAAGGAATGCAGATAACAGAAAGATACTCTGGGTATGCCGAACTGTACTTCATAGTACAGGGCCCTGCCGGTTTCAGATGATCTCCACCATGATGGTACACAAAGTGCATAGGCATGATTTGAGGATGGTTGTTGGCATGGGGTCCAGAGGACAGAAGAGTGCACTGCACGCAAATCCTTTGCACATCTCACTCCAGCTATTTGTAGTGATTTAAATGGATCTGGAAACATCCTGATATATACGTAACAAACCAGCCTGTTACCTTTCTCAAATTCTGCCCTTGGATTTCTCCATGCGTAGCAGCAATAACCTCTGTCACACTTCACGCTGTGTCTGTTTCCTCCAGGCATGGCTGGCCACCAGCAGACCAACCAGGTGGTGACAATCACCACCAATCAGAACCCTGGGCAGTGGAGCACCGACCTCTGTGACTGCTGTGTTGATATGAACAGCTGTAAGTGAACCCTCAGCAGTCATTTCTGCATCAACTGTCTCCTCAGATTGTCCAGTCAGTAGCATTAAGGAGTTTTTGATCATATTATGCTTTTCTACAGAAATCTGAGATTCTCTAATTGGCACAGGAACTTAAATGCAGCACTCTGTTGGAGTGCTTAGCACTGTTGCATGTTCTCCTGCCTGGTTTCCTGTTGTTACTCTGGCTTCCTCCCAGAGATCCACTGGCAAGTTATTATTTGAACCAACGGCAGCTGAATATTCCGGGGTAACGAATGACCCTTGCAATGAAATGACCAAACCAAACATCACCAGATCATGAGAAGAAGAACAGAGAAACACGCTCAGGAAACAAGAAGACAGAAGTGACAATAAGCAGAAGTGTTTAAAAACCCAGAAAGCTACCTGAAACCTAGTGAAATGTATGAGGATTACATACTGGCAAGATTATTCCCTATTCCCGTCATTCCCTTTTTTTATTTTCCATTTCCTCTTTTTCTGTTCTGTTTCAAGGTTGCTGCGGCTTTTGGTGTTTCCCCTGCATGCAGTGTGAGACAGCCAGTAAACATGGATGGTGCTGTGCCATGCCACTCCTGGATGTTTGCGGCGTGGTTTCCTGCTTACTCCGTCAGTCCATCAGAGAGAGCCACGACATCCCTGTAAGGCTGCGTTAGAGATGGAGGGCAGCAGGCGTGTTGCTAGGATTCTGAAACATTTGAGGACCTATATTTTAGAGTGAAATTAATATAAAATGACAAACATTGTGCGGTACCTAATGGCTGAATTCACATAACAATACTGAAATAAAGTTTGTTCTTAACTTTTTTTAAGACCCAAACCTTTAAAAAAAAAACAAAAAAAACCCTTGATTAAATGTTTATTTGTGAGACAGCATGCTGACAGCACTTTACCAGCCCTGGTCTCATAACTTTTGCTTTTATTGTGCCACATCACCTCTTCCTCACCTTTCATCCTCTTTTGGTGTCTCATCTGTCGGCTGCCCTCCATCCAAATCTCTCATTTTTGATGTGATTATTAGATATTTAGTGCATTGTATTTCTCAACTTACTCAACCGATTATTCAACAAACATCACATAAAATGCAAATTATTAACTATAGACTGTCTTCACAGTCACATGACTTCCTGTTGATTTATGTTTTCTGTTTCTGGAACCAGGCGACTCACCCTGTGGCTGTTGCCACTGTGATGTCGCTATGATGTCACCCATTGGTTTGATGAATCAGCTTTAGCTTTATGTTCATCACCATGTTGGCTTTTTGACAGTATGTTAAAGACATGGTAGAGTAGAGTTAAAAGCTATAGTTGTGGGTTACACATTCAGCTAACAAGCACAAGCTCAATCCTGGAAGGAGACAAAAATCCCATTAGGGTTCCATCAGGAAGGGCATCTGGCATAAACTAATTTTTATTCATAAACACAGAGAGAGAGAGAGAGGGAAGCATGGAGAAGTGCCTGACAACCAAATTAGAGGAGAAGGAAATGGAAAGCTATTTAAATCTCTAACTCTGACAGATGTTTTGCCACCCAGCTTTTTTTTAATGTTCATGTTACTCTCACTGCTTTCATCAGCCCTGTTCACCAACATTTAACAGTTGACAGTTAGTGAATATAGAGGAGCTTTGAGCAGGTAGAAATAGACCAACGCAGAGCCCATTGAAATTACTCTAAATCAGACTCCATCCAGCTGCTGTATTTACTGTTATTTTCCTCTGTCTCACTGAAGGAAAGGAAACCTCTGTAAATCCTGCTTGTGTGTGGTCCTTCACTGGCATCCTGATCCTTAACAGCAAGGAAACTGGCTACAGACAGATAAAGTTTTCAGGAAATGGAGGGGTTGTTTTGAGTTGCGCAAGGATTTGATTTGGAAAAATTGCTCCTCCCTGTTTCTCTTTCTAGTCATGTTAGTTTGAGTTCAGTTCAATAAGAAGCAGCGTGAACAGGTACAATCACGACAGCTACAAATTAAATCCCGATAACTCTTGCTGCTTCCTCTTCTCCATCCTGCAGGGCTCGTTCATTGATGACTGCTGCAAGATATGCTGGTGTTACTCGTGCGTCTGGTGCCAGATGCATCGCGAGATGAAGATCAGAGAAAGCCTGCAGCCCGCCACCTCGACTGTGATCACCACACAAGCCGTGCTGTAACCATTTTTGCTGCGGATTCAAAGTCGCATGTTTCTATTCACTTCTGTTTTATCTGCATATAACACTCATCTCATAGCATTTTGACCTCAGTTGAATTTTGAGAGCTGTAAACTAACCTGTAGTATTTTATTAGCCTAGCTCACTGTCATTCATTGTTTGCAGAGCTCATTTCATGTAACAAGTAATAAGAATAGGTATGCAGGGATCCAAATAACAGTACTAGCTCAGTGTACTATTGTGAGAAGCTTTTTCTTAAGTGATGAGTTTGACCTGATCTCACCAGACATCACCACGTTTATCACTTTACATTTCCTGGGAATCTCCGGGACACACCCAGGGACCCGTATAACCTCACCTCGATGACCTGAAAACCGCTACTGTGATCAAAACAAGGAGCAACCTTTTCCTCTGTTTAATAGCCAGAAAACAGTGGAAATGTAAAAACAGTGGATGCATGAGTGATGTGAGTTATATCCTTCATTTTTAATGGTTCACATTTAAAAAACCTTACAGCCCAACACTGCCCTCTATATCAGTACAGATGTTAGCACAGCCTCCACATTTATGCAACTCTTGTTACCTTCTCTGTCCGGGCTGCATTAAACCTATCATTTTTTTAAAGTCTACTTTTAATCATAGAGACAGCGGATACAATCTATAAATCCTTGTATTATGTAAACCTTTAGGCACATATGTCCCTTTTTCTTATACTAAGATATCCAAAGGATTTGGTGTATAGGAAAAAAGAAATAGATTATTTAAACACCCAGCACTCAAATATTAGTATTCATTTAATGGCTGTCTTAAACACTTTAAAATAAATAAAAAGTCTTTTGGCAAAGAACAGATTTTTCACCCCCTGTAAACATGATGACACAAATGCAACTGAAAAATGTAAAATTAAAGGTTTATTCATTCAAAGGCTTAAACTTATGGAAACTGTGCTTACTTATAGCTGAATGTATAGCAATCAAGTAAATTTCATGTGACCAGATATTATTAAATTCAACTTTTACACTGTAATTATGTGTCGAGGCTTGCATGATTAATTTAACAAATTACTTAAATTAAGAAAATGGGACATTTTGACCTTCAGCCAGTAATTTTGAAGGAACTTCACTGGCAGTGAAATGAGGGAAGAGTTTATATGCAACGTGAGACACTCCTTACTCCTCTCACCTCTGTGTTGGAAACCCCTCACCAATTAGCAATGCTACTACACACCATGACCACCTTTCATAGCTAATCGTATTATGCTTTTTGATCTACTGAGCTGACAGGCTGTCGTACAGACATTACACAGACCTTTAATTGATATATTAAGTATTACAATAACTCCTCAACTCTCCTAAAAGGGCTCAAATGCCCTTTATATTCTGGTTCTGATGAATCCATTGTCTTCAGGGTCAAGATCAAAGAAGAAATATTTGGCATCCACTTACATGATCTAAATCAAATTACATCCAGCTGTTGTATTCAGACCTTGTTTCCGTGGTTTCATTGAGACAAAGAGGAAGCATCTCTAAATTCCGCTGTACTGTAGTCATTCATTTACATTTAACGTGTTAGTAAAATAAATTTTGAATTGGTTTGCGATGTTTACCGACCAAACTAGCCATGGGCCTGAAGAGACCAATGATGACTGAGGGATTTGAGCAAATTAAAAAGTTGCTGAACTTTCTGGCTGAGCTGTTTTAAAACATTTTAATTATTTAATCTACAGCAATGCTTCATGTTGAAAGGACATTTTGCTGTGGTTTGTTTACATGGAACTTTGCAACTTTTATCTCTTGTGTTTTTTGCAGTTTCTCTGAGTGTTGCACAGTCTGTCCTTGGGGTGAATTGTTTGGGACATCCACTCCTGGGAAAATTGTGACATTGTGTTAACAAACATCTGAATGCTCCGCTACTGCTTTTATAGAGGTGCATGACCATAAACCCTCTGTTACAGTCCAAAGCGCTTTTGCATGATGTTTTCTTTCTAGTGTGATGCTATAAAGTCAGATATACAGACAGGCTTCCTCTCATTACAACACTCAGAGCACAAGTCAAAAAGTTCACAGCAAGGTGATTTTCATAAAGTAATAATAAAGGATGCACTATAAACTGCATTAAACTCGACACAGTCGGTAACTCTCACTTTTAACTCTCGTTTTATTGGAACTGAACTTTTTTGGCCTTGAGTGTTTCATCTATTCTTATCTAACCTGGAATGGAAGCGTGTGTAAATGTTCATCTTTCTCTGTCAGAGAGGTGGTTTCTTTGAAAACAGAAAGTAAACAGAGCCTTCAACCCACACTTGACCACTCCCGTCACAATTTACGGTCATAGGTTGGACTTGCTCTCATTTTACTCATAACTCGGAGAAGCAGAGAAAAGGTAAGGAAAACTTTCTATACTGACGAACATCTTAGCAGTTAGCAGTTTTTGTGACATTATGGTACAGTTTGTTATCATTTTCTCAGTGTGATGTTGTGAGCCAGTCAGAGGAATACTTGCAGCACATGGGGTCTTCATGCACTTCATACTGCCGCAAGAAAAATAGCATGAAAAACTGGACATCTAATTATTATAATCACAGTTTTGTAGTTTATACTCATAAATTAATGAATCTTATAGGACTGTTAGACTAGTTGGCATTAGACTATAAGTAGATTAATGTTAGCTAGGGATTTTTTAGTATATTAATTAAGATATTATTTCTAAGATATCTGAAGCAGGTTTATAGTATGGCCCGTGACCAAGGGCGTAATCGCCCTAGCATTAGATACATGGAATTTCCATGTATTGTCTTGTGTTCACACAAGTTCAACATTTCTTTATTCCATTCTATTTTTGGTGTGTTGTGTTTCAGTATAAAGGGGTGAAGGTGGAGCTCAAGCAGGTGGTTGACTGATATCCTGATTGGGGCGAGTGTGTTGGGTTTGACCTCAACCAGTTAATTTAAAAGAGTCACTTCACTCTGTGTGTATTACCTCAAATTGTAGTTTATGGATCTCTGTACAGTGTAGTGTGTATTTTACATTGCAGAACTGGTGAATTTGTTATCCCCCAGGCACCTCCATTAATCTCTTAATCTCCCCATTTTAAGTTATTACGATACAATTACAGTGCAATTTTTGGTAAAACACATGGATATGTAAATTTAACTCCAGGGTAACTTATCTTATCTTATCTTATCTTATCTTGCCAAGGCTGTGTGCCATAAAGCAAGGGCAACCGGAATATCTTTCATTTACAGATTCACTTCTCATAACATCTCCAGTCAGGCTATGTGAGCACACAAAGCTGGTTGTCAGGTCGATAAATTCATATGCAGTTTATCAGTCTTGTAGCAAAGGGTGCTCACGTGAACAAGATGATGTTGGAAACATATGACAGTTGAGCTGTCCCAAACATGGACAGCTCAACGGGATCTATCAATGGATTTTACAAACACAAGGAAAACTATGACATTCGAAAAGCACAAAAAGGTTCAATATAAAATACAGGCAGAAATCTACACATCTGTTATGTATAAAGCAGATGCCTGAGTGTCTATTGCAACAAAGCTCTGCACAATAGTCCTAGGCCATGTCCACACTAATACGTTTTCGTTTGGAAACGCATCTTTTTCTCTCCGTTTTGGCCTCCCGTCCACACTGAGACGGCGTTTTCAGTCAAGCAAAACGCAGCGTTTTGAAAATGCTGTCCAAAGCGGATACATCTGAAAATGCTGTTTGGACAGTGTGGACAGTGAACCCTGAGCCTTTTCGAAAACGATGACACATTTTAGTCATGTGATTCAGTCATGTGACCAATTAAACTAAGATAGTGGAGGGCATTATACAGCAGTTGTTTTGTTTGCTCTCAATCTTGACAGCCCTATTAAAGATTAATATCAGTCTGTATATGCTCCAGATAGCTTTTCTTCAAATACTTTAATTCTCACTCGCTTTTGCAAATTTGTGCTTTTGTGTTACTCGCAGCAACAACTCCACCTCACTGTTAGGTTATTTAAAAAACTCGGTGCTTTCCTCGACATTTTGCCGCAATGTTTCAAAGAGCAGGAAAGTAAATAAACAGCAGACAGAAATGAGGCAGGTCGAATCGTCTTGCGTTTCACACATGCGCAGTTCTGGAATGTAAGCATTTTCGGCCGTTTCAATGTGGACGCACAACTCCGTGAAAACGACTGAAAATGATAGTGTGGACGCGGAGCGTTTTCAGACGAAAACGCCGTTTTCAAATCTATTCAATTCAATTCAATTTTATTTATATAGCGCCAAATCACAACAAAAGTCACCTCAAGGCACTTCATAGGTACAGAGAAAAACCCAACAATCATATGACCCCCTATGAGCAAGCACTTTGGCAACAGTGGGAAGGAAAAACTCCCTTTTAACAGGAAGAAACCTCCGACAGAACCAGACTCAGGGAGGGGCGGCCATCTGCTGCGACCGGTTGGAGTGAGAGAAGGAAAACAGGATGAAAGACATGCTGTGGAAGAGAGACAGAGATTAATAACAGATATGATTTGATGCAGAGAGGTCTATTAACACATAGTGAGTGAGAAAGGTGACTGGAAAGGAAAAACTCAATGCATCATGGGAATCCCCGGCAGCCTACATCTATTGCAGCATAACTAAGGGAGGATTCAGGGTCACCTGGTCCAGCCATAACTATATGCTTTAGCAAAAAGGAAAGTTTTAAGCCTAATCTTGAAAGTAGAGATAGTGTCTGTCTCCCGAATCCAAACTGGAAGCTGGTTCCACAGAAAAGGGGCCTGAAAACTGAAGGCTCTGCCTCCCATTCTACTTTTAAATACTCTAGGGACAGCAAGTAGGCCTGCAGTGCAAGAGCGAAGTGCTCTAATAGGGTGATATGGTACTACAAGGTCATTAAGATAAGATGGGGCCTGATTATTTAAGACCTTGTATGTGAGGAGCAGGATTTTGAATTCAATTCTGGATTTAACAGGAAGTCAATGAAGGGAAGCCAAAACAGGAGAAATATGCTCTCTCTTTCTAGTCCCTGTCAGTACTCTTGCTGCAGCATTTTGGATCAGCTGAAGGCTTATCAGTGAGTTTTTAGGACATCCTGATAATAAAGAACTAGTTTTTCAGCGTCACTCTGAGACAGGACATTTCTAATTTTAGAGATGTTGCGCAAATGGAAGAAAGCAGTCTTACATATTTGTTTAATATGTGCGTTGAAGGACATGTCCTGGTCAAAAATGACTCCAAGGTTCCTCACAGCATTACTGGAGGCCAAGGTAATGCCATCCAGAGTAAGAATCTGCTTAGATACCATATTTCTAAGACTTTCAGGGCTGAATACAATAACCTCAGTTTTATCTGAATTAAGAAGCAGAAAGTTAGCGGCCATCCAGGTCTTTATGTCTTTAAGACATTCCTGCAGTTTAACTAATTGGTGTGTGTTACCTGGCTTCATGGATAGATAGAGCTGCGTGTCATCTGCATAGCAGTGAAAATTTATGCTATGTCTTCTAATGATGCTGCCTAGGGGAAGCATGTATAATGTAAATAGAATTGGTCCTAGCACTGAACCCTGTGGAACACCATAATTGACCTTAGTGGGTAAAGAGGACTCTCCATTTACATGTACAAATTGGAGTCTATTAGATAGATATGATACAAACCACTGCAGCGCAGTACCTGTAATACCTACAGCATGTTCTAATCGCTTTAATAGGATATTATGATCAACAGTATCGAACGCAGCACTGAGGTCTAGCAGGACAAGCACAGAGATGAGTCCACCGTCAGAGGCCATAAGAAGATCATTTGTAACCTTCACTAAAGCTGTTTCTGTGCTGTGATGAGCTCTGAAACCTGACTGAAACTCTTCAAATAAGCCATTCCTCTGCAGATGATCTGTTAGCTGTTTGACAACTACTCTTTCAAGGATTTTTGATATGAAAGGAAGGTTGGAGATTGGCCTATAATTAGCTAAGACAGCTGGGTGTAGAGATGGCTTTTTAAGTAAAGGTTTAACTACAGCCACCTTGAAGGCCTGTGGTACATAGCCGATTATTAGAGATAGGTTGATCATATTTAAGATTGAAGAATTAATTAATGGCAGGACTTCTTTGAGCAGTTTTGTAGGAATGGGGTCTAAAAGACACGTTGATGGTTTGGAGGAATTAATTATTGAAGTTAACTCAGAAAGATCAATTGGAGAAAAGAGTCTAACTTAACATCAATGGTACTAAAAGTAGCTGTAGATAATATTACATCTGTGGGATGATTATTGGTAATTTTTCTCTAATGATAAAAATTTTATTTGTGAAGAAGTTCATGAAGTCATTACTAGTTAATGTTAAAGGGATTGTTGGCTCAATAGAGCTCTGACTTTTGTCAGCCTGGCTACAGTGCTGAAGAGAAACCTGGGGTTGTTCTTATTTTCTTCAATCAGTGACGAATAGTAAGATGTTCTGGCTTTATGGAGGGCTTTCTTATAAAGCAGCAAACTATTTCTCCAGGCTAAATGATGATCCTCTAAATTTGTGACACGCCATTTCCTCTCCAGCTTACGAGTCATCTGCTTTAGGCTACGTGTTTGAGAATTATACCATGGAGTCAGGTACTTCTGATTTGAGGCCTTAGTTTTCACAGGAGCTACAGTATCCAGAGTCGTACGTAGTGAGGAGGTAAAATTATTAACAAGATAATCGACCTCTGTTGGAGTAGCGTTCAGATAGCTGCTCTGCTCTGTGTTGGTACAGGGCATTGAAGATGATAACAGTGGGTGGATTATATTCTTAAACTTAGTTACAGCACTTTCAGAAAGACATCTACTTTGATAAAGTCTACTCTCCACTGCTGTGTAATCAATTATTGTAAATGTAAATGTTATCAGGAAATGATCAGACAGCAGAGGGTTTTCAGGAAACACTGTTAAATGTTCAGTTTCTATGCCATATGTTAAAACAAGATCTAGAGTGTGATTAAAGTGGTGGGTGGGTTCTTTTACATTTTGAGAGAAGCCAATTGAGTCTAATAACAGATTAAATGCCATGTTGAGGCTGTCATTTTTAGCATCTACATGGATGTTAAAATCACCCACAATAATTATTTTATCTGAGCTGAGCACTAAATCAGATAAAATTCTGAGAAATCAGAGAGAAACTCTGTGTAAGGCCCAGGTGGACGATAGATGATAACAAGTAAGACTGGTTTCTGAGTTTTACAGCTGGGGTGGACGAGGCTAAGCATCAGGCTTTCAAATGAATTAAAAGTCTGTCTTGGTCTTTCGGTAATTAATAGGCTGGTGTGAAAAATTGCTGCCACACCGCCCCCTCGGCCTGTGCTTCGAGGTTTCTGGTAGTTAGAATGACTCGGGGGTGTTGATTCATTTAAACTAACATAATCATCCTGCTGCAACCAGGTTTCTGTAAGGCAGAATAAATCGATTTGTTGATCAATTATTAAGTCATGTACTAACAGAGACTTGGAGGAGAGAGACCTAATATTTAATAATCCACATTTCACTGTTTTACTCTTTGGTTCAGATGTGGATACTGTATTGTTCTTTCTATCCGGGCTAGTGTGGCTACGTCCACACTAGCCCGGATAAATCTGCTCGAATCTGCTTTAATCTGCTCATCTAGACGTAGCATTTTCTGGACAGTAGCATTAAAAGCACTGTGTGTGCAGTTGAAGACCTTTGATCAGTAAGATTGGAAAACGCTTGTAAACATAATGTAGGTTAAGTAAAAATAATCCCATGAAAAGGAATCTTACTGGAGAGCAGACAAAGAAGGAAACACAGAATGAGGGAGAACATAACAAAGAGCAAGGGAAGACTGAGATAATATATACAAACACAGGATAACAAGGGAATGGGAAACAGGTGGATAACTAACATAACGGGAGGAAGTTAAGCTAGACACATGATACAGGGAAGAACAAACACTAAAATAAAACAGAAAGATCCTGTTAGGGGTTTGCATGCACTAGAAAACACCCTGCTGTACATGTTACATGTTTAAACCCAGTCTGTTAACTTTCACATATTATATTCTCTCCATGAAGAGGAGCTATAACCACTATAGCCCGTTAACGTCAATTTCATCTCTACATCACATTTAAAAGCAACAGCTGACCAAAACTCTTTACAAGTTAGTGAATGAACAAGAGAAAACCATAGAAGAATAAATACAATGAAATAAGGCATAAAATGGTAAATGGCCTGTATTTGTATAGCGCTTTACTTGTCCCTAAGGACCCCAAAGCACTTTACACATCCAGTCATCCACCCATTCACACACTGGTGATGGCAAGCTACATTGTAGCCACAGCCACCCTGGGGCGCACTGACAGAGGCGAGGCTGCCGGACACTGGCGCCACCGGTCCCTCTGACCACCACCAGTAGGCAACGGGTGAAGTGTCTTGCCCAAGGACACAACAACCGAGACTGTCCAAGCCGGGGCTCGAACCGGCAACCTTCCAGGAAGAAGAGGAAGCAGCAACAACAGCAAACTCTTCACTCTATGTTTCCTTTTCTACTTTGTTTGCTCCAGGAATGGCCTTCCAGCAATCAACCACCCAGGTGATAGTCACCACCACTGCAATGAGTCAACAGTCTGGGCAATGGAGCACCGGCATCTGTGACTGCTGCTCTGATATGAACACCTGTAAGTGAACCCAGAAAACTCTACAAACAGCAGGGATTTCTGCATCAACCACCTCCTCAGACTTTGTTTGCAGCCAGGTATCAGAGTGTCTGTCAGGATATAAAGCAGAGGTTACACAAGAGATTATTAAAGGAGAATTCATTAAAAACTGGGGTAATATGGCATCTCCGCACATTTTTCTTCAAGGTTGCTTTGGATATTGGTGTTTCTCCTGCATGCAGTGTGACACAGCCAGTAAACATGGATGGTGCTGCGCAATGCCACTGCTGGACTTTTGCTGTGTGGTGTCCTGCTTACTGCGCAATTCTGTCAGAGAGCGCTACAACATCCCTGTAAGTGTGAGAGTGGAGGATACGCTTATTGTATTTAGCTTAAATTAAGCTATTGTTGGATTGTATTAAGCTTAGTAGTAATTAGCAGTTAGCTTAGTAGTTAGCTTACATTAAGCTAACTAAACTGCCCCCTGAACAACGAACAATGCCCCCGTCCCTGAACTTTAAGAGAGAATAAAAATGCAAACTTGAAGCAATACTACGTATGTACAAAGCTAAAACCCACAATATATATATATATATATATATATATATGTGTGTGTGTGTGTGTATAAGAAATGTTTTTAGCATTTGTCAACACTTCCTGATGAGGTTTGATGAATATTTTATTGAAACTCAGGGTGACTGTAGATCAGCTGCATTTACTAAAAACTAACCTCAAAATCATTAAAAAATAAAGTTAACATAAGTGGATGAAACATCAAGCCCCAAGTAACCACATAGATGAAATGGGGAGTGCTGAGTGCAGCTTTTAATGGGCGCAAAGCACACATGGATATATTTGTAAATTAGTGCAAGTGAAGTAACATATGAACAAAATACTACAACTTCACGCACCCTAACTGCTGCACAGACTTCTTGGGCGGGCTGTTAGAAACTGTTAGAAACTATAACAAGCCTCATTGTTTGTATTCTACTGTTTATTGAATTCTCCAGAAAGTACAAATGGTGCAAACATGGCAGGACGAGCCTTGACATTAACAAGTCATAAAATGAGACAGCAAACAAAAAACCCACTCCTATTGCGAAAGGGGAGATGAGCCAAAGGCACTAAACCTGCTGTAAAGTGGTTGGGGGTTTTTTTTAACACGAATATCTGCAGTGACTGATTCACTTTTAGAGTCAGTCTCAAGTGGTGATTTGAGGAATAGCATTTTTTTGGGCAAAGACATACTGACATCCACCACTTTTTGGTGGATGTGTGCCAGGTTTGAACTACATTATCTTAAATATGGAGTGCAATGCAATGTTGCTTCAGTGCAGCTCATATCAATGAGTTCAGCAGCTCGCTTCACCACAGCTCACAAATGACGGCTCACTTGACCGAGGTGCTGGACTGGGGTCAGCATTCACTCAGCTTCAGCATCACTCTGGGTTCTTGGCTAGCTTAGCGTTAGCATGCTGCCTGTGCAAGTGCTTGCAAAGAGATGAAGTTGTATTAGCAGCATAATACAGTTACTTCTGTCCTGGATGCTACTTTACCATCCTGCTCTCGTCCTTTTATGCATTAAAAATAAAAGTAATGTCCAAATTCATGCCGTAAACTGCCCTGCTATTTTTGAGCTGTGGGTAGTGAGCAAAAGAAGCGGTGGAAATGAGTTTTCTCTGAAGGGTAACTGGCCTCTCCCTTAGAGATAGGTTGAGGAGTTTGGCCATCCAGGAGGAGCTCAAAGTAGAATCGATACTCCTTCACATTGACCCAGGACATGCTGGGGAGATTATATCTCTTGGCTGTCTTTGGAACGCCTTGGTGTTCCCCCAGACAAGCTTGAAGAGGTGGCTGGTTAGAGGGAGGTCTGGGCTTCTCTGGTTAGGCTGCTCCCCCACGACTCAGCCCCAGATAATAAAATAAGAGAGATGGAAAATAAACATAATTTACTTTCATCTGTATACTGAACTGTATGCTGTATGCTACTCTGATTTGTATGCTGAAATGACTGAACACCATTTCTCGATTCTTATTCCTAAGCACGACATTCAGACGTCAGCTGACTTAACAGGAAATTGTTAAAAAGTTCTCATCTTCCTCTTCAATTTTCCTGTCCTGCAGGGCTCGTGCTGCGATGACTGCTGCAAAATATTTTGGTGTTATCAGTGTGTCTGGTGCCAGATGCATCGTGAGCTGAAGATCAGGGAAAACCAGTACCCTGCCGCCTCGACGGTGGTCACCACGCAGGTCATCCGTGGATAATATGCAATCATTTTAGCTGTGTGTTGAGTGAAAATGACAAAGATATTTTTCAAAAAGATTTTACAGTGATGAAACACATACGAAAATATTACTTCTGTTTCTTCAGCATGAGGTGAAAATCTGAAAATGTAGCCTGGCATGTGATCTGCTTTCTTTTTTGCAACATTTCATATATAGCTGTTTCAAATAATCTAAAGCCAGATTTGATAGCTTTAGATTATATGTTTAAATCAGATGTTTTGAGTTTTGTTAGCATACTGCATATATCATCATCATTTTTTTCAATAAAATCTGTATCATTTAACATGCTCACGCTTATAGTAACTTTGTCCAAATTGAGTTTCACCTGTGCTAAAATAAAAAGTATTCATATTCACTACTATACGAGGCATTGTTGTACTTTTTTTTTTGCACAACTGTGGAGACATGTTTCTTAAAACCTTCCACCATTCCTCAAAGGTCTAAACACAAACACCTACTGGTCTACAGTCACAGATCCTTAAACCAGGCGGTTGTCTCAGATCACGCGCACAAGCGGAACCGGTGACGCTGACAATGTTTGACCCAAACAGGCCCCACTCCCTACAAAGGACACGAGTGACGTGCTACAAATGAATAATTAACAGGCTCATCATCTTTATTCCCTCTTTTATGATTTTTATGCAGGTTGCGGCAGTCAGTAAATACTATTTTACTTTCCAGGAAAGGCTACATGACAAATGATGGTTACCACGTCATCAGCTTTATTTTTAACAACATAATTACCTGCAATAAACTAGATTCTTTGCTTTCTGCTGAAACCTGGCTTAATGACAGCAGTAACAGAGCAGATTTCACTGAAACATGGTGTATCTGATATCCACCAGCATCATAACTGTGCTGTTCTAGGGACAAAATTGCAACTGATCAATCATGTTGTTTTGATGTCATAGCTTTGGAATGTGGAGAAATAAGAACGGAAAATATGCAATGTTGATCCTGGACCAACACTGTTATGAAGATGTAGAAACTACACCAATACGGAGATAACAGATCTCCATCCATCCATCCATTTATCTTTATCAGGGTTGTAGGTGTGCTGGAGCATATCCCAGCTACCAAAAGGTGAGAGGCGGAGTAAACCCTGGATAGGGCTAAGGATATCAGATCTTGAAGTGCTTGAAACATTTTACACTAATTAAAGTTGTGAATGCTGCAGTACTTGTTCAAGCAGGATGGGTGGTAAGATCAATGACATATATTCATTGATCACATATAATGTGTTGTTTGACAGTTATCTGAGTTTTGAATGTTTACATTTGGGAATTATATCTATATCTATCTTCTGCTGTATTAATTTACTCCACAGATCATCCCCCTAAAGTAAGACTTCTTTCCACCTTCCATTCCAAATGACAACAAAATTTATTTCAGGTGATTTCAGTGTTACACTGACAACAACAACTGCGACACAAAACAGTTCATCAGTTTATTGGAATATTTTGACGGCGCCCACCCATACACAACTCCGCAGGTTTGAGCTACATTTTTTCCAGAAGTCTCGACGTCACAGTCACAGCTGTTTTATGTTGCCATCTCTGATCGTTACTAAACATTTTCTGAAGGATTTTGTTCATTTGAGAAAACAGATACCAACTCCACAGGATCAACGCCAGAGCACCTGATACAGCTATGATTACACATTCCCTTTACTGTCATCATGTGATGAAATGATGGAAAATTTCTCTGATGCAGGTTTTTTTTTTTTTTTTTTCATTTTATTGATATATTGTTCCTGTCAGAACCGGAAATGTATGTGGTCCACCTACAGCAGCACCTTCCACCTTCGTTAACCTGATGTTTTCCAGGTTAATGAAGGTAGATGAAAAAAATTATATTGGAAAATTGGGAAAATTTTCCACTTAAACAGAAAACATGTATATGGCATATAAATCATTGAAAGACTTTATTATACAGACAAAACTGCCCTCTGCAGCAAAACAGATGTTATCACAGCCCCATGTTCTTTTCTTGATGATTTTAGGTGTGTCTAACCTGTAGTAGTTAATGCACTTCGTAGTTAATGTTAAATCTTGTCATGTTCTCTGACCAGGATGAGATGGTGATCGTTTATTATAAAGTAATTACTAATGAGATTTTGCCTTTTTCTTTCTTTTTGCCCCTCACTAGCTCTACAGATATCACAAAGAATTAAATAAAATAGAATTTTGGTTGTGATAACTTAGTAACTTGTAATGAAAATCTGACAGCGTGACTGTTGTACACAACAGCTAGGATCACCTGTTTTGGAGTTTATTCACAAACCCCTGAACTTTAGTAACTCGACCATGTTTCTGCTCATATACACAAAAACTGGGAGTTATCGTTTTGTTCTTTGACTAGAAACTAAAGACTCAAGACATGCAGCTCACAATGACATATATCTGAGTAACAAAATACCCAACAAGATGTTCTATTGGGAGGATATTTTCAGAATAACTGGGAATGTAACTGCTTTTTACATTTATTTTTAATTTTATTTCATTTTATTTTACATACAGTGTACTCATAGGTCCCACGCAAGATGCAAGAATCAATTCAAAGATTAAAAGAGACATGTCAACAAATAATTTATTTATTTTTTTTGTCAAAGAGACAGGAAATGGGGAATAAAGGCCCAGCATGCAACTCTGGAGCAGCAGGTGATAATCACCCCCAGCTTCCTCAGAGAACATAAGGAAATTTGATATTAACCATCTGTTTTCTAAACAGCTACTGGAGGTTAAACACAAGTTACAAACGATCAAGAAATAACTGATCAGAGCACTTTACATAATTTTCTTAGGGATTAATAAAGTATTCTGATTCTGAAATAAAGAATGTGCGGCTGTGCTGACATGTGTTTAACTGTAGAGGGCAGTGTTTGGCTGCGCAAAGGAGTCTTTGATCAAAGAAGACAGGATGATGCAACTCTGCCTATTACAGTTTTTTCTGAATGCTTAAACCCTAACTGTGATTCTTATAGCACAATTTCTAAAACTATTAATACTTATAGCAAAACCACTCACTGAGTTTGCAAAACTAAAAGCACAAACACTGCTTTGCACTCAGTTTGCCATTTTGTAACACACACTTTGCAAAACTGTAGGCACAATTCACTGCTTACACTCAATTACCAAATTTCCAACACACTCCTAGCAAAACTATACACATTCATGGCCATTATTTATGCTATTTTGCCAACTGTCTGGCACACTTTCACATGTGAAAACTTTTTTAGATAATTAGTTCACTTTGCAATCAGCCTAAGCACTATAATACAGGTAAGCTCTGTGTGTGGAGTACAGTGGAGGGAGCAGGAAGAGTGAGAAGTAGAGGAGGCCGAGGAACAGGACGTGGAGGTGAAGAAGTAGGATGAAGAGGACAACAAGGACAAGGAGGAGCAAGAGGAGGATGAGGAGGGGGGGAAGGAGGACGAGGAGGGGGGAGAGGAAGGGTAAGAAGAGTAAGAAATAGAATTGCTGATGACATCAGAGCTACAATAGTGGACCATGTAATCAACCATGGAGTGACCCTGAGGGAAGCTGGCCAACGGGTTCAGCCTAACTCGAGCTGCTACACTGTAGCAAGCATCATAAGGACACTTCGAAATCAGAATCGGTTAGTACAGTCACTCTGCACTAAGACTTGTAGCACTGCCATATTCTAATGAGAAACACAAAAATACCATAGATGTAAAAATACTGAAATTGTTACTTTACAGAATTGCTAGACGACCAGATGCTGGGGCAGAGGAAGAATGTTCACTGCAGACCAAGAAACCCATATAGTCAATATGGTGATTGCAAATAGTCCTATACTTGGAAATAAACACTTGTGTTTGTTTTGATGTGTGTGAATAAACACCAGTACTTGAAGTTTGGATCCCTCTATGCTTATGGATCTATGACAAAAGTATGAGCTCAAACTGACATGGCCTACCTTGTGCACACAGCAAAAGTCAGATGTGTTTTGTATTCATACCATCAGTGTGTAGTTGGCGCATTGTGTGCTTAGTAGATGATGGCTTGTGTGTACTGTTTGATACGAAAACACCATTTTTACGAAGGTGTGAAGAGTTAATCTAGCTGTGTTCGCTTTTGCAAGAGAACTACAATGTTTTGATAATTGGGTGACAGG
The DNA here is from genome assembly GCF_013358895.1 of Oreochromis aureus. Classification (NCBI taxonomy): domain Eukaryota; kingdom Metazoa; phylum Chordata; class Actinopteri; order Cichliformes; family Cichlidae; genus Oreochromis; species Oreochromis aureus. The sequence continues at coordinate 21,075,415 of NC_052944.1, read as the reverse complement.
TTTTCTTATTTGTGTGTAGAGTTTTGCAAAAATAGCCAATAGTTACAAAAAATGTGCTTAAGCAATCAGAAAAAACTGTAATGACTGTTTCATGTTACTAGTATATATATATTTTTTTAATGCTTCTAAATGTAAAAAAAGATTAAAGACATTTGAGGAGAGTTATTGCACGTCATCAAACGTCAAACCGATTTGAGCCTAAACAGTAACACATGGAAGACAGTCCTAATGGTGTATACAAAGTGATAAAAGAGGCAAAACCACATCATTTATGGATAATTTATAGCGTCGTTGACAGGAGTTATAAAGTGAGCCAGTTTTTTTGGCGAAAAAAGAGAGAAAGAGAGCTAACTTCATTGAGAGACAGATAAAGATAAGAAAGACAGGACAGGAGAGGAGAGGAAGGTAAGGATATGGCTCTGTACATGCGAAACGTCCTGCAAAACAAACTAGGTAATCAAACATTGCGCTATTTAAAGGTTGCATGAAAGTACTCTCCAGTACTGTAAAGGATTTAAAATAAACAGTAACAGTAAACACTGTAAAGTAAACAGCGTGTGACTCGTGCTCAGTGGCTGTGGTTCTCACGGTCAGAGTTAGGTTACTTAAAGCGTAGCAGAGATTGATCATTTAGTTGATGATGCTTAGATTCATTCACTGAAATCCAACTTCATATCAACTTCATAGCATAAATAACATATGCAGTATACTGTCAAGACAGTACGACACAGCTGTAAAATGATCACGCAGTAAAGATGTGAGACCCTGCTAACAGCTATTCTGCTATAGAGAGCAGTACTGGACTGTGCAAAGGAACCCTTCGGTTATTATTTGTTGTTTTTAAGTATGTTTGTGCTTGTCGTGTTATTTTCCTTCTGAATTTTTGTTTAAAACTTCACTTTCTTAAAGCTCCATTTTAGTCCTGCCCCCCTCCCGGGCAAGAGTGGGCAGCGCCCCCTTAAACAAACATCCTGCCCCATTAAGTCAAACTTTTGTTAGTTGAGAAAGGAAATAATACATTACCCACCAACTGAATATTTACCAACTGAACAAGATTTACGACAGTAGCTGAAAAATCCACTGGAAAAGGCACGAATGACATGCTTTCACCTCAAGTTTGCCCTTTTTGTGCGCAGGCTCACACAGCACTTGGCAGAGAAATCCCACTCACCCTGCCTCCAGCTAAACATCCAATCATTGTTGGTATACAAATGAGCCGACTCATTATTTCATGAGTCGCTATGATTTTGACGACAGAGACCTGCTGCTTCATTTTGCTCTGCCCTGCCTACTGAGAAACCTGACGCCGGGTCATTTGCATGATCTTCAGTTTTTTTGCTCCAGTGTCTCTTGCAGGGCTCTTTAGTACAGTCAATGAGGGACTAGTCCATTAATCTTCTCACAGTTTCAGTCTTGTAGAGACTTGTTTCCTTCTGTGAGCCTGTCTGCCGCACAGAGCCGACTGGAGGACCTGTGTCTCCCAGACCCCGACACAAAGCCCCGCCCACTTTCAACTCTGCATTCAACGGTTTTCTCGTTTCATGTACTGATGTAATCACAGCGATTTTAGTAAAGCTTATTCACTTTTCACCCCAGCTTCCAGCAGCTCAAAAAGGGAAAGTTAATGCTATGTGACAGGTCATAACCCCCTGTTATTGCACCATGTTACATAACTGATTCAACTGAAGACGCCATTGTTACAACGCTCCACACCACCATCTCTCACCTGGAGCAATATGGGCATACGCCAGGCTGCTCTTTGTTGACTTTAGCTCTGCTTTTAATACGATACTCCCGGACAGACTAATAGTAAAGCTGCTGGATATCGGACTTCCTTCTACCACCTGCCGCTGGATCAGAGACTTTCTGTCAGACCGTGTTCGAGAGTTAGAGTGGGGCCTCATCTTTCGTCAGCCCTCAGCCTTAACACCGGCTCTTCACAAGGCTGTGTACTAAGTCCCCTACTGTACACTCTGTAAACACATAACTGTGTCAGTACCCACCCAGACAACGCAGTCATTGAGTTCACAGATGATACCACCGTGGTGGGGCTCATCTCTGGGGGAGATGAGATGGCATACAGAGCTGAGGTTCAGAGGCTGTTGAATTGGTGTGCGGACAACAACCTGGACCTCAATATCACACGACAAAAGAGCTGGTAGTCGACTTTAGAAGGAGGATGTCTGAGCTCCAGCCTGTCAGCATCAATGGGGTGTGTGTGGAAAGGGTGTCCAGTTTCAAGTTCCTGGGTATGCACATAGGCACAGACCTCAAATGGAGCTCAAACACCTCAACGGTTTTAAAGAAGGCCCAACAGCATCTCCATTTTCTGAGACTCCTCAGAAAAATGGACCCGAAAAAGGAGCTACTGATCGTCTTCTACCGTCGTTCTACCGAAAGTGTGCTGACATGCTGCATGTGTTCTCCAGCTGCACCATGGCATGCAAAAAAGCACTTCAGAGGGTCATTAATATGGCCCAGAAAATCTTTGGACTTCCTCTTCCCTCCCTGAAGGACCTGTACAGCACTCGCTGTCTCAAGAAGGCACACAGCATCCTACTGAATTGCACACACCCACGACACCCGTGTTTAATCTGCTGCCTTCTGGCAGGAGATTCAGGCTGCTGAGGTCACAGACAAACAGACTCAAGGACAGCTTTTATTACAGGGCAATAAGACTAATCAATGCTAATAGCTGACCTGATTGGCTACCTCCCTGGACTTTTTTAGGGGGGCAATAACAATAATAATGATACTACTACTACTACTAATAATAATAACAATAATAATGTGCAATAAAAACATACTCCCGTTCTTTTTATTTTTTAAGTTAAGTTTCTGTGTTGTGTTGTTGTGTTATGTTGTGTTGTGCATAGTGCCGACGCGGGTTGTACTATTGTACAAAGTATGACTGTGCAATAACAATAAAAAGTTATCTCTTATCCCTTGTTATCTCTTAGAAAAGAAAGATGAATTTGGTGATCTTAAGAACTCCATAACAGATAACGTGGATATGGATGAATCTGTTATGGACTTCTTGTATAGGGAAACAGGAGTCTGTTGTTGTAGAGTGGATTAAGGAGAAACGAAAGTGGGGCAGTTCAGCTGCAAACAAAGAGTTCAGTTCCTAGCAAAAAAAACAAGACAAAAAAAGAATTAAAAAGTTACAATGTTCCATTCTAAATCTGTTGTGTTCTACAAATTAATCTGAGAATTGCAGAAAAAGACGTGGTGAATTTTAAGACCTACGGGAGCGTCTCCCAGAGGGTCATAGAACCCCTATTGATCCTAATCACACGAGCCAAGATGTGAAAATGGGTGTGGGTCGCAATCAGCCAAGGTTTTGGGTGAACCCATTGTGAAGCCTAGCCCCACATTATCATGTGATTAACTGAGGTCAACTGGCCCAGGATGTGACTTAAAGACTTAAAGGAGTCCAGACGTTTTTCTTTCCAAACTCATTAGACACGGTGAAGTGTTTTTTTGTGCTGTTCTTTTTTAAAAAAAAATTACTATTCCAACCCTTTTTAGTTTTGTTATTTATATTGGCTATTTTGAGAGGTCTTATTTTATTCTTACTTAATTTTGCACATTTATTTAAGAATTAATACATTTTACACTGTTGGTTGTAAATATCTGGATGGATACTTTATTTTATGTTCTGTTTTTCAGTTTTATTTTTCAAGAACTGGTAAATTGACTTTTTTTTTTTAAATAACTTGGCCTACTTTTTTTTTAGTTCTATTAATATTGGCAATAGTGAGAAGTGTTGTTGTTGAGTTCAAATATATTTGATATGTAAGAATAAGAATTCATTAAATTCAGTTAACAGATTTTGCCACTTATGCCTATGAATCCCATTAAAATGGTCGTCTGTGTTTTATATATTTGATAAATATATTTGATGCGAAAGTCACTCAGGTCTTAGGGTAGAAGCCTAGCAAAGTGCAATTCAATTACCTGACGAAAACAGTTATCCAGAGCGCCCCACCCCCCTTTCCCGCCTCCATTGCCATCATGTGCCCCCTTTACATTTTGTGTCTGCCCCCTCATATATGCATGTCTACGACCGGCCAGCATGACTATAATTAAACACACATCAACAATTTGATCTGCTTTCTCCAAAAACAGTATCCCATGTTACCCAGTGAGAAGACAGAAGACCACAAATTATTTGACGCACAAGTCAAATAGTTTAAGACAAGAAGATTTTTTATAAAGTAATAATAAGCATACACTATGAACTGCATTAAACGTAATTCTCACTTTTAACTCTCGTTTTATTGGAAGTGAACTTATTTGGCCTTGAGTGTTTTATTAGTGTTCATTTACACTGGACTGAAAGCATGGGGGCAGTAAATATGTGTCACCCTGTGCAGGAATGGTTTTCATTCCTCAAAAACCGGAACTGTGCAGAGCCTTCAACCCACGCTTGACCACTCCCATCACAGTTTACATTAATAGGTTGGACTTGCTCCCACTTTATTCATAACTCAGAGAACCAGGGAAAAGGTAAGGAAAACTTTCTATACTGATGAACATCTTAAAGCAGTTAGCAGTCTTTTTGAGCCTGTGAGTCAGTCAAAGGAATATTTGCAGCACATGGGGTCTACATGCACTTCATACTGCCTTAAGAAAAACAGCACCAAAAACTGGACATCTAATTATTATAATCACTGTCAGCACAAGGAGATTACAAGCGGAGTGTTGCAGTTTATCCTTTGAAATTAATGAATTTTGACGACTGTTATACTCGATCGGCATTAGACTACAAGTAGGATAATGTTAGCTAGGGAACTTTATGTTTAGTATGTTATGCAAATATTATTGCTAATATATTTAAAGCTAAAGTCTGGATCACATTTTGTAATATTAAGAGTGTAATAACTCCAGAATTAGATGAAATTTCCATATATTTTATCTGAAATAACAGCATATGTACTGCTAAGTATGTGTAGGTAAATATTATAGTGTAATTTAAGGTAAAATATGGGTAAAAATGATTGATGATACACTGTTTGATTGGATGTATGTAATGTGTGTGTGTTTTTTGTTTTTTACATTTTATTTTATTTTATTGCAAGAGCTTCCATGATGTCCCTGTATCGCATTATATAGGTGCAATAAACCATCTTATCTCGTCTTAGCAAGGCTGTTTGCTGTGGATGAAGGCCAACCGTAATATCTTTCATTTATAGCTTCTCGCAACATGTGCAAGGCCAACCTATCAGATAAAGTAGGTTATCAACTCAATAAGTAAATTTACAGTTTATCAATCCAGCAACAAGCCTGTTCACATGAAAGAATTGGTGTTGAAAGCATATGACCGACCGGCACTGTATATGTGGTCGAAGCACTTCCGTGAAGATGGATCTGTGTTAAAAGAAATGTTTTAACTGTTTATAAAACAATAGTGATTGATAAAACCTGTAAGACGCGTGCGCACACATACATACTCCTGACCAATGTTCCCTCTTATCTGCGCACGTGCGCAATTGCTCACTGCTGGCACGGTCTCTGCGCACAGAAAATCTGCGTTGCGCACACAAAAAAAAAATCTAACCTGAATTGAAATTAAAACTTTAACAATTCTGTTTTGCAGTGTTAGTCAGTAAGTGACTGGCTGCTCCCGTATGGGTTTAGAACGATGTCACCTTATCCCATAGTCCAGCCAATGATGCGATTCATATTCGTATATACGCAGCTAATCAACGTGGTTGACAGGTTATGACAGCGTCCTTATGTGCCGACACCGGAGTTTTAGCTAGCAAAGCTGCGTGGCTGATGTGGAGTGAAGCCACGTTAATGACAACGTGTCCAACCATTGGAGATGTGAGCAGGACAGACGGAACAATTGACGGGAAAGTGTGGACTTTATACCAGTTTTTAAATTGTGTTGATAGGCCACGTAAAACCAGAGTTGTGATTAAAAAAAAAGAATGCAACGTTTGGTTTTCTTCCTGAATACTGTTGTTGTTTATATTTACTGCGGGGATAAACGGTAAAAACGGCGTTTTATAAGAAAAAAAGCTCGAAAGCACTCTCCGCATGTGAGCAACCCCCCCCCCCCGCCGCCCACACACACACACACACACACACACACACCCCGCTCACCCTTTCCTATTCGTCCAAAAAAGTAACATGTCGACCAATCAAAAAATGATATGGCAACCTGGCATCTAGTTGTTAAGAAACGGGGGGAAGTTTTAGGAGTGACGGCGGTGCTTTGATATGCGAGAGATTTGAGACGTTTAGCGCAAATCTTGTGTAGTTAGTGTGTAGTGTAGTCAATATTTTTGTTGTGTGTGTCAGAACAATGAGGCGACTACTGAATGTTACAGGTGTTACAGGAGTGATACATCTCCTGTTGTCAGGCCTGCAGGTATCAGGCTGTTGTTCTCCTTTATCTCATAGTGGACAGAAATTAGTTTTTGGAGTGGCACAAATAATTTGTGTGACATCAAATTTGATGCAGAACAGCTGATTGTTCTGTAAATAGTTTGAAATGTTTATTTAAAAATGCATTGGCTGCATTTAAAAAAATAGCTGCAAAAAACGTTGTTGTTTGCTAAACTCAGTAACTTTTTTGAAGAAGTAACTATATAATTAATTGCCCAGCATTGGTCATTATATACTATATTTTGCAGACAGAGAGTTACAGGACTCTCCCAGACCACAGACTCATAATACAAGTCAGAGCTTTTTTAAAAAAGAAAGAAAGTTGTGTTTTCAAAATTGGAGTTCAAGTTATTTTTACTTCCAATAGTGTTAACATACTACACAGGTCAATGACTAGATTTTTTTTTACATTTTCATTGTAAGTGGGCTAAAGCAGTTAATTAAAAGTAGTCTAACATAAATGTAACTGCTGTAATTTGATTATTTAAATAAACCATGTAACTTGGATGGATTAGATGCCGGCGTGACCACAGTGCACACGTCTGATGTCGCTCAGAGTGGTCCAAGGGATCGCTCAGGGAGTTTGTGTGTTCGCTCAGACACACATGGAAAATTAGAGGGAACATTGCTCCAGACCAACAAACTGAGAACTTCTGCTTTTATAGAGGTGCTTATAAATGTTTTAGATTACAGGCTGTCAGGTTTGGCTGCGTGGCAGGCAGGAGTTGGACTCAAATGTTGGACTCAAGCCTCCAGCCAGTGGACAGTGTTTATGCTTTGTTTCTGTTCTGCATTTTTTAAAAAGAAAAATGGAAAACGTGTCATTAGTTTTCATGAGTAAATATAAAATACTTACTCTATAATACATATATTTGTTATTTACGTATAACTGCAAGATGGCCACGGACTGAACGGAAATTCTTGGACCTTCATGCTGTGAATGTTGTTTTCAATTTTTTACAAACATACTTTGATAACACTGTTTTATGTCATGAAAATGCAATGTGAAAAATTGGTCTTTTAAAATGTATAACTTTCGAAAAGTTTACACACAATTGTTGTGCCAAAGATCCTGTTTAAACCCTTTATAATTAATTTAATCCACTGCTGTCATATTTCTCATATTGTATCTTTTTATTCTGTGTCCTTTGACTTGTTTCCTTCAGACATGAATTTCTACAACCAGTCCAACACCCAGGTGATAGTCACCACCACTGCCATGAGTCAAAAGGCTGGGGAATGGAGTACCGACATCTGTGGCTGCTGCTCTGATATGAACACCTGTAAGTGAACCCAGAAAACCCTAAACAGCAGGGATTTCTGCATCAGCCACCTCCTCAGACTTTGTTTGCAGTCAGGTATAAGAGTGTCAAAGTCAGAATATAAAACAGAGGTTACACAACAGATTGTTAAAAGAGAATTTATTGAAAACTATACAGATATGGCATCTCCGCACATTTTTCTTCAAGGTTGCTTCGGATGTTGGTGTTTCCCCTGCATGCAATGTCAGACAGCCAGTAAACATGGATGGTGCTGCGGCATGCCACTGCTGGACTGTTGCTGTGTGGTGTCCTGCTTACTGCGCAATTCTGTCAGAGAGCGCTACAACATCCCTGTAAGTGTGAGAGTGGAGGATAAGCTTATTGTATTTAGCTTAAATTAAGCTAACTAGCAGTGTGTTCTATTTAAAATAATAAGACTTAGTATTTTAGTTATTTTACTAAAATTCTCCAAAAGGCGCAAATGGTGCAAACATGGAAGGGAGTGATAGATCAGTTGGTATTGTTGTCATACAATCTACCAAAGATGGAATGCAATGCATTATTACTTCACCCCAACAGGTTCTTACACTGCTGTTTTATGCACTTTTGAGCTGCATAAAATGAATTAAATCCTATATTCATGATAGCATTACTAAGCATTTAAACAGAACTTTAAAAACACTTGGTAGAATAATAGAGCTCATATCATGATTTAGAGGCTTTCATTCTTCAGCTGTGCATTTAGAGGACTGTTGTTAAATATTCAAAATACATAAGAACCTCTCTTCTTCCTCTTCATCTTTCGTGTCCTGCAGGGCTCTTGCTGTGATGACTGCTGCAAAATATTCTGGTGTTATCATTGTGTCTGGTGCCAGATGAATCGTGAGCTGAAGATCAGGGAAAACCAGCAGCCTGCCAATACGACAGTGGTCACCACGCAGGTCTTCAGTAGATAATATGCAATCATTTTAGCTGTGTGTTGAGTGGATATGATAGTTAATAATTTTTGTTATTAATTTTTCAAACAGTATTAATTGTTCAGCACCAAAAGGGTTTGTACTCTGCAATATGTAAATATTTTAAAAATAAAATTCAGCTTGAATTTCATAGTTTTAGATTTAATGTTAAAACAAGATGTTCCGAGTGTCGTTAGCATACTGGGTATTTATTATCAGGAAAACCTTTTTACTCTGGCCAATAAAATCTGTGTCATTTAACATGCTTGTTGTCATTGGAACTTTTCCAAGTTCAATTTAATCTGTGCTAAAAGAAAAACCAATAAAAAAAACTTTGTGCTTATGCAATACCGACTGATCCACATTCGCACAGTTGTCTCAGATCATGCACACAAGCAGCACTGGTGATGTTGGCAATGTTTGGCCCTAACAGGCCCCACTCCCTACAAAGCATACATGAGTGACCTGCTACAAATTAATAATTAACCTGCTCGCCTGTAAGTCCTGTTGACAAATGATGGTTACCACACCATCAGCTTTATTATTAACAGCATCATTACCTGCAATAAACTGGATTATTTGCTTTCTGCTAAAACCAGCCTGGTAACACAGAGCAGCGCTGACTGAATCATACACTAATTACAGTTTTTCACAGAAACAGGATGGGTGGTGTTATCGCTGTAAATAAGCTGTACTCCTCACTACAGATCATCCCCCGAAACTGAGACTCAAGAACATACCTGCATACAGACATATGTTACAATGATTGTAGTGATGTTAATGTGACATGAGGTTCGCATAGTTGTGCACAAAAATAGCTGCAAGAAAAGTTCTTCAAGGTGCTCCTCTTTTCTTTTATACTCCGACTACATTTCAAAGTTGAATCCGTGCCCCAGCTTTTACAATAGTGAAAATGTGTGTGCTTTTGCCACCTGTGATGAGAGGAATATACAAAATAAATAAATACATAGACAGATGAATCTACAGTTCACCGATTAACACCTTCCGCCCGATCATCTCTTGGCATATTCATTTAGTTTTAAATCATACAGTGCTCATACAGTACATATAGTGAAGTGAAAATAAACAGGTGAAGACATGTTATTTATATCATAGTTTTTGTAGAATAATAAAGGCAGGAGGAGCATTTACCGAACAGCAGTGATGCCCACATGAAGCTTGTATTGGAAAACGGTTCATTACTCAAAGCTTTTCAACACAGTCCTCTTTGGTGACATCTGGTGAAGAGCAGCTTGAATCTTTAACTTGTAGCGAACTGCTTCATTTTAATCACCCACTCCACCGAGCTGAATTGACAGCTTCTGTCCGATATGGTGCTTTGAACATGTATTTTTGGGGGTGAAGAAATGATGTCTATTTGATTAATAAATCATTTTGAGGAATAAAGCTTCCTCGTTTAAACCTGTGCCATGGTGGGTTCTCAGTTTGCTTGTTACTTCTTGATGTTTCGTTTTAAAAAATATGTTTAAAATTGTATAAAAATGTTTATAAAACAAAAAACTATATATAATTAAGTACAACACAATGTAATAATACGCTATAATAATAATAGTACGGGAGTATGCTTGTGCTGTGAGGTCCCTGCCTCCATGTAATTATGTATTTAACCAGTGGACAGGTACATATAATAGACTACAACTTACACAATTATAACTGTAACTACATGCGTAGTGTATTTCTTATGTAGATTTTAGACCTGGAGGCAGAATTGTTGATGATCTGGTGTTTATTTAGGATCAGGTAGCACATCTTCTCTTCCTCGCTGGATCCATGACTCTCATTATGCCGCACATACTGCGATATCACCACCAAAAGCAAAAATCCCGCCAAAATTCGATCCCTTAGAACTCCTGAATCAGGCACTGAAGCAGTAACGTGCAGAATGAAGCTTTGGGCGTCACTGATCACGTGCTTCAAACGGGCCACCACCAGTTTAAGGCTGGCGAAATTACCTACACCGATCAACGCAGACACCAGGATCGTTCTTCAGCGTCGTAGCGTCACCAGGTAAACTCCAGGTTATTTTTTCTATGAAACAAAGTATCAGCAGACTGATGTACCGTGTTAAAAAACTAAGAAGCCGCGTTTATTTCCAGTTTGTCTGTTGCGGCTCCTGAAAAGCACGTCTACTACACATCTGTTAGACCGACATGAGTTAATGTGTAACACGAGTTAATCTGTAACACGAGTTAATCTGTGACACAGGTGACACCAAGATCAGTGCTGTTTCTGTGTTTCTGTTCTTTGAAATGCTTTTGCGTGCTTTTTAACCGTGCTTGGTATTTCTGTCTGCTGGTATTTAGGCTACACCTTGGCCCAGTTGAGCGGCTGCGTTGTGGACTGTTTTAATCGTGACACTGGTCTCTGAGGTACCAGTCAGGCATCATAACAGGGACTGCGTTATGAGGATCCCGTGGATTATGATGTCCTTCTGCCGCTTTTTCATTCTGCATTAACCAGCGCATACTTATGTCCTTGTGATCAGTCTACTTTCTCCTCATATTCTTTCTCTCTCTTTTATTTATTTATTATTATTATTATTATTATTTTTTACTTGGGATTCTTTATGAGCTTTCAGCGATGACTGCTCTCATATGTCAGGCACTCTTTTTAGTCATTTGCTCCAAAAGCAAGCGAAACCTGCAGGTTTTTCTGTATTAGCATGAAAGCGGTAAAGAAGTTAAAAAAATCCCATCTTCATTGCTAAGAATGTTTTAGGAAAACCAAACTGATTCTTTTTTCTTTCAATTCAGCTGCTCTGCAGTAGCGGTTCTTGATACGGGCGACACGGTGCGGCATGGGGATGGGGGCGGCATCACGGGCATCGGCAAAAAATAAATAAATAAAAATAAATTTGCTCGTACTCATGTTGCCCCGACACCATGCGCATTTTGGGAATTTCGTATGCACCGATTGGTTTTCTATCGCCTATTTGCTGGGAGTAAGGGCGCCCTCCGCTTGCGAGGTGCGCCTGCTGCTTGCGGCACAGGGAGGAGAGGGCGGGGCGGCGGGGGATTCTCTGGCTGGAGCAGCATCTAATAACCAACTCGCAAAATAAAACAAAATAAAAACAAACCAACAAACACGAAAACACCAGACATTATGATACAGACTTATAATTTGCACCGATGTTTTTTCGAAATTCTATAGCTACACGAAAAGTGAGCGCGAGAGCTCTCGGTGCGCCTGCTCGCTGCTGAAGACAAAGTAAACTTTATTGTCATCTCCGCTACATACAGTCCATTATATAGAGAGACGAGACGACGAGGCTCCAGTTACAGCAGTGCAAGTAAACAAACAATAAATATAAGAAGAGTAAGAAAATAAATATACACTTTAGGACTCGGGGTAAAGGGATCAATAACAATTTAAAATTTATAATTTACAGTTTGATGATTTAAAGTCTCACACACAACCTGAGGACAGGGGAGGGGGCCAGCTGCTTCCAAATAGAGCACATTTCATTCATAATGTTGTAAATCCAAGCCCATTATGTATTCATGATTTGAATCTTGGGTTGTGCAAAATCCCAGAAATAAACCCCAGACAAAGCGAATTTGTGAAATAAGGTGTAGGTCTATTAGGTTATGATTCTCAGGTTGGGGGATGGGTGTTCATACTGGAGTGCAAAATTAAAACCAAGATGGACACAAGTGTTCGCCCAGGGCACCAAACAGGCTAGGACCGCCACTGTTGGGAAGTGTCGCTCCAGCTGTTTAATGTTGAAGCTTGTTTTTTGCTCTGGTTAACTGAAACTGAACTCATTTATCTACACCAGTGTTAATGAAGGAAGAAAAAATCACAGCTCCTTTATACCTGCTGTATGGATATAATATTTGTTTGCCAGTTTTCTTCCGCGAGTTTTCTTCCCACACCCACGTAGGGACCAGGCTGACAACGGGGACAAAGATGTGTGGTAACCTGTAACACACATAGCCGTTTTTCCATCTTTGCCCACTTACTCTTTGTACAGGAAAGAAACAAATACATACCAATAGTACACAGAAGTTAAATTAGTGGAAAAACACATTTTCCACTATAAAAGCATACTGTGTGTTTTTGAGAAAAGATAAAACCGTTTAAGAGGTTTTGTAAACGCAGTTTGAAAAACCTGTTCTGTTTTTTTAAAAAGGTCACACGCAATTTCTGTGCCAAAAAAATCGCCGTAGGGCTTTACATGTAGTAAACATGAACATATTACATAGGCAACACTGCAGAAAGTTACGTTCAAACCAGTCTTTTAACTTTTTCTGAAACAGGTCGAACAGGCAAGATGCGGGATGTGGGGAGTCTCTTTTGAGCGGATGTCTGCAGCAGAGGGGTGGAGGCAGCCGATTATCTTCAGTCTAGCATTGGTTTCTTCTTACAGAAGAGCTGTGACCACTTTAACCTTTCTCTCCGTGGCTCTTGTTTTTTCTGTCTAGTTTCTTCCAGGCATGTCATACCAGCAGCCCATCCAGGTGGTGACAGTCACGGGCGGTAATCAAAACCCGGGGCAATGGATCACCGGCCTCTGTGATTGCTGCGCTGATGTGGGCACCTGTAAGTTAACCCAGCAAACTCTACGAACACCAGTAATACACACACACACACACACACACACATACATATATGTGTGTGTGTGTGTGTGTGAACACATGCGTATCACTTGTGCATATTTTTCTTCAAGGTTGCTGCGGATGTTGGTGTTTCCCCTGCATGCAGTGTCAGACGGCCAGTAAACATGGATGGTGCTGCGCAATGCCACTCCTGGACGTTTTCTGTGTGGTGTCCTGCTTGCTCCGCAAGTCCGTCAGAAAGCGTTACAACATTCCTGTAAGGCTGGGATTGGGGGAGGGTTAAAGTTATTGTAGCTTGCTAAAATTAAACTAAAAATAAAAACAAAGAGTGAAACCTATATTATTTAATTTCAGTAAAATACTTTGTATTTTGTATATTTTTTGTTTCCTGTAAAAACTATACTTATTACCCTCTTCTTCCTCTTGTGAATAAAATTACATTGTAATTTAAGTAAAATTTATCTAAATTCCATTTAATTACACGAGTTACAACAGTAACTCCTGCTGATCGATCCTGTTACTCTCTCCTCTTTTTCCTCTTGGTGTTCTCCGTCCTGCAGGGCTCGTGCTGTGATGACTGCTGTAAGATACTTTGGTGTTACCCGTGTGTTTGGTGCCAGATGAATCGTGAGGTGAAGATCAGGGAAAATCAGCAGCCCGCCGCCTCGACAGTGGTCACCACGCAGGTCTTTCGTGAATAAGATGCAGCCATTTCAGCTGTGAAATATGACAAAGTTAAATTTTACAATGATGAAACGCATGAGAAAATATTACTTCTGTTTCTACAGCACGAGGTGAAAAAAAAATAGCCTTGTGTTGTTCATGCACTGCAATGTGTAATTGATTGATAGAATAAATCAATTACACACTGATTTATTTTTATATTTTAAAATCGAATGTTTTGAGTTTTATCAAGATCGTTTTTTTACCCTGGCTAATAAAATCTATATCATTTAACATGCTCACTCTTGCTCACACATTGTTTAAAGCAATCTTGTCTAAGTTGAGTTTAACCTGTGCTAAAATAAAAACTAGTCATGTTCACCCAGAATACAAAGCATTGTTGTACTTGTTTTTGCACACATTTACACATTTCTTGAAAGATTCCACCGATTTCTCAACACTCCAAACACAAAACCCATTTAACAAATTTCAAATGAAATAAACCACACTCCCTCAATATAACACAAGAGGCATATTCTTGATGACAAAAATTTGTCTCTAGTGATGCGAGATTGAGCAGACAGGGGGCAGAAGGCACTGAAGATTCTAAGGGACTATTGTGCAGATGAAGGAAAGCCTTGTATAATTAGTCTGTATATGCAACTGACTTCGATCCAAAAGTCCAGCAATAAGAGTGTGAATGGGTATGTTATACAGGCTAAGAACGCCATCATTGCCCTGAGAAATGCTGGTGAGACACTAACTGAGGGATAATTAGCAGCAATGGTTCGAAAAGACTACCAGGATCATTCAAACAGTTTCCTATTCATGTCACACAAAGAGAAGTTGCAATGACTTTTGCTGAATTCAAAAGAAAACTACTGAGCTATGAGGACACTGAGAAAATGTGCGCCACCACATCAGATGACCAGCGGCGTGTCTAGAAAATTTTTGTTGGGGGGACCAGGTAGGGGCACAGATTTGGAGAAGGGTAGCCGATGTAATTGGCAGATAATGTTAAAGAAAATTCTACCAACCGTTAAACATAATTCAATAACCCTATAAACCTAACAACCGAATGCGCTTTTAACTCTTATTAGAATGAGATTTTAACCACTACAGTGCAAAGTGCTCTCTGCTTCTGGTTGTATTTTAGGCTTCTTAAGGAAGAAATTCTCAATATTTTGAGATCTTTTCATTCTTCCTATTCTTTTATCTCTACTGGTTGGCCCTGAAGTAATAAAGCAAA
This sequence comes from Oreochromis aureus, assembly GCF_013358895.1. Classification (NCBI taxonomy): domain Eukaryota; kingdom Metazoa; phylum Chordata; class Actinopteri; order Cichliformes; family Cichlidae; genus Oreochromis; species Oreochromis aureus. Next base: position 21,060,306 of record NC_052944.1, on the reverse strand, counting down.
AACTTATGTCACAAACAACAACTTTCCTGATGTATGACCTTGAGTAGAAGTCAGGGATGTCAAATTCTGGCCCTCATGGACCCCTATCCTGCACGTTTTAGATGTTACCTATACCAACATAGCCAATTCAAATCAGATAATCCCTAGTTGTGCACAAGTCTGTAAATGATTCTTTAAATCAGCTGTGTTGAAGTATGGAAACATCTGAAACCTGGAGGACAGGAGCCTTGAGAACCAGAACTGCACATCCCTGCATTGAACATGGCACAGCCATTTCATGGGGTGATTTACACTCTGTTCATAACATGGAGCTGGCAGATAGGATAAGTAATGAGAGAAATTAGCTAGACCGCACAGTGTAGTGTAAGTGCTGATGTATAAAGAACAACACTGGCTGATGATGAAATACAGTCAGCTGGCATGGTAACACTGCCAGTATTAACCTGCAATCAAATCTGCAGCTCCATACAGCAATGTTACGACTTGGATTATATCCTATAACTCATAACTGCTGAGCTTCACTGTGAAAACATAATCCGATATTTGATTGAATTTTATTGTTTTAGCTTCGGTATGGCACCTGGGGTGACGAGTCCACCCTGCTGGATACGCCACTGCAGATGACAACGTGCACGGTTGGGCTAAAAACCTGCTTGTGAAAATACAAATGACCGAGGAGCCAGGAACACAGACATGCGTATTCCTTTTAGTCCACATCTGTGTTTCAGATGTAAAAGACAGTACAGAAACATGAATGAATTTTAAACCTATTAAATGTATTAAAAGTCTTAAATTTAAACCAGAAAATGCAGAATAAAATATCTGAGATCGTCGTTGTTAAACAGTGGCGGTCCTAGCCTGTTTGGCGCCCTGGGCGAACACTCCCTCTGGCGCCCCGCCCTCTCCTCCCTGTGCCGCAAGCAGCAGGCGCACCTCGCAAACGGAGGGCGCCCTTACTCCCAGCAAATGGGCGATAGAAAACCGATCGGTGCCTATGACATTCCCAATATGCGCTGGCTGCCGTTGGGGCAGCATGAGTACGAGCATTTTTTTTAAATTTTTTTTTTTTTTTTTGCCGATGCCCGTGATGCCGCCCCCCATCACGATGCCACCCCGGGCAACCGCCCCTGTAGCCCATATCTAAAACCGCTACTGTTGTTAAACACTTATTACCTCCGCCTCAGAACATAAGCAGGTTGGAAACGAACCCTCATTTTTCTGAACAACTACTGATGTTTAAACATGAGCTATTAATTACAAAGAAATAAAGAATTTTGGGCTGTGCTAACATCAGTTTTACTGTAGAGGGCAGTGTTTTGCTGTACAAATGTTGACTTTATGAGGAGAAAAGATGACGTGAAATGAGTGTTTCCAGTGTCCGGTCAGCCCCAAAAGCAGACGCGGTAAAAAGAGAAATGAAAAATGTATAAGAACACAGTAAAGACATATTAATGTCTTTTAAACGTATGTGTCCAGAAACGATCTTTTAATAGTCTCTCTCTGTGTATATAAGGGAATCAAAAGCGCCAAATCACAGACCGCTATGTGATGTGTAACGATCTTAAACCCACAGAGCGCTCTCCAGTCACTTCTGCCAGCTTAGCTCACTGCGATAGAAGGTAGTGTGTGGCGATAAACTTCGCGAATTGGAATCGTCGCCTTTCTTAGCAAGTTTTGTGGAGCTTTGGACAAATGTCTCGTGTGGAGACAATTTCAGCAAGTCGGAGGAAATACAGCAAAAAGCTACCATGCTCGACAAAGACAAAACCTTAACAGACTCAAAGTGTCTTACCCAACTCCGTATTACAGGACCGCTGAGCAGCGGGGAACTCGACTCCACTTCACTTAATGAAAACACAGTAGCAGTAAAGAGTGAGGCTCAAAGCATAAAACGACGCAAAGGAATACCAGTGTGGAGCTCCAGAAGGCAGTTCTACTAACGAGGTGTCTTACGATGTCTTACCCAAACGCGTGGCTGAATGGATTCAGTGACAGCGCGGTGCGCGCTCTCATTGACATGAAGAATTCCCTCTACTGGCTGAGCCGCAGAGTTTTCTGCACCTGCGGGTAAATTCTGTATGCGGTCACGACCAGGCTTCCACCTCTGACTCTGACCATTCAGCTGCCTGGGATCACTCTCACGTTACAGAGAGATGGCCAAGTTCGAAGGATCACCGTTGACCTGCCCCCTGTGTGACGGCTGAACGCAAAGACGCATGGAGTTGGACGTCCAAGCATTATCCGTGTGCTCGGTTTAAAAGAAAATTTACCCACGAGAATTTGTCTGTTAAGTTTCAGAGTTTTCATAAAGTGATGACACAGATAAAAACATGCTCTCAACTGTAAGAAGGACATCTTGATTTATTATAGCACACACGCAGAAAACGTGTGCGTTATTGCAGAGAGTATATAACGCGAGGTGGAAATAGCGGATAAGATGCATTGTGATTGACATGTGATGCGCATGTATATGCTGGTGATCGTCAATAAAGCTTCTCTCCCTTGCGAATGAGTTCAAGTGAGAAAATGGATTTGGGCTATTGTGTGTTTATTTCCTCCACAGTTGTCCTCGGTGCAGTCTGGATATTCACGCCAGAATTCCTGCGTATTTTCACCTCTGCTAACAGGTTATGGGCCCAGAGTAGCTAAGACTGCCTAGAGAAAGTGAAGTGTTTTTGCCACCTAGGGCGCCACCGCTTCCCTGAGAAATGCTGGTGAGACATTGAGCGAGGGACAATTTGTAGCACTGGTTCGCAAGAAGTGCCAGGATCATGTCACACAAAGTGAATTTGCAAACACCGTTGTAGTTACATACGGCTGTCTTCTTGTTTGATGGCAGATACTCCCTTCACTCTGGCCAAAAAGGCTAAAATGACCAAAGAAAAAGTGGAAAACAGCTAAACATGAAAGGTTTTTGGACAAAGTTTGTGTTCTCCATTGTTTAAGCACCGGTGGGAGCACCGTTTAAGCACCGGCACCATTTCAAAAGTACCGGTTTGGCACCGGTATCGGATAAAACCTAAACGTTACCAATTCTCCCAATCTAGAACACAAGTTCCCCCGACTTGGAGCACAATTCTAACCTAGAACACAATTCTACAGTGGCTGGGAAGTGCAAATCACATTTACAACATCAACAACAAAATAAACTTTTCGAAAAAAACTTTTACATTAAAAAAAACAAATTAAAAAAATGGACAACAAAATAACATTTGATAAAACACTTTTACATAAAAAAAACAAATAAAAGATTGACAACAAAATAACATTTCAGAAAACACTTTAACAAGTCTGCAACAAATTAACAAGTGGCTCTTGAGGGAAAGAGATTGTCTGAAATACCGGAAGTGACTCAACAATAGGGCTTTGGAGTTGACGTAACGCCATAATGTTTTGTGGGAGCGCGGTGCCACGAATCAAAACAAACACACTGTGTTGGATGCACGGTTGCTAGAAACATGCTTTAAAGCAGTTTAAAAGAAAAAGGACAGTACAGAGACAGATTGGGTCCAGATGCAAAGAGACGTTACTTGCAGAAAATAGCGTGCATTGGAAATGTGGACCCGTATGTAATACAGCCGTGGAGTAGAAACTCTGAAGACCTACTGCTATTGACGTAGCCTGATATATTTTCGTACCTTGTCTGTGGAGTCAGTGCATACAAGGTGAACCAGTTTCGCAATTATAAATTTCTGGAGGGACACATCCAATTCACCAAAGATTGGGTACAAGATTTGTGAGTACGTCGTCATTCAAACAAAGGTAAGTTAGCTCGAGTACTGCGAGTAAAATGCGTTTGATTTTCCGCCCGAACATTCAAATTAGTGCAAGCATAAATTCATTCATGAGGGGGAAATTACAGTGAGAACATGTGGAGGCTCTGTTAGATGGATAACATAGTGAGTTCAGTGCATTGATGTGATATTGTCATGAAGGATTTAGTTATTCTGTATGGTTAAAGAAATTGCAATGATTTATTAATGTTTATTATAAATAATCCAAATTATGTATCTTGCTTCCATGTTTGTGTCCTGTGTCACTAAAAATACATTTTATTTTATTTTTATACATTGATTAATGACCTGCAGAATCTCCTTATCATATTACGTGTCCATAATTGTCTCTTAAAGTCGAACTTTATGCTTTCTCCATCTTGAAAGTGATCACATCCTTGCATTACATACTTTAGGTTCATTCTCTGCAGGCAGGTTTCTGAAAGAGAACAGGGAGATTTGGAATATAACATGCAGCGTTCTATAGATGGATACATAAAAAAACAAAGAAAAATTACATGTATGTGCTAACTTTCTAAACACGTTGTTACGTTTATGATAAATGGATTAAAAAGTAGATAAAACACATTTATGTCGGCCTTGGCTCATTAAAGTCCTTGTCTTTAAATTAACTTTGTCTGTGTGTGTTTCAGGTACTGCACTCTCAAACACTGAATGAACCAGCATTGCAGCCATGGGCCGTTGTGAGCGTCACAGGTTGAAGACCTGTAAGGGCGGAGTCGTGGAGATCTGCACCTATGTCGCTGCTCTTCTGTTGGAAGTAGAAGCCACAGTGCGGATCCGTGGCACCAGGACTGTTACAGATGAACCTACATACTGGGTTTTGCCTGGTAATATGACCAAGATACAGCCAGAGGATGGCCATAAGATAGACTTCTCCTCTACAGCTGCCCAAAAAATGTCTCTCGATCAAAACATAAACAGAACATCCGCAGTGACAGGTAAAAGGAGCCGTCCTCAAAAAAGAAAAATCCCACCTGCTATTGTGGAGGTGTTGTCACTGCTATTGGATACTTTGCTGGAACACAGTAAAGCTGTGGGATGTGGGAATGACCCATAATGTTTTATTTTAGGGGTCTAGATTTATGCCTGAAGTGCACTGCCATGTAAATAATTTGCATTTACTGAATATGTGCTGACTGAGTACCACTGTTCAAACGTTGAATAAAGAAACAAACTAATTTTTGCCTTTTGTTTTTTATTAAAACCACTTTATAGAACATCACATCAGTTACAATGTAGAATCAATGTCATTTATAGTTTACAAATGACAAAATGTTTACACAAAATCATGACAGCGTTTACATGATATCACCAACTACTAACATTATTTACTGTATCTTTTGAAAAATTACCGCTATTTATACAGCGCAAGACTTAAGAATATTTAACAGGCGCAAGTTTCATTTTTCAGCCCTGCGACAGACTGGCGACCTGTCCAGGGCGTACCCCGCCTCTCGCCCTATGACAGCTGGGATAGGCTCCAGCGCCCCCCGCAACCCTGAAAAGGATAAGCAGAAGCGAATGGATGGATGGATGGAAGTTTCATTTTTCCCTGGTTTTACTACCACACTGTTCACCAAAACGCAGCAAACCTTCACCACAAGGGCGTAGATTTGGTTTTGGCATTGGTGGGGACGGATGATTCAACCACCGAACCCTGCCCTGTCCCCCCCCCCCCCCCCCTTTTTGTCTTTGCTTCTTGATAAAAAGAAGGAGAAATATACTTGTCTACATATGCTATTCTACATGCTTTTAAACCTTTTAAAATTACAATTCATAGTTTTATATGTGAATTATATAATGTTAAATTACTATTAAACAAATGACTAAGTATTTTAGACTTTAGTTTACTTCAGCCATATTCCATATAAATCAGGTATCGTACAAAAATAAAAACAGCCTCAAATACAGTCATGACAATAAAAGAATATGACTTTAAGGACTTAAGAACATTACTTCAGTTATAGTACACCAACATCTCTTATACATTAGCACTAAGGGAACACTGAATGACCTGGTGGTTTTTGTCCATAAAACTACTCATCTAAGATTACCACAAAATTATTATTATGTGCTTGATGTGCCTCACCTTTGGCCCTGGCTCTTCCCCTCTGACTGCACTAGGACATATTGCCACCTGATAAAATAACACATTGATTCGTGCCATATAAAAAGTGAGACTTGTCGATTCAGATTCTTTGTCAAATGTACACTAATGAATCAATTTACATCAGCAGCCTAACAATTGTCATGATAATAAATACTAGTTAATCTATAGCACCAAATCATCAGTCAGTCACCTGTGACCTTGCCTCTTCACCTCTGTCTGAGCTACAACATGGCAGAGCTGCCTCTGTCACCTGATAAATAACAGTGAGACATTCCAAATACATGCAGTCACACATGTGCTTCAAATACAGTAATGAACCACCAAGTCATCATCCAATTTCACCTGTGATCTTGTATCGCCATTGCTCTCTGAGCTTTGTGTTGGTTCTTCTGTCACCTGACAAATAGCACATACATGACAATAAGAATAAAATAGCTGCTTCAGTGTTTCTGTCAATTTGTGCAGATCTTGACTCATCAGTAATGTTTGTAGGGTGAGTGCATTTTTAAAACAATTTGTGCAAACTGCACTACAAGGTGGAATATTTGCAAAATCATGACTACCTCATGATATATTGTCTCAAAAATCAACCCTATGAATATGTCAGTACCATTAGGATGAAATTATTGTGTCACCAACATTTTAACGTTAGACATATAATTTTAACAGCCTCTGTAAACTAATATCCTGGCTTGCTCGAGGCTGCCATTTTCTCTGACACTTTCAATCAAAATTAGAAATGCTACTCTGGGAGACTGAGATAACTAATAGTGCTGCGTGTTGTGCAGTTAGTTTCCAAAACACGTTATTCATGGTTACATACAATTTTAGACTCATGTGGGCCAAAGCCTAGCATAGCCTGTAACGTTATTATGACGGACACATTTTATGAGTGAGCTTAACTTTAAGTGACTTACAGGTTTCTTTGAAAAATACTTTCTTATATCCAGGTTCTTCCTTTTTGCTGCCATCCTCCTCTCCTCCTTGCAGGTCCTCGCAGCGCAGGCTTGCCGCTGCTAAAACTAAACAGAGCTCCCCGAAAGGCACAGCCAATCACATTGGCCATATTTGTCACATGAGGTAGGACTCCAGTAGCGAACGTAATTTAAATCTTTCTGCACCGCTGGGTGAATGAGACGTTGAAAGATCGTTTTTTTTTTTTCCTCTTTCTATCGGGTTTGTTTTTCTTTACTCGAAGAGATCAAATTATTGGTGGGGACATGTCCCTTCCGTCCATGCCAAATCTACGCCCTTGCTTCACCATCTTATCCAGAAGGGTCACATCTTCACCCTCACATGGAAGAAGTAATCTGATTGGCATGGCGGTATGTTTGAAGCAGGGATTTCGGAGTGCCCCATGTGTAGCGCTGGAACCCAGTCACGATGTGTTTCATCCATTTCATAGGCTGGTTTGCCTGCAATAATGCCAAATAATTAGCAACTGTATAAATAGAACGTAGTTCTGCAAAATCACTCATTAGGATGTTTGTTCTAATTTGCTATGACCTCAGAGTGCATCGAAAATAAAACTAATAGGCTATAAAGAGTGATATGAACATATTTAGAGCTTACCGGAATGAAAATGTCTGGAGCACCAACAGATATTTGGAGATGGAAGAGAGCTGGATATCAGCTCGTCTCACAGCTGCTATCCAGACTAGACGTCTTCTTTTGGTAACATCTGATACATGAGCTGCCTCATGTTGCTTCCAGGTGGGGAAAGAATGAAAAGATAAACCATTTCAAGCTTATTCCCTTGCCGGTCGTGCGATCTAACATTACAACCGACCGCACATAGCTGGTGTTATCCGTGTGCTTTCGCTCCTCTTCCGCTAGCGCTTTGTTTGGGCCAGAAACATTGTTGAGTTACTTCCGGTATTTCAGACAATCCCTTTCCGTCAAGAGCCACTTGTTAATTTGTTGCAGACTTGTTATTTTGTTGTCAATTTGTTATTTGCCTTTTTTTTTATGTAGAAGTGCTTTTTGAAATGTTATTTTGTTGTCTATGTTGTAAATGTGCTTTGCACTTCCCAGCCACCGTACTTATATCTTCTTTTGTGATAAATAATCCAAGTTTAATCTACAAACGGTGAGTTTGCCTATGGGAACACAAATAAAATAATACAATAAAAGTTACTCTCGCACATCAACAAAACAGCATGTCTCCTGTCCGTCTGTGTACATCAACAAGCAATTGCTGTCGGCCGGATTTAGGACGGTAAGCGCCGTCCTGTAGGTCTGTAAGCGCCGTCCTGTAGGTTTGTAAGCGCCGTCCTGTAGGTCGGTAAGCGCCGCCCTTTAGGACGGTAAGCGCAGTGTGTCAGCGCGAGCAGTGGCGGAGCGAGTGTTAAAACCAGTGCTTGCGCTGATACTTTGTGGCTATGTGTCAGCGCACGAAGACAGTAAAGAAATGTGAATGCATCTTTAACGTGTGTGTTGAGAAGGAATGTTTTAAAAGTATCCGTGCGCATCTGTGTGTATACAGGAATCAAAGTATATGCCAAATCACGGTCCGCTCACAGGTTCTTAAACCCACACAGCGCGCTCCACTCACTTCTGCCACTTTAGCTCACTGCGATAGTGCGCTGGCAAGTAGTGTGTCGAGGTGAACGCCGCGAGTTCGAGTCCTCGCCTTCCCACAGCAAGTTTTGACTGCTTGACTTGTTGTTGCTGCGTGTGGAGCAAATGGACAAATACTCGTGTATTTGACTTGCATTTCAGCAAGTCGGAGGAAATACAGCAAAAAGCGACCATGCTCGACGAAGATACAACGAAGACACAGCCGTAACAGCCTCTCAACTCCGTCTTACAGGACCGCTGAGCAGCGGTTGACTCCACTTCATGAAAAGACAGTATTAACATACCCGTAAAGAGTGAGGCTCAAAGCACAAAACAACACATAACGCACAGGAATACCAGTGTGGAGCTATAGAACGAGGTGGAGACAGGCCAGCCTGGACGCTGCTCGACAAAACCCAATATTAACATACTTCATACTTCACCTGATAGAAGAGGTGCAAGGAGGAAGTCTCAGACCTACTCGGCTGCTACAAGCATTACACCCGCGGACAAATTCCACGAGATAGAAGACCTGCGAGGAGAAAGTCTTAAAGCTCACAGCAACCCAGTACTGTACTTCAACTAAAGAGCATATTAACATCCTTCATTATTTACTAGACAGAAGTGCTGTGAGGAAGCAGTCTCAGAGCCGGCTTGAAAACAAATCCACTCAGCTCCTGCAAGTATTACACCCTCGGACAAACTGCTGGCAGCACAGCCTCACTGGTGTGAAACCACGATGTCTTACCCAAACGCGTGGCTGAATGGATTCAGTGACAGCGCGGTGCGCGCTCTCATTGACATGAAGAATTTCCTCTACTGGCTGAGCCGCAGAGTTTTCTGCACCTGCGGGCAAATTCTGTATTCGGTCACGACCAGGCTTCCACCTCTGACTCTGACCATTCAGCTGCCTGGGATCACTCTCGTTACAGAGAGATGGCCAAGTTCGAAGGATCACCGTTGACCTGCCCCTGTGTGACGGCTGAACGCAAAGACGCATGGAGTTGGACGTCCAAGCATTATCCGTGTGCTCGGTTTAAAAGAAAAGTTACCCACGAGAATTTGTCTGTTAAGTTTAAGAATTTTCATAAAGTGATGACACAGATAAAAATATGCTCTCAACTGTAAGAAGGACATCTTTATTTATTATAGCACACACGCAGAAAACGTGTGCGTTATTGCAGAGAGTATATAACGCGAGGTGGAAATAGCGGATAAGATGCATTGTGATTGACATGTGATGCGCATGTATATGCTGGTGATCGTCAATAAAGCTTCTCTCTCTTGCGAATGAGTTCAAGTGAGAAAATGGATTTAGGCTATTGTGTGTTTATTTCCTCCACAGTTGTCCTCGGTGCAGTCTCGATATTCACGCCAGAATTCCTGCGTATTTTCACCTCTGCTAACAGGTTATGGGCCCAGAGTAGCTAAGACTGCCTAGAGAAAGTGAAGTGTTTTTGCCACCTAGGGCGCCACCGCTGCCCTGAGAAATGCTGGTGAGACATTGAGCGAGGGACAATTTGTAGCACTGGTTCGCAAGAAGTGCCAGGATCATGTCACACAAAGTGAATTTGCAATGACTTTTGCCGAATTCACTGGAAAACTATGGAGCTACGAGAGCACTGAGAGAGTGGGCGCCACCACGTCAGATGACAGCGTGCACGACCGGGTTCAAAACCCGCGTGTGAAAATACAAACGAGCGAGGAGCCAGGAACACGAAGATGTGTATTCCCTTTAGTGCACAACTGTGTAGTCCAGATGCGGACTAAAGGGACACAAGGCTAGAAGGTGTCAGCGGAGCGAGTGTTAAAGCCAGTGCTTGCGCTGATACTTTGTGGCTATGTGTCAGCGCACGAAGACAGTAAAGAAATGTGAATGCATCTTTAACGTGTGTGTTGAGAAGGAATGTTTTAAAAGTATCCGTGCGCATCTGTGTGTATACAGGAATCAAAGTATATGCCAAATCACGGTCCGCTCACAGGTTCTTAAATCCACACAGCGCGCTCCACTCACTTCTGCCACTTTAGCTCACTGCGATAGTGCGCTGGCAAGTAGTGTGTCGAGGTGAACGCCGCGAGTTCGAGTCCTCGCCTTCCCACAGCAAGTTTTGACTGCTTGACTTGTTGTTGCTGCGTGTGGAGCAAATGGACAAATACTCGTGTATTTGACTTGCATTTCAGCAAGTCGGAGGAAATACAGCAAAAAGCGACCATGCTCGACGAAGACACAGCCGTAACAGCCTCTCAACTCTGTCTTACAGGACCGCTGAGCAGCGGTTGACTCCACTTCATGAAAAGACAGTATTAACATACCCGTAAAGAGTGAGGCTCAAAGCACAAAACAACACATAACGCACAGGAATACCAGTGTGGAGCTATAGAACGAGGTGGAGACAGGCCAGCCTGGACGCTGCTCGACAAAAACCCAATATTAACATACTTCATACTTCACCTGATAGAAGAGGTGCAAGGAGGAAGTCTCAGACCTACTCGGCTGCTACAAGCATTACACCCGCGGACAAATTCCACGAGATAGAAGACCTGCGAGGAGAAAGTCTTAAAGCTCACAGCAACCCAGTACTGTACTTCAACTAAAGAGCATATTAACATCCTTCATTATTTACTAGACAGAAGTGCTGTGAGGAAGCAGTCTCAGAGCCGGCTTGAAAACAAATCCACTCAGCTCCTGCAAGTATTACACCCTCGGACAAACTGCTGGCAGCACAGCCTCACTGGTGTGAAACCACGATGTCTTACCCAAACGCGTGGCTGAATGGATTCAGTGACAGCGCGGTGCGCGCTCTCATTGACATGAAGAATTTCCTCTACTGGCTGAGCCGCAGAGTTTTCTGCACCTGCGGGCAAATTCTGTATTCGGTCACGACCAGGCTTCCACCTCTGACTCTGACCATTCAGCTGCCTGGGATCACTCTCACGTTACAGAGAGATGGCCAAGTTCGAAGGATCACCGTTGACCTGCCCCTGTGTGACGGCTGAACGCAAAGACGCATGGAGTTGGACGTCCAAGCATTATCCGTGTGCTCGGTTTAAAAGAAAAGTTACCCACGAGAATTTGTCTGTTAAGTTTCAGAGTTTTCATAAAGTGATGACACAGATAAAAATTTGCTCTCAACTGTAAGAAGGACATCTTGATTTATTATAGCACACACGCAGAAAACGTGTGCGTTATTGCAGAGAGTATATAACGCGAGGTGGAAATAGCGGATAAGATGCATTGTGATTGACATGTGATGCGCATGTATATGCTGGTGATCGTCAATAAAGCTTCTCTCTCTTGCGAATGAGTTCAAGTGAGAAAATGGATTCAGGCTATTGTGTGTTTATTTCCTCCACAGTTGTCCTCGGTGCAGTCTCGATATTCACGCCAGAATTCCTGCGTAGTTTCACCTCTGCTAACAGGTTATGGGCCCAGAGTAGCTGAGACTGCCTAGAGAAAGTAAAGTGTTTTTGCCACCTAGGGCGCCACCGCTGCCCTGAGAAATGCTGGTGAGACATTGAGCGAGGGACAATTTGTAGCACTGGTTCGCAAGAAGTGCCAGGATCATGTCACACAAAGTGAATTTGCAATGACTTTTGCCGAATTCATTGGAAAACTATGGAGCTACGAGAGCACTGAGAGAGTGGGCGCCACCACATCAGATGACAGCGTGCACGACCGGGTTCAAAACCCGCGTGTGAAAATACAAACGAGCGAGGAGCCAGGAACACGAAGATGTGTATTCCCTTTCGTGCACAACTGTGTAGTCCAGATGCGGACTAAAGGGACACAAGGCTAGAAGGTGTCAGCGGAGCGAGTGTTAAAGCCAGTGCTTGCGCTGATACTTTGTGGCTATGTGTCAGCGCACGAAGACAGTAAAGAAATGTGAATGTATTTTTAAGGTGTATGTTGAGAAAGAATGTTTTAAAAGTATCCGTGCGCATCTGTGTGTATACAGGAATCAAAGTATATGCCAAATCACGGTCCGCTCACAGGTTCTTAAACCCACACAGCGCGCTCCACTCACTTCTGCCACTTTAGCTCACTGCGATAGTGCGCTGGCAAGTAGTGTGTCGAGCTGAACGCCGCGAGTTCGAGTCCTCGCCTTCCCACAGCAAGTTTTGACTGCTTGACTTGTTGTTGCTGCGTGTGGAGCAAATGGACAAATACTCGTGTATTTGACTTGCATTTCAGCAAGTCGGAGGAAATACAGCAAAAGCGACCATGCTCGACGAAGATACAACGAAGACACAGCCGTGACAGCCTCTCAACTCCGTCTTACAGGACCGCTGAGCAGCGGTTGACTCCACTTCATGAAAAGACAGTATTAACATACCCGTAAAGAGTGAGGCTCAAAGCACAAAACAACACATAACGCACAGGAATACCAGTGTGGAGCTATAGAACGAGGTGGAGACAGGCCAGCCTGGACGCTGCTCGACAAAACCCAATATTAACATACTTCATACTTCACCTGATAGAAGAGGTGCAAGGAGGAAGTCTCAGACCTACTCGGCTGCTACAAGCATTACACTCGCGGACAAATTCCACGAGATAGAAGACCTGCGAGGAGAAAGTCTTAAAGCTCACAGCAACCCAGTACTGTACTTCAACTAAAGAGCATATTAACATCCTTCATTATTTACTAGACAGAAGTGCTGTGAGGAAGCAGTCTCAGAGCCGGCTTGAAAACAAATCCACTCAGCTCCTGCAAGTATTACACCCTCGGACAAACTGCTGGCAGCACAGCCTCACTGGTGTGAAACCACGATGTCTTACCCAAACGCGTGGCTGAATGGATTCAGTGACAGCGCGGTGCGCGCTCTCATTGACATGAAGAATTTCCTCTACTGGCTGAGCCGCAGAGTTTTCTGCACCTGCGGGCAAATTCTGTATTCGGTCACGACCAGGCTTCCACCTCTGACTCTGACCATTCAGCTGCCTGGGATCACTCTCACGTTACAGAGAGATGGCCAAGTTCGAAGGATCACCGTTGACCTGCCCCTGTGTGACGGCTGAACGCAAAGACGCATGGAGTTGGACGTCCAAGCATTATCCGTGTGCTCGGTTTAAAAGAAAATTTACCCACGAGAATTTGTCTGTTAAGTTTAAGAATTTTCATAAAGTGATGACACAGATAAAAAATATGCTCTCAACTGTAAGAAGGACATCTTTATTTATTATAGCACACACGCAGAAAACGTGTGCGTTATTGCAGAGAGTATATAACGCGAGGTGGAAATAGCGGATAAGATGCATTGTGATTGACATGTGATGCGCATGTATATGCTGGTGATCGTCAATAAAGCTTCTCTCTCTTGCGAATGAGTTCAAGTGAGAAAATGGATTCAGGCTATTGTGTGTTTATTTCCTCCACAGTTGTCCTCGGTGCAGTCTCGATATTCACGCCAGAATTCCTGCGTAGTTTCACCTCTGCTAACAGGTTATGGGCCCAGAGTAGCTGAGACTGCCTAGAGAAAGTAAAGTGTTTTTGCCACCTAGGGCGCCACCGCTGCCCTGAGAAATGCTGGTGAGACATTGAGCGAGGGACAATTTGTAGCACTGGTTCGCAAGAAGTGCCAGGATCATGTCACACAAAGTGAATTTGCAATGACTTTTGCCGAATTCACTGGAAAACTATGGAGCTACGAGAGCACTGAGAGAGTGGGCGCCACCACGTCAGATGACAGCGTGCACGACCGGGTTCAAAACCCGCGTGTGAAAATACAAACGAGCGAGGAGCCAGGAACACGAAGATGTGTATTCCCTTTAGTGCACAACTGTGTAGTCCAGATGCGGACTAAAGGGACACAAGGCTAGAAGGTGTCAGCGGAGCGAGTGTTAAAGCCAGTGCTTGCGCTGATACTTTGTGGCTATGTGTCAGCGCACGAAGACAGTAAAGAAATGTGAATGCATCTTTAACGTGTGTGTTGAGAAGGAATGTTTTAAAAGTATCCGTGCGCATCTGTGTGTATACAGGAATCAAAGTATATGCCAAATCACGGTCCGCTCACAGGTTCTTAAACCCACACAGCGCGCTCCACTCACTTCTGCCACTTTAGCTCACTGCGATAGTGCGCTGGCAAGTAGTGTGTCGAGCTGAACGCCGCGAGTTCGAGTCCTCGCCTTCCCGCAGCAAGTTTTGACTGCTTGACTTGTTGTTGCTGCGTGTGGAGCAAATGGACAAATACTCGTGTATTTGACTTGCATTTCAGCAAGTCGGAGGAAATACAGCAAAAAGCGACCATGCTCGACGAAGACACAGCCGTAACAGCCTCTCAACTCCGTCTTACAGGACCGCTGAGCAGCGGTTGACTCCACTTCATGAAAAGACAGTATTAACATACCCGTAAAGAGTGAGGCTCAAAGCACAAAACAACACATAACGCACAGGAATACCAGTGTGGAGCTATAGAACGAGGTGGAGACAGGCCAGCCTGGACGCTGCTCGACAAAAACCCAATATTAACATACTTCATACTTCACTAGATAGAAGAGGTGCAAGGAGGAAGTCTCAGACCTACTCGGCTGCTACAAGCATTACACCCGCGGACAAATTCCACGAGATAGAAGACCTGCGAGGAGAAAGTCTTAAAGCTCACAGCAACCCAGTACTGTACTTCAACTAAAGAGCATATTAACATCCTTCATTATTTACTAGACAGAAGTGCTGTGAGGAAGCAGTCTCAGAGCCGGCTTGAAAACAAATCCACTCAGCTCCTGCAAGTATTACACCCTCGGACAAACTGCTGGCAGCACAGCCTCACTGGTGTGAAACCACGATGTCTTACCCAAACGCGTGGCTGAATGGATTCAGTGACAGCGCGGTGCGCGCTCTCATTGACATGAAGAATTTCCTCTACTGGCTGAGCCGCAGAGTTTTCTGCACCTGCGGGCAAATTCTGTATTCGGTCACGACCAGGCTTCCACCTCTGACTCTGACCATTCAGCTGCCTGGGATCACTCTCACGTTACAGAGAGATGGCCAAGTTCGAAGGATCACCGTTGACCTGCCCCCTGTGTGACGGCTGAACGCAAAGACGCATGGAGTTGGACGTCCAAGCATTATCCGTGTGCTCGGTTTAAAAGAAAATTTACCCACGAGAATTTGTCTGTTAAGTTTAAGAATTTTCATAAAGTGATGACACAGATAAAAATATGCTCTCAACTGTAAGAAGGACATCTTTATTTATTATAGCACACACGCAGAAAACGTGTGCGTTATTGCAGAGAGTATATAACGCGAGGTGGAAATAGCGGATAAGATGCATTGTGATTGACATGTGATGCGCATGTATATGCTGGTGATCGTCAATAAAGCTTCTCTCTCTTGCGAATGAGTTCAAGTGAGAAAATGGATTCAGGCTATTGTGTGTTTATTTCCTCCACAGTTGTCCTCGGTGCAGTCTCGATATTCACGCCAGAATTCCTGCGTAGTTTCACCTCTGCTAACAGGTTATGGGCCCAGAGTAGCTGAGACTGCCTAGAGAAAGTAAAGTGTTTTTGCCACCTAGGGCGCCACCGCTGCCCTGAGAAATGCTGGTGAGACATTGAGCGAGGGACAATTTGTAGCACTGGTTCGCAAGAAGTGCCAGGATCATGTCACACAAAGTGAATTTGCAATGACTTTTGCCGAATTCACTGGAAAACTATGGAGCTACGAGAGCACTGAGAGAGTGGGCGCCACCACATCAGATGACAGCGTGCACGACCGGGTTCAAAACCCGCGTGTGAAAATACAAACGAGCGAGGAGCCAGGAACACGAAGATGTGTATTCCCTTTAGTGCACAACTGTGTAGTCCAGATGCGGACTAAAGGGACACAAGGCTAGAAGGTGTCAGCGGAGCGAGTGTTAAAGCCAGTGCTTGCGCTGATACTTTGTGGCTATGTGTCAGCGCACGAAGACAGTAAAGAAATGTGAATGCATCTTTAACGTGTGTGTTGAGAAGGAATGTTTTAAAAGTATCCGTGCGCATCTGTGTGTATACAGGAATCAAAGTATATGCCAAATCACGGCCCGCTCACAGGTTCTTAAACCCACACAGCGCGCTCCACTCACTTCTGCCACTTTAGCTCACTGCGATAGTGCGCTGGCAAGTAGTGTGTCGAGGTGAACGCCGCGAGTTCGAGTCCTCGCCTTCCCACAGCAAGTTTTGACTGCTTGACTTGTTGTTGCTGCGTGTGGAGCAAATGGACAAATACTCGTGTATTTGACTTGCATTTCAGCAAGTCGGAGGAAATACAGCAAAAGCGACCATGCTCGACGAAGATACAACGAAGACACAGCCGTAACAGCCTCTCAACTCCGTCTTACAGGACCGCTGAGCAGCGGTTGACTCCACTTCATGAAAAGACAGTATTAACATACCCGTAAAGAGTGAGGCTCAAAGCACAAAACAACACATAACGCACAGGAATACCAGTGTGGAGCTATAGAACGAGGTGGAGACAGGCCAGCCTGGACGCTGCTCGACAAAAACCCAATATTAACATACTTCATACTTCACTAGATAGAAGAGGTGCAAGGAGGAAGTCTCAGACCTACTCGGCTGCTACAAGCATTACACCCGCGGACAAATTCCACGAGATAGAAGACCTGCGAGGAGAAAGTCTTAAAGCTCACAGCAACCCAGTACTGTACTTCAACTAAAGAGCATATTAACATCCTTCATTATTTACTAGACAGAAGTGCTGTGAGGAAGCAGTCTCAGAGCCGGCTTGAAAACAAATCCACTCAGCTCCTGCAAGTATTACACCCTCGGACAAACTGCTGGCAGCGCAGCCTCACTGGTGTGAAACCACGATGTCTTACCCAAACGCGTGGCTGAATGGATTCAGTGACAGCGCGGTGCGCGCTCTCATTGACATGAAGAATTTCCTCTACTGGCTGAGCCGCAGAGTTTTCTGTACCTGCGGGCAAATTCTGTATTCGGTCACGACCAGGCTTCCACCTCTGACTCTGACCATTCAGCTGCCTGGGATCACTCTCACGTTACAGAGAGATGGCCAAGTTCGAAGGATCACCGTTGACCTGCCCCTGTGTGACGGCTGAACGCAAAGACGCATGGAGTTGGACGTCCAAGCATTATCCGTGTGCTCGGTTTAAAAGAAAAGTTACCCACGAGAATTTGTCTGTTAAGTTTCAGAGTTTTCATAAAGTGATGACACAGATAAAAAAAATATGCTCTCAACTGTAAGAAGGACATCTTTATTTATTATAGCACACACGCAGAAAACGTGTGCGTTATTGCAGAGAGTATATAACGCGAGGTGGAAATAGCGGATAAGATGCATTGTGATTGACATGTGATGCGCATGTATATGCTGGTGATCGTCAATAAAGCTTCTCTCTCTTGCGAATGAGTTCAAGTGAGAAAATGGATTTAGGCTATTGTGTGTTTATTTCCTCCACAGTTGTCCTCGGTGCAGTCTCGATATTCACGCCAGAATTCCTGCGTATTTTCACCTCTGCTAACAGGTTATGGGCCCAGAGTAGCTGAGACTGCCTAGAGAAAGTAAAGTGTTTTTGCCACCTAGGGCGCCACCGCTGCCCTGAGAAATGCTGGTGAGACATTGAGCGAGGGACAATTTGTAGCACTGGTTCGCAAGAAGTGCCAGGATCATGTCACACAAAGTGAATTTGCAATGACTTTTGCCGAATTCATTGGAAAACTATGGAGCTACGAGAGCACTGAGAGAGTGGGCGCCACCACATCAGATGACAGCGTGCACGACCGGGTTCAAAACCCGCGTGTGAAAATACAAACGAGCGAGGAGCCAGGAACACGAAGATGTGTATTCCCTTTCGTGCACAACTGTGTAGTCCAGATGCGGACTAAAGGGACACAAGGCTAGAAGGTGTCAGCGGAGCGAGTGTTAAAGCCAGTGCTTGCGCTGATACTTTGTGGCTATGTGTCAGCGCACGAAGACAGTAAAGAAATGTGAATGTATTTTTAAGGTGTATGTTGAGAAAGAATGTTTTAAAAGTATCCGTGCGCATCTGTGTGTATACAGGAATCAAAGTATATGCCAAATCACGGTCCGCTCACAGGTTCTTAAACCCACACAGCGCGCTCCACTCACTTCTGCCACTTTAGCTCACTGCGATAGTGCGCTGGCAAGTAGTGTGTCGAGCTGAACGCCGCGAGTTCGAGTCCTCGCCTTCCCACAGCAAGTTTTGACTGCTTGACTTGTTGTTGCTGCGTGTGGAGCAAATGGACAAATACTCGTGTATTTGACTTGCATTTCAGCAAGTCGGAGGAAATACAGCAAAAAGCGACCATGCTCGACGAAGATACAACGAAGACACAGCCGTGACAGCCTCTCAACTCCGTCTTACAGGACCGCTGAGCAGCGGTTGACTCCACTTCATGAAAAGACAGTATTAACATACCCGTAAAGAGTGAGGCTCAAAGCACAAAACAACACATAACGCACAGGAATACCAGTGTGGAGCTATAGAACGAGGTGGAGACAGGCCAGCCTGGACGCTGCTCGACAAAACCCAATATTAACATACTTCATACTTCACCTGATAGAAGAGGTGCAAGGAGGAAGTCTCAGACCTACTCGGCTGCTACAAGCATTACACTCGCGGACAAATTCCACGAGATAGAAGACCTGCGAGGAGAAAGTCTTAAAGCTCACAGCAACCCAGTACTGTACTTCAACTAAAGAGCATATTAACATCCTTCATTATTTACTAGACAGAAGTGCTGTGAGGAAGCAGTCTCAGAGCCGGCTTGAAAACAAATCCACTCAGCTCCTGCAAGTATTACACCCTCGGACAAACTGCTGGCAGCACAGCCTCACTGGTGTGAAACCACGATGTCTTACCCAAACGCGTGGCTGAATGGATTCAGTGACAGCGCGGTGCGCGCTCTCATTGACATGAAGAATTTCCTCTACTGGCTGAGCCGCAGAGTTTTCTGCACCTGCGGGCAAATTCTGTATTCGGTCACGACCAGGCTTCCACCTCTGACTCTGACCATTCAGCTGCCTGGGATCACTCTCACGTTACAGAGAGATGGCCAAGTTCGAAGGATCACCGTTGACCTGCCCCTGTGTGACGGCTGAACGCAAAGACGCATGGAGTTGGACGTCCAAGCATTATCCGTGTGCTCGGTTTAAAAGAAAATTTACCCACGAGAATTTGTCTGTTAAGTTTAAGAATTTTCATAAAGTGATGACACAGATAAAAATATGCTCTCAACTGTAAGAAGGACATCTTTATTTATTATAGCACACACGCAGAAAACGTGTGCGTTATTGCAGAGAGTATATAACGCGAGGTGGAAATAGCGGATAAGATGCATTGTGATTGACATGTGATGCGCATGTATATGCTGGTGATCGTCAATAAAGCTTCTCTCTTGCGAATGAGTTCAAGTGAGAAAATGGATTCAGGCTATTGTGTGTTTATTTCCTCCACAGTTGTCCTCGGTGCAGTCTCGATATTCACGCCAGAATTCCTGCGTAGTTTCACCTCTGCTAACAGGTTATGGGCCCAGAGTAGCTGAGACTGCCTAGAGAAAGTAAAGTGTTTTTGCCACCTAGGGCGCCACCGCTGCCCTGAGAAATGCTGGTGAGACATTGAGCGAGGGACAATTTGTAGCACTGGTTCGCAAGAAGTGCCAGGATCATGTCACACAAAGTGAATTTGCAATGACTTTTGCCGAATTCACTGGAAAACTATGGAGCTACGAGAGCACTGAGAGAGTGGGCGCCACCACGTCAGATGACAGCGTGCACGACCGGGTTCAAAACCCGCGTGTGAAAATACAAACGAGCGAGGAGCCAGGAACACGAAGATGTGTATTCCCTTTAGTGCACAACTGTGTAGTCCAGATGCGGACTAAAGGGACACAAGGCTAGAAGGTGTCAGCGGAGCGAGTGTTAAAGCCAGTGCTTGCGCTGATACTTTGTGGCTATGTGTCAGCGCACGAAGACAGTAAAGAAATGTGAATGCATCTTTAACGTGTGTGTTGAGAAGGAATGTTTTAAAAGTATCCGTGCGCATCTGTGTGTATACAGGAATCAAAGTATATGCCAAATCACGGTCCGCTCACAGGTTCTTAAACCCACACAGCGCGCTCCACTCACTTCTGCCACTTTAGCTCACTGCGATAGTGCGCTGGCAAGTAGTGTGTCGAGCTGAACGCCGCGAGTTCGAGTCCTCGCCTTCCCGCAGCAAGTTTTGACTGCTTGACTTGTTGTTGCTGCGTGTGGAGCAAATGGACAAATACTCGTGTATTTGACTTGCATTTCAGCAAGTCGGAGGAAATACAGCAAAAAGCGACCATGCTCGACGAAGACACAGCCGTAACAGCCTCTCAACTCCGTCTTACAGGACCGCTGAGCAGCGGTTGACTCCACTTCATGAAAAGACAGTATTAACATACCCGTAAAGAGTGAGGCTCAAAGCACAAAACAACACATAACGCACAGGAATACCAGTGTGGAGCTATAGAACGAGGTGGAGACAGGCCAGCCTGGACGCTGCTCGACAAAACCCAATATTAACATACTTCATACTTCACTAGATAGAAGAGGTGCAAGGAGGAAGTCTCAGACCTACTCGGCTGCTACAAGCATTACACCCGCGGACAAATTCCACGAGATAGAAGACCTGCGAGGAGAAAGTCTTAAAGCTCACAGCAACCCAGTACTGTACTTCAACTAAAGAGCATATTAACATCCTTCATTATTTACTAGACAGAAGTGCTGTGAGGAAGCAGTCTCAGAGCCGGCTTGAAAACAAATCCACTCAGCTCCTGCAAGTATTACACCCTCGGACAAACTGCTGGCAGCACAGCCTCACTGGTGTGAAACCACGATGTCTTACCCAAACGCGTGGCTGAATGGATTCAGTGACAGCGCGGTGCGCGCTCTCATTGACATGAAGAATTTCCTCTACTGGCTGAGCCGCAGAGTTTTCTGCACCTGCGGGCAAATTCTGTATTCGGTCACGACCAGGCTTCCACCTCTGACTCTGACCATTCAGCTGCCTGGGATCACTCTCACGTTACAGAGAGATGGCCAAGTTCGAAGGATCACCGTTGACCTGCCCCTGTGTGACGGCTGAACGCAAAGACGCATGGAGTTGGACGTCCAAGCATTATCCGTGTGCTCGGTTTAAAAGAAAATTTACCCACGAGAATTTGTCTGTTAAGTTTAAGAATTTTCATAAAGTGATGACACAGATAAAAATATGCTCTCAACTGTAAGAAGGACATCTTTATTTATTATAGCACACACGCAGAAAACGTGTGCGTTATTGCAGAGAGTATATAACGCGAGGTGGAAATAGCGGATAAGATGCATTGTGATTGACATGTGATGCGCATGTATATGCTGGTGATCGTCAATAAAGCTTCTCTCTCTTGCGAATGAGTTCAAGTGAGAAAATGGATTCAGGCTATTGTGTGTTTATTTCCTCCACAGTTGTCCTCGGTGCAGTCTCGATATTCACGCCAGAATTCCTGCGTAGTTTCACCTCTGCTAACAGGTTATGGGCCCAGAGTAGCTGAGACTGCCTAGAGAAAGTAAAGTGTTTTTGCCACCTAGGGCGCCACCGCTGCCCTGAGAAATGCTGGTGAGACATTGAGCGAGGGACAATTTGTAGCACTGGTTCGCAAGAAGTGCCAGGATCATGTCACACAAAGTGAATTTGCAATGACTTTTGCCGAATTCACTGGAAAACTATGGAGCTACGAGAGCACTGAGAGTGGGCGCCACCACGTCAGATGACAGCGTGCACGACCGGGTTCAAAACCCGCGTGTGAAAATACAAACGAGCGAGGAGCCAGGAACACGAAGATGTGTATTCCCTTTAGTGCACAACTGTGTAGTCCAGATGCGGACTAAAGGGACACAAGGCTAGAAGGTGTCAGCGGAGCGAGTGTTAAAGCCAGTGCTTGCGCTGATACTTTGTGGCTATGTGTCAGCGCACGAAGACAGTAAAGAAATGTGAATGCATCTTTAACGTGTGTGTTGAGAAGGAATGTTTTAAAAGTATCCGTGCGCATCTGTGTGTATACAGGAATCAAAGTATATGCCAAATCACGGTCCGCTCACAGGTTCTAAAACCACACAGCGCGCTCCACTCACTTCTGCCACTTTAGCTCACTGCGATAGTGCG
Organism: Oreochromis aureus; assembly: GCF_013358895.1. Taxonomy (NCBI): domain Eukaryota; kingdom Metazoa; phylum Chordata; class Actinopteri; order Cichliformes; family Cichlidae; genus Oreochromis; species Oreochromis aureus. Next base: position 21,037,701 of record NC_052944.1, on the reverse strand, counting down.
CTGGCAAGTAGTGTGTCGAGCTGAACGCCGCGAGTTCGAGTCCTCGCCTTCCCGCAGCAAGTTTTGACTGCTTGACTTGTTGTTGCTGCGTGTGGAGCAAATGGACAAATACTCGTGTATTTGACTTGCATTTCAGCAAGTCGGAGGAAATACAGCAAAAGCGACCATGCTCGACGAAGACACAGCCGTAACAGCCTCTCAACTCCGTCTTACAGGACCGCTGAGCAGCGGTTGACTCCACTTCATGAAAAGACAGTATTAACATACCCGTAAAGAGTGAGGCTCAAAGCACAAAACAACACATAACGCACAGGAATACCAGTGTGGAGCTATAGAACGAGGTGGAGACAGGCCAGCCTGGACGCTGCTCGACAAAAACCCAATATTAACATACTTCATACTTCACTAGATAGAAGAGGTGCAAGGAGGAAGTCTCAGACCTACTCGGCTGCTACAAGCATTACACCCGCGGACAAATTCCACGAGATAGAAGACCTGCGAGGAGAAAGTCTTAAAGCTCACAGCAACCCAGTACTGTACTTCAACTAAAGAGCATATTAACATCCTTCATTATTTACTAGACAGAAGTGCTGTGAGGAAGCAGTCTCAGAGCCGGCTTGAAAACAAATCCACTCAGCTCCTGCAAGTATTACACCCTCGGACAAACTGCTGGCAGCACAGCCTCACTGGTGTGAAACCACGATGTCTTACCCAAACGCGTGGCTGAATGGATTCAGTGACAGCGCGGTGCGCGCTCTCATTGACATGAAGAATTTCCTCTACTGGCTGAGCCGCAGAGTTTTCTGCACCTGCGGGCAAATTCTGTATTCGGTCACGACCAGGCTTCCACCTCTGACTCTGACCATTCAGCTGCCTGGGATCACTCTCACGTTACAGAGAGATGGCCAAGTTCGAAGGATCACCGTTGACCTGCCCCTGTGTGACGGCTGAACGCAAAGACGCATGGAGTTGGACGTCCAAGCATTATCCGTGTGCTCGGTTTAAAAGAAAAGTTACCCACGAGAATTTGTCTGTTAAGTTTCAGAGTTTTCATAAAGTGATGACACAGATAAAAAAAATATGCTCTCAACTGTAAGAAGGACATCTTTATTTATTATAGCACACACGCAGAAAACGTGTGCGTTATTGCAGAGAGTATATAACGCGAGGTGGAAATAGCGGATAAGATGCATTGTGATTGACATGTGATGCGCATGTATATGCTGGTGATCGTCAATAAAGCTTCTCTCTCTTGCGAATGAGTTCAAGTGAGAAAATGGATTCAGGCTATTGTGTGTTTATTTCCTCCACAGTTGTCCTCGGTGCAGTCTCGATATTCACGCCAGAATTCCTGCGTAGTTTCACCTCTGCTAACAGGTTATGGGCCCAGAGTAGCAGAGACTGCCTAGAGAAAGTAAAGTGTTTTTGCCACCTAGGGCGCCACCGCTGCCCTGAGAAATGCTGGTGAGACATTGAGTGAGGGACAATTTGTAGCACTGGTTCGCAAGAAGTGCCAGGATCATGTCACACAAAGTGAATTTGCAATGACTTTTGCCGAATTCACTGGAAAACTATGGAGCTACGAGAGCACTGAGAGAGTGGGCGCCACCACGTCAGATGACAGCGTGCACGACCGGGTTCAAAACCCGCGTGTGAAAATACAAACGAGCGAGGAGCCAGGAACACGAAGATGTGTATTCCCTTTAGTGCACAACTGTGTAGTCCAGATGCGGACTAAAGGGACACAAGGCTAGAAGGTGTCAGCGGAGCGAGTGTTAAAGCCAGTGCTTGCGCTGATACTTTGTGGCTATGTGTCAGCGCACGAAGACAGTAAAGAAATGTGAATGCATCTTTAACGTGTGTGTTGAGAAGGAATGTTTTAAAAGTATCCGTGCGCATCTGTGTGTATACAGGAATCAAAGTATATGCCAAATCACGGCCCGCTCACAGGTTCTTAAACCCACACAGCGCGCTCCACTCACTTCTGCCACTTTAGCTCACTGCGATAGTGCGCTGGCAAGTAGTGTGTCGAGGTGAACGCCGCGAGTTCGAGTCCTCGCCTTCCCGCAGCAAGTTTTGACTGCTTGACTTGTTGTTGCTGCGTGTGGAGCAAATGGACAAATACTCGTGTATTTGACTTGCATTTCAGCAAGTCGGAGGAAATACAGCAAAAGCGACCATGCTCGACGAAGATACAACGAAGACACAGCCGTAACAGCCTCTCAACTCCGTCTTACAGGACCGCTGAGCAGCGGTTGACTCCACTTCATGAAAAGACAGTATTAACATACCCGTAAAGAGTGAGGCTCAAAGCACAAAACAACACATAACGCACAGGAATACCAGTGTGGAGCTATAGAACGAGGTGGAGACAGGCCAGCCTGGACGCTGCTCGACAAAAACCCAATATTAACATACTTCATACTTCACTAGATAGAAGAGGTGCAAGGAGGAAGTCTCAGACCTACTCGGCTGCTACAAGCATTACACCCGCGGACAAATTCCACGAGATAGAAGACCTGCGAGGAGAAAGTCTTAAAGCTCACAGCAACCCAGTACTGTACTTCAACTAAAGAGCATATTAACATCCTTCATTATTTACTAGACAGAAGTGCTGTGAGGAAGCAGTCTCAGAGCCGGCTTGAAAACAAATCCACTCAGCTCCTGCAAGTATTACACCCTCGGACAAACTGCTGGCAGCGCAGCCTCACTGGTGTGAAACCACGATGTCTTACCCAAACGCGTGGCTGAATGGATTCAGTGACAGCGCGGTGCGCGCTCTCATTGACATGAAGAATTTCCTCTACTGGCTGAGCCGCAGAGTTTTCTGCACCTGCGGGCAAATTCTGTATTCGGTCACGACCAGGCTTCCACCTCTGACTCTGACCATTCAGCTGCCTGGGATCACTCTCACGTTACAGAGAGATGGCCAAGTTCGAAGGATCACCGTTGACCTGCCCCCTGTGTGACGGCTGAACGCAAAGACGCATGGAGTTGGACGTCCAAGCATTATCCGTGTGCTCGGTTTAAAAGAAAAGTTACCCACGAGAATTTGTCTGTTAAGTTTCAGAGTTTTCATAAAGTGATGACACAGATAAAAAATATGCTCTCAACTGTAAGAAGGACATCTTTATTTATTATAGCACACACGCAGAAAACGTGTGCGTTATTGGAGAGAGTATATAACGCGAGGTGGAAATAGCGGATAAGATGCATTGTGATTGACATGTGATGCGCATGTATATGCTGGTGATCGTCAATAAAGCTTCTCTCTCTTGCGAATGAGTTCAAGTGAGAAAATGGATTTAGGCTATTGTGTGTTTATTTCCTCCACAGTTGTCCTCGGTGCAGTCTCGATATTCACGCCAGAATTCCTGCGTAGTTTCACCTCTGCTAACAGGTTATGGGCCCAGAGTAGCTGAGACTGCCTAGAGAAAGTAAAGTGTTTTTGCCACCTAGGGCGCCACCGCTGCCCTGAGAAATGCTGGTGAGACATTGAGCGAGGGACAATTTGTAGCACTGGTTCGCAAGAAGTGCCAGGATCATGTCACACAAAGTGAATTTGCAATGACTTTTGCCGAATTAATTGGAAAACTATGGAGCTACGAGAGCACTGAGAGAGTGGGCGCCACCACATCAGATGACAGCGTCCACGACCGGGTTCAAAACCCGCGTGTGAAAATACAAACGAGCGAGGAGCCAGGAACACGAAGATGTGTATTCCCTTTAGTGCACAACTGTGTAGTCCAGATGCGGACTAAAGGGACACAAGGCTAGAAGGTGTCAGCGGAGCTAGTGTTAAAGCCAGTGCTTGCGCTGATACTTTGTGGCTATGTGTCAGCGCACGAAGACAGTAAAGAAATGTGAATGCATCTTTAACGTGTGTGTTGAGAAGGAATGTTTTAAAAGTATCCGTGCGCATCTGTGTGTATACAGGAATCAAAGTATATGCCAAATCACGGCCCGCTCACAGGTTCTTAAACCCACACAGCGCGCTCCACTCACTTCTGCCACTTTAGCTCACTGCGATAGTGCGCTGGCAAGTAGTGTGTCGAGCTGAACGCCGCGAGTTCGAGTCCTCGCCTTCCCGCAGCAAGTTTTGACTGCTTGACTTGTTGTTGCTGCGTGTGGAGCAAATGGACAAATATCGTGTATTTGACTTGCATTTCAGCAAGTCGGAGGAAATACAGCAAAAAGCGACCATGCTCGACGAAGATACAACGAAGACACAGCCGTAACAGCCTCTCAACTCCGTCTTACAGGACCGCTGAGCAGCGGTTGACTCCACTTCATGAAAAGACAGTATTAACATACCCGTAAAGAGTGAGGCTCAAAGCACAAAACAACACATAACGCACAGGAATACCAGTGTGGAGCTATAGAACGAGGTGGAGACAGGCCAGCCTGGACGCTGCTCGACAAAACCCAATATTAACATACTTCATACTTCACTAGATAGAAGAGGTGCAAGGAGGAAGTCTCAGACCTACTCGGCTGCTACAAGCATTACACCCGCGGACAAATTCCACGAGATAGAAGACCTGCGAGGAGAAAGTCTTAAAGCTCACAGCAACCCAGTACTGTACTTCAACTAAAGAGCATATTAACATCCTTCATTATTTACTAGACAGAAGTGCTGTGAGGAAGCAGTCTCAGAGCCGGCTTGAAAACAAATCCACTCAGCTCCTGCAAGTATTACACCCTCGGACAAACTGCTGGCAGCGCAGCCTCACTGGTGTGAAACCACGATGTCTTACCCAAACGCGTGGCTGAATGGATTCAGTGACAGCGCGGTGCGCGCTCTCATTGACATGAAGAATTTCCTCTACTGGCTGAGCCGCAGAGTTTTCTGTACCTGCGGGCAAATTCTGTATTCGGTCACGACCAGGCTTCCACCTCTGACTCTGACCATTCAGCTGCCTGGGATCACTCTCACGTTACAGAGAGATGGCCAAGTTCGAAGGATCACCGTTGACCTGCCCCTGTGTGACGGCTGAACGCAAAGACGCATGGAGTTGGACGTCCAAGCATTATCCGTGTGCTCGGTTTAAAAGAAAAGTTACCCACGAGAATTTGTCTGTTAAGTTTCAGAGTTTTCATAAAGTGATGACACAGATAAAAAAATATGCTCTCAACTGTAAGAAGGACATCTTTATTTATTATAGCACACACGCAGAAAACGTGTGCGTTATTGGAGAGAGTATATAACGCGAGGTGGAAATAGCGGATAAGATGCATTGTGATTGACATGTGATGCGCATGTATATGCTGGTGATCGTCAATAAAGCTTCTCTCTCTTGCGAATGAGTTCAAGTGAGAAAATGGATTCAGGCTATTGTGTGTTTATTTCCTCCACAGTTGTCCTCGGTGCAGTCTCGATATTCACGCCAGAATTCCTGCGTAGTTTCACCTCTGCTAACAGGTTATGGGCCCAGAGTAGCAGAGACTGCCTAGAGAAAGTAAAGTGTTTTTGCCACCTAGGGCGCCACCGCTGCCCTGAGAAATGCTGGTGAGACATTGAGTGAGGGACAATTTGTAGCACTGGTTCGCAAGAAGTGCCAGGATCATGTCACACAAAGTGAATTTGCAATGACTTTTGCCGAATTCACTGGAAAACTATGGAGCTACGAGAGCACTGAGAGAGTGGGCGCCACCACGTCAGATGACAGCGTGCACGACCGGGTTCAAAACCCGCGTGTGAAAATACAAACGAGCGAGGAGCCAGGAACACGAAGATGTGTATTCCCTTTAGTGCACAACTGTGTAGTCCAGATGCGGACTAAAGGGACACAAGGCTAGAAGGTGTCAGCGGAGCGAGTGTTAAAGCCAGTGCTTGCGCTGATACTTTGTGGCTATGTGTCAGCGCACGAAGACAGTAAAGAAATGTGAATGCATCTTTAACGTGTGTGTTGAGAAGGAATGTTTTAAAAGTATCCGTGCGCATCTGTGTGTATACAGGAATCAAAGTATATGCCAAATCACGGCCCGCTCACAGGTTCTTAAACCCACACAGCGCGCTCCACTCACTTCTGCCACTTTAGCTCACTGCGATAGTGCGCTGGCAAGTAGTGTGTCGAGGTGAACGCCGCGAGTTCGAGTCCTCGCCTTCCCGCAGCAAGTTTTGACTGCTTGACTTGTTGTTGCTGCGTGTGGAGCAAATGGACAAATACTCGTGTATTTGACTTGCATTTCAGCAAGTCGGAGGAAATACAGCAAAAAGCGACCATGCTCGACGAAGATACAACGAAGACACAGCCGTAACAGCCTCTCAACTCCGTCTTACAGGACCGCTGAGCAGCGGTTGACTCCACTTCATGAAAAGACAGTATTAACATACCCGTAAAGAGTGAGGCTCAAAGCACAAAACAACACATAACGCACAGGAATACCAGTGTGGAGCTATAGAACGAGGTGGAGACAGGCCAGCCTGGACGCTGCTCGACAAAACCCAATATTAACATACTTCATACTTCACTAGATAGAAGAGGTGCAAGGAGGAAGTCTCAGACCTACTCGGCTGCTACAAGCATTACACCCGCGGACAAATTCCACGAGATAGAAGACCTGCGAGGAGAAAGTCTTAAAGCTCACAGCAACCCAGTACTGTACTTCAACTAAAGAGCATATTAACATCCTTCATTATTTACTAGACAGAAGTGCTGTGAGGAAGCAGTCTCAGAGCCGGCTTGAAAACAAATCCACTCAGCTCCTGCAAGTATTACACCCTCGGACAAACTGCTGGCAGCGCAGCCTCACTGGTGTGAAACCACGATGTCTTACCCAAACGCGTGGCTGAATGGATTCAGTGACAGCGCGGTGCGCGCTCTCATTGACATGAAGAATTTCCTCTACTGGCTGAGCCGCAGAGTTTTCTGCACCTGCGGGCAAATTCTGTATTCGGTCACGACCAGGCTTCCACCTCTGACTCTGACCATTCAGCTGCCTGGGATCACTCTCACGTTACAGAGAGATGGCCAAGTTCGAAGGATCACCGTTGACCTGCCCCTGTGTGACGGCTGAACGCAAAGACGCATGGAGTTGGACGTCCAAGCATTATCCGTGTGCTCGGTTTAAAAGAAAAGTTACCCACGAGAATTTGTCTGTTAAGTTTCAGAGTTTTCATAAAGTGATGACACAGATAAAAATATGCTCTCAACTGTAAGAAGGACATCTTTATTTATTATAGCACACACGCAGAAAACGTGTGCGTTATTGGAGAGAGTATATAACGCGAGGTGGAAATAGCGGATAAGATGCATTGTGATTGACATGTGATGCGCATGTATATGCTGGTGATCGTCAATAAAGCTTCTCTCTCTTGCGAATGAGTTCAAGTGAGAAAATGGATTTAGGCTATTGTGTGTTTATTTCCTCCACAGTTGTCCTCGGTGCAGTCTCGATATTCACGCCAGAATTCCTGCGTAGTTTCACCTCTGCTAACAGGTTATGGGCCCAGAGTAGCTGAGACTGCCTAGAGAAAGTAAAGTGTTTTTGCCACCTAGGGCGCCACCGCTGCCCTGAGAAATGCTGGTGAGACATTGAGCGAGGGACAATTTGTAGCACTGGTTCGCAAGAAGTGCCAGGATCATGTCACACAAAGTGAATTTGCAATGACTTTTGCCGAATTAATTGGAAAACTATGGAGCTACGAGAGCACTGAGAGAGTGGGCGCCACCACATCAGATGACAGCGTCCACGACCGGGTTCAAAACCCGCGTGTGAAAATACAAACGAGCGAGGAGCCAGGAACACGAAGATGTGTATTCCCTTTAGTGCACAACTGTGTAGTCCAGATGCGGACTAAAGGGACACAAGGCTAGAAGGTGTCAGCGGAGCTAGTGTTAAAGCCAGTGCTTGCGCTGATACTTTGTGGCTATGTGTCAGCGCACGAAGACAGTAAAGAAATGTGAATGCATCTTTAACGTGTGTGTTGAGAAGGAATGTTTTAAAAGTATCCGTGCGCATCTGTGTATACAGGAATCAAAGTATATGCCAAATCACGGCCCGCTCACAGGTTCTTAAACCCACACAGCGCGCTCCACTCACTTCTGCCACTTTAGCTCACTGCGATAGTGCGCTGGCAAGTAGTGTGTCGAGCTGAACGCCGCGAGTTCGAGTCCTCGCCTTCCCGCAGCAAGTTTTGACTGCTTGACTTGTTGTTGCTGCGTGTGGAGCAAATGGACAAATACTCGTGTATTTGACTTGCATTTCAGCAAGTCGGAGGAAATACAGCAAAAGCGACCATGCTCGACGAAGATACAACGAAGACACAGCCGTAACAGCCTCTCAACTCCGTCTTACAGGACCGCTGAGCAGCGGTTGACTCCACTTCATGAAAAGACAGTATTAACATACCCGTAAAGAGTGAGGCTCAAAGCACAAAACAACACATAACGCACAGGAATACCAGTGTGGAGCTATAGAACGAGGTGGAGACAGGCCAGCCTGGACGCTGCTCGACAAAAACCCAATATTAACATACTTCATACTTCACTAGATAGAAGAGGTGCAAGGAGGAAGTCTCAGACCTACTCGGCTGCTACAAGCATTACACCCGCGGACAAATTCCACGAGATAGAAGACCTGCGAGGAGAAAGTCTTAAAGCTCACAGCAACCCAGTACTGTACTTCAACTAAAGAGCATATTAACATCCTTCATTATTTACTAGACAGAAGTGCTGTGAGGAAGCAGTCTCAGAGCCGGCTTGAAAACAAATCCACTCAGCTCCTGCAAGTATTACACCCTCGGACAAACTGCTGGCAGCGCAGCCTCACTGGTGTGAAACCACGATGTCTTACCCAAACGCGTGGCTGAATGGATTCAGTGACAGCGCGGTGCGCGCTCTCATTGACATGAAGAATTTCCTCTACTGGCTGAGCCGCAGAGTTTTCTGTACCTGCGGGCAAATTCTGTATTCGGTCACGACCAGGCTTCCACCTCTGACTCTGACCATTCAGCTGCCTGGGATCACTCTCACGTTACAGAGAGATGGCCAAGTTCGAAGGATCACCGTTGACCTGCCCCTGTGTGACGGCTGAACGCAAAGACGCATGGAGTTGGACGTCCAAGCATTATCCGTGTGCTCGGTTTAAAAGAAAAGTTACCCACGAGAATTTGTCTGTTAAGTTTCAGAGTTTTCATAAAGTGATGACACAGATAAAAAAAATATGCTCTCAACTGTAAGAAGGACATCTTTATTTATTATAGCACACACGCAGAAAACGTGTGCGTTATTGGAGAGAGTATATAACGCGAGGTGGAAATAGCGGATAAGATGCATTGTGATTGACATGTGATGCGCATGTATATGCTGGTGATCGTCAATAAAGCTTCTCTCTCTTGCGAATGAGTTCAAGTGAGAAAATGGATTCAGGCTATTGTGTGTTTATTTCCTCCACAGTTGTCCTCGGTGCAGTCTCGATATTCACGCCAGAATTCCTGCGTAGTTTCACCTCTGCTAACAGGTTATGGGCCCAGAGTAGCTGAGACTGCCTAGAGAAAGTAAAGTGTTTTTGCCACCTAGGGCGCCACCGCTGCCCTGAGAAATGCTGGTGAGACATTGAGTGAGGTACAATTTGTAGCACTGGTTCGCAAGAAGTGCCAGGATCATGTCACACAAAGTGAATTTGCAATGACTTTTGCCGAATTCATTGAAAACTATGGAGCTACGAGAGCACTGAGAGAGTGGGCGCCACCACATCAGATGACAGCGTCCACGACCGGGTTCAAAACCCGCGTGTGAAAATACAAACGAGCGAGGAGCCAGGAACACGAAGATGTGTATTCCCTTTCGTGCACAACTGTGTAGTCCAGATGCGGACTAAAGGGACACAAGGCTAGAAGGTGTCAGCGGAGCGAGTGTTAAAGCCAGTGCTTGCGCTGATACTTTGTGGCTATGTGTCAGCGCACGAAGACAGTAAAGAAATGTGAATGCATCTTTAACGTGTGTGTTGAGAAGGAATGTTTTAAAAGTATCCGTGCGCATCTGTGTGTATACAGGAATCAAAGTATATGCCAAATCACGGTCCGCTCACAGGTTCTTAAACCACACAGCGCGCTCCACTCACTTCTGCCACTTTAGCTCACTGCGATAGTGCGCTGGCAAGTAGTGTGTCGAGGTGAACGCCGCGAGTTCGAGTCCTCGCCTTCCCACAGCAAGTTTTGACTGCTTGACTTGTTGTTGCTGCGTGTGGAGCAAATGGACAAATACTCGTGTATTTGACTTGCATTTCAGCAAGTCGGAGGAAATACAGCAAAAAGCGACCATGCTCGACGAAGACACAGCCGTAACAGCCTCTCAACTCCGTCTTACAGGACCGCTGAGCAGCGGTTGACTCCACTTCATGAAAAGACAGTATTAACATACCCGTAAAGAGTGAGGCTCAAAGCACAAAACAACACATAACGCACAGGAATACCAGTGTGGAGCTATAGAACGAGGTGGAGACAGGCCAGCCTGGACGCTGCTCGACAAAAACCCAATATTAACATACTTCATACTTCACTAGATAGAAGAGGTGCAAGGAGGAAGTCTCAGACCTACTCGGCTGCTACAAGCATTACACCCGCGGACAAATTCCACGAGATAGAAGACCTGCGAGGAGAAAGTCTTAAAGCTCACAGCAACCCAGTACTGTACTTCAACTAAAGAGCATATTAACATCCTTCATTATTTACTAGACAGAAGTGCTGTGAGGAAGCAGTCTCAGAGCCGGCTTGAAAACAAATCCACTCAGCTCCTGCAAGTATTACACCCTCGGACAAACTGCTGGCAGCGCAGCCTCACTGGTGTGAAACCACGATGTCTTACCCAAACGCGTGGCTGAATGGATTCAGTGACAGCGCGGTGCGCGCTCTCATTGACATGAAGAATTTCCTCTACTGGCTGAGCCGCAGAGTTTTCTGTACCTGCGGGCAAATTCTGTATTCGGTCACGACCAGGCTTCCACCTCTGACTCTGACCATTCAGCTGCCTGGGATCACTCTCACGTTACAGAGAGATGGCCAAGTTCGAAGGATCACCGTTGACCTGCCCCTGTGTGACGGCTGAACGCAAAGACGCATGGAGTTGGACGTCCAAGCATTATCCGTGTGCTCGGTTTAAAGAAAAGTTACCCACGAGAATTTGTCTGTTAAGTTTCAGAGTTTTCATAAAGTGATGACACAGATAAAAATATGCTCTCAACTGTAAGAAGGACATCTTTATTTATTATAGCACACACGCAGAAAACGTGTGCGTTATTGGAGAGAGTATATAACGCGAGGTGGAAATAGCGGATAAGATGCATTGTGATTGACATGTGATGCGCATGTATATGCTGGTGATCGTCAATAAAGCTTCTCTCTTGCGAATGAGTTCAAGTGAGAAAATGGATTTAGGCTATTGTGTGTTTATTTCCTCCACAGTTGTCCTCGGTGCAGTCTCGATATTCACGCCAGAATTCCTGCGTAGTTTCACCTCTGCTAACAGGTTATGGGCCCAGAGTAGCTGAGACTGCCTAGAGAAAGTAAAGTGTTTTTGCCACCTAGGGCGCCACCGCTGCCCTGAGAAATGCTGGTGAGACATTGAGCGAGGGACAATTTGTAGCACTGGTTCGCAAGAAGTGCCAGGATCATGTCACACAAAGTGAATTTGCAATGACTTTGCCGAATTAATTGGAAAACTATGGAGCTACGAGAGCACTGAGAGAGTGGGCGCCACCACATCAGATGACAGCGTCCACGACCGGGTTCAAAACCCGCGTGTGAAAATACAAACGAGCGAGGAGCCAGGAACACGAAGATGTGTATTCCCTTTAGTGCACAACTGTGTAGTCCAGATGCGGACTAAAGGGACACAAGGCTAGAAGGTGTCAGCGGAGCTAGTGTTAAAGCCAGTGCTTGCGCTGATACTTTGTGGCTATGTGTCAGCGCACGAAGACAGTAAAGAAATGTGAATGCATCTTTAACGTGTGTGTTGAGAAGGAATGTTTTAAAAGTATCCGTGCGCATCTGTGTGTATACAGGAATCAAAGTATATGCCAAATCACGGCCCGCTCACAGGTTCTTAAACCCACACAGCGCGCTCCACTCACTTCTGCCACTTTAGCTCACTGCGATAGTGCGCTGGCAAGTAGTGTGTCGAGCTGAACGCCGCGAGTTCGAGTCCTCGCCTTCCCGCAGCAAGTTTTGACTGCTTGACTTGTTGTTGCTGCGTGTGGAGCAAATGGACAAATACTCGTGTATTTGACTTGCATTTCAGCAAGTCGGAGGAAATACAGCAAAAAGCGACCATGCTCGACGAAGATACAACGAAGACACAGCCGTAACAGCCTCTCAACTCCGTCTTACAGGACCGCTGAGCAGCGGTTGACTCCACTTCATGAAAAGACAGTATTAACATACCCGTAAAGAGTGAGGCTCAAAGCACAAAACAACACATAACGCACAGGAATACCAGTGTGGAGCTATAGAACGAGGTGGAGACAGGCCAGCCTGGACGCTGCTCGACAAAAACCCAATATTAACATACTTCATACTTCACTAGATAGAAGAGGTGCAAGGAGGAAGTCTCAGACCTACTCGGCTGCTACAAGCATTACACCCGCGGACAAATTCCACGAGATAGAAGACCTGCGAGGAGAAAGTCTTAAAGCTCACAGCAACCCAGTACTGTACTTCAACTAAAGAGCATATTAACATCCTTCATTATTTACTAGACAGAAGTGCTGTGAGGAAGCAGTCTCAGAGCCGGCTTGAAAACAAATCCACTCAGCTCCTGCAAGTATTACACCCTCGGACAAACTGCTGGCAGCGCAGCCTCACTGGTGTGAAACCACGATGTCTTACCCAAACGCGTGGCTGAATGGATTCAGTGACAGCGCGGTGCGCGCTCTCATTGACATGAAGAATTTCCTCTACTGGCTGAGCCGCAGAGTTTTCTGTACCTGCGGGCAAATTCTGTATTCGGTCACGACCAGGCTTCCACCTCTGACTCTGACCATTCAGCTGCCTGGGATCACTCTCACGTTACAGAGAGATGGCCAAGTTCGAAGGATCACCGTTGACCTGCCCCTGTGTGACGGCTGAACGCAAAGACGCATGGAGTTGGACGTCCAAGCATTATCCGTGTGCTCGGTTTAAAAGAAAAGTTACCCACGAGAATTTGTCTGTTAAGTTTCAGAGTTTTCATAAAGTGATGACACAGATAAAAAAATATGCTCTCAACTGTAAGAAGGACATCTTTATTTATTATAGCACACACGCAGAAAACGTGTGCGTTATTGGAGAGAGTATATAACGCGAGGTGGAAATAGCGGATAAGATGCATTGTGATTGACATGTGATGCGCATGTATATGCTGGTGATCGTCAATAAAGCTTCTCTCTCTTGCGAATGAGTTCAAGTGAGAAAATGGATTCAGGCTATTGTGTGTGTTTATTTCCTCCACAGTTGTCCTCGGTGCAGTCTCGATATTCACGCCAGAATTCCTGCGTAGTTTCACCTCTGCTAACAGGTTATGGGCCCAGAGTAGCTGAGACTGCCTAGAGAAAGTAAAGTGTTTTTGCCACCTAGGGCGCCACCGCTGCCCTGAGAAATGCTGGAGAGACATTGAGCGAGGGACAATTTGTAGCACTGGTTCGCAAGAAGTGCCAGGATCATGTCACACAAAGTGAATTTGCAATGACTTTTGCCGAATTAATTGGAAAACTATGGAGCTACGAGAGCACTGAGAGAGTGGGCGCCACCACATCAGATGACAGCGTCCACGACCGGGTTCAAAACCCGCGTGTGAAAATACAAACGAGCGAGGAGCCAGGAACACGAAGATGTGTATTCCCTTTAGTGCACAACTGTGTAGTCCAGATGCGGACTAAAGGGACACAAGGCTAGAAGGTGTCAGCGGAGCTAGTGTTAAAGCCAGTGCTTGCGCTGATACTTTGTGGCTATGTGTCAGCGCACGAAGACAGTAAAGAAATGTGAATGCATCTTTAACGTGTGTGTTGAGAAGGAATGTTTTAAAAGTATCCGTGCGCATCTGTGTGTATACAGGAATCAAAGTATATGCCAAATCACGGCCCGCTCACAGGTTCTTAAACCCACACAGCGCGCTCCACTCACTTCTGCCACTTTAGCTCACTGCGATAGTGCGCTGGCAAGTAGTGTGTCGAGCTGAACGCCGCGAGTTCGAGTCCTCGCCTTCCCGCAGCAAGTTTTGACTGCTTGACTTGTTGTTGCTGCGTGTGGAGCAAATGGACAAATACTCGTGTATTTGACTTGCATTTCAGCAAGTCGGAGGAAATACAGCAAAAGCGACCATGCTCGACGAAGATACAACGAAGACACAGCCGTAACAGCCTCTCAACTCCGTCTTACAGGACCGCTGAGCAGCGGTTGACTCCACTTCATGAAAAGACAGTATTAACATACCCGTAAAGAGTGAGGCTCAAAGCACAAAACAACACATAACGCACAGGAATACCAGTGTGGAGCTATAGAACGAGGTGGAGACAGGCCAGCCTGGACGCTGCTCGACAAAAACCCAATATTAACATACTTCATACTTCACTAGATAGAAGAGGTGCAAGGAGGAAGTCTCAGACCTACTCGGCTGCTACAAGCATTACACCCGCGGACAAATTCCACGAGATAGAAGACCTGCGAGGAGAAAGTCTTAAAGCTCACAGCAACCCAGTACTGTACTTCAACTAAAGAGCATATTAACATCCTTCATTATTTACTAGACAGAAGTGCTGTGAGGAAGCAGTCTCAGAGCCGGCTTGAAAACAAATCCACTCAGCTCCTGCAAGTATTACACCCTCGGACAAACTGCTGGCAGCGCAGCCTCACTGGTGTGAAACCACGATGTCTTACCCAAACGCGTGGCTGAATGGATTCAGTGACAGCGCGGTGCGCGCTCTCATTGACATGAAGAATTTCCTCTACTGGCTGAGCCGCAGAGTTTTCTGTACCTGCGGGCAAATTCTGTATTCGGTCACGACCAGGCTTCCACCTCTGACTCTGACCATTCAGCTGCCTGGGATCACTCTCACGTTACAGAGAGATGGCCAAGTTCGAAGGATCACCGTTGACCTGCCCCTGTGTGACGGCTGAACGCAAAGACGCATGGAGTTGGACGTCCAAGCATTATCCGTGTGCTCGGTTTAAAAGAAAAGTTACCCACGAGAATTTGTCTGTTAAGTTTCAGAGTTTTCATAAAGTGATGACACAGATAAAAAAAAATATGCTCTCAACTGTAAGAAGGACATCTTTATTTATTATAGCACACACGCAGAAAACGTGTGCGTTATTGGAGAGAGTATATAACGCGAGGTGGAAATAGCGGATAAGATGCATTGTGATTGACATGTGATGCGCATGTATATGCTGGTGATCGTCAATAAAGCTTCTCTCTCTTGCGAATGAGTTCAAGTGAGAAAATGGATTCAGGCTATTGTGTGTTTATTTCCTCCACAGTTGTCCTCGGTGCAGTCTCGATATTCACGCCAGAATTCCTGCGTAGTTTCACCTCTGCTAACAGGTTATGGGCCCAGAGTAGCTGAGACTGCCTAGAGAAAGTAAAGTGTTTTTGCCACCTAGGGCGCCACCGCTGCCCTGAGAAATGCTGGTGAGACATTGAGTGAGGTACAATTTGTAGCACTGGTTCGCAAGAAGTGCCAGGATCATGTCACACAAAGTGAATTTGCAATGACTTTTGCCGAATTCACTGGAAAACTATGGAGCTACGAGAGCACTGAGAGAGTGGGCGCCACCACGTCAGATGACAGCGTGCACGACCGGGTTCAAAACCCGCGTGTGAAAATACAAACGAGCGAGGAGCCAGGAACACGAAGATGTGTATTCCCTTTAGTGCACAACTGTGTAGTCCAGATGCGGACTAAAGGGACACAAGGCTAGAAGGTGTCAGCGGAGCGAGTGTTAAAGCCAGTGCTTGCGCTGATACTTTGTGGCTATGTGTCAGCGCACGAAGACAGTAAAGAAATGTGAATGCATCTTTAACGTGTGTGTTGAGAAGGAATGTTTTAAAAGTATCCGTGCGCATCTGTGTGTATACAGGAATCAAAGTATATGCCAAATCACGGTCCGCTCACAGGTTCTTAAACCCACACAGCGCGCTCCACTCACTTCTGCCACTTTAGCTCACTGCGATAGTGCGCTGGCAAGTAGTGTGTCGAGGTGAACGCCGCGAGTTCGAGTCCTCGCCTTCCCACAGCAAGTTTTGACTGCTT
Organism: Oreochromis aureus; assembly: GCF_013358895.1. NCBI lineage: Eukaryota > Metazoa > Chordata > Actinopteri > Cichliformes > Cichlidae > Oreochromis > Oreochromis aureus. Next base: position 21,021,471 of record NC_052944.1, on the reverse strand, counting down.
GACTTGTTGTTGCTGCGTGTGGAGCAAATGGACAAATACTCGTGTATTTGACTTGCATTTCAGCAAGTCGGAGGAAATACAGCAAAAGCGACCATGCTCGACGAAGACACAGCCGTAACAGCCTCTCAACTCCGTCTTACAGGACCGCTGAGCAGCGGTTGACTCCACTTCATGAAAAGACAGTATTAACATACCCGTAAAGAGTGAGGCTCAAAGCACAAAACAACACATAACGCACAGGAATACCAGTGTGGAGCTATAGAACGAGGTGGAGACAGGCCAGCCTGGACGCTGCTCGACAAAACCCAATATTAACATACTTCATACTTCACTAGATAGAAGAGGTGCAAGGAGGAAGTCTCAGACCTACTCGGCTGCTACAAGCATTACACCCGCGGACAAATTCCACGAGATAGAAGACCTGCGAGGAGAAAGTCTTAAAGCTCACAGCAACCCAGTACTGTACTTCAACTAAAGAGCATATTAACATCCTTCATTATTTACTAGACAGAAGTGCTGTGAGGAAGCAGTCTCAGAGCCGGCTTGAAAACAAATCCACTCAGCTCCTGCAAGTATTACACCCTCGGACAAACTGCTGGCAGCGCAGCCTCACTGGTGTGAAACCACGATGTCTTACCCAAACGCGTGGCTGAATGGATTCAGTGACAGCGCGGTGCGCGCTCTCATTGACATGAAGAATTTCCTCTACTGGCTGAGCCGCAGAGTTTTCTGTACCTGCGGGCAAATTCTGTATTCGGTCACGACCAGGCTTCCACCTCTGACTCTGACCATTCAGCTGCCTGGGATCACTCTCACGTTACAGAGAGATGGCCAAGTTCGAAGGATCACCGTTGACCTGCCCCTGTGTGACGGCTGAACGCAAAGACGCATGGAGTTGGACGTCCAAGCATTATCCGTGTGCTCGGTTTAAAAGAAAAGTTACCCACGAGAATTTGTCTGTTAAGTTTCAGAGTTTTCATAAAGTGATGACACAGATAAAAAATATGCTCTCAACTGTAAGAAGGACATCTTTATTTATTATAGCACACACGCAGAAAACGTGTGCGTTATTGGAGAGAGTATATAACGCGAGGTGGAAATAGCGGATAAGATGCATTGTGATTGACATGTGATGCGCATGTATATGCTGGTGATCGTCAATAAAGCTTCTCTCTCTTGCGAATGAGTTCAAGTGAGAAAATGGATTTAGGCTATTGTGTGTTTATTTCCTCCACAGTTGTCCTCGGTGCAGTCTCGATATTCACGCCAGAATTCCTGCGTAGTTTCACCTCTGCTAACAGGTTATGGGCCCAGAGTAGACTGCCTAGAGAAAGTAAAGTGTTTTTGCCACCTAGGGCGCCACCGCTGCCCTGAGAAATGCTGGTGAGACATTGAGCGAGGGACAATTTGTAGCACTGGTTCGCAAGAAGTGCCAGGATCATGTCACACAAAGTGAATTTGCAATGACTTTTGCCGAATTAATTGGAAAACTATGGAGCTACGAGAGCACTGAGAGAGTGGGCGCCACCACATCAGATGACAGCGTCCACGACCGGGTTCAAAACCCGCGTGTGAAAATACAAACGAGCGAGGAGCCAGGAACACGAAGATGTGTATTCCCTTTCGTGCACAACTGTGTAGTCCAGATGCGGACTAAAGGGACACAAGGCTAGAAGGTGTCAGCGGAGCGAGTGTTAAAGCCAGTGCTTGCGCTGATACTTTGTGGCTATGTGTCAGCGCACGAAGACAGTAAAGAAATGTGAATGTATTTTTAACGTGTATGTTGAGAAAGAATGTTTTAAAAGTATCCGTGCGCATCTGTGTGTATACAGGAATCAAAGTATATGCCAAATCACGGTCCGCTCACAGGTTCTTAAACCCACACAGCGCGCTCCACTCACTTCTGCCACTTTAGCTCACTGCGATAGTGCGCTGGCAAGTAGTGTGTCGAGGTGAACGCCGCGAGTTCGAGTCCTCGCCTTCCCACAGCAAGTTTTGACTGCTTGACTTGTTGTTGCTGCGTGTGGAGCAAATGGACAAATACTCGTGTATTTGACTTGCATTTCAGCAAGTCGGAGGAAATACAGCAAAAAGCGACCATGCTCGACGAAGATACAACGAAGACAGCCGTGACAGCCTCTCAACTCCGTCTTACAGGACCGCTGAGCAGCGGTTGACTCCACTTCATGAAAAGACAGTATTAACATACCCGTAAAGAGTGAGGCTCAAAGCACAAAACAACACATAACGCACAGGAATACCAGTGTGGAGCTATAGAACGAGGTGGAGACAGGCCAGCCTGGACGCTGCTCGACAAAAACCCAATATTAACATACTTCATACTTCACCTGATAGAAGAGGTGCAAGGAGGAAGTCTCAGACCTACTCGGCTGCTACAAGCATTACACCCGCGGACAAATTCCACGAGATAGAAGACCTGCGAGGAGAAAGTCTTAAAGCTCACAGCAACCCAGTACTGTACTTCAACTAAAGAGCATATTAACATCCTTCATTATTTACTAGACAGAAGTGCTGTGAGGAAGCAGTCTCAGAGCCGGCTTGAAAACAAATCCACTCAGCTCCTGCAAGTATTACACCCTCGGACAAACTGCTGGCAGCACAGCCTCACTGGTGTGAAACCACGATGTCTTACCCAAACGCGTGGCTGAATGGATTCAGTGACAGCGCGGTGCGCGCTCTCATTGACATGAAGAATTTCCTCTACTGGCTGAGCCGCAGAGTTTTCTGTACCTGCGGGCAAATTCTGTATTCGGTCACGACCAGGCTTCCACCTCTGACTCTGACCATTCAGCTGCCTGGGATCACTCTCACGTTACAGAGAGATGGCCAAGTTCGAAGGATCACCGTTGACCTGTCCCCTGTGTGACGGGGGCAGGTAAATTTCTGGAGGGAGACATCCAATTCACCAAAGATTTTGTACAAGATTTGTGAGTACGTCGTCATTCAAACAAAGGTAAGTCAGCTTGAGTACTGCGAGTAAAATGCGTTTGATTTTCCCCCGAACATTCAAATTAGTGCAAGCATAAATTCATTCATGAGGGGAAATTACAGTGAGAACATGTGGAGGCTCTGTTAGATGGATAACATAGTGAGTTCAGTGCATTGATGTGATATTGTCATGAAGGATTTAGTTATTCTGTATGGTTAAAGAAACTGCAGTGAATTATTAATGTTTATTATAAATAATCCTAATTATGTATCTTGCTTCCATGTTTGTGTCCTGTGTCACTAAAAATACATTTTATTTTATTTTTATACATTGATTAATGACCTGCAGAATCTCCTTATCATATTACGTGTCCATAATTGTCTCTTAAAGTCAAACTTTATGCTTTCTCCATCTTGAAAGTGATTACATCCTTGCATTACATACTTTAGGTTCATTCTCTCCTGGCAGGTTTCTGAAAGAGAACAGGGAGATTTGGAATATAACATGCAGCGTTCTATAGATGGATACATAAAAAAAGAAGAAAAATTACATGTATGTGCTAACTTTCTAAACATGTTGTTACGTTTATGATAAATGGATTAAAAAGTAGATAAAACACATTTATGTCGGCCTTGGCTCATTAAAGTCCTTGTCTTTAAATTAACTTTGTCTGTGTGTGTTTCAGGTACTGCACTCTCAAACACTGAATGAACCAGCATTGCAGCCATGGGCCGTTGTGAGCGTCACAGGTTGAAGCCACCCACTGCACCTGTAAGGGCGGAGTCGTGGAGATCTGCACCTATGTCGCTGCTCTTCTGTTGGAAGTAGAAGCCACAGTGCGGATCCGTGGCACCAGGACTGTTACAGATGAACCTACATACTGGGTTTTGCCTGGTAATATGACCAAGATACAGCCAGAGGATGGCCATAAGATAGACTTCTCCTCTACAGCTGCCCAAAAAATGTCTCTTGATCAAAACATAAACAGAACATCCGCAGTGACAGGTAAAAGGAGCCGTCCTCAAAAAAGAAAAATCCCACCTGCTATTGTGGAGGTGTTGTCACTGCTATTGGATACTTTGCTGGAACACAGTAAAGCTGTGGGATGTGGGAATGACCCATAATGTTTTATTTTAGGGGTCTAGATTTATGCCTGAAGTGCACTGCCATGTAAATAATTTGCATTTACTGAATATGTGCTGACTGAGTACCACTGTTCAAACGTTGAATAAAGAAACAAACTAATTTTTGCCTTTTGTTTTTTATTAAAACCACTTTATAGAACATCACATCAGTTACAATGTAGAATCAATGTCATTTATAGTTTACAAATGACAAAATGTTTACACAAAATCATGACAGCGTTTACATGATATCACCAAATACTATCACTACTTAATTTACTGTATCTTTTGAAAAACTACTGCTATTTATACAGCGCAAGACTTAAGAATATTTAACAGGCGCAAGTTTCATTTTTCCCTGGTTTTACTACCACACTGTTCACCAAAACGCAGCAAACCTTCACCATCTTATCCAGAAGGGTCACATCTTCACCCTCACAGGGAAGAAGTAATCTGATTGGCATGGCGGTATGTTTGAAGCAGGGATTTCGGAGTGCCCCTTGTGTAGCGCTGGAACCCAGTCACGATGTGTTTCATCCATTTCATAGGCTGGTTTGCCTGCAATAATGCCAAATAATTAGCAACTGTATAAATAGAACGTAGTTCTGCAAAATCACTCATTAGGATGTTTGTTCTAATTTGCTATGACCTCAGAGTGCATCGAAAATAAAACTAATAGGCTATAAAGAGTGATATGAACATATTTAGAGCTTACCGGAATGAAAATATCTGGAGCACCAACAGATATTTGGAGATGGAAGAGAGCTGGATATCAGCTCGTCTCACAGCTGCTATCCAGACTAGACGTCTTCTTTTGGTAACATCTGATACATGAGCTGCCTCATGTTGCTTCCAGGTGGGGAAAGAATGAAAAGATAAACCATTTCAAGCTTATTCCCTTGCCGGTCGTGCGATCTAACATTACAACCGACCGCACAGCAAGTACGAACCATAGCTGGTGTTATCCGTGTGCTTTCGCTCCTCTTCCGCTAGCGCTTTGTTTGGGCCAGAAACATTGTTGAGTCACTTCCGGTATTTCAGACAATCCCTTTCCGTCAAGAGCCACTTGTTAATTTGTTGCGGACTTGTTATTTTGTTGTCAATTTTTTTATTTGCCTTTTTTTTATGTAGAAGTGTTTTCTAAAATGTTATTTTGTTGTCTATGTTGTAAATGTGCTTTGCACTTCCCAGCCACCGTACTTATATCTTCTTTTGTGATAAATAATCCAAGTGTAATCTACAAACGGGTGAGTTTGCCTATGGCAACACAAATAAAATGACAATAATATCAATAAAAGTTACTCTCGCACTTCAACAAAACAGCATGTCTCCTGTCCGTCTGTGTACATCAACAAGCAATTGCTGTCGGCTGCATAGCTCCGTGCTGTAGGACGGTGAGCGCCGTGCTGTAGGACGGTGAGCTCGGAGCTGTAGGACGGTGAGCTCGGTGCTGTAGGACGGTAAGCTCGGAGCTGTAGGACGGTGAGCTCGGAGCTGTAGGACGGTAAGCTCGGAGCTGTAGGACGGTAAGCGCCGTGCTGTAGGACGGTGAGCTCGGAGCTGTAGGACGGTGAGCTCGGAGCTGTAGGACGGTCAGCTCGGTGCTGTAGGACGGTAAGCGCCGTCCTGTGGGACGGTCAGCTCGGTGCTGTAGGACAGATAGCTTTACTGTAACCCGGGTTAAAAAGAAGAATGAATAGTAAAAGATAAGTAAAGTCTAAGAATATAAATACCAAAGAGTTAAATTCATTTGTTCAACTTTCTTGTACATTAAAAAGATAAAAGTTCATGTAAAATGATTAAAAACGTGTTTGCATTGTTTAAAATAAGTTATCTTTCTTTTCTTGTGAATTTCTTATGAAAAGTGTAATTTCCTACGGGGATATGGTCTGTGAAGGTAACACAGGGTGGAGAAGGAAAAAGGAAAAAGAGAGCGCGAGGAGAGAGGGTGGTGCGTGAGTTACACGGAGTATGTGGAGAAGTTAGCTTGTTTTTATGTACTAGTAAGTGTGTTTTGACTTTTCGGAAAGATAAGACACAGTGTCGGTAAGCTAGTGACATAACACGTAAAGTTTCAGCGTGAGTCTGCTGGACTGTGTGTTTTGTTTCCTGCGGCCGTGCACGCATTGAGTAAAAGTGAGGCTAACCCAGCCGTTCGCTAATAAAGACTACTGTAGACTGCCGTTTTGCTAAAGTTGTGGAACGTAAAAAAGCTGCAGAGGATCGTTACCGAACTGGATAGCGACAGACGGACCCCAGATAGTCACTCTGAGTGCCCGCGTCACTCTGAGTACCTCTGGCAACGTGGGAAGCTAAAACAGGTAGCTTGTGGAGATCACGGACCCTCCTCATCTTTGTGCTACTGCATTCAATTATTTTATCACTGGTGGTTTACACTGTATATGAGGAGATTCTGTGTACAGCTGGTAAATTGCTGTGTGTGTTTTGCTTTGCCTGAATACTGAAACCTGCCATTTTATTATTTTATTGTTTTCATTGTTTGGCAAATTAAAGGAGGGTTACATTGCTCTACAATGTGTATGACATGATTTACTGCACTGTAGACACTAGTGTTAATTTTCGCGTGTAGTGGTACTGTTAAGGAATAAGCTTCATTGATCCCAAAAAACAAAAGAGAAGTTAATTTAAGAATACGAGAGTACACCATGAAGTCTTTCCTACCAATGTGTATCTGGTATAATTGATGAAGGTAAATGCTACACTGAAGGTAATGTTTCTCACTTGGTGCCTAAAGCGTTATGTACAAATGCGTATGTTACTGGTATTGTGTCTCACATTGTAATTGTTTTTGTTTTTATACTCATGTATAATGTATTCTGGTTTGCTGAAGGGCACCCGGGGAGTTTTTGGTGCTTATACGCTTATGTCTTCTTTTGTGATAAATAATCCAAGTTTAATCTACAAACGGGTGAGTTTGCCTATGGCAACACAAATAAAATGACAATAATATCAATAAAAGTTACTCTCGCACTTCAACAAAACAGCATGTCTCCTGTCCGTCTGTGTACATCAACAAGCAATTGCTGTCGGCCGGATAGCTCCGTGCTGTAGGACGGTAAGCTCGGAGCTGTAGGACGGTAAGCGCCGTGCTGTAGGACGGTGAGCTCGGAGCTGTAGGACGGTCAGCTCGGTGCTGTAGGACGGTCAGCTCGGAGCTGTAGGACGGTAAGCGCCGTGCTGTAGGACGGTGAGCTCGGAGCTGTAGGACGGTAAGCGCCGTGCTGTAGGACGGTGAGCTCGGAGCTGTAGGACGGTCAGCTCGGAGCTGTAGGACGGTCAGCTCGGTGCTGTAGGACGGTAAGCTCGGAGCTGTAGGACGGTAAGCGCCGTGCTGTAGGACGGTAAGCGCCGTCCTGTGGGACGGTCAGCTCAGTGCTGTAGGACGGTCAGCTCGAAGCTCAGGCTCAAAGCACAAAACCACACATAACGCACAGGAATACCAGTGTGGAGCTATAGAACGAGGTGGAGACAGGCCAGCCTGGACGCTGCTCGACAAAAACCCAATATTAACATACTTCATACTTCACCTGATAGAAGAGGTGCAAGGAGGAAGTCTCAGACCTACTCGGCTGCTACAAGCATTACACTCGCGGACAAACTCCACGAGATAGAAGACCTGTGAGGAGAAAGTCTTAAAGCTCACAGCAACCCAGTACTGTACTTCAACTAAAGAGCATATTAACATCCTTCAGTATTTACTAGACAGAAGTGCTGTGAGGAAGCAGTCTCAGAGCCGGCTTGAAAACAAATCCACTCAGCTCCTGCAAGTATTACACCCTCGGACAAACTGCTGGCAGCACAGCCTCACTGGTGTGAAACCACGATGTCTTACCCAAACGCGTGGCTGAATGGATTCAGTGACAGCGCGGTGCGCGCTCTCATTGACATGAAGAATTTCCTCTACTGGCTGAGCCGCAGAGTTTTCTGCACCTGCGGGCAAATTCTGTATTCGGTCACGACCAGGCTTCCACCTCTGACTCTGACCATTCAGCTGCGTGGGATCACTCTCACGTTACAGAGAGATGGCCAAGTTCGAAGGATCACCGTTGACCTGCCCCCTGTGTGACGGCTGAACGCAAAGACGCATGGAGTTGGACGTCCAAGCATTATCCGTGTGCTCGGTTTAAAAGAAAAGTTACCCACGAGAATTTGTCTGTTAAGTTTCAGAGTTTTCATAAAGTGATGACACAGATAAAAATATGCTCTCAACTGTAAGAAGGACATCTTGATTTATTATAGCACACACGCAGAAAACGTGTGCGTTATTGGAGAGAGTATATAACGCGAGGTGGAAATAGCGGATAAGATGCATTGTGATTGACTTGTGATGCGCATGTATATGCTGGTGATCGTCAATAAAGCTTCTCTCTCTTGCGAATGAGTTCAAGTGAGAAAATGGATTCAGGCTATTGTGTGTTTATTTCCTCCACAGTTGTCCTCGGTGCAGTCTCGATATTCACGCCAGAATTCCTGCGTAGTTTCACCTCTGCTAACAGGTTATGGGCCCAGAGTAGCTGAGACTGCCCAGAGAAAGTAAAGTGTTTTTGCCACCTAGGGTGCCACCGCTGCCCTGAGAAATGCTGGTGAGACATTGAGCGAGGGACAATTTGTAGCACTGGTTCGCAAGAAGTGCCAGGATCATGTCACACAAAGTGAATTTGCAATGACTTTTGCCGAATTCATTGGAAAACTATGGAGCTATGAGAGCACTGAGAGAGTGGGCGCCACCACATCAGATGACAGCGTGTACGACCGGGTTCAAATCCCGCGTGTGAAAATACAAACGAGTCAGGAACACGAAGATGTGTATTCCCTTTAGTGCACAACTGTGTAGTCCAGATGCGGACTAAAGGGACACAAGGCTAGAAGGTGTCAGCGGAGCGAGTGTTAAAGCCAGTGCTCGTGCTGATTCTTTGTGGCTATGTGTCAGCGCACGAAGACAGTAAAGAAATGTGAATGTATTTCTAACGTGTGTGTTGAGAAGGAATGTTTTAATAGTGTCCGTGTGCATCTGTGTACAGGAATCAAAGTATACGCCAAATCACGGTCCGCTCAGAGGTTCTTTAACCCACAAAGCGCGCTACAGTCACTTCTGCCAGTTTAGCTCACTACGATAGTGCGCTGGCAAATAGTGTGTCGAGGTGAACGTCGAGAGTTCGAGTGCTTATGGCAACACAAGTACAACGACAACTAGAAAAAGTTGCATTTGCTGTGAGAATGCCTTGCAGTGGTATCGGAAAACAGCAGAAGAATGAGAACTATCGGTTGAAAACACTGTGTAGAAGCTGAACTCTTTGCTGAAAACTGCTTTATTTGAAAGGGTACACTGAACAGTGTCACTAAAGCAGAGTGCATGCAAGCAGAGCAGAAGTGTGCTAACAACCACAAGTAGGATTCAAACCTGCACCAATAGATCTCACAGCAGCTGCTCATCTCACTGAGCCAAAGCAGTTCTTCTCCCAATGAGAGATATAATGAGAGAAAAAATATGCAGGGGGCCGAAGAAGCTCAATTGTTGTGAAAAGAGGTGAAGAAGCAGAACTGTATGCTAGAAACAGGTGAAAAGGCTGAAATTGTGCTGAAAAGAGGTGAAAAAGCTGAAATTCTTCTGAAAGAGCAGAAGAGGCTGAAGTTTTTCAGCTACTCATTGAGCCAAACTGGTTCTCACGTAACTGAAAAAAGGTGAAAAAGCTGAAAATTCTGATTAAAAACAGCAGAAGAGGCTGAGATTTGTGCTGATAAGAGGTGAAAACACTGAACTTTCGGGTGAAAAGAGGCAGAACAACCTGGTTCTGCTCAATTTCAGTCCACCAATCAGAGGTACTGCTTCTGTCTGCTTCATCAGGCTGTGTGCTTCTATGTATTTCTGCCATGGTGCGTTTACAAGAATCTGAGGTCCATATTAGAATAGCTGCTAAAATCATAAAACTTTGCAGAATTGTAATAAATTAACAATATGAATTACTGGTCCGTGATAGTGTATTAATTTGTAATGAAAAAAAAAATGTTGACCAAGATGGAATCGAACCCACGACCTTTGGGCTGCAGACCAGTGTCATTACCAACTGCGCCATTGGCAAAGGGGGCGGGCGCTTGGAAAACAGAGTCATGTACAGTCAGAATTAGATCGCGGTGAGAGGCGAAAAACGCTCTTTTTTGGTGTTATAAAACGTCGTGTAACTCAAAAACTAGGTGGGATAGCAGCATAGCGGGCTTTGGTGAACTATTACTGCGATTTTCATAGCTCTATGTACCTCCGACGCTGAGATATGACGAGAGAAGAAACGGCTCAATAAAAGTTACTCTTGCACTTCAACAAAACAGCATGTCTCCTGTCGTCAGTGTACAACAAGCAATTGCTGTAGCACAGAGCTGTCCTCTGACTGTGCTGTACCACAGTCAGAGGACAGCTCCGTGCTGTAGGACGGAAAGCTCCGTGCTGTAGCCTAGACAGCTCCGTGCTGTAGGTCGGCGCGCGACGACCTACAGCACGGAGCTGTCCTTTACTGCTAACGACCACAGGGCATACACTTGACACTTCTGTTACACAGAAGAAGTGTTGTAAAACCATGAAGCTAAGTCTTTCTTACTGTACTTTTTTGTATTCATGTTTTTATATGGTCTTTGATATACATGCACACGTGTTGTAACCATGAAGTCTTTCTTACCAATGTGTATCTGGTATAATTGATGAAGGTAAATGTTACACTGAAGGTAAAATGTCTCACTTGGTGCAAGTTTTGACTGCTTGACTTCTTGTTGCTGCGTGTGGAGCAAATGGACAAATACTCGTGTATTTGACTTGCATTTCAGCAAGTCGGAGGAAATACAGCAAAAAGCGACCATCCTTGCCGAAGATACAACGAAGACACAGCCGTAACAGCCTCTCAACTCCGTCTTACAGGACCGCTGAGCAGCGGGGAACTCTACTTCACTTCATGAAAAGACAGTATTAACATACCCGTAAAGAGTGAGGCTCAAAGCACAAAACCACACATAACGCACAGGAATACCAGTGTGGAGCTATAGAACGAGGTGGAGACAGGCCAGCCTGGACGCTGCTCGACAAAAACCCAATATTAACATACTTCATACTTCACTAGATAGAAGAGGTGCAAGGAGGAAGTCTCAGACCTACTCGGCTGCTACAAGCATTACACCCGCGGACAAATTCCATGAGATAGAAGACCTGCGAGGATAAAGTCTTAAAGCTCACAGCAACCCAGTACTGTACTTCAACTAAAGAGCATATTAACATCCTTCATTATTTACTAGACAGAAGTGCTGTGAGGAAGAAGTGTCAGAGCCGGCTTGAAAACAAATCCACTCAGCTCCTGCAAGTATTACACCCTCGGACAAACTGCTGGCAGCACAGCCTCACTGGTGTGAAACCACGATGTCTTACCCAAACGCGTGGAGAGAGTGTTAAAGCCCCACGCATCAAAGGATAAACTGCAACTCTCTGTATGCGTGTGTGTGTGTGTATGTACAGCAGGGGTGTCCAAACTTTTTTCGCTGAGGGCCACATACATAAAAATATAGGAGGGGCTGGGCCACTTACTAGAAATTAGGTATATAACCTTAACTTTACTGTATTAAAAATCACTTAAAAGTGGTCAAATGTGTTATATTGTTGAATATAATTAAAGACAAAACTGCCTTCATCACAGCTTTCCATAAATGGATCTTTGTTGATTTATTCAGAGAAAGCTTTGGTAGCTCATTCTCAGAACAGCAGCCTCAGATTTCTTCTTAGACAGAAGATTTACAGCACAGAGAAAAAACAATAAAGGGGAAAATGGGACGGGTACATTTCAAGTTTGTTATTTACGTTATTAGGCTTAGCAAAACATCTATTAACGTTCGTTTGAAACGATTATCAACATTAACAGACTGAACTGGACTTAATAACATGAGTCCATATAATTTTAGTAAATTATTCTGGTGAGTATCAGCTGCGCTGGGTATGTAAATCGGGCCATCCAGACGCGGTGCTGATCGTACGCCACTTGTGCCAAAAATCCAGACAAATGTCACTTGATCAAGGAGCAGATCTGCATCAGAGGAGATCAGCTGACTTTGCGTGTGCGTGCGCTGTGCACAGCGGTGTGTACTCTGTGTGTTAACAAGAAAAACGCATATAAGAAAGTGGTGCGCAAAAGCAGGGTAGTGACAGAATTGATGCGCATTATTGATATTTGAAGCATGTGTACCTGCATATTAACACACGGGTACTGTGGAATATATTTTTTACTCACCTAAAGCGCTCGTGCTCTCATCCACTCCCCGCAAAAAATTAGCAGCTGTGCGGTGTCTGTGGCAACGGTGCTCGGATCACATGCGATGGAGTAAAAATCAAAAGCACAGCTTTATCAGACAGCTGCAGTTTAATGTTGGCTGGCGAGTCTTCAATGCGTCGCACAACTGGATTTCTGGACATGCTGACGTTGTTGAAGTCCTGCACTTTTTCCGGGCACATTATTTCGGTGACTTTAACGAGGCAGTGTTTTATGAGGTCTCCATCTGAAAAAGGCTCGCCATGTCTTGCGATGAGTTGGGCGACCTCATAGCTGCTATTGGAGCCTTTTCCTGGACAATTTGAGCACGAAAAAAATACTGTTGCTGACCCCGCAGGAGAGCTACCCTTTGCTTTAATTTCTGCTCTCGCTCAGCACCAGTGTAGGATGCATAGGCCTGATGTTTGGTTTCATAATAACGTCGTACATTATACTCTTTCATAACTGCCACAGTTTCAGTGCAGATCAAACAGACACACGTCCCCTTGAATTCTTTGAAGAAATATTCACTCTCCCACCGTGTCTGAAATTTTCTGCACTCACTTTCGACCTTTCGCTTCTTTGGTTCTGCCATGTTTAGTAAATTGGGATAAATTTCTTCTGTGATTGTCCGTTTTGGTGGAGCAACTGCCTTGATCAACAGCAGCTCCCCCTAGTGTTAATACTAAGAAGTGCAATAAACTCAAGCAAAAGTTGAAGTGCGGGCCATTTTCTATTCTATTTATAAAATTACTTGCGGGCCAATGACTTTGGACATGCCTGGTGTACAGCAATCAAAGTAGGCGGCAATCGACAGTCCATTGTGTGATGATCTTAAAGCCACACACCATCCAGGAGCTCATGGCAAATGCCGGTAGTTTGGACGTAAAAGTCGGTGGTGCAAATCTTTACCAATTTCCTCAAATTCAGCAATTTCACTTGTCCATCACATTTCAGCCATTGGATTTTGAGAATGAGGAGGAAACAGAACAATCTGGGTGACTTGGGACCGTGCTTGACAAATATAAACCCCATTACCCTTCACGATTGGGATTAAAAGAAACTTTAAATATATGTGTTCAGAAATCTGTTAAAAGTATCTCCCCATTGGTGTGTGACGCAGAAGACCCACGAGTAGGGGACTCGGTGTCACGGTTAAGGCTGCACAAAACAGACTCAGTAGCAGACCTCAAAGGCACTGGTAGGTGTTGATTACTGGATTTTATTGCACAAAAACACGAAATTGCAAAGGCAAGACCATGAACTATGACTTTCCAGATCTGTTATACAATCTGTGATATAGAACCTGGTACAAGAACATAGAACATGAGAGAAAACTAAATTCATTTTGTAAGTTTAGGTTCAGGGCAAGGAGGAAGGGCATGGGCATCAGGAGATGCATCCGGAAGTCTCAGTACACTGCAAAGAGAGGAGAATAGATTCAGTGGTTAAAGACATGATATCCAGAGAAGAAAAATCAAAGCAGAGTCTTTCAGGCTTACACTTTGCAGGTAGAGAACTGGTGTTTGGGGGAGGTCGAGCGGTCCAGGTGAAGCAGCCAGACTCCAGAGCAGGGAATCGGTGGACTGCCATGACTGTGGCCGGAGGGCAGGTAGGTGAGTAGAGTGAACTGGAGCTGATGAAGCAACAAGATGAAGGTGAGTATTGTCACGGATGGAGTTAGCTGAAAGGCTGTAGAAACAAACAAAAGGTCTTTTTCTGTGGGAAACTCTTCTCAACAAAAGTGTGGTGGCCAGCACTAACTGTGGCTACCAGAACACTTGGCAAGGACTAGTGGTGAGTGGTGGTGAGTCTTAAAAGCCGGCAGCATAATTGCTTGCAGTTGTGGAGACACGCCAGAGTGCAGCCACTCCGCCCACAGGTGGAGACAGCAACTCAGATGAAGACCCCAGCACTCACCCAGACCATGACACTTGGACTGTATTCCACAACTGCTCTTGACGTGGTTGCTGGTGTTTGACACTAATTCATTGAGTGGACGTCGATTGCTAAAAACAGCCTTAGAGAGTTTTCACTTGTGTTTTAATTCTTATACCTCTAAGGACAGCAAGAAATCCTGCTGCAGACCAAAAACACCAGTAAGCCTGCAGCAGCAATGAAAGGAATTAAACCTGTTCTTGCATTTTTAAAATCTCTCTTTTTACTACCAACTTTTACTGCCTTGGATATGGGATCCATCACAACTATCAATTTGTCTTTTCTTATAATTGACAATTAGCAAAATGTAAGGAGTAAGGTACCAAGTGACGATGCACGTCAGTAAATAAAAAAGGAAATGTTGAAATAAATTTTTAAAACATGTTTATCGCTCTTTAAACATTCATCAAAACTTTGGAAAACCACTGGAAATGGGCAAAGGAGCTCTCGAGCTGCAGGTCTAAGACCTTTGCTCTAGTCATCCTAGGTGGTAACACAATTTATGAAACAAAGTATTAGAAATATAAACCAGTGTCAAGTGTATGCATTATCTGTTGACAGTGTGTGTGCGTGCCCAGTGTGTTCTGCAGCAGTGTTACTGTTGTAGACTTTAACCACAAAATGCAGGAAATATCTGAGATCCTCTGTGCTAAACGTTCATCACCTCAGCCTCAGAGAACATAAGGAAATTGGAAATTAAGCAAAATATTTCTGAACAACTACTAAAGTTTAAACATGAGCCACTAATCATAAAGAAGTAAAGAATTTGAGGCTGTGCTAACATCAGTTTTTCTGTAGAGGGCAGTGTTGGGCTGTACTAAGGAGCCCTTCAGCAGTTTATTCTTATAAATGTGAGAAAAGGTGGCTACTGCGCATAGCATTCAAAAACTATCAATTTGTAACAATCAACATTATGGAGTTGATTAGATTATGGTCTTATGGTCCTTTGACATCTGCAGTCATACAATTAAGTTGCAGTAACAGCAGCAGTAGTATAATAAACAGATTGATATGCTATGCCAAAAAATTGCAGCTTTGAAGTGAACTTGTCTCATTTTGGAAACGCCTGTTCACTCAGCTGCTTTGTATCTCTTTGTCTTCATTGCCTCATCTACTTGCAAGAAAGATTTTTATAATCGAGTGGTTGCATGCTTGTGCTTTAATGTTGAGTGCATTTTAGTGTTGCATGGTTTTATTGTAATTATTGAGAATCCCCCCGCTTCCCCAATTAGATACACCTGGAGGGCACAGGGGACAAGAATCAATCGGGCCTCCCTTGTTGGCAGGGGGCAAAAGAGCCTCTGGCAGGTCAGAGAAGGACGTGTGTGGCCGTACGCAGGGCAGCAGGAGAGCCATGGAGTAGCGTGGGGGCAGGCGCACCCACAAGAAGTGGCTGTGCGGGAGTACGCCGCCAAAGGTAGCGCGAGCAACGGAGCGGCAACTGACGGCAAGGCGCGGCAGTAGTAGAAGGAGAGCGGGCCTTCGGTCAGTGGACGCCAGCCTCTTCCACGGTGGCAGCGAGACGTCAGTGAACGGTTAATTCACGGAACAGCGGCGGGCGGAGTCTGACTGGGAACTTTGGGACTGAGCACCATTATATTTTTATCGTGCTGAGTTTTATGGGGTTTAAAAAAAAAAAAAAAATTCTCTCCCCTGATCAGGGTATTTTTAGTGTTGTAAATAAAGTGTATTTATTTTTTTATTTAGTATTTTAATCGGGTATACGTCTTCTGTTTCCGTGATCACCCCCTGCTGCTCTCCCCGTTATAGCAGGGGTTCCCTTCTAAGCTTACACCCGTGACACATCTGTAGTGTGATGGCTGGAGACCTTTATATCAGCATGAGTGGTATTTTCAGTGTATGGCAAGCTTGTCACCAAGTGATCGTCTTTTTAAATAAATTTCACTGAGATAAAATGTTTTGCAGTCAGGACCAAAGCATCAGAAAACATCTTGTGTTGTAGCTAATGTCTGCCATTTTTTATTTTTTATTTTTTCCATTTCTTCTAGACCACATGTGTCAAACTCAAGGCCCGCGGGCCACATCCGGCCCAGCGTGCATTTATATCCGGCCGCGAGATCATTTTATATAGATTTATTATTATTGTTATGCATCGCCCGGCGATATGACGCGCTAACAATACACAAACAACAGATCCCATAATGCAGCGCTGCAGCCTCCTTGCTGAATGCTAGGCTACCTTGGAACATCCCCGCCTCAATCAAGTCAAACTTCTGTTATTGCGAAGCTAGTCCCCACAATGGCCAAGAGAAAAGTTGATTCTGAAAACAGAGCCTTCTAGCACCGGTGGGAGAATGAATATATGTTTACAAACATTGCCGGTAAACCCGTGTGTCTTATTAGTGGAACTAATGTGGCTGTAATTAAGGGATTCAATTTAAGACGGCACTATGAGACAAAACATTAGGATAAGCTGAAAAACCTAAATGCAGAGCAGAAACAGAAGGTAAAAGAGCTAAAGAAGAATCTGACATTTCAGCAGATGTTTTTCACCAGAGCAAAATCACAAAGTGAAGCTGTTGTGAAAGCAAGTTTTATTGTAGCAGAGGAGACAGTCAAATCAGCCCGGTACCACTCTGAAGAGCTGCATGATGAAGGTGTGCGACGTCTTGTGTCCAGACAAAACTGCTGATCGGGTTTGTGAGATGGCTACTGATTTAAGAACACAGTTGTGTGAAAGAAGCAAAAACTTTATTGCATCCTCTCTTGCTGTGGATGAAAGTATAGACATGATGGACATTGCACAGCTGGCCATCTTCATCCGTGGAGAGGAAATATTGAACATTAAATCGATGCACGGGACAACGACAGGAAAAGACATTTTTGAAAACGTATGTCAAAGTGTAACCGACATGAAACTGCCCTGGGACAAACTTGTTGGACAACAGATGGAGCGCCGGTGTTGTGCGGTGAAAAAAGCGGACTAGTCAGCAGGATGCGAGTAAAGATGCAGGAGAACTGTACCGGTGAGTTATCAGCATATCACTGCATCATACACCAGGAAATGCTGTGTGGTAAAGTCCTAAAAATGGAGCATGTAATGATCACCATAACGCAAACCGTAAATTTTATCTGAGCTAAAAGTTTAAATCACCGTCAGTTTCAGTCTTTGATGTGGGAAATAGATTCAGAGTTTGCCGACATTCCTTATCATACAGAGGTCCGTTGGCTGAGTTGGGGAAAAGTTCTCAGTCGAGCTTTTGAGCTCAGCAAGGAAATCTGTCAGTTCATGGACATGGCATGTATGATGCGGTGAAGGCATTTCAAGTGAAGCTGTCAGAAATGCACCAGTGCAACTTGCCTCACTTTCTCTGTTGCCAAGTAATGTTGAACCAAGTCGGCGCACTTTGCTGATAAGCTGAGCGCACTGCACACTGAGTTCGCACGGTGCTTTGGAGACTTTGAAGCACAAAAAGAGAATTTCGAGCTGCTTCGCAATCCATTTACGTGGAAACTGCACCTGTGCAGATTCAGATGGAGCTGCAGTGTAATGGGACACTCAAGGCAAAGTACGACACTGAATGGCCCGCACAGTTTATTAGTTCCATTCCTGAAGCAGTACCCCAGCTCCGTCTACATGCGGCTCCAACCTTGTGTGTGCTTTCATTTATTTTTTCTGGGGTTTTTGGCTGCATGTTCATATTTCTAACTTGCATAATTTTGACAGGATATATTTTTATGGGGAGCAAAATATTTAAAGTTAAAGTTTATTTTTTTAAGTTTATTTATTCTAGAATTATATTCCTGTCTGTTTTTATTCATATTTATGTTTAAAAAAACATTGTTTTAGTGTGTTCAATAAATGTTTATCTTGTTTGGCCCGCGACCTAAAGTGTGCCTTGAGTTTTGGCCCCCAGTGCGATTGAGTTTGACACCCCTGTTCTAGACCAAAGACCGCTCTACTTCATCACACCTCTGACCACAACAGAATGGTTCCCTGCCAGTCCGAAATCAGACATTTCTTTACCATGCAGTAAAACTGAGGCATGCAGTTAAGATTACACTTTTTTAAACAACTCTTTCCCATATCTTCATATGGCTCATCAGCTCATCCCTCTGTTTTCATTACAGCACTGCACAACAATCTCATGCTTGAAAACCTTTTGCTAACTTCTTGCTTTGAATACTTTTCTCTACTTCCTCACTCTAGACCTCACTCTGACTTCCTCACCAAGTCATCCTTATCTTCTTTTCTCTGTCCAGAAGATGCACCAAATACCTTGTAGCAGTTTTCTTCAACACTAAATCTAGATTTAGTGTTGAAAAAGTTAACAGATGATTGAGTCAGTCATTCATCTTGTTCTTTTATTTCTTCATTTGTTTATTTTTTCGCTTTGCATCTGACTTCTATTGCATGTGGAAACAGCATTAAGATTGGCCAAGCCATCTATGGTGCAGTTTTACTGGGGAAATGACGAGGCTTGTTTGTCAATGTTCCAGCATTACATAACATTTTTTGGTCACTGTCCTCAAGAGAAAGAAAGAACAAAGAAGCCAAAAACAAACAAAAAACAGAACAAAACCGTTTTTGCAGAGGTGTGTGTGTGTCCATTTATGTGTATTTGTGTGCATACAGCATTATCTTCCCCTTTTCCCCCTCCCCTCTCTGATTTCTAGTTAAATGCTGAGTTGTCCACTTTCTCTCATTTTTTTCAAAGCTGAGAGAACCAGAGAAAAGGTAAGACAAGTTTTTATACTGAGGAACAACTTCAGTCAACAATTTTTCTCTGCCAGTTGTAATACTACTACTATACTACCACTCTCGGGGCGATCGTGTCTCAAGAGTTGGGAGTTCGCTTTGTAATCGGAAGGTTGCCGGTTCGAGCCCCGGCTTGGACAGTCTCAGTCATTCTGGCTTGCCATCACCAGCGTGTGAATGACTGACTGTAGTTTAAAGCGCTTTGGGGTCCTTAGGGACTAGTAAAGCGCTATACAAATACAGGCCTATTACTACTAATAATAGTTCCAATGTTGTAATTAATAAATTTTGTATATCTAAAATTTTCTTATTTAGTTTGACATGCATTTGATACATTTTCCTTATTTGATATTTATACTTATTCCTTTCTTGATATGGATCCTATGATTTGTTTGAGTAATTGAGTCAACAGCTATACACAACGATCTGGAGTGGTCATGAAGTTGCCAATAATAAACTGTTGCTCATCGTTTTAGAAAGTCTGCGTTTTCAAGTGTCCACACTGCGACGGGACAGCTCCGTTTTGAAATGTATGTGTTTTTGAGAGCGTTTTCAAACTGCTGCGCTTTTCCTTGAGGAAAACGCCGTCTCAGTGTGGACCAGAGGCCCTAAAGGGTAGTATGCATGTGGGATTTTTTTTTAATTGTTTGTTTTTTGGGGGTTTTTTGGGGGGGGGGACTGAAAGATTAATAGGCTCTGTTTTGAGTTTTGTTCAAAAAAGAATGACTTTATATAGGAAAATATATATCACATATGCAGGACACCTTAAACTAGTTTTTTAATTAAGCAGCAAAGCAGAACAAAGTCGGGGCTGTATCAAGACACAAGGACTAAACCCCAATTCAACCAAACCCAGAACTGATCTGGAATTAAAACAGGACTACAACAGTTCAAAATCAGGACTACTTAGGATTTAACCAAGACAGAACCAGAATCAGAACTAGATGATAGTAGCACTAAAAATCATCATAGACCTGCACTACACTTATTTTTTAATTCTACCAAAGTAAACTATTTAGATTCAGAAAAGTTTATATAATTGTATTGGTGTGCCACCAATTTACTCACATGGACTCTACTAACCTATCAGAAGCTTCTTAAGCTCAGAATGGAATCGTCTGGAGTGTTTTTATTAATTAACAATAAACTTAGTGTATATGTACTCCTAAATATGATGAAAGTGATAGACAGCTCTGTCTCTCTTTATTCTGACATTTAACTAATTCAAAAGATATTTCAATATTTATTTATCCAAAACAAAACAAGTTTACTCTAAATTGATGTTGTACAGTAAAAAATGTTCTTGTGTTTTCCCTAAAGTGTATGTAAATATCTGGTTTCAACTGTGAATATACTGCTGTGTACTGAAATTCCTCTCATTTTGCATAGAAATATACTGAACAACATACAAAACATAATATATAAAATAACATCTACCAGAGTTTTTTCTTTGAAAGAAGCTCCTTATGTCCATTCTTGTATATCAGTACATTACTGAAACACTATTTAGCCGTGGAGGGAAACAACTGAAAATATGAAATAAACACACATGTAAGCTAAGACTCTCTAAAGAAACAGCATTGTTGTTGTTTGGCTTTTCATTTCGCCATTTGTTGATTGACTTGAAGAGCAAGTAACGTAATATGGGTCAAGTGATCAGTTTGATATCAATCTTTCGTGATACACCGTCATATTTACATTATTTGTACAGTGCGAATGATTTGCTTTGGTACCTGGTCAAACTTCAGTTCTCCTCTGTCTGCCTGGTTCCTTTCTCCAACAGCGCACTCGAGGCAGCAGCTCCCCCCGCCCCCTCGCTCAGTCGCTTAGTGCCTGAGCTCGGATCAAACCAATATTAGGGGGGATTTACGCACAGTCGTAAATTCCCACAGTGTGCACTATGTGCTTCGGATATTGTGTGTAGTTTTTTGTTTTATACAGTTGTCAGCCAGACATCTAACTATGAAAAAATTACACTCCAAAAGACCCCAGGCTTCTGAAAAAACAACCCGGGCTTAAGCCCAGTAAGCCACCCCCCCGCTCCGCCACTGGTGTGGACGCGAGGCCAAAACGGAGAGAAAACGATTAGTGTGGACGTAGCCTAAGCTTGATATGGTGACTGGGGAGACTCAAGTAAACACAGGAGAAGACAGACACTGAGGGAGAACTAAGATTAACTGAAGGCTAACCGAAACACACTTTAAACATGACGAAGGAATAATTACGAACCTAAGAATCACAATGGACATTTAAAAACAAACAGCATAAAATCCCAAACTAGAAAACACTTGGTCACAGATTCCCTGACAGGTGCAATTCGGAGAGGATAATACATGCACTTAATACAAATGTAATAAGATGTCCTTTTATTTTAAGAACCTTTTAACAAATGCTTTGAAGAGGAGAAAAAACAACACTGGCATGTGGAGGCCTACTTTCATATAAAACATAATTTTGCACTTTGTCTATTTGAGGTTACACCTAAAAAAAATTTCACTTTCAAATAATTTTAGAATAAAATAGTGAGGTTAGGTTATTCTGTTTCTAAACATCACTGAAAAGCTTCTCCATATCAGGGCTGTAAGAAGTCACTTCAATATTCATGCAGCACTGCAGAGTGTCCTCAGTCAAGAACAAGTGGTGTTTGGACTTCATAGAAGTACCGTAGTACAGAGGCCTCTGGCTAAGGCTTAGTGTTTTGAGTTTGGCAAGTAGCTGCTAGCTAGCTTTCTGTCTGGACCAACTTATAGCAAAGTGGTAAGATGGAGAGAGATGTTGGAAGGTTACACAAACTCGGAAAAGTTTGTGTGTTTTTTCTTCTGACCAGATGCAGCTTTCTGAGCCATCTTTTCAACATCCTTATACAAATCACTACACTGTGTTTATGTGCTAAAAGAGAAATCATTTGCGTCCTTGTTACTAAAACCGATTCTGAAGTATTTCACAAACTCTCGAAATTTCAACTTTATTCTCAGAAGGGTTCTCAATGTGGCCCCAATACTCTGTCGTATTAAAGGGAAGGTAATGCCTGTAACATTTAAATTTTTTTTTTATTTTTTCACCCAAAGCTTGCATGAGCCACAGCTGAGGACCAAAAGAGCCTGTAGCTTGCAGTCGCCGACCTCTGTTTTTTTCCGATTGCGCATTAGTCCACAAGAGGATGAATCTTTGTTTCAAAATATATTTTTTTTACATCTCACACAAACCCTTTAACCCTTTAAAACCTGAACCATGAAAAAACTGCCAGAAATCTTTAATTTTTTGATAATCGAGTGTTTGTTGAACCTTTAGACAAAATACATGAGTTTTAATTTGTATCACATTTGCTATATAGGCCATAGTTTTGCAATTTAGTCATTTTAAAAATGTCATGCAGTTTATGTCATTTTTTGATGGTAAAAAAAATTCACGCTGATGATGTAGAAGTCTCAAAACCTCACAAAACACATGTATCAAATACGATACGCTTGGCTTTAAAGGGTTAATTTTGCTGTAATATTTTAAAAACATAAGGCTATGCAACACAATAAAAAATGTAAATTAAAATACAACTTTCTAAACATTTACTTCACAGTTTTTAAATTAAGTGCAGCCCTTGCAAGCTAGCATCTCAGTTAGATCACAAGCTAACAAAATATTTGCAGTATAAACAAAGCTTTTGAAACAGATATGTGCACACGTTAAGGCCCAAAATGTTATTTTACTGAAACGCTAGCACTCCTCTGGAGTGGAACCTGTTGGAGTGGCACACAGTCCCCTGATCCTTAACATAAAAAAAAAAAAAACATAGAGAGGTAAATGTTGGGAGAAATGGAGGACCTGTTAAATTAGTTTCATCACCGTCTTCCTACATACTTAATCTGAAGAGGAGCACATTTTATTTCTCCTTGCTAATAATGTTGTGATTGGGTGCCTTCAGGCAATCTAACTGTCATGGCACTGCTGTTACAACAGCTCTTACACACACTTCAGGAAACTTCCAGCCATGAAATGAGGAAGGAAAGTGAGATCCTCAACTCAATGATAATCAACTCAGCCCTTTCAGCAATGATAAGGAGACTTTATGTTAACCATGAGCTTTATCAACAATGACTAGAGGTAAGAAAGAGAAAAAATGAGACTGTGCTAATATCTGTTCTGCTGTGGAGGGCAGTGTTGGGCTTTTAGTTGAGTGACAGGCCTTCTGTATATAATTGTTGTTTTTATGTGTGTTTGTTTTTGTTGTGTCATTCTCATTCTGAATGTAAAAAAAAGTGGCCTCACATTTAAACTGAATTTAAGAGACACTTTGCAGATGTCAGTTCATCTTTTTTGCAATCACATTGACTCATGTAATGCAAATCTGACCTCAAGATGTAACTGCTATGGCACAGATGTCACTTCCTGAAAATAACTAAAAGACTGTTGAGACCTGATGAAGCCAGTTAAGAGCAGACAGCCCGAAAGGCGGAGTTAAAACACCAAATTTGGAGGGAAATCATCTGAAAGGCAGAGGAGGAAGATGAAACACTTTCATTTCAGAAGACATTTGAGTGGAGCAACAGCCATGTGAAAAAAATGACAGAAACTCACACGTCTCATTAGATGTCTGTTGTAGAGAAGTATACAAATAATACTATTAATGAATTCCTTGCATGGTATTAAATCATGTTTTTCACTGTTTCAACAGTAAAAAACATCCTGTTATCCTTGTATTACCAAATACACGGTGTGTGAAGGGCATATTATTATTTGCATAAACACTTTGACAGATTAGAATCTTCTGATCAGCCCTGTGGGTTTGATGAGTTTCATGTATTGTCTGATGTGCACCAAATAAGACAGAGAATGTAAATCTGTCTGTTACCTGTGAAAGGAAAGTAAGAAACCAGGAAGGGCTGTAGATGCATCACTTTCATGCATCATTGCTTTTGTGCAAGACAGGCATGCAAATTTAATTTAACACTATGTTAAAGTGCACTTTAAATAAATGCTGACAGGAAAGGATTTAAAAAAAATAGGAAGTAGCCCTCATACATGTTTACACCCTTACAGGTGTTTTAAAGGTGACAAAACACAGTCAAAGGAAATCAATCAGACCCAGTACTCACTTGTTTAGTGTTACATAAATGTTATCATTGCTCCATTAACTCTACACATCAGATTCTTCTAAACCTTCGTGAGTTCTTTCAAGGCTATGAAACTTCTAAGAGCTCGTAACAACAGTGTCTCTTCACATTTTATCCATACATAACACCAGAGCCACGACTCTTAAAAAAATACAAATAAAAACTAGTGTTTGGTGGGCAGCTTGACTGAGACAGACCAGAGGTTAGAGTGAGAGAAAACCAGGTGACGTATTTGAGCTACCCAAATAAGTCCTATTGTGCTCAAATTTATATATGCATGTGTGTGTGTGTGTACATATATATGTATATTCACTAACAGTCAAAAGTCTTTACTTTTATTACTTTCTACATTGTAGATACAAACTGAAGACATCAAATATATGAAGCAAGATATATGGGATTATGTACCAAAGAAAAAAATGGATAAATAACACTAAATATGTCTTATATTGTATCTGTTACAAAACAAAAATGTTACCAGTTCTAACATTCAGCAAGTCAAACGTGCAAAATGTTTTTTGATATGAGGAAATGAAGGCATGTTGTGTGTGTTTATTCATAGGTTCTGCCCTGTTTTGATAGCTGTGGTCACACCAAAGATAAAGTTTATTTCTTCATTTCTGTTTGCATGGTTTTAGCTGCATCAAAGTATGATGAAAACAATGATGGTATTAGTTTAGTTTTTCACACAGTGCTTCTGCAATTTGGCTTAGTTATAACTACACAAGGACAAACAGTAATGTGTAGAGGGTCTTTGCTCTTCTGATGTAGTGCGTCTTGAATGCTCAGCATTCAAGACAGATTAAGATTTTGTGTGACTTTGAACTGTTTGAAACGGTAGATTTATAAAAGTTATTGGTTTGAAATGTGTTGTGAATGCAGTTTATAAGCTGGGTTTTATCAAATGTATGAGTTTTAAAAGATGTACTCACAACTTTAGTGCCAATGGTCTTTGCAGTGATTTTCACGAAACAGGAAACTGTTATTTGTAAAAATATCCACACTGTGGACAGTAATGCTTCAAACCAGCTGTTATCTTTTTCATATTCTAGCATTTGATTTATCCGTACACAGGAGCAACCAAAACTATAACCCTTCAATGCATCTCTATTTCTACCTGCTTTCCTCCAGAAATGGCTGAATACCAGCAGGCCACCCAGATAGTGACAGTCTCCAGCACCCATCAAAACCCTGGGCATTGGAGCACTGGCCTCTGTGATTGCTGTGCTGATATGGGCACTTGTAAGTTAATCTAGCAAACTCTACAAACAGTAGTGATTTTTGCATCAACTGTCTCCTCAGACTTTCATTCAGAGGGTCTTGAGTATCTGACCATCTGAAGTTAGGACTGAAGTCAGCATATAAAACACAGGATGCACAAGCTAGTTGTTGAAAGAGAACTTATTCAACAGTGAAATAAACTTGTGTCTCTGCATAATTTTCCTCTTCTGTCAAGGTTGCTGTGCCCTTTGGTGTTTCCCCTGCATGCAGTGCGATACAGCCAACAAGCACGGCTGGTGTTGCTGCCTCCCACTCTGTGATGTATGCTGCGTGGTGTCCTGCATGCTCCGCCAGTCCATCAGAGACCGCCACGGCATCCCTGTAAGGGCGGAGGGCGAGGGAGGGTCAAGGTTATTTTTGTTAGCCAAGCTAAACTGAGGGGTGAAAGTTATTTTATTTAAATTCTATTTCTTTTTAAAAGATATGCTTTTCCTACAAAAATCAACATAAAAAGAAGCACACTGAGAGTGCAAACTTCCGTTAAGCCAGCTCACTCTGGACAATAATTGAAAAGTGTTTTGTACAGTTTTATATATTCATTTACTTTTTTTATATATTCATATTTTGTTTTCTTTGATTTTTTTAAGAATACATAGTGCAATAAAAATAACACCTTTTGGGTCAACTTGAAAGAAAACCATAGATGTACAATGCAGAAATGAGGTCAGAAGGAAAAAGGTGGATGTAAATTATTTTGGATATTTTGAGTCCCCATATAGCAGTACTATTTCCTAAATGTTGCCAATAAGTAATAAGTAGAATTTTATGAAAATTTGACCTTATTTGACATTGCAGAAAGGTCAGGGGTCCAAAGTAACGGGATATTTACAGTGCCCATATATCATTCCCTATATGCGCACATGTTTTCAATAGGAACAATGACAATGAGAAATATAGTTTTAATAAATAGCCCTGTGTAGCATTATTATCACTTGGAGCATTAGCTCCATTTCATGACCTTGAAGGAGAGGTTGGAGTTGCTGAAGATACGCAGCACGCATATAATGATCATATTTTCAACATTATGAGGCTTTTTAAAAATCTTCAACCATCATTGAGTTGACCTTGAATTCCTTGGTGGATGTAAGCCAAGTTTTGACCCCACTCTACACCCCTGTAAAGTTTTTTTTTTCCTTTATGAGTTATTGTGATGAGCTTTGTGCTTTGCCAACTTGATAAAATTTGGTAACACAGAAAATCGACATACATTTTCTGCACGTTCTTCATGTGTTTAGCAGGCTGTTGTGAAAAATCACTAGCTTATGGCACAAATTGGAAAATTCAGTTATAATTAAGATTTAAATCATCTGCGTACTGGATAGTTTTCGTGAATAGTTGGATGAGGCGTTGCTATGAATTGTGGGATGGCATTTTCTCCTCTCCTTTCATAAAGGATGCTCCAGTCAATTGTTTGCTAAAGGAGGTAATTAAAGAATGATTGAAGCTCTTTTTCCTGAACATTATTACAGCTGACACCCACATTCTTATTTCTCTTCTTAAGTGAAACTGACTATTCAAACATACCCCGCGTGCCTTCATTAAACGCATAGACAGTGTAACGGCAGTTTGTTCAAATCTGTTTTACAGGAAACTACAGCTGTGACAAATTCACTTTTATTAACTCACCCAGCTTCTTATAACAGCATCAAAGAACTACAACTTGACTGCTGGTTCACATTTGCCAAGTGAACACTGAGAGTACTCTAAATCAGGCAAGCATGGGGACTTCACCATGTTTGCCTGATTGTGTTATGTCTTATTCTTCTCTTATTCTTCTCTTCTTCTTCTCCATCCTGCAGGGTTCGTGCTGTGATGACTGGTGTAAAATAATTTGGTGTTACGAGTGTGTCTGGTGCCAGATGCATCGTGAGGTGAAGATCAGGGCCTACATGCAGCCGGCCACCTCAACGGTGGTCACCACTCAAGTTGTCAGTGGATAGGATGTAACCACTTTGGCTCTTGGTTGAGTGAAGATGGCCAACAGTATTTCAAAATTCATTTCAAGTATTTCAAAGTGCTGAAGCTTGTGTAGTTCAATACAATATGTAGAGTCTTTGTTAAAACCAGATGCTTTGAGCTTTGGTAGCGTGTTGGGTATATAATACAACTGAGAGTGTTTGTTTACTCTGGCCAGTAAAATCTGTATAACTTCACATGGTCACTGTTATTGTAATCTTTCCCAAGTTAAATTTAACTTTTGCTGAAATAAAAAGTTGCTTGTATTCACCCATTATATGTTGCTTGTTGTACATTTTTGCTCAGCTGTGGAGACACGTTTCTTCAAACCCTGAATATGTCTTTCGCACCTTGGCAGCTGGGTCTGGCTGGCCAGCTAGTGTCCTCCTCTGCTTAAACTCCTAAAACGATCAAGTGAAAGACTGATTAATCTCCTAAAATGAGGCCTCTTCCTTTGAGGACTTTGTCTCCTTAAGCTGGGCATACACCATGCAAATTTTTCAGTCTCGTTATTCAGCTCCTGCTCAAACTGTACGATTGAATACCAGGGGTTAGAAGTTTGTAGGTCACGTACAGGGTCTCACACTAGTCGGCCCGATGCTCTGATGCGACCTGAGTGCTCACACTGTGCATCCATAACATGAAGGTTATAACACAAAATCTGTCTCTCGCTCTCCCTCTCTCTCTCTCTCTGTCTTTCACTCACACAGACACACACACCACCACCATCAACTTTGCTAGATTGAAAATCATTGACCAGGCAGCTGTAATTCAGCAGCAATGTCCATCCAACTCTTTTCACGGTTGTAGTGGTCGTAATAATTTTGTGAGGCTGGGACTGGACTGGGACAAAAAAGCCCGGGCATTTTGAGACCGGCCCACAAGGAAAAGCCATAAAGCCTTTGAATGAAAACAAATGCTGTTGTGACAGTGATGTACACTATCTTGTTGGTATATATGTATTGATCTAATAAACTTCCCAAAGGAAAAGTACTATAGCTTACTAGGGTATATATTAGACTTAATATTTACTATATACAATAAAGAATTTCTATACATTTTACATCAGATGACCACTTTGGTTGTAAGATTCAGATAATTATTTATTAAAGCTAGACATTTTCAATGAGAATAAGAAAGAAAAGTATTTCTTTGTGCCCCCTTCCCCGGTTATTGCCCTACCTGGGCCCCTGGCAAAACTTTGCTAGACCCGCCCCTGCACAGTTACCAGCTGTCAGCTACGTAAAAAAGGATCCTGGTGTTATTTGTCTCTCAGAAACAGTTCATAACTTCCCTTCAGCTTATTCATGTCACCTAAAAGGTAAACCTGTTACATCTAAATACAGAACTTTAAAGTTCTACCTCATCGGCTGTAATTGGTCTAGCTCAGAGTCCATCATGACCAATTGGCCAATCCAATGCATTTCATTGTTTATACCGTTATAAAAACAACAACAACAAACAAACCAAAAATACGTCGGCCCATAAAAACGAAAAATCACCATCCACCGGTGGTGTACCTGTATACAGGTAAGACCATTTAAACGATGTTAGGAAAGAAATATTAGCTTCTGCCATGACTGATGAAGTTACTAGTTAATAAAGTTTCCAGTAAAGTGATTAATCGCAGCCACAGATTGACAGTAAATATCTCGATTAGCTTCAATGCATCTGTTATAAATATGTGCAAGTTTCAGTGCTTTGTTTAAACTGTATGATACTTATACTGACCCAGGGTCAGTGTAAAATACAATCCTAGCTGTGTGAACAAAGCCTGGCTCCTTTAATCCTGCATGACAAACCTCAGGATGCAGGTTATTATGACTCTTTCCTGCTGGCACACCTGTCACACCTGAGAGTCAGCTAGAAACTTACAGTGACGTGGACATCATGCAAAGACTGCCAGACTCTGTAATACTGTAAATGATCAGTGATTCAGGTTAACACTAAACTTTAAACGGTACCTCTGTGTCTCTGTGTGTGCTGAACATCTAGGATTGACTCAGGCTGCATTGACTGTGGGACTTTTCTGTGTTAAAAGCAAGTTGAAGACAGCTCAGAAACATTTGAAGATTATAATTTAGCATTATGGCTGCTGGTGGTGTGTAAAGCTTCTACTCAGCTGTATTTTTGTTACTAATTTATGTTTGTTGTTGTTTAACACAGATTTCAGAAGAGCAAAGATGAGCACTGTTGCTTAATCCTTAATAGTTTAACTGGATTGGAAATCAAAAAAATCCTGATTCTTCTTCCACAGAAGTTTCATTTGTCAGTGTGGGACTGCTGAGTCACCTGAAGAACTCATTCATTCTCCACGATGTTCATTTACAGAAATGTTTCACAGAAACTGATTCCTCCCAAAGGGTGAACTAGTGTGTTTCCATAGATTACCTCTGTATGAATGTACTTCTTAAATGAAGGCAAGTGTTTGTCCTTTTTTATTCCTCAGGTACAGTACATGATATTCAGGGCAGGTGGTCATCACTGGGGGAAGACAAGATGCAGACGTACTTCCAAGAGGGAGCTGCAGTGAGGACACAGCCTGGTCACTGAGGTCAGAGGTCAGAATCTGAAACAGCTCAGGTTTATATTCTAGGGGTTATAAAAAAATTGAAATGTATTTATAAAGAAACCTTTAAATAATATTTCAAATAATAGTCATAATTATGATTATTATTAGAAATATCAAACATTTAAGTGGATTTTCTGTTACACGTATTGTCTTAGCCCTGCGATAACTGGCAGCCTGTCCTGTCTTTGTCCTGTATCAGCTGGGATAGGCTTCATCCTCCCGCGACCTTGAATTGGATACATGAATTATATTGAATTGTATTCCAATTATGTAATCTGATCATTTACAAACTCAAGGTATCTAATCAAAATGTAAGTAATAATGTTAAAAATGGGAAAGCAGAAATAAGTGTGACATGAATGTAAATGTGTGAGCTGACATAGAGGACAGCTACATGTAGTCTGAAAAACCTTTGTTGTCAAGTTTGCAGGTCTATCACGAGACATTCTTACATAGAAGAGACTGTTAAAGTCTCTAACTCAGTGAAGCATTATTGGTCCAGTCTGTTTGGATAAATATAGTAAGTTGATGTTTGTCCATTTATTGACACATTTTCTTAAGTGCTTATCCAGTTCAGGTTCACAGTGGAGCTGCAGCTGGATATGTTCAGTAAAGAAACCTTACAAAAGTTAACATAAACCTGCATCTCTGTACGTTGTTGTCCACAGGATGAGAAAATCAAACTGGAAGACTGTGGAACATGTTAATAAATGTTTATGCCTGTGTCTTTCACAGGAGGCGCTGAAAGGTTTCCCTAATAGTTCCTGGTGAATCAAAGCAGAACCATAAAGGTTGCTGGACTGCATCATGGCCTTACCCCTGAGCAGTCGTCCTGTTAAAGGAGGAACCAGTTAGAAGCTGTTTTCAAAGTAGCTGAGCAGATTTCATCTCAAGTAAGCGATTAACTGTTTGTTCGTTTGTTCTGCCACTTAAAGAGCATTTAAGGACGTCTTTTGAGTGTTTAGTTGAATTAATTCTACTGGCTCTCATGGTCATTTGTGATTATGGACATATTTTTCATGTTCATCCAGCTATTTAGTAAATTCTATCTATTTAGTAATATCTGTTAGCTATAAGATATAATATAAATATAAAAATATCTAAATATCTCCTGCCCTTTATATTTTAACGATGTAAGACCAGACGTCTGTTATCGTATTACATAAGCATTCCTCACATATCAATGAGATGCTGTACAGTACAATCCTACTGACACAGCAGAGGGATAACGACGTCTATTCAACATCGTTACACGACACATTCGAGCTGCATGATGCAGACAAAGTGACTAAATCATCTTTTTGTGGTTTATTGTCTTCAAACCAGCAGACAAAGCTGATGGCAGAAGATGTTTGGAGAAGAACTTCAGGCCGTGGACTGACAAGGTATTTTTTTCTTGTTATCAAAAGACATTTGGAGTGACGGCTTCTACAACTGGTTGTGCTGAAGTAAAGCTTACAGTCTAAGAAGTCACAGTGTTGATATTCAGCACAAAGACAAAAGCTCACTTGTTTGAATTTATTTACAATCATAGTTTTTATAAATTCTGACTGTAAACAGCTTTTACAGCTTTGATATTGTTTGACACTCGATATCAGATGATGGTATTTAATTTAAAGGTTTCTATGTCCCAATGAGCCATTTACACTGACCAGTGTCAGTTTGACTGTAACACATTCATTATTTAGATCCAACATTTCTAAGAGAAATAACTGAATGTAAAAATGGCAGCACTCAGGTCAGGTTTATAGAGATATATGCATGCATTATGAAATTTATGTATCCCAGATCATTTTTATTCATCTAGTCATGGCAGAACCACCCCTTCCTCCCAAGTTAACTGCAACCCAAAAGAACTAGTGGGGCTATTTACACACTCACAACCAGTGTGGGGTAAAAAGAGCCATCAAAAACCTGTCAGCCTGCACAGCTACAGATGTGCTAAAAGCTAAAAGAGTTAGAAGCTCTGCTTATGAGAACCCTTGGAGAAACTTTCTAAGCCTAACAGGGGACAGGTACTCCTGCCCAAATAACATGATATAACCCCACATACAGCCCAGACATAAAGTGAACCAAGTCATTTAGTTAAAGACAGCATGGGAGCAAATGCATGTAACCAGCCTGCACCAACCTGATATTTCTTCCTCCTGAATTAAATGAATGAATGGATGAAAGTTAAATGACTACAAACCTAAAGCCACTAGTTCCCACACTGGAGTTCCCCGACACTGTGTTAACTGTACTGAGCTTGTATCAACAGTTGTAACAGGCTAAGCTACCTGAGACACTGCATTGAACGATTGTTTCTATCTTAATGGTTTCAGCTCATATGTTCTTTTTCCTTTCTGTAGATCAAAGCAGCTCGTGCTCCTTCTGCTTCCATTTTGATGGCAAGAAGAAGAAAAAGAAGAAGAATGCTTCAGCGAAGTGCCGTTCATGGTCTCAGTGGACAGTCATGGTCACACACTGCATGTGGTTTTAAAAGCAACATGTCTGTTCACCACAACAATCGAGATGTGTAATATCAGTGCAGCTACGGTTTGTTCTTGAACATCAGTTCTGTTTTCTACTTTGACCACTTAGACCAAAAAAGTGTTGTTTTCAGATTCTTTCTTTTAAATTTGTAAAGCACCTGTTCATTTTTTATTACAATTAGTTTCACATAAATAGTAGTGTTTCCTTTATGGTCTTTTAATGCTTACACTAGACTGTACACGTCTACATTAGAGACATTTCTGTTACCTATTTATGAGACTGGGCTGCTTGACTACAATTTGGAAATGGATGCAAAATCGTGCTATTGTTTGTTATTTAATATGATTCAATTCAATTCAATTCAATAAAACTTTATTGATCCTGAAGGTTGACCCCAAGGGAAATTTGGGTTAAGGCCAACACAGGACGTGTCTGACTAAGCAAAGATTAATCTGATCCCATTTCTACCTGTCTCTACTGTTTCAACTGTAATTGTCAGGATATATATTTATTCCAGCTCTCATAGGGCAAAGGAATGACTCAGACGTGTCAAATGTTCTTTGATTTGATACACAATTTGAAGTTCACAATTTTCTTACAAATAAAACTATAATGACAAACATGAACAGCTGTGGTTATTTCTGAGACATGATTTTTTTGAATGTGTTCATATTTAGACATTTGTATGCTGAAACTGTAATGGTGAACCTGAGGTGATGGTCAACACAAGACAAATATATATAAATCTAAAACAATACTGAAGTAATGTCTTTACCCTCTGCAGCGTGTGGACGCTGTACACACAATCACCTTAATCACTGTAGTAAACGTGCACCGCTAGCTCACGTGACTGACTGTCTCCATGGTTACATCGTATATTATTAGCTATGTAAACAGCTTCCAAAGATACCGCCATAGCTCTTTGCAGCTGTAACACTTTCATGCTTTACAAATCATTTTACGTTTTTGATAGTTATGAAGACAGAATATGTTTTTAAAGTCATGCTAGGCTGTTGCTATGGTGGTTGCTGTGGACTAGGGTGGACCGCGCTCCGATTCCTGTTATTAGCTGTCCGCCGTAGGAAGGCTGCGTTCCGTTTAGAAGTAGCGACAGTCTGCCGTAACTCGAACTCAAACCCCGCTTTGTTCTTTAATTAAAGGGCTTTTACAGCCGTTCATGACACACACGCACACACATAAAACACTTTGCCTCACCATGACAATGCAACTTTACTAAAACCTTTAAAGTATCTGATATAGGATAGAAAAATGAAGCAACCAGAGATTTAATGATGAAGACTCTGGGTTCTGTAGTTCACATTTTACAGTCCTGAATGACTCACTGCACATCCATATAATTTATTGAAGTGGAGTTTAGAATGCACTTTACATTTAGACTGTTGCTGTTTAATTTTTTACATTGTTACTGTGTTATGTCATGAATAAGGTTCACCTGCTGGGGGTTTGATGGATCAGCTGGACAATACAGTCAAAGACAGACTTCATTCATCATATGCAAGAATCCTAGTTGGATTTTTGTTTTCACTCATATTTTTGAACCAAATATTGAGAACAATTCTGACAGACTGGATACCTGGTCAGGGTGTACGTTACCTTGTACTCAAGCATCCCAGGACAGAGCCCTGCCCCACCATGAGCCTGGGTGGATACGTGGTTATAATAAAAAATGACTGATACTGAATATGAATATTTCATGAAAATCAAATTATAATATGAATTCCTAGGTGTTTGTTATATCCAGCAAGAGATTGATTACATATGTCTGAATTGTTAACCCTAACCCTAGCTCAACAGACCACAATGCCCTGGACTGTCACTATTATTACATGCTGTGAACATAAGTAGCTTTGATCACAGTTTATGTTGTAAAAGAGAAGGAATATTGAAAAAAAGATCAACATTGTGATGTTATTTCTTCCAAACTGACCAGAAACATGCTTGTCAGACTCTCACAGCACAGGATCAGACTCACTGTGCATGACGGCTCAGGCCAATAATGTTTGTTAGATTGTCAGTTGTTTAGTGCTTCTGTACAGTTATGGTCACCATCTCTATTTCAGTATAATTAATATGCACAAAACACTAAAAGTTGATTGTCTTCCAATATTCTAACATAGTTAGAAAACTTTGACTTTGTAAGTACATATTGTTACAGTCCTAATGCCAATATGATTCTTCATAACTCCTGCTTTGAAATACTGAGCTTTAAAATTGACCTGATGAAAGATAATTTACAGTGGCAGTCTGTCAGGATAATTCTGACTGTAAGATCACTGTATTAATCTGAATCCTTCTGAAATGTGCAGTGAATGAATGCTGATAAAACTCACTGTGGGAAAGCTGTTAATAAAATGAATCTGTGACACATGCAACACATTCACAGAGGAAGAGGACACAAAGGGAGGACACGCAGAGGCTGTGTTAAAGTCAGAAATCCAAATCTTTAGTCAAAAACAGGCGGCGGTTACAAACAGGAAGACAAGCAGTCCATCAAACAGTCTACAGGGTCAAACATACAGAGAATTCAAACAGCAGTAAAAAATAACTGGACAATGAAGAACTTAAAGCAATGTGTGACACAATAAAAGGAAGAAGTGCAGTATATTCACTGAATTACAAAATTACAAAAGAGAAAAAGAGAAAAAGAGAAAAACGACGATTTCTAAGGTTTGTTTTCTAAATGCAGGCAGAGTGTGGCTGGTAAAGATGGAAACATACAGAATGTAAACTGTGTGCGTTTGGTGAACTTTGTTAGTAACAAATGAAGTAAAAGAAACAACCCAAAACAGACAAAACACAGAAAGAGGCTCTCAGTATTCATTAATAATTAGAAAGCATCTAAACATTCTGGTCTTGGATTTGTACAGTCTTAGTTCTGATTATAATCATCATGACCAATGGCGAGGTCCTGAGGTGGGCGGGGCTGTCTCTGGTGATGTCACCATGAAGGAACAGCATCTGGCACATGTTGGTGAAACAGCCCAGTACTGGTTTAGTTTCCTCTCCAGCTGTTTGACATTTGACACTTCAACATTAAGGGGAAGAAGAAGAAACAGTGTTAGGTCAGGTGACCACATGGTTTCTAAAAAAAACTGACAGGAAGTAACCAGGCCGTTAGAAATGGATATCATGTGTTTAGGTAACTCTACTTACCAAAAGCAAAGCTGCTGAATGTTGCAGGAACTGCTCATGTGTGGTGGTCATTCAGTGCTGCTCCGGCAGGTTAGACAGTCCAAGACTGATATCCTGCCCATCTGAGAGTTTGAAAACACACATGCAAAAATGTAATTGTATTACAGTCAAAGTTGGATGTTCGTTTTTGTCCTTTAAAAATGTTTGTGTATTTGAAAGCACTAACATTTAAGGAGGACTCGGATCGTCTCTCTCTAAGAGTATCTCCTTTAAAGGGGAGACAAGTGTATCCACTGATCCACGCCACTTTACCTGGATGATGACTCCTCTCTCCCTCACCCAGAAACACTCCTAAAATAACCAAGCAAATAAATAATACCGAAGATTTACTCACATTACAAAACCATCAACATCAAACATCTCCCTTTGATTCCATTCCTCCATTCCTGCTAAACATCAGGCAACAAATGTCCCAGTAAATCACAGTAAAATGTAAAGCACATATTTTCTCTGCTTTGTCTAACCTCTGCAGAGCCTCTGTCAAGAAAAACATATCTGTAAGCATAAAACAAATATACATTTCTTAACACTGCACTGGACAAACCTCGGTCAGTTGATTTCCTCTGTGCAGTGCAGACGAGCATCAGTCTGCAAGTCAAGGTGGTGAGATGGACTCGTGCCCTTGGTGACTCTGCTAGTTCTTCTGAGGAAACACCACCGTCTCTCCACACCGTCACCATCTGTGAGCACAAACTGCCGCTCTGCTCTGCCAGCATGTAGGAAATCAGATATCACACACACAAGGGTGAAGAAACATTAGAGCTCAACTTTGGATACTTTAGATCTAAACAGATCAAAGTAGCTCTTAGTCTCAGCAATCAGACAAACAATGATACAATACTGATTCTGTATGAATACAATATGGTATTTTCAACATACGTGTCAAATTAATGTATTAAAACTAATACAGATATATGTATATATATATTTGATAAATTAGTTTGCTAAATTAGAATAACATATATATATATATATATATATATATATATATATATATATATATATATATATATATATATATATATATATATATATATATATTTTTTTTTTCATTTAACAATTGCAACTGAAAGAAATTAAATATTGAACAAAAATATATTGCCACATTCTGCATTCTCAAATACAAATTTCACAAAGTAAATTTTTGATTAACAGAAAAAACATGAATTACAAAAAATAATTGTATATTATTAAAATATTATGCAACCATGACCAAAGTCAGAATCATCATTACAGTATTGTGGACTTACTGCTTGCCTAATAGTGATAAACTTCAGGGGAGATCATGATGACAGAAAACTGTAAACAACACTCTGAAGTGTCAAGCTTCTTTTCTTGTTTCTGTGACCTCAGCATGCTGACAGACTTGAAGTTGCTAAAGATTTTAAAAAGTGATAATTATAGGGAAGAAACTTCTCTTTTTCATCCGTTTAATCAAACATTTGATGCCTCAGCTGTCTCAGTCCTAAAGCATTCTGCAACTACAACTAACCTGAGGAGGCTTGGATTTGGCTGCAGGTGCCCCTGTACATCCTTCTCAGCAGCACACATGTGGGTACCATTTAATCACACTTCGTCCTGAGCTTTGCTTCATCACAAGACTAAAGGTGGCATCCCATGTCACAGTCTTATCATCATCCAATTGGAGAAGAAACATTTACAGGTCTCCTGGTTTTGTTTTCTGATCCTGCAAAAAGACTGAGGACAACAAAGCCCAGAGAACAAGAGATACACAACATCCAACATTCAGACTCAACAGCCTCCATAAATGAAGAGCACCAGGTTGGTCCAGTTATACTAGATATAAGCATGCTTCACATTACTGTGTATGAATAATAATGAGGAGGTAAACTTTGAAGATGCAGAGCATGATGTCCCATCATCAGACTGCAAACAAATATCCACCAGGCTTCTTTGTTGGCAGAGGTGATGATTCTCCCATCAGGGATCAGTAGAGTGTATTAACCTGTGGTATAAGCAGCAGTCACTGAAATGTTACTGTTTCAGATAAGAAATCTAGCACATAAAAGCCAGGGTGGGAGGGATCTCTGCAAAGTGACTTACCTCTGCAAGTGTAAGGCTGTTCCTCCAGCCTCAACAAAAATCTGACTCTCCGGTCACAGACAAACAAAAAACTCCAGCTGGGAGATAGAAAACGCTGTCTGGGTCTTGCTGGATGTTGCTGGTCAGAGTCCACACATTAGCGGAGTGCTTCTTGGTCCCACTGACCCATGTGGACAGCGACTGTGGAGAACTGTTCTGGAAAACAGAAAAGAGAATTAAAATGACAAAAAGCCAAATTTCCACAAAGACTCTCTTAGAATCAGCAATCAGAAAATCATTGGTTCATATTACAATTAAATATGAACAGGCTCCTTAAATGTAAGCAGTTAAGATCTGATTTGATTTACATCCTTCACACAGCACATTTGTCCAGGCTGTCAGGTAAACATAGAATTAATCTCAGGTAACATGACTCAGAGTAGAGATTCAGTAAGAAAGATTGCCAGCTCTAATATTATTACCACACCAACAGCTCAGATTTCTAGAACTATTTAAACAAATGTCTTCTGAATATTCAATTCATGTTCACAGTGGGAGGGTGGGGGTGGTATCATGGAATTATGTAAATAAAGTCTGCAACACAGAAAGAGCTGTGATCAAGCTATTTATTACTGCGCGCAGGAGAGCCAACACACATCAAACATCACAGTTCACAGTCATGTCAGCTCTGCCACAGAAGTGGTGCTCCCACTCCTTTATGAATTCCAAGAAAGAGGGAGGACGTTACAAACTGATCCTACCACACTTCACACGCCTCGCTATGAAACCTAACGGATCAATGGTTAAGCTGTTTTGTGCCCTTGGCGTTATCAGCACCTGTAAAGGGAGTTGTTTTCTCAAACTGCTGACGCTGAAGTAAGTTCATCTAGTTTTAGAAACTTTCACTGAACAGTCTATAACAGTGTCACAACTAAGCATATGCATAAGCACTTAAATACTTTAAATTAGAATAATAGAAAATTTCTATTACAGGAGCCAGAGCCTGTCCCAGTAGTCATAGGTAGAGCACACCTGGACAGGTACCAGTCTGTCAGAGGACTAACAGAGAGACAGACATCAGAGTAACAAATCGATTTAAAATTAATGTAAGCTTGCTACAGCTGTATGTATGAACATGTGTTTCTGTGCTCACAGTCCACCTCTCAGGAACCTGCAGTTCATTTTAAGTCTCCTTTAAACAGACCTCACAAAAGGCTGATGTGGCTGGATCAGTAGTCTGATTTAAGTACGATGCCTTTGGCCAGGGATTAATCTGGCGCATCGCTTCACTGCAGTCTTACATATTATCCCCACACCTGAATAAAAAATATTGATATTTACAAATAACAGATTCAGCTGATGCAGCCTGACTCAATCTGATTCCAGATGTTCAGCACACACAGAAACACAGAGGGACTGTTTAAAGTTTAGTGTTAACCTGAGTCACTGATCATTTACAGTATTACAGAGTCTGGCAGTCTTTGCATGATGTCCACGTCACTGTAAGCTTCTAGCTGACTCTCAGGTGTGCCTGGTGTGCCAGCAGGAAAGAGTCATAATAACCTGCATCCTGAGGTTTGTCATGCAGGATTAAAGGAGCCAGGCTTTGTTCACACAGCTAGGATTGTATTTTACACTGACCCTGGGTCAGTATAAGTATCATACAGTTTAAACGAAGCACTGAAACTTGCACATATTTATAACAGATGCACTGAAGCTAATCGGGATATTTACTGTCAATCTGTGGCTGCGATTAATCACTTTACTGGAAACTTTATTAACTAGTAACTTCATCAGTCATGACAGAAGCTAATATTTCTGTCCTAACATCGTTTAAACAGTAACAGCTTTACTACAATATAAGCTAACGTTTACACCCTAACTTTAAGCTAGCACCATAAAGACGGTAAAACACGTAATAATATCTACAAATGCATCTTAAAGCTGTTATATTAGCACTCGGTGTATTACTAACATAACCACATTAACATTATTGACACTCGCTGACTTTTAATAGTCATTCTATACAGTGTTGGGGAGTAACGGAATACATGTACCGCCGTTACGTATTTAGAATACAAAATATGAGTAACTGTATTCCGTTACAGTTACCGTTTAAAAAGGTGGTATTCAGAATACAGTTACTTTGGTGAAATAAATGGAATACACGGCGGTACTTCCTTGTTTCATATTGTCGCGGGTCAGGATTGTTTGGGTTTGTTTGACAGCTACGCTCTGTTGTTCCAGGCGGCAGCGTTACGGTTGCCATGGTTACAGGGTGACGCTCTCTCTCTCTGCGTGTTTCCTGGGTGAGAGAGCGCATTTTTGTTGTTGTTGTTGTGCTAAGCTAAAAGGCAGAATGCTACAGGCATAGCTCTAAAGCATGTAGCCTGATGGGCAGTGTAGTCCGTGCTGCAGGGAGAATGGACTGCCATACACGTTATGTGTCTGTGAGCGAGGGAGGGAGAGAAAGAAAAAGTCCGAGCTGTCACGGAGCAAAAACGGGAGCTGGAAGCATGTAAATATAATAATAACCACTGCAGCCAAGAAGAGTGCCTGAGGAGCCCATTTGTAAGTAAGCTATTAAGACTCAACTGTACACTGTGTTCGTGTTTTCCTCCGGAAACAATAAGTTCCGTTGGAGCAGCCTTTCAACGCTCTCTCTGTCTCCGCAAGCAAAGTTGACCCAGACAACAAAGTAAAGCTAGTTTTCGCTACCAGCCCGACACGAACCCGACGTATTAGCCAGAGGTCCCTTTACTACGTTTCGGACCTTCAGTAACAGTAATAAATCACAGCAATAGTACTGTAACGATGGTTAAATGTTATTTTACAGTGACATGTTGGTTATCTCTGCACACTGTTGTTATTTCTTTAAGATACATGTTTGGTTGTGCTGCAGGAAGGGGAGGGGGGTCTGTGTGGTTGTGTGTGACTGTGCGGGGCTGAAGTGAGGTGTTGTATGAGAGCACTCTCCCGGAGTTAACGGCCTGTTTGCCTGTCACCGAATAAACGGACAAACTGAGACCAAAACGTCTGGTTCTTGAGAACGTTACACTGGTGTCAGAAGTGACGAACGATCACCTAAAACGCCCGACACCCTGTTGCTGGCGACGCTGACCGTCACGAGACACGAGGATGTTGCCGGACAAGATTAAGAGGGAGACGGAGGAGAGGGAGGTTCGTCCGCGCTCGCCTGCCCATAGAGTGAGGGAGACGGCGCTGCGGCTGTCTGCTGAGGCTGGATTTTACCCAGGTTTGACTAGGCTCGGGACATTTTTCGCACCGTGGCCGCGATTCGGTGGGGGAGTCGACCTCGCTTGGCGCGCCGTCACGTGATGTAAACAAACATGGCGGCGCCCAGCAAGCTGCCGCGAACATAAAAACGCCTAAGTTCAGCGGCAAGACGCCATGGGAAGTGTTTATTGCACAGTTTGAGCTGTTAGCTGTTGCAGCTGGCTGGTCTGAGGAACATAAAGCTCTCCAATTGGCTTTGTGCCTGTGTGAGGATGCAGCTGCATGCCTGCTGCTGCTGACCGAGGAGCAAAGGGGAGATTATAATGCTCTGGTTGGGGCACTTCAGAGGCGTTTCGGGCAGTATAACCAACCGGTGCTGCTGAGGTCGGAGTTCCACAACAGGCGAGATTGCCAGGAGAGCCCCTTCGCATTTTGGCCCATGAAGTCGAGTGTCTTTGCCGGAGGGCGTATGACAGCATGCCACCATCAGTGCAGGCGGAGTTAGCTCGGGACCAGTTCCTGCAGGCCCTGAGCCCTAAAGAGCTCCGTATGCAGACTCAGCTTGCTCGACCGCCACGCTCAGTGTGGCCCTGGAGCTAGCGTTGAGAGGGAGATGCTTGCAGGATCCTCTGGGGCGCTGATGACACGCATGTGGTGAGGGCTATGTCAGCACCTGCGGAGCAGCTGGAGATGCCGGCGGGCCCGTGCAGTTTGGTTCAGACAGCTTCTCTGCAGTCGCCTTCCCCTCGGGCTGGCCCCGCCCCGACCACGGAGCTGCTGGGGATGTGGACAAGTCGGGCACCTCATCGGGCAGTGCCCCAAGCTTGCAGCGGTTCAGGGAACGCCTACGGGCCCGTGTAGGTGGGAGTACACGGGCCAGGGAGAACGACATCCCACACCACCGCCATTTCCACCCAGTGCGGTCATCGCTGTGGGCTGGACCCAGGTTGGCGACTTTGCCATGTTCCAGTGATGATTGCGGGGTTTCCTGTACGGCCCTTCTGGACACGGGGTCCAATGCAACGCTGGTCCGACCCGATGTCGTCCCAACCGGAGCTGCTGTGCAACCGACTAATGTGCGACTTAAGACTGTGACCGGGGATCTGGCCCCAATTAGAGGGAGGGGAGTGTTCCAGTTTAAGGTGGGGACCTCGGTGTGCCTTATGCTGCCTGGGTGGCTGACGTGCAGGACGCCTGCATCCTTGGGCTGGATTTTTGCGAGCCATTGGTGGTGTACTGGACTTGGGCAAAGGCTTCCTCATACTCCCTGATGGGAAGAAGGTGCAGCTTATTCCTCCCCCGGTCTGCCCAGCATCTGCCGCAGCATCCACCTCCACCTCAGAGACCCCTGCAGACCCGCCAGCAGAACAGCAAGCGGGGGAGGAGGAGAGGCTCTCAGCAGTGAGGAGCATCTGGTCAAAGAACTGTGAGGGGCTGACTCCACAGCAGCAAGAGAGTCTATGGCAGGTACTAAGAGAGTTTAGTGACATTTTTGCCCTGAAAGAAAGTGATGTTGGCTTGACACACTTGGTAGAGCACGTCATTGAGACCGGGGATGCCCAGCCTATTAAAGTGCGCCCCCGCCACCTGCCCCTGGCTCATCAGGAGGCTGCTGACAGAGAGTTGTGTGAAATGATGAAGGCGGGCATCATAGAGCCATCTGATAGCCCATGGGCCTCCGCTGTAGTGATGGTGCCTAAGAAAAACAGCCCAAGGATGCGTTTCTGTGTGGACTACAGACCACTCAACAAAGTGACAAAAAAGGACTCTTACCCCCTTCCCAGGATTGACGAGTCTCTCGATTTAGTAGCCGGATCCTCCTGGTTCTCCACCCTTGACCTGCGGAGTGGCTACTGGCAGGTGCCACTGTCCCTGAGTCCAGACCGAAGACAGCCTTCTGCACCAACAGGGGACTATGGCAGTTCAAAGTCCTGAGCTTTGGTCTTTGTAACGCTCCTGCTACCTTTGAGAGGCTGATGGACAGCGTGCTGGCTGGTGTCCCACGCCAACGGTGTCTGGTCTACCTGGATGACCTTCTAGTACACGGGAGCTCCTTTGATGCTGCCCTGGATGCCCTGAGACAAGTGTTGGGGAGGGTGGCGGCTGCAGGCCTGAAACTGCACCCCGACAAGTGCCACTTCATGAGGAGGGAGGTGGAGTTTCTGGGCCACAAGCTGGGTCAGGAGGGCATCGGCACTTTGGAGGAGAAAATTCACACCATTACTGAGTGGCCCACACCAGCGGACCAGAAACAGCTCAAAAGCTTCCTAGGACTGGCGTCTTATTACAGGAGGTTTGTGAAGGGCTTTTCCTCTATAGCTGCACCACTCTTCCGCCTGCTGCAGAAGGACCGTGACTTCATCTGGACCCAGGACTGTCAGCAGGCATTCAACACCCTCCGCAGATCACTGACAGAGTCCCAGTCCTCGCCCCCTGACCCCACCCTGCCTTTTGTCCTGGACACTGGACGCAAGCAATGTGGGGCTGGGAGCTGTGTTGTCGCAGGTTGGGCCGGAAGGTGAGAAGGTGGTGGCGCACTTCAGCCGGGTCCTGAACAGGAGTGAGCGGCGCTACTGTGTCACACGACGAGAGCTGCTGGCCGTGGTGGCAGGGGTGAGACACTTTAAGTACTACCTGTGTGGCACATCATTTGTTATCAGAACTGATCATGCCGCCCTCCAGTGGCTAATGTCTTTCAGGGAGCCAGAGGGACAGGTAGCTCGCTGGCTGGAAGAGCTCCAAGCCTTCAATTTCACTGTGGAGCACAGAGCAGGGACGCACCATTCTAACGCATGAGACGCCCTCTCTCGCCGCCCATGTGCTGCAGCTGGCTGCCGTTACTGTGAGAAGCGAGAGGAGACAGAGCGGGAACTCACAACAATGGATGGAGCAACACAGCTCACCTGCAGGGCTCTTCTGGTGGTGGATGCAGCGGAGTGGAGGGGACGGCAGGAACAAGACACTGACCTGCTGCCAGTCCTGCAGTGGCTGGAGAGGGAGGAGGCGACCCCTTTGGGATGAGGTCACTGGGTTTTCCATCTGTACCAGGGGCTGTGGGCCAAGTTTACAGCTCTCAGGCTGAAGGAGGGGTGTTGGGCGTGCCTGGAAGGATCCTGCCACAGGGAGGAGAGGTGGCAGGTTGTGGTGCCAAGGTCGCTGAGGTCAGCTGTGCTGGAAGCCTGCCATGGGAGCACTGGCTCCGGCCACTT
Organism: Oreochromis aureus; assembly: GCF_013358895.1. Classification (NCBI taxonomy): domain Eukaryota; kingdom Metazoa; phylum Chordata; class Actinopteri; order Cichliformes; family Cichlidae; genus Oreochromis; species Oreochromis aureus. The sequence continues at coordinate 20,977,348 of NC_052944.1, read as the reverse complement.
TGGGGTGTCCAAGACCCTCCGCCGCCTCCGCCAGGGCTACTACTGGGGTCAGCAGCGGAGGGATGTGGAAGACTTTGCCGCAGCTGTGATGCATGTTCCTCGCACAAAGGGCCACAGGACCAGTCCGGGCTCAGCTTCAGCAGCAACCAGCTGGAGCTCCAATGGCAGTAGCGAGTAGCTGTGGACGTCATGGGCCCATTTCCTCGTACAGACAGGGGAAACCGCTATGTCCTTGTGGCCATGGACTATTTTACCAAGTGGCCGGAAGCATATGCCATCCCAGATCAGGAGGCTGAGACTGTCGCTGATGTATTAGTGGAGGGATGTTCAGCCGCTTTGGAACAGCAGAGACCCTCCACAGTGACCAGGGGCGTAACTTTGAGTCCAAGGTATTTGCTGCCATGTGCGAACGCCTGGGGATTAAGAAGACCCGCACCACCCCACTTCACCCCCAAAGCGATGGACTGGTGGAAAGGTTTAACAGGACGCTGGCCCAGCAGCTAGCCATCCTTACCTCAGAACACCAACAGGACTGGGACTACCATCTTCCCCTTATCCTCATGGCCTACAGGTCGGCAGTGCAAGACTCCACCCAATGTACACCTGCCCTGCTCATGTTAGGGAGAGAGCTGAGAACTCCCGCAGAATTGGCTTTTGGGAAGCCCCCGGACGCGCCAGAGGCACCGCCAGGCCGGGACTACGCAAGGAGGCTGCAGGACCGGCTGGATTCTGCACATTCCACGCCTGGGAGCAGCTGGCGAAGGCAGGCCTGCGCCAAAAGAGGAATTATGACATCACCACTAAGGGGAGGCACTTCCGTGCTGGGGAGCTGGTGTGGGTCTACAGCCCAAAGAGAAAGAAAGGACGGTGTCCTAAACTGGATAGCAGCTGGGTGGGGCCCTGCAGTGTCCTGGAGCGAGTGGGGGAAGTTGTTTACAGGGTGCAGTTGCCTCCTAGAGGGAGGAAAGTGGCGCTGCACAGAGACCGGATGGCCCCCTATAGAGGGCAGTCCCTCCCCTCCTTCCCTGAGGGACGTGTACAGAGTTCCCATGACCCTGCACAGAGGGACCCCGGCCGGAGCTGCGTGCCCCTCCTCGGACTCTCCACCTCAAAGCCCCAAGCTCCGTGTACACCCCTGGGGCTCAGGAGGTCAAGGAGGAACGAGGCTACCACCCCGCCTCAGAGACTGTGTTGTTCCCTCGGGACGAGGAACTTATTGCTGGGGGGGCAGTGTAACGATGGTTAAATGTTATTTTACAGTGACATGTTGGTTATCTCTGCACACTGTTGTTATTTCTTTAAGATACATGTTTGGTTGTGCTGCAGGAAGGGGAGGGGGGTCTGTGTGGTTGTGTGTGACTGTGCGGGGCTGAAGTGAGGTGTTGTATGAGAGCACTCTCCCGGAGTTAACGGCCTGTTTGCCTGTCACCGAATAAACGGACAAACTGAGACCAAAACGTCTGGTTCTTGAGAACGTTACAGTACATTCACGTAGTTGTAAACAGCACGATAATATATTAAGTATTCCATAGTATTCAGAATACGTTACTCTCATTGAGTAACGTAACGGAATACGTTACAGAATACATTTTGGGGCATGTATTCAGTATTCTGTAGTGGAATACATTTTAAAAGTAACCTTCCCAACACTGATTCTATAAATGCTGCCCGTTTAAATGGCCTTACCTGTAAACACTGCTGTATCCACCGGATTCCAGCCAGAGTGGATTCTGGAGTCTTCCCACGCTCCTGTTAGTGATCCTCCATCTGGATGGATGATAACAACCTTCTGAACAATCTAGCAGGTGGATGGCCCATATCTATGGGACTGATTTCTGCTAATAACGCCCATTGTATGGACTGATAACAGCCGAAGCGGGTGAATAAAGTCACCGTGTCGCTAGCTGTGCCATTACCCAGCATACATCACTCCCTCCATAAATGCAATAAACGATACAAAAGTAATGGCCTATAATTAATTTATCTGCTGTATCTGCTGTTTCTCAGGTAGTTGTTTACATTATATAATATATTGTGTTCAGTACACGTCACTACAATGTGATTTCGGAAATGTATAAATATACGAACAACAGGCTCTTCCGCGGCAGTCTCTTGTCGTCAATAAACAACGTTTAGGGTATTCAACAGGAGGACCCTGCACGTCAATTCTCGACGCGAGGGGGGTACCCTGCGCGTCGATAAGTGAAGCAGAGGGAGCCTGACCATGCGTCACACATTTGACGAGTTGGGAGTGAGAACGTGTTGGTTTTTCCACACCCCTTTATTTAGTTATTTAGATCAGACATTCTGCACAGCCGACTCACTCTAGAGCTCAGATCTCTGCTGCCTTTTTTCCAACATGGCCTTCTCTTTGTTTGCTTAGGTTTTGTTTGTTTGATTTGCCTATTATTCAAAAGCTTTTTGATTGTAGGTCCAGTTGTGTTTTCAGAGAACATTTCCCCAGCAACTTCATACAGTTAGTGTTTTAGGATTTTACAACAATCTGCATGCTCAAGATTATCTACACCAGTCTCTCTAAAATCAACACGCTGACACAATTTTCTTGGATTAAAAGCTGCTATATCTCTAGCTCTAATCCCAACCACTTCCACCACTCCTCTGCACAGAGTTGTCAGTTGCATCACAATGATTGCTACACGGTTTTAGAAGCTAATAAATGTCAAAATGACCAGGAGAAGGTGGTAGAACAACAGCAGAAGAATTACAATTAACAGCAGCAGCATCCTTATTTAAATGACTGTCCAGATCCTTACCATTAGCTATAGCACCACCAGTAACACAAACATCAGAGTTACACTGGCCTGCAGGGAGAGGCATGCTGAAATATGTACATGCTAAACATCTACAGTGGTCATCTAATCTTACTATCATTTCTACGACTTTTTGCTTAAAGGCATTAATGTCAAAACGTCTATCATTCTGTTGGCTACTCTCTGAAGGATTATTAGCAGGTTGACCAGACTGATCTCTTTTGGGCAAATAATTATGGTCTCAATTTCTTCTGCGTTCTTCTGAATCTCAGCTAGAATGGCCTGCCATTGGTCTAATTTGAAATGTTTTTTCTGATGTTTGTTGAAAACACTGTGAATTTCTTCTAATTTTTAATGTGTTTTTTTGGTGTTGAATGAACATCCGCACACCAGTAGCAAAAAAATTCATACAAGTTTCATATGCTTCTCAGATTTCTGCATCAGTAATTTCTTGAGGCTGCGATGCATCAATCTGTCTAAGACATGTTGGCACTGTGGGTAACCTTTCATGGAAGAGATGGCTCACTGGTAAGTGTGCTTGTCCGTTCAGTCATCAGTGGTTGATTATAAAACACGCTGTGAGCATCTCCTTGCATTCTGTCGTTGTTGTTTTTGTTGTGAAAGAACTTCTCCAGGAAACGTGTGGACTTGTCTGTTACCCTCTGATCAGTGATTATATCAAATAGATAGACCAGTAGACACAAATAATAAAATAACAGCACACTAGTTTAACAACAGCTTAACATGCAGATCATTGTAAAACCCTACAACACTCTAATGTTCTCTGAAGACAGAACTGGACTTACTAATTACGCTTTTGCTTTAAAAAAAATGTAAATCAAACAAAGAAACCAAACAAAAGAGATATCTTCTTACAATTACAAACTACTTAAAAAACATCCAGGAATTGGGGGGGAAAACTACGTCATACAAAGGTCAATGGTGCATATACAGGCACATGTGCATGAGTAAAGTCAGTACCCCTCTCTTTTACTTTTCCGGGTTTTCCCTCCTTGTAAATGCTGGTCTCATACTCGTATTGTTTCCTTTCACTCATGATATCAGATGCTTGCGGTCTCTGAAGAGTCATCTGGTTGTAGCTGTGCATCACTTTGCAAAATGTGTTTCCGTAAGTGAGATTTGCTTAGATTGTTGCCAAAATATCAACTGAAATCTGTAAATTGCACCCAACTGGAAACTGAATACATAAAGTTATTACTGGAATACTTAGAGCTACGTTAAGTACATTTTTTAGTTTTTTAAGTAGAAAACAGTAATGATGTAGTTGAGTATATACATTTGTATATACTATGTATATGTAATTACATCCTCCAACAAACTCGTATTTTCAAACTGAATCCATTAAAAATGCAGAGATAAGAGCGTGGACCTGCCACGTTGCCCCTCCATGTTGAATACATTGACTGAAATGGCCCTTGCCATTCTTGCTAATCACGTTGTTGAACTGAGAAGATAGATGATAGATGACAGAAGAGGAGTAAAAGAGGCCTGTGACCAATGTCTACTGTGAAATGCCATCTGTCAACAGAGGGGGTGGCTGCAACACCAACTCTTGGCCACCTACATACAATGCAGTATTAAGATCCATTCCCAGGCGCCTCACGTCTTGCTTCAGGTGATCTTAGTGGGACACATGATAGTTTGAGGCAAGGTCTTACAGTGGTTTCATGCGAAACCTCAAGTGGTAATGGCCCACGCTGTTGCTCACATCTTGGCTCTTGTGATGAGGTGCATGATCAGTAGTGGGTTAACAACTCTCTTAAGTGACACCACCACTAGGGTTAAAGGTGGGACTTTTTGGTTTTAGAACTGAAGAAGCTTCTCACACGAGAGATGAAACATGCTCACAAAACTTAAAGAAGTCCAGTCACTTTCATTCCAAGATCCTTAGTGTCATGGTTCTGGGTCGGTTCGACCCAGCTTTTTGGAGTTGTTATGTTTTGGTTTTGAAAGATGGATTTTTCCTGTATACTGGTGGTGGTGATGATTATGATGGTGATACATTATTATTTGAGTTCCATGTTTCTGTTTATTTGTGTTTAGGATTTGTGTTCTCATGTTTTGTGTGGGTTTAGTTCCATCTGTCATTTTCTGTCTGTCTCTCAGTGTCGAGTCTGCGTCATTGTGTTGTGTTCTTGTTTCCTGTTTTATTATGAAGGTCTGCGTTTCATGTGAGTGTGTTCAGTTTTACCTCTGTCTCGTCTTGTTGATTACTCCCAGTTGTGTTCCCCACCTGTGTGTAATCTCCCTGTGTTTCTCTGTGTGTATTTAAGTCATGTCTTCTGTCTTTGTAGTTGCTGGTCCGTCTGTGTATCCACCCTGCTTCATCTGTGTGTTTCCCTGCTGTCAACCGTCATCTGTTTCTGCTCGCTCTCATTCATGTTCAGGTTCGTGTTCTGTAGTCAGTTTTTCCCAGTATAGTTTAGTTTTTGCTCCATTTGCCATTTGTCCATTTTATTTTGTGTTTAATAAACCACCCTCACACCTTTACAAGTGCCTGTGTTTGGATCCTCCTTTATTTCCTACACGGCTCATCTCACTCGCCGTGACACTTAGACTACCTGCAAGAGTAGCTGAATCTAGTAGACAGGTGGGATTCATAACCAGCGCCATCATCTTAAATGTAAACCATTGTCTACAAGTCTTGATGTAATCTAAATTTAGCCTGCCGTACATAATGCATCACTGTAAACTGCCTGCTATTTTCATGCAATCAGTGTATACATGTATACTTCAGCTGGTTTTCCAGCTTCCTTTTTTATTTCTTTCAATGCCATTTTCTGTTTGTCAGTACCCCAAAGTGTTCTGGCTCCATACTACCATAGCTAGGATTATGCACTTGAATTAGAAGGGGTAAGAAAACAGAACTCAGAATACAATCTGCAGTCTACTGACATCTAGCTGTGAGATTTGTGTGTGGGCAGATCTATAAAACATTTGATGTGATGGAGAAACACAAAATTGAACTTGTCAGTTTGTAACAAAATGTATTTAAAATATGAACCAACATAAATTTATTTATGCAGAGTAATAATCTAGTGATGTGTGTGAATTGTGTAACACAATACCAAAATCTCAACAACAGCTCTTAAAAACAGTGTCAGTCTGATGTGACTGCAGAAACAAAAAGCTGCAGAGAATATCTGAGAGAGTCTGTGATGGGATATATAAGATAGGACAACCTGTTTTGTTTATTTATCCTAACATCTTCTTCCCTGTAGAGAGCAGTGTTCGAATGTACAAAAGAGTTAGGCTGCTTCTGCTTGTCGTTTGAACATCCATTTTAGTCCTCTTTACTGGACATTTGTTTTTGGTCTATATCTTTTGACTTATTTGAGCTACCCTAATAAGTCCTATTGCGCTCAAAAGAGGACATCCTGGCCTTTTGTTGCTGTTATGTTGCTGATGGTGTGGTGATAGGTTTTTAGATAAAACTTTTCAACGTTTTGTTACAGCCTTAGCGGGCGTTGATAGACTCAAGTAGTGACAGTGTGCGTGAGTTGATTTTTAAAGACATTGTTAGACTCTCCACATCAACTCTTAGACTGATGTCAATCTGTGACTGTTCTGCACACTTCAATTTTCTAAATAAAGCATGTGTGTTGTGTTAGTGTTAAAATATATAAATATTGTTTTACAATATAAAACACTTCGAGGCGTGATTTGGTCCTATTAAAAAAAAAAAAAATACACCGAATTGAAAATTAAAACATAAATTGAATTAACTATTACATTTTACTTCTTTGTCTAAATGGGCACATATTTTAAGACCATCAAACTCTGATCTTGGACAAAAAAAAAAATCGACTGAGCAGCATTTCCTCGATGTCCTCTGTTGTTATATTTTGTACATATGGGATGCTTTATGGTTGCTATAAGCCCACCCACATTGAAGTGGTGCTCAGTTGTAATGGAAAACATTAAAATTTTAGGCGGGAACTGGGTCTATTGCGGCAGAAAAAGCACTCCTTTTAAAAGCACTGCTACTTTTATCCAGACCTGTATAAAGTTCTATTATTGCCAGATGCCAGATCAGGAAGCTGCATTGCAGGTGACCTTAGTACAAGCTCGCTGCTTTGCTTATGCAAAATTCTTGGGCAATCATCCAGGTCTTACACCCATGAAAACAGAGGGAAAGAATCACGAGAGTGATTTAGAGTTGCGAAAGCCCTCCTAGTGGAGAATGGAGGCACTCCCAATCGATCCGGAAAAGGCTTACAAGCCGATTAGTGATTAACACGTCGCAGTTCTAATGAACAAAGTGACAACCATTAGTACAACATGAAAAATAATCACTTTATAGAAATTTTCTCACCGTTTTTACATGTTTTTATGTTTATGTTAACTAATATGAAATAGTATTAAATGTATACCCTTTTAACTTTCAGTGGTGAACCATTTTTTACTGTCAACTCTTGTAGTATGAAATCAACTTATAAATAACAGCTGCATGGAGTCTTCCACACTATCACAGAGACACGTACGGAAAGAGGAGTGGAGATAGGTGGGCGAGCAAGAGAGAGAGAGATGTAGGGAAAGAGGAGTGGCGATAGGTGGGCGAGCAAGAGAGAGAGAGATGTAGGGAAAGAGGAGTGGCGATAGGTGGGCGAGCAAGAGAGAGAGAGATGTAGGGAAAGAGGAGTGGCGATAGGTGGGCGGGCAAGAGAGAGGGAGAGAGAGGGAGAGATGGGGGAGGGGACAGAGATCAAAGCTATAAAATCTCAGTTTTCTGTTCTGGCTTTGAGTAGCGCAAGAAGAAGACGCAGGAAGTCATCGCAGGAGATAATAAGAAGTAACGACTCTTTCGCTGGTGAAGAACTTAGTCGTGTGCTCGTGAAGAGCGAAGAACAGCCTGCCGGTGTCAGAACACCTGTTTGATACTTTGCAGCGAGTGCACGGTGGAGCGCGTTGTATTGCTTTGGCATATTGCGCAATAAATACCACGAAGCACAACAGTGAAAAAGGGAAATAACATTCATTGAAGTGACAACTTCATGTCGAACCCAAATTTGAGGTGGCCGAGTCGGGTAGAAGAAAGTAGCGGGGGCTCTCTCTCTCGACAAATGAAAAGGTTAACGTCACTCCTCGGCATGACTCACAGAGCTGTCTTTAGATGCGGAAACATTTTCTATTCAGTCATGCGCAGTATAACACTTTATTCTCTGAGAATTCAGCTGGGCTCCATCATTATCAGCCTACAAAGAAACGGAGAAACAGGAAATATCACCTTTGAGCTGCGTGGTGTGTGATGGCTGAATGCAAAGACGCAGAGCATTCCAACTCTTTGGGGGGAGGGGTATTTTCTTGTAAAACAAACGGGGGCCAAGAAAAAAAAAGGGAACTGACGCAGACCCACTCTGGCAGGCTGAGTAAATGAGATATCAAAGAAAGAAGAACAAACACACACTATAAGATGCAACTTCTTTCACAAGCATGAATAAAATATAACAAACAAGAGTAAAACACCATGAAACAAGGAAGCAGTCAATGTCAGTCCATAAATGACCGGCAAAGCAACAACAAGGCTACAACAAGACAGGAGCAGTGTGTAGGTCTGTAACAAAAGAGGGAAAACAGTCATCCACGGTCCACTATACAGCAAACTGTTGATAACTCATGAGGATCCTACTTACCACCATTTAACAGTTATACAGATTCAGCAATTGAATCCAATGAATCCGGTCTGCAATACTTAACAGCCTTTTGTCTTTGCCACCTTGTTAAGGAATGAGTCCAAGTTGCCAGATGTTGACATGAAAAAAGAAAATGCTCTCAATTATGGAAACAGCCAGTAGGTTTATTTATGTTTCATATGTGATTTACATCTGTGTGGCTGTTAATAAAGTTTGGCGCTCTCTAGGGGGCGTGAACGTTTATCCAAATGGCCGAAGGCTGATGTGTGTTTATTTCTCCCTAAGTATCGTCGGTGAATTTTGCCATGAACGTCAGATTTTCCTGCGCATTTTCATATTTCTACTAACACCAGAGCTCAAGAATAGACCACACCTGTTCCTTATAACCAGCCTCTGATTAACAGCTAAGGGAGGGGTGAATTTTCATGCTGCGTTCACACACACCATGTCTGAACCAACATCCACCGAACCTAACAGAATACATAAAGATTTGAGGACAAACTAATTGTAAGCTGTGTTCAAGGTCGTGATGCACTCCGTGCCTTCATTCTCAGGCTGGTACCTACGTGACTGTGGGAACTGAGCTCCTGACAGCAAAACAGATAAAGATTGTATCCACACCATGGCTATAAAGGAGCTGTTATTATTTTTGCCTCTTTGTCAATGCTAGTTCGAGCCCCGTTTGTGCTGTTCATTTGCAAAGGTTTCAAATGTCTTTCAATAAATCTCAGAAAATCTGTTTGATTTCGATGGTCAAATTATTTTTCCACAACACCTCATTGAAGTCTACTTTTAAATCCAGATTTTTCTTACAGCTTTAGCGGGCTTTGACAGACTCAAGTATTGACAGTGTCTATGATTAGGTTTTTTTTTTTTTTAAAAAAAGGTTTGCATTATCCTTCCTAGAAAACATTCAGGCACATGCAGCTCTGTGATTGAGTACAGGTCAAATTATCTACAGAGGCTCTATTCTCCATAATGACAGGATAAACCAACATTAAATAATGGATCCTCCATCTGAAATAATTTCAGTTTGTATAATTCACACTGAAGACCAAAATAGTTGTCACACATGATAAAACAGCATTAAACAACACAGTGCCCGTTAACTAAAAAATCATATTTTAAAATATTTTATTGAGCTTAATACCACACTATTGACTCCAAACATTTAGATCCACAAAATATCTATTTTAAATAACAAGGAATTAGAAATACACGGTGGTAACAGGTTAGGATTCAGATTGAATGAAATCGGAGAGAACCACAATTAAAACCTAATTAAAACATACCCAGAAATTGGGTTGGGGGGGGGGCAAAGGTCATTCAAAGGTCTGAAAGTTGTGCGCATCACATGCACACATGCACACACATGCATAAGCAAAGCCACCACTTATATACTAGTAGCACTGACTCAAACATTCAGACTTGACACAAAGACAGAAAGGTGAGGAAACACGGAGACTTAACCTGAACAGAAAAGATACTAAGGACAAACACAGAGACGAGACTGGGACAGAAAAAACACAGAAGAGGGCTAACATCATTATCTGAAGAGCTCAAAAGCACCAGCACCAAAAACCAAAGTAGAGCTAGAACATAATCTATGTCTACTATGCACAGCCATCTGTCAACATGGGGGGTGGCTGCAACACTAACTCTCAGCCACCTACATACAATGCAGTCTTGAGATCCCTTCCCAGACACCTCACATCTGGTGAGCTCAGTAGGTCACATGATAGTCTGAGGCAAGGTCTTCAGTGGTTTCACTCGAAATCTCTGGTGTTGTAATGGTCCACGCTGTTCTTCACACCTTGGCTCAGGTGATGAGGTACATGAACAATAGTAGCAACACCACCACTAGGGTTTAAAAACCTTTTGGTTTTAGAACTGAAGAAGCTTCTCAGATGAGAGGTGAAACATCGTCACAAAACTTAAAGAGGTTCAGTCACTTTTATTCCAAGCTGCAACTGTAGCTAAGTCACATTAGATAGCTCACCTGAGCCATAACTGATTAATGATTTTGCTGTTAATGTTGTAATGGTGGTGGCACCAGGGGTTAAAGTGAGATTTGGTAAATGGGATAAGCCTCTCAGGTGTAGCAGTGCAGAATAGGAAAAAAGGATTGCTCAGAAATAAGCCTCATAACTTGTTTGGTGAGCTCCAGTAGATTCTTTTGTGTGTGGGCTGTGATCAGCTGACCTATTCTGCTTCAGTATTCACTACTCATTGTGGATTTAGCCAGCTGAATTCAAAAATACATGAGCAGGTGTGAGTTCTAAGGCTGATTTTCCACCCCCTATACCCTAAAATCTAGGACACAGGTGGGATTCATTGAGTGACTCTAACCAGCGCCATCATTTTAAATATAAACCACAGTCTACTAGCCTTGATGCAATCTAAATGTAGCCAGTCGCACATAATGAGTCTAAGGGAGTCTACTGTAAACTTTATCACAATACTGCAAACAAAAAAAATTATTCTCCACTAAACTCCCTGCTATTTTCATGTAGTCAGTGTATAACACATTTGTAGACTTCAGCTGGTTTTCCAGTTTCCTTTTTTATTTCTTTGCTATTTTCTATTTTTCAGTACCCAAAGTTTTCTGGCTCCATACTACCAAAGGTACGATTATGCACTTGAATTGGAAGGGGTAAGAAAACTCTGCAGACTACAATCTGCAGTCTACTGACATCTACTGGTGAGATTTGTGTATGGGCAGATCTATAAAATATTTGATGTGATGGAAAAACACAAAATTGAAGTTGTCTGTTTGTAACAAAAGGGATTTAAGATATAAACCAGTATGAATTTATTTATGTAGGGAAATAATCACTGCAGACTGCAGAAACACAAAAATGCTGCAGAGAATATCTGAGAGAGTCTGTGATGTTGTAAGTGGCAAAATATAAAATACATAATTAACCAAGAATTCTGTCCTAACATCTTTTTCACTGTAGAGGGCAGTATTGGGCTGCACAAAGGAGTTTGTTTATGTTCTAACAAGAGGCTTTTTGTTTATATAAACGTCATATCCTCCTGAAAACCAGCCTATCCATTTATGTCCTCTTTATTAGACAATTGTTATTGGTCTGTATGTATTGACTTATTTGACCTACTCTAATAAGTCTTATTGTGCTCATAAGAGGGCACGCTGCCCTTTCCAATGATATCTCATGTGTTTGGGTGGCCCTTTTTAGTTCCAAATAAGCAGGACATCACAGAAAGAGTTAAACTGAAAGATACTTGTTTTCTCGGTTGTCACGAGGATATATTTGGTCATTGTTATGTTGCTGGTGGTGTAGTGATAGTTTTTAACTTTTTTTTTTACAGCTTGACAAACTCAAGTAGTGAAAGTGTGCATGAATTGTTTTTAAAAACATGGTTAGCCTCTCCACATCAATATCTTAGACTCATGTCAATCTGCAATTGTTCTCCACACTTCAAGTCACACCTGAAACCACAAAATGTTCCAGGAAGTATCCAGGCAGAGTGCAAAACAACAATGGGTGTTAACAATCAGTCATGTCAACCGCATTCTTTCCTAGAGGCTGTGTTTAATCTGTGCAATTTTTTTATCTTCTAAAACAGCTTTGCATTCAGACACATGCAGCTCCTGTGATTACACCACATAGAGTACAACTCAAATAGTCTACATCAATCAAGTTTTAATAACAGAGAAAATAATATAATACTGAGTATAAAATACTTTGAACATTAAACTTGGCACTGACCATAACTTTTACTTCTAACACTTTCTTTCTTGGAAGTTCACTTCTGTTTACCTTTCCATGTTTTTCTTTGTGTGTACACAGGTTTGAAAGAATGTGGAACTGTGTTTCTCCTTTCAGAGGAGTTTCATTTTCAGGGAAACGTCTGCCCATCCACCACCACACCTCTCACAGTTTGTAGATATATTTTACTCTCCCTCTTTATCTCATCTTTAAAGCTTACAGAACCAGAGGAAACCTTTTAATTACAATATCCATAGCTAATTCGAACTAATTCAAGAAATAGTGGCTGTAATGCTAGAAAGCTCATCTTTTAAAGCGCTATACAAATACAGGCCATTTACCATTTTTACCATTTTTTCCAGGAATGTTAAATTTGTTGTAGGAAGGTAGGAGAAGGGTGGGTCGAAATATTTGATCAAAACTCTTTAGCTGACTTGTATGAAACAACTGAAGAGTTTTAATAGAAGTTTTGGGGGGGGTTTTGTTGTTTTTTACTGTGTGCCAGCCAGAAAAAAACTCACCTCACCTCCTGACAATATGACAAATCACCCTCGTTCTCTAAGTTGGATTCTGCTCAGTACAATTTTATTTATATAGAGTCAAATCACAACAATTGCTTTATATTGTAAAGTAAAGACCCAAGAATACAAGATTGTGTTCAGCTGTCTGTTTTAAAAAGTAAAGAAAATACTTTTCTCCACCAACATACCTGACCTAGCACCACTTTCTGCGTAACAAGCTCATCATCAGATTTTAATCACATGTAAACTTCTCAAAACTCTAAGCACAAAAGAAAAGCTTCATACTAAACCCACAAAACCTCTGAAGTTCCGGCCAATGTATCAAACCCATGAAAAAGTTATAGCTGTGCTCACAACCACACAATGTTATCATGTCATGGGTGTGTATTTGTTACACATTTAAAACCCTGTTTTATAAAAACAACAAAAAAATGGATTTCTCACCAGCTACTCACTCAATCTACAAAAAATGAGTATATAGTGAAAATCACAGTGGTAACAAAGCATCTGCTGAAATTAGGGTTCTCACTTTGTGTTACTTCCCTTATATACATAAGAAATGGCCTATAGTAAAGGTTTCAATATATATAATAATAATAATAACTTTATTTATAAAGCGCTTTCAAACAAAGTGCTGTACAACTATTTGAAACTAAAAAGATAAAAAATAAAAATAAAATAAAATAAATAAATAAAAGCGATACATAGCAATACAGGTAAAAGACACAATACAAGTTAAAAAACAGTAAAAATTTAAAAACTAAAAGCCATAGAATTAAGACATGTAAGATAAGGTGAACAAATGTGTCTTCAGCTTAGTTTTAAAAACCTCCACAGAGCATGCCTGCCTAATATCTTGAGGGAGGTTGTTCCACAGAAACGGGACACGAAAAGAAAAAGCACGCTCTCCAATTGTCTTTTTTCTGGCTCTAGGAACCTTTAGAAGGCCAGAGTCCTGAGATCGGAGAGCACGGGATGGAACGTAAAGATGTAAAAGGTCGGAGAGATATGAAGGTGCCAGTCCGTTTAAAGCCTTGTAGGTGAGCAGCAGAACCTTAAAATCTGCTCGAACCTGACAAGGTAGCCAATGAAGAGAGTTCAGTACAGGGCTAATGTGCTCAAATTTCCCAGTTCTTGTTAAAATGCGAGCAGCTGCATTTTGCACCATCTGTAGACCTCTAAAACATTTCTTTGGTAGCCCAGAAAGAAGAGCATTACAATAATCAATACGTGAGGACACAAATGCATGGACAAGAACCTCTGCAGTGTCGCTTGACAAAACTTGTCTGATTCTGGCTATGTTCCTCAAATGATAAAAGGCGGTCTTTGTTATCTCTTTTACATGAGACTCGAAAGAGAGCACCATGTCGAACCACACGCCCAAGTTTTTTACCTTGTCCCTACAATTTATGACACTGTCATCAATTCTCAAGATGAAATTTTGGGACAAGTGCTGAAATTTGTGTGGCCCAATGACCATCAACTCTGTTTTATCAGTATTTAGGAGCAAGAAATTATCCGATAACCAGCCCTTAATTGCAGATAGACAAGATTCTAGTTTAGAGACTTCAGCACAATTTCCAATGGTTAAAGGAACATAAAGCTGCAGGTCATCAGCGTAACAATGAAAGGTTACATTAAAAGAACGTAAAAGAACACCAAGAGGCAGCAGGTACATAGAAAACAGCAATGGTCCAAGTACAGAGCCCTGAGGGACCCCATGCCTCACTGCACAGGCCTCGGAGAGATCATTTTTAAAACTAACAGTCTGAGACCTCCCAGACAGGTAAGATCTCAGCCACGATAAAACATTTCCTGTAATTCCAATAAAATGTTCAAGCCTATCTAATAAAATGCAGTGATCCACAGTGTCAAATGCAGCACTTAGATCCAGCAGTAATAAAACTGAAGTGCGATCGTTGTCTGCATTTACCAGCAGATCATTTACCACTTTTACTAAAGCTGTTTCTGTGGAGTGATTTGGTCTAAAAGCAGACTGAAATGGTTCAAACAGATTGCTTGTTGACAAATGCTCAGTGAGCTGCTTAAAAACCACTTTTTCAAAGACTTTAGATAAAAAAGACAGATGTGAGATGGGTCTGTAGTTTGCGACCATGTCAACATCCAGTCCAGGCTTTTTCAAGATCGGCACTACCACAGCTGATTTAAAACATTCAGGGAAGACTCCAGTTGTCAATGAAGTATTTAAAAGAAACAGAATGTAGGGTCCTAATGCTGACCACAGTTCCTTTATAGCCCAGGCTGGTAGAGGATCCAAAGAACAGGTTGTACATCGAGCTGCTTTTACAACCTTAGTTAATCCATACAGGGAAATAACCTCGAAGTCAGAGAACAGTTTATCAGCACCAACAGGCAAAGCAGCCGAGTAGTCTAATGAAAAGCTTGAGGAGGGAGTTATCTGATTTCTAAGTGTTTCAGCCCTGTCTCTGAAAAACGTAAGAAAGTCATGCGCTATCAAATTAGAACAGCAGAGAGTTGACTTACTCTCTGTAAGTTGCGACACTGTGTTGAATAAGAGTTTTGAGTTATGTTTATGACTCATGATGAGATTTGAGAAATAATTTGCTTTCGCTGCCGACATCACTGATTGAAAAGAAGACAGTGAGTCCTTCCAAGCCTGGAGAAATACTTCTAGTCGGGAAGATCTCCAGTGACGCTCTGCTTTTCTACAATTTCTTCTCAAGTTCAAGAGCTCCTCATTTAGCCAAGGCATAGGGTTCCTTTTTTGACATTTTAACTTCTTTACAGGAGCAACAGAGTCCAGTAGTTCAAGAAGTGTATTATTAAGGTTCGCAGTCAAGGTGTCCACACATAACTCCTGGGTAAAAATAGGGTCCAACACATCAGGTAGATGTAATTTAAATCCAAGCAATGCTTCACAATCACTGCAGTGATTGGTCGCATCACTGGAGGTGACGAAGCAGCTTATGGGAGATAGGTGGCCGGTCTGGTGTCATGGTATGATGATAAAAACCTCACCCTCAACAATGATAAGACAAAAGATATGATAGTAGACAGGAGGAAGAAGAGGAGGCCTCACCAGCCGCTGTTTATCCTGAAGAATGAAGTGGAGAAGGTGAGCAGCTTTAGATACCTAGGCGTTTACATCACTGAGGACCTCACCTGGACACTGAACCCCACACAGCTGGTCAAGAAGGCTCAGCAGTGGCTGTATTTCCTGAGGAGGCTGAGAAAATTTGTTATGTCGGCCAAGATCCTCACCAGCTTCTACAGATGCATTGTGGAGAGCACACTGACCAGCAGCACTATTGCTATGGACTGCAAATGCCTGCAGAGAGTTATAACATCTGCGGAGAAGATCACCAGGAGCCTGCTGCCCTCTCTGCAGAGCATCTACCATCCCAGAGTCCAGAGGAAAGCTGCCTCCATCCTCAAATACCTCACACACCCCCAACACCGACTGTTCACACTTCATCCCGACTCAACAACTCCTTCTTCCCCACTGCTATCAGACTCTTGAACAGTAATAATACTTTTTGGACGTCAGGTCTTGTCACATATCAAACCAGCATATTAAGCTCATAGCTCTTATGCACATAAATCTATTTAGCACTTCCATTTTTTCGTCTCCACTTTTTGTCTTTTTTGTCACTTTTTCTCTATTTGTATTTTATCTACAAATAACACGACAAAAGAGAAAGAATTTCATTGTACAGAGAAACGCCTTTTCTTTGCACACATGACAAAAAAACGCTTTGAATCTTGAATCTTGGGATTTGGGTTAGTTAAACAGCGGCCTCCGGTGGACGTCTCGGGAAAAGCCTGCCCGAAACCGGACAAAAAACACCCGTGGGTGGGGAGGTCCCAGAGAGAAACGGAGGCTGGCGGGGGGGAATACCATTGGTGTCGTGTGTGATAGGGTAGTGCTTTTTAAAACGCCCCGCTGCGCATGAATTCTTTATTATAATAACAACAAACTCGCCGTCTTTCAGGCGCTTGTTTCTTTAAGGATTTAGAGAATTTAGCTTAGAGAACAAGAGTTGCGTTTTGGCAATTCAGAAAACTGCTGTAATCAACTACTGAGGAGTAGCATGCACTCAAATTTAGTAAATGTAAAATATGGGATATATTGTGCACCTCCATCGACTAATGTAACTTACATATCAGATACATTAATCATTAATGTACACCTCGGTATGTATGAAAAAAATTTGAACCATCACAGTTTCATGAATAATCCATAGCAATGAAGAGTCTCATACTTTACATTTCCTACTTTTCTTTCATACGTTTTGATTTATTTTAAAAGCTGGTTTATCACATCTGTTCACATTGTTTGTTGTCAAAGGTGGTACCAGATGGTTGTAGGTGTCCAGCACTTTGCAAAATGTGTTTCAGTGAGTGACAAGGTTTTTAGAATTTTGCAAAAAAGTTTAAATGACATATATAAGTGGTTTAGGTTAGTGTAGAGAACCGGAGTTGAGCTTAAGCAATTCAGAGAACTGGTAAAATCAACTACTGAGGAATAGCATGCACGCAACATTTAACCGTTTAAGTCTTTTGAATAATGCAGAAATCAGAGATTTGAGATCGGAAACTTTTTGTATATGTATGTATGTATGTATATTCACTACCAGTCAAAAGTTTTTATTTTGACTACTTTCTACATTGCAGATACTAACTGAAGACATCAAATATATAAAGCAAGATATATGCAAAGATATGTGGCAAAGAAAAAATTGATAAATAACTCTAAATTTGACTTATATTATATTTGTTACATCCCAAAAATGTTACAATTTCTAACATTCAGCAGGTAAAAGCTGGAGAAGTTTTCTGATATGAAGAAATGGGGGCATGTTGTGTGTGTTTATTCATAGGTTCTGCCCTGTTTTGATAGCTGTGGTTACACCACTATTTGCTCATTTCTGTCTGCATGGTTTTAGCTGCATCAGAGTATGATGAACAGCTTCACTGTGAGAGATTCTAATTTAAAACTATTTCTGTGATTAGCTTCATCAGCTGCAATGTAACAGTATACTTGTTTATTGCAAAATGTATCCAAAATGCTAGAAAAAGAGAGTATGTTTTGACTTTTCTTCATTTTAAATCCAGAAACTAATTCAAAATCCTTTCGCTAACATGCAGGGTGATATAGTCAGGATAATAATAATAATAATAATAATAATATTAATAATAATACTAATAATGATCAGGCCCCATCTTACTTTAAAGTCAAGTTAACTGGCTTTATTGTCATTCCAACCATGTGCAGTGGTACAGTACACAGTGAAATTAGACAGTGTTCCTCCAAGACTATGGTGCTACAAATGACATTCAAAACAGACAATCAAAACAGGACTACACAAAGTGCAATGTGCAAAAATTGCAAAAAACCCCAAAACAAAGCCAGTGCCAGACCAGAGAGAACGGAACAATACAGACACAAGACAGTGCAGACACAACCGTGCAACAGAAAAGTGCAGCAATGACAGTAACTTGATGTATGAAGGTGTGTTTGTGTGTATGAGACTGTGCAGATAAGTGCTTGGTAGTGACGTCTATGAAGGTATTTGTGTGTGTGTCAAGTCCAGTATTCAGGAGTCTGATGGCTTGGGGGAAGAAACTGTTTCGCAGTATGGCAGTGAGGCCCCAAATGCTCTGGTACCTCTTGCCAGAAGTCAGCAGGGTGAAGAGTGTGTGTGTGATGTGCAAATTCCCTGCTGACTCGGCCTCAGGACGGCTAGAGGCAAGAATCAAGCGCACCCAAATGAGCGCATCATTGATCATGTGCACATCACGCAGAGGGAGAGTGGGAGTGAGAGACGAAAGGCGCAGCGACAGAGCATGGCAGTTGTAACGCAGTTTGTGTGATTCCGTGTGCGTTAATGAAACTAAAACCATGCTTATAGTCACCAATACTGCATCTACCACAATTATAAGTGCCTATCTGGCTGTACCACAGTTGGATTTATCATGGCAAGCCCTGCTGTAACCAGTTCTTCTGTGAAGTTTCATTAAAGACAGTGAACGAAAAACTCCTGGACTGCTGCAGTCTTTCTGACCGAAGACTTAGGCCAGACTCGTATACACCGCCCTTCCCGTATATATATTCTACATGTGATGTGTGGGGTCCTCCACAATGCTGGTGTCTGTGATGGAGGGAAGAGAAGCTCCAATGATCTTCTAAGCTGTTCTTACTATCCGTTGTAGGGTATTGTGATCCAATACGGTGCAGTTACCATACCAGACAGTGATGCAGCTTCTCAGGATGCTCTCAATAGTCCCTCTGTAGAAGGTGGTGAGAATTGATGGTGGGAGATGGGCTTTTCTCAGCTTCCACAGGAAGTAAAGACACTGTTGGGCCTTCGTACTTATGGAGCTGGTGTTGATGAACCAGGAAAGGTAATCTGCCAGGTGAACACCAAGGAATTTGGTGCTCTTGACAACCTCCAACGAGGATCAATCGATATTCAGTGGATAGTGATCTCAGACAATTATGTCTTTGTTTTGTCCATGTTCAGAGACAGAGTGTTGACTTCGATTGATTGTTGACCAGACCTCATAGTACCATATCACCCCATAAAAACACTTCACTCTCAAACTGCTGGTTTACTTGTAGTTCCTAGACTATTGAAAAGTAGGAAGGTTAGGAATAAGGTCAGGGCTGGAATACACGGCTGGAACGTGTATTACTGCTGGGAGCGTCTACAGTGGCTTGCAAAAGTATTCGGCCCCCTTGAACTTTTCCACATTTTGTCACATCACAGCCACAAACATGAATTAATTTTATTGGAATTCCACATGAAAGACCAATACAAAATGGTGCACATGTGAGAAGTGGAACGAAAATCATACATGATTCCAAACATTTTTTACGAATAAATAACTGAAAAGTGACATGGATGGAGTTAGCTGAAAGGCTGTAGAAGCAAACAAAAGGTCAGTTGCTTTCTGTGGGAAACTGTTCTCAACAAAACTGTGGTGGCCAGCACTGTGGCTACCAGAACACTTGGCGAGGACTAGTGATGAGTGCCGGTCGTAAAAGCTGGCAGCATAATTGCTCGCAGTTGTGGAGACGCGCCAGAGTGCAGCCCACAGGTGGAGACAGCAACTCAGATGAAGACCCCAGCACTCACCCAGACCATGACACTTGGACTGTATTCCACAACTGCTCTTGACATTTCGTGGTTGCTGGTGTTTGACACTAATTCATGGAGTGGACGTCGATTGCTAAGAACAGCCTTAGAGAGTTTTGACTTTTGTTTTAATTCTTATACCTATAAGGACAGCAAGAAGTCCTGCTGCAGACCAAACACATAAGTAAGCCTGCAGCAGCAGTGAAAAGAAGGAAATCTGTTTGTGCATTTTTAAATTCTCTCTTTTCACTACCAACTTTTACTGCCTTGGATATGAGATCCATCACAACTATCAATTCATGTATTTTTTTATAATTGACATTTAGCAAAATGTAAAGAGTAAGGTGCCAAGTGACGATGCACGTCAATATATAAAAAAAGAACTGTTGAAATAAATGTTAAAAACATGTTTATCTCTGGCCCTGCGACAGACTGGCGACCTGTCCAGGGTGTACCCCGCCTCTCGCCCTATGACAGCTGGGATAGGCTCCAGCGCCCCCTGCGACCCTGGAAAGGATAAGCGGAAGCGAATGGATGGATGGATGGATGTTTATCTCTCTTTTAACATTGATCAAAACTTTGAAAAACCACTGGAAATGGGAAAAGGAGCTTCGACTTCATTAGACTTAAACCGCAAAATATCTGAGATCCTTTGTGCTAAACGTTCATCACCTCAGCCTCAGAGAACATAAGGAAATTGGAAATTAAGCAAAATATTTCTGAACAACTACTAAAGTTTAAACATGAGCCACCAATTATAAAGAAGTAAAGAATTTGAGGCTGTGCTAACATCAGTTTTACTGTAGATGGCAGTGTTGGGCTGTACAAAGGAACCCTTCAGCAGTTTACATTTCGAGGGTTGGGTTTAACTGATATCATTTGGGTAGTTAATTCTTCTCTTTTTGATGTAACAATTCTTATAAATGTGAGAAAAGGTGGCTACTGCGTATAGCATTCAAAAAATATCAATTCGTAACAATCAACATCATGGACTTGATTAGATTATGGTCTTATGGTCCTTTGACATCTGCAGTCATACAATTAAGTTGTCTGTGAAGGTTCTCAGTCATCCAGGTCATCGTAGTCAAAGGAGTTTGCAAAGAAAAGCGTCTGGACTTCTTTGAGTTGCTTGAAGACGTTTCACCTCTCATCCGAGAAGCTTCTTCAGTTCTAAGGTCAAATGGCCGAGAGTCCCAGATTTAAACCCAGTGGGAGTATCCCCCCAAGGAGGGACAAAGGACCCCCTGGTGATCCTCTAATCACATGCGCCAAGGTGTGAAAGCGGGTGTGGTACCTAATCAGCCAGGGTTTCGGGTGAGTTCATTGTGAAACCTGGCCCCACCCTATCATGTGATTTCCTGAGGTCAGATGGCCCAGGATGTGAGTGGGCGTTAAGGCGTCTGGGGAGGGAACTCAAAACTGGATTATAGATGGCAGACAGTTGGTGTCGTAAACCACCGCCTCTGTTCAAAGATGGTCGCTCACAGTGGACATAGATGGCCTCTTTCACTCCTCTTTCAAACCATCTGTCCTCTCTGTCCAATATGTGAACATTGGCATCCTCGAAAGAGTGACCTTTATCCTTAAGATGCAGATGGACTGCTGAGTCTTGTCCTGTGGAGGTGGCTCTTCTATGTTGTGCCATGCGCTTGTGAAGTGGCTGTTTGGTCTCTCCAATGTAGAGGTCTGGGCATTCCTCACTGCACTGTACAGCATACACCACGTTGTTCAGTCTGTGTTTTGGAGTTTTGTCTTTCGGGTGAACCAGTTTGTGTCTGAGTGTGTTGCTGGGTCTGAAGTACACTGGGATGTCGTGCTTGGAGAAAACTCTCCTGAGTTTCTCTGATACACCGGCTACATAGGGGATGACAATGTTGTTGCGTCTGTCTTTCTTATCCTCCCTCGCTGGTATCTGATCTTCTTTTCTGTGCCTCTTTGCTGACTTTATGAACGCCCAGTTAGGATAACCACATGTTTTCAGTGCTTCCTTTACATGTGTGTGTTCCTTCTTTTTCCTTCAGACTTAGAGGAACAAGTTCTGCCTGGTGGTGTAGGGTCCTAATTACTCCAAGTTTGTGTTCCAGAGGGTGATGGGAGTCAAAGAGGAGGTACTGGTCCGTGTGTGTGGGCTTCCGGTAAACTTCAATGTTGAGGTTGCCATTCTCTTCAATGTGCACAGCGCAGTCCAGGAAAGGCAAACAGTTATCCTTTGTGTCTTCCCTGGTGAACTTGATGTTTTTATCCACGGCGTTAATGTGCGCAGTGAAGGATTTCACTTCTTGTGTCTTGATTTTGACCCAGGTGTCGTCTACATATCTGTACCAGTGGCTGGGTACTCTCCCTTTAAAAGAGCCAAGAGCCTTTCTTTCCACTTCCTCCATGTAAAGGTTGGCTACAATAGGTGACACAGGGGAGCCCATGGCACAGCCATGTTTTTGTCTGTAGAAGCCTTCGTTGTATTTGAAGTATGTTGTGGTGAGGCAGAGGTCTAACAGTGTGCAAATCTGATCGGGGGTGAAGTTGGTCCTGTCTTCCAAGGAGCTGTCTTCTTGTAGTCATTTTCTGACAGTCTCCACTGCTTCCATGGTGGGTATGCAAGTGAAGAGAGAGACTACATCAAAGGACACCATGGTTTCATCTGGATCCAGGGTAAGTTTCTGGACCTTGTCGGTGAAGTCGGTGGAGTTCTTGATGTGGTGTGTTCCCCACGAGAGGTGCCAGGATGGTAGCAAGGTGTTTCGCAATGTTATAAGTGGCTGAGTTTATGCTACTGACTATGGGTCTGAGTGGGACCCCTTCCTTGTGGATCTTAGGAAGTCCATAAATGCAGGGTATGGCATCCCCTGGATAAAGGCGGTGATATTTGAGGCGGTCAATGATTTTGTCCTTTTCAAGGTCTTGAAGGCAAGCTATAACTTTCTTTTTGTAGCTGCTTGTGGGGTCTCGTTTTAAAGCTTCGTAGGTGTTGTTGTCACTGAGGAGAGTAGTGATACAATTAAGTTGCAGTAACAGCAGCAGTAGTATAATGAACAGACTGATATGTTATGCCAAAAAATTGCAGCTTTGAAGTGAACATGTCTCATTTTGGAAATGCCTGTTCACTCAGCTGCTTTGTATCTCGTTGTCTTCATTGTCTTCTGTAGTGTGGTGGCTGGGGACCTTTATATCAACATGAGTGGTATTTTCAGTGTATGGTAAGCTTGGCACCAAGTGATCTTCTTTGTAAATAAAGGCAATTTGCAATTTCACTAAGATAAAATGTTTTGCAGCAGGACCAAAGCATCAGAAAACATCTTGTGCTGTAGCTAATGTCTGCCATTTCTAAACTTTTCTCCATTACTTATGGACCAAAGACAGCTCTACTCCATCACACCTCTGCCAAAGACAGAATGGTTCCTTGCCAGTCCGAAATCAGACATTTCTTTATCATGCAATAAAACTGAGGCATGCAGTTAAGATTACACTTTTTTCTAAAAAATATAAAATGAGAAAAAAGCTTAGACAACTCTTTCCCGTATCTTCATATGGCTCATCAGCTTATCCCTCTGTGGTCAGTACAGCTCTGCACGGCAATCTCATGCTTGAAAACCTTTTGCTAACATCTTCCTTTGAATACTTTCCTCTACTTCCTCACCAAGTCATCCTTATCTTCTTTTCAGTGTCCGGAAGATGCACCAAATACTTTCTAGCAGTGTTCTTCAACACTAAATCTGTGCTTTCTCAGTCATCTGGTAACTTTGCACTGGGTGGTAGTGTAAAGCAGACAAATTCTGTAGCATTTTCTCATTCATCTTCTTCTTTATTTCTTTGTTTATTTTTCTTGCTTTGCATCTGACTTCTATTCTATGTTGAAACAGCATTAAAAATGCCCAATCCATCGACGGAAATGACGAGGCTTTTATAACAATGCTTCTCAGCGTTCCAGCGTTCAATGACATTCTTTGGTCACCGTCTTCAAGAGAAAGAAACAAAAAAGAAGCCACAAAGAAAACAAAAAACAGAACAAAACCATTTTGCAGAGGTGTGTGTGTGTGTGTGTTTTTGTGTGTATTTGTGTGCATATAGAGCTACAGCATTATCTCCCCCCTTTCCCCTTCCCCTCTCTGATTTCTAGTTAAATGCTGAGTTGTCCACTTTCTCTCATTTTTTTCAAAGCTGAGAGAACCAGAGAAAAGGTAAGACAAGTTTTTATACTGATGGACACCTTCAAACAGTCAACAATTTTTCTCTGCCAGTTGTAATAATAATAATAATAATAATAATCATCATCATCATGATCATCATCATCATCATCATCATTCCAATGTTGTACCTAATTAATTTTGTATATCTAAAATTTTCTTATTTTGTTTGACGTGCATTTGATATATTTCCCTTATTTGATATATATATACTTATTCCTTTCTTGATATATATATCATGGATCTTATGATTTGTTTGAGTAATTGAGTCGACAGCTATACACAACAATCTGGAGTGGTCATTTAGGTCCCCAATAATAAACTGTTGGCATTACAAAAAAAAAGAAAAGTCTATGATATGCTATTCATGCTGTAAAGGTTGAAATCTCCTCGCATTTCAACCGTCCTTTCTCCTCACATTGTAGTCTACAGTCTGCGTCACATAATTCTGCTCACTATCTGCCGCCGAGACAGGCCTCTACAAGCACACTCGACTGATATGAGCCTTTTAACCACCTTTACAGCCTTACGCTGTACTGTGGCAGTTTCAATCCTCTTGTTGTTGAGGCACATCAGAGGTCGAACGAGATCATCAAGGCACACCATAATAACTGTAAACGATGCAATTATCATAACAGCTGTGAAAGTTTAAATAAATGCCCGAACGTATTTGTATTTATTAAAATGCAACTCTAAAATTATACTACCTTGATACTAGACGATACGTTGGCGTTACCAAACTTTTTTTTTTTTAAGTGAGTGAGAACTGTCATTGTGGTAAACAGCTGTTTCATCATCCTTAAAACCGTTCCACCTTAAAAACTTCCTCAAATTGCTTACTGGTCCAAAATACAGTACAGCATAAGCGCTGCCACTATTGAAATGAATTCTTAGCAAGATTAACATATATGTTAATCTTGCTAAGAATTCATTTCAATAGTCCTCAATAGTCCTCCTTAGGATACATTCTCACTGCCACTGGCTGTATATTTTATGTATTTTATTCCTGATTCTTGATTTTTATTCTTGTTATTGTTGTTTCTTTTAAAAAAAAAAAATTAATTAAATCTATTCAATTTTACTTATAGCACCAAGTCATTACAACAAAGGGTCA
Source organism: Oreochromis aureus (assembly GCF_013358895.1). Lineage (NCBI taxonomy): Eukaryota > Metazoa > Chordata > Actinopteri > Cichliformes > Cichlidae > Oreochromis > Oreochromis aureus. Next base: position 20,952,252 of record NC_052944.1, on the reverse strand, counting down.
GAAACATCAAAAGGAAATACAGAAGGCGACTCAGACTAAGGACAAGCGAGCGTGATAGTGACTGGGGAGACAATAGTAAACACAGGAGAAGACAGACACTGAGGGTGGGAGAACTAAGATGAACTGAAGGCTAGCCAAAACACACTTTAAACATGACGAAGGAATAACCATGAAAATAAGAATCACAATGAAAATTCAAAAACAAACAGCATAAAATCCCAAACTAGTAAAAACACTTGGTCACAGACCCAATTCTGAGAGGATAATACATACACTTAATACAAATGTAATAAGATGTCTTTTTATTTTAAGAACCTTTTAACAAATGCTTTGAAGAGGAGAAAAAGCAACACTGGCATGCGCAGGCCTACTTTTACATAAAACATCACTTTGCATTTTGTCTATTTTCTAAACATCACTGCAGAGCTTCTCCATATCAGGGCTGTAAGAAGTCACTTTAATATTCATGCAGGACCGCAGAGTGTCGTCGGTCAAGAACGAGCGGTGTTTGGACTTCGTACTACCGTAGCAGAGAGACCTGTGGCTTGAGTTTGGCAAGTAGCTGCTAGCTATCTTTCTGGTCTGGATCAACTTATAGCAAAGCGGCGAGCTGGAGAGAGAACGTTACTCAAACTCTTGTTTTTTTTCCTTCTGACCAGATGCAGCTTTCTGAACCATCTTTTCAACATCCTTATACTGATCACTACACTGTGTTTATGTGCTAAAAGAGAAATCATTTGCGTCCTTGTTACTAAAACAGATTCTGAAGTATTTCACTAACTCAGAGGGCATTGCAACTGTGGCAGTTTGTCTTAAGACAACAACTGTAGTCTCAAAATTTCAAATTTATTCTCAAAATGGTCAAAAATATTTTTCTTAATGTGGCCCCTATACTCCGTCGTATTAAAGGGAAGGTTATGCCTGTAACATTTAAATTTTTCTTAGTTTTATTCTTTATTTTTTCACCCAAAGTTTGCGGGAGCCACAGCTGAGGGTTAAAAGAGCCTGCAGCTCATGAGTCGCCGACCCTGGTCTAATGTCCGTACCTGCCTCAGACGTTTCCTAGCCTGTTTTTTTTCGATTGTGCATTAGCCCACAAGAGGATGAATGTTTGTTTGAAAATATATTTGTTGCATCTCACACAAACTCATTGATTTTGCTGTAACATATTTAAAAACACAAGGCTATGCAACACAATAAAAATTTAAAATAAAAAACCCAACTTATTAAAAATTTACTTCACAGCTTTTAAATCAATTGTAGCCCTTGCAAGCTAGTCTCTTAGTAGCATGCAAACCTAGAAAATAATGTTTAACTGAGGGAACACCAGCAATTATAATCAAAGTAATGCAAATGTAGACTTGCTTCTTCGATTCGTTAGGTTATTAAGTTTAAAGACATATATCTATGTGTAAAGTCTTTGTAGTGATTTTATATGATCCATCCTTAAATCTGAGCCTCCATTTCTCTTTCCTCCAGACATGGCCGTCACCTACCAGCAGCCCACCCACCTGGTGACAGCCACCAGCTCTCAAAGTGTTGGGCAGTGGAGCACTGGCCTCTGTGATTGCTGCGCTGATGTGGGCACCTGTAAGTTAACCCAACAAACTCTACAAACAGCAGTGATTTTTGTGAAAGGTAGCAGAGTTCCTGAACTCAGGGGGGAAAAATTCAAGATCTTTTGGTTGATAAAATATCTGGGTCGATATATATATAAATATATATTTCCCCTTCCTTTAGGTTGCTTTTCCCTGTTGTGTTTCCCCTGCATGCAGTGTGATACAGCCAACAAACATGGATGGTGTTGCTGCATGCCAGCCCTGGATGGTCTCTGTTGTTGTCTGGTGTCCTGCTTTCTCCGCAAGTCCATCAGAGAGCGCTACAACATCCAGGTAAAGCTCAGTTAGGGAAGCGACAACTCAAATTTCTTTGTTGCCCTAATTATTTGTTTGATGAATTCCTTGAAAAATGCTCAAGTTAGCACAAACATGGGGGAGAGTTTCAGTTCGGTGACCACTGGAGGAAGTACAGTCTTGAAACTTCTGCACTGGCTTCATTTTCAAGCCCTGAAGGTTGCTGCTTGGGGTTTACAGTTAAAGCATTTTAAAATCATTTATACTGATTTATCCCAAATCAGTGGATGCTAAACTTTGTATCTGCTGCCTTATATGTGTGTATTTTTGTATTTATGTTCATAACATAAATTATAATGTAGATTTTATGAGATCCACAAAAAGTATACTGAAAATGATTGAAGGTTCCTCTGTGTGCAGATCCTTCCTCCTCACCCTCAAGAAGCTCCAAGCTGTCTCATCAGCCTTATTATTAGCTTATGGGTTGCACTGTAACCAGCAAACTGGTATCTATATCATGCAGTGTCATGAGAGAAGTGAACTGGATACTGCGTTTTGTGACATGTTTGCATGAAAGGAACACATAGAGGGTATAAGGGATTGGGTGGCCTCCAAATTAGAGAAGAAAATCTGTACATCTCTTATGTCTCACTGTAAAGAGGCGAACTGAACAGGCCCTCTTCATTCTGATGCCGATGTTGTTGCTGGTACTGTAGCATTCCCCCACGTTTTACACAGAAACAACCACGGCAGCTGCAAATTAAACCGCAGTAACGCCTGCTGCTTCATCCAAAAAGCATCAGAAAACATCTTGTGCTGTAGCTAATGTCTGCCATTTCTACATTTTTCTCCATTACTTATGGACCAAAGACAGCTCTACTCCATCACACCTCTGCCAAAGACAGAATGGTTCCTTGCCAGTCCGAAATCAGACATTTCTTTATCATGCTGTAAAACTGAGGCATGCAGTTAAGATTACACTTTTTTCTAAAAAATATAAAATGAGAAAAAAGCTCAGACATCTCTTTCCCGTATTTTCATATGGCTCATCAGCTTATCCCTCTGTGGTCAGTACAGCTCTGCACGGCAATCTCATGCTTGAAAACCTTTTGCTAACATCTTCCTTTGAATACTTTCCTCTACTTCCTCACCAAGTCATCCTTATCTTCTTTTCAGTGTCCGGAAGATGCACCAAATACTTTCTAGCAGTGTTCTTCAACACTAAATCTGTGCTTTCTCAGTCATCTGGTAACTTTGCACTGGGTGGTAGTGTAAAGCAGACAAATTCTGTAGCATTTTCTCATTCATCTTCTTCTTTATTTCTTTGTTTATTTTTCTTGCTTTGCATCTGACTTCTATTGTATGTTGAAACAGCATTAAAATTGGCCAATCCATCTGCGGTGCTGTTTTACTGGGGAAATGACGAGGCTTATATAACAGTGCTTCTCAGTGTTCCAGTGTTACATGACATTTTTTGGTCACCGTCTTCATGAGAAAGAAACAAAAAAGAAGCCACAAAGAAAACAAAAAACAGAACAAAACTATTTTGCAGAGGTGTATGTGTGTGTGTTTTTGTGTGTATTTGTGTGCATATAGAGCTACAGCATTATCTCCCCCCTTTCCCCCTCCCCTGTCTGATTTCTAGTTAAATGTCCACTTTCTCTCATTTCTTTACAAAGCTGAGAGAACCAGAGAAAAGGTAAGACAAGTTTTTATACTGATGGACACCTTCAAACAGTCAACAATTTTTCTCTGCCAGTTGTAATAATAATAATAATAATAATAATAATAATAATCATCATCATCATCATCATCATCATCATCATCATTCCAATGTTGTACCTAATTAATTTTGTATATCTAAAATTTTCTTATTTTGTTTGACGTGCATTTGATATATTTCCCTTATTTGATATATATATTAATTCCTTTCTTGATATATATATCATGGATCTTGTGATTTGTTTGAGTAATTGAGTCGACAGCTACACGCAACAATCTGGAGTGGTCATTTAGGTCGCCAATAATAAACTGTTGGCATTAAAAAAAAAGAAAAGTCTATGATATGCTATTCATGCTGTAAAGGTTGAAATCTCCTCGCATTTCAACCGTCCTTTCTCCTCACATTGTAGTCTACAGTCTGCGTCACATAATTCTGCTCACTATCTGCCGCCGAGACAGGCCTCTACAAGCACACTCGACTGATATGAGCCTTTTAACCACCTTTACAGCCTTACGCTGTACTGTGGCAGTTTCAATCCTCTTGTTGTTGAGGCACATCAGAGGTCGAACGAGATCATCAAGGCACACCATAATAACTGTAAACGATGCAATTATCATAACAGCTGTGAAAGTTTAAATAAATGCCCGAACGTATTTGTATTTGTTAAAATGCAACTCTAAAATTATACTACCTTGATACTAGACGATACGTTGGCGTTACCAAACTTTTTTTTTTAAGTGAGTGAGAACTGTCATTGTGGTAAACAGCTGTTTCATCATCCTTAAAACCGTTCCACCTTAAAAACTTCCTCAAATTGCTTACTGGTCCAAAATACAGTACAGCATAACGCTGCCACTATTGAAATGAATTCTTAGCCAGATTAACATATATGTTAATCTTGCTAAGAATTCATTTCAATAGTCCTCAATAGTCCTCCTTAGGATACATTCTCACTGCCACTGGCTGTATATTTTATGTATTTTTATTCCTGATTCTTGATTTTTATTCTTGTTATTGTTGTTTCTTTTTTAAAAAAAAAATAAATTAAATCTATTCAATTTTACTTATAGCACCAAGTCATTACAACAAAGGGTCAGAAACATCAAAAGGAAATACAGAAGGCGACTCAGACTAAGGACAAGCGAGCGTGATAGTGACTGGGGAGACAATAGTAAACACAGGAGAAGACAGACACTGAGGGTGGGAGAACTAAGATGAACTGAAGGCTAGCCAAAACACACTTTAAATATGACGAAGGAATAACCATGAAAATAAGAATCACAATGAAAATTCAAAAACAAACAGCATAAAATCCCAAACTAGTAAAAACACTTGGTCACAGACCCAATTCTGAGAGGATAATACATACACTTAATACAAATGTAATAAGATGTCTTTTTATTTTAAGAACCTTTTAACAAATGCTTTGAAGAGGAGAAAAAGCAACACTGGTATGCGCAGGCCTACTTTTACATAAAACATCACTTTGCATTTTGCCTATTTTCTAAACATCACTGCAGAGCTTCTCCATATCAGGGCTGTAAGAAGTCACTTTAATATTCATGCAGGACCGCAGAGTGTCGTCGGTCAAGAACGAGCGGTGTTTGGACTTCGTACTACCGTAATTGAGAGACCTGTGGACCTGTGGCTTGAGTTTGGCAAGTAGCTGCTAGCTATCTTTCTGGTCTGGATCAACTTATAGTAAAGCGGCGAGCTGGAGAGAGAACGTTACTCAAACTCTTGTTTTTTTTCCTTCTGACCAGATGCAGCTTTCTGAACCATCTTTTCAACATCCTTATACTGATCACTACACTGCAGGGCTCGCAAAATCGCTAGCCCGACGTCCCGGGGCTAGCGAATTTTCCAGTCGGGCTACCAAAATCTATCTCAGCCCTGCCCGTCGGGCTATCATAGGAAGGAAAAATATATGTCATTGCTTTTGCATTCTTTCGGAAATGTTACTGAGTAATTGTGTCATTGGCATCGGGGAACCACTGTCAATATGTGACATATTGAAATCGAGTTTGAATTTGCGCTTGTTTTTTGCTTTCACTTTTCGATCACGCGAACTGTGTATAGAGAGCGGCAGTACTGATTGGTGAGTGACGATTAATTGCGCACCAATTCCTCTGACATCGTCTTATCACTCATTAGCTTACTATTCAAACCTGACAAGTGAACTCTCCCGCAGCAAGCTTAAACGTGAGAGGTTGATCGCGCAGAGAATCGCTGAGCGTTATGTGAGTGCGTGTGTAAAAGCAGCAGGATATATATTTTAGTTCTGCTGAGCCAAATAAGACAAGTCAGGGTGAAGAAGTGACAACCAAAGAAAAGCCTACCACAAAACACAAAAGTTATGACAAATCAGACTATGAGGGAAAAAGAAAGTGAAGCTTTATGGTTTCATGGACAAAAGAATTTCTGTGGCTGGAATATGACAAGCTAAATAACCAGGGGTGCACATAAGTGGTCCGCAGGTGCGCATTCGCTGTCAAAATAAAAAACGCGCACCAGATAAGAAGTTGCAACGCGCGTTTGCGTACATAAGATTTGAAAATCTTATCTACAGACATTTGTTTAGAACTCTTAAAGATGAAGAAGCAAGCTCCTTTAAGCAATTACTTTGGTGTTCCTCCACCTCCAAAGAAATGTCAGAAGGAGTCCGAACCGCAAAAGAAGCGCGTATTATCGGAAAAGTGGTTGCAGCAGGTGAGCTGGCTTCAGACAAATGATGAACGCACAGAGATGTGGTGCAGAATATGCCGTGAAAATCCCACTCTAGCGGACAAAAACAGTGCCTTTTATATGTACGCAAAGGCACGTAGCAACTTCTTATCTGGTGCGCGTCTTTTATTTTGACAGCAAATGCGCACCAGCGGACCACTTATGTGCACCCCTGTAAATAACATAATGTTCTGCCGGGTGTGTTCTTGGTTTCCCTCGATTTCTGAGTCGACAAGCGCCTTTGTTACTGGGACCAGTAATTTTAAGAAAGACCCGCATTAGAACCCATGAGAAATGCAAGAAATGCATTATTGCTCAGTCTGCAATAGCTTTCCCAGAACAAACACCAATTGCAAATAACATACTAAAAATAAACCTGAAAAATCTGTTTAGAACAGCTTACTATGTTGCAAAGAGTGAACTACCATTGGCAAAATTTAGCAGTCTTTGCAAACTTAAAAAAAATGTCCTAGATCTTGGTTCCACTTACCTCTTACCCGTGACTTCAGTGGAAATTTCAAATTCAGGATCTGACACAGACTGATTCATGTTCTACACAGTTCTTACAAGGTCATAGAAATTTCTGTTCAATTAGAACCAAGTATTTGAGTTGATGATTGTAATTTTTATACAATGTTGTAATTTGTGCTTCAACAATTTTTTGATTAATGTTTTGTTTCCGTTACAATATTATACTTTAATGTATAATATTGTAATGGAAACAAAAGAGGAAAAAAAAACATCAATCAAAAAATTGCTCTCTTTTTTTATTCGGGCTACTTAAATTTATTTTGGGCTACCACAAACTGAAGAGTGCCTGCCCGAAGGGCTACCAGGGATTTTGAAATTTTGCGAGCCCTGCACTGTGTTTATGTGCTAAAAGAGAAATCATTTGCGTCCTTGTTACTAAAACAGATTCTGAAGTATTTCACTAACTCAGAGGGCATTGCAACTGTGGCAGTTTGTCTTAAGACAACAACTGTAGTCTCAAAATTTCAAATTTATTCTCAAAATGGTCAAAAATATTTTTCTTAATGTGGCCCCTATACTCCGTCGTATTAAAGGGAAGGTTATGCCTGTAACATTTAAAATTTTCTTAGTTTTATTTTTTATTTTTTCACCCAAAGTTTGCGGGAGCCACAGCTGAGGGTTAAAAGAGCCTGCAGCTCGCAGTCGCCGACCCCTGGTCTAATGTCCGTACCTGCCTCGTACGTTTCCTAGCCTGTTTTTTCAATTGTGCATTAGCCCACAAGAGGATGAATGTTTGTTTGAAAATATATTTGTTGCATCTCACACAAACTCATTGATTTTGCTGTAACATATTTAAAAACACAAGGCTATGCAACACAATAAAAATTTAAAAAATAAAAACCCAACTTATTAAAAATTTACTTCACAGCTTTTAAATCAATTGTAGCCCTTGCAAGCTAGTCTCTTAGTAGCATGCAAACCTAGAAAATAATGTTTAACTGAGGGAACACCAGCAATTATAATCAAAGTAATGCAAATGTAGACTTGCTTCTTCGATTCGTTAGGTTATTAAGTTTAAAGACATATATCTATGTGTAAAGTCTTTGTAGTGATTTTATATGATCCATCCTTAAATCTGAGCCTCCATTTCTCTTTCCTCCAGACATGGCCGTCACCTACCAGCAGCCCACCCACCTGGTGACAGCCACCAGCTCTCAAAGTGTTGGGCAGTGGAGCACTGGCCTCTGTGATTGCTGCGCTGATGTGGGCACCTGTAAGTTAACCCAACAAACTCTACAAACAGCAGTGATTTTTGTGAAAGGCAGCAGAGTTCCTGAACTCAGGGGGGAAAAGTTCAAGATCTTTTGGTTGATAAAATATCTGGGTCGATCTCATATAAATATATATATAAATATATATTTCCCCTTCCTTTAGGTTGCTTTTCCCTGTGGTGTTTCCCCTGCATGCAGTGTGATACAGCCAACAAACATGGATGGTGTTGCTGCATGCCAGCCCTGGATGGTCTCTGTTGTTGTCTGGTGTCCTGCTTTCTCCGCAAGTCCATCAGAGAGCGCTACAACATCCAGGTAAAGCTCAGTTAGGGATGCGACAACTCAAATTTCTTTGTTGCCCTAATTATTTGTTTGATGAATTCCTTGAAAAATGCTCAAGCTAGCACAAACATGGGGGAGAGTTTCAGTTCGGTGACCACTGGAGGAAGTACAGTCTTGAAACTTCTGCACTGGCTTCATTTTCAAGCCCTGAAGGTTGCTGCTTGGGGTTTACAGTTAAAGCATTTTAAAATCATTTATACTGATTTATCCCAAATCAGTGGATGCTAAACTTTGTATCTGCTGCCTTATATGTGTGTATTTTTGTATTTATGTTCATAACATAAATTATAATGTAGATTTTATGAGATCCACAAAAAGTATACTGAAAATGATTGAAGGTTCCTCTGTGTGCAGATCCTTCCTCCTTACCCTCAAGAAGCTCCAAGCTGTCTCATCAGCCTTATTATTAGCTTATGGGTTGCACTGTAACCAGCAAACTGGTATCTATATCATGCAGTGTCATGAGAGAAGTGAACTGGATACTGCGTTTTGTGACATGTTTGCATGAAAGGAACACATAGAGGGTATAAGGGATTGGGTGGCCTCCAAATTAGAGAAGAAAATCTGTACATCTCTTATGTCTCACTGTAAAGAGGCGAACTGAACAGGCCCTCTTCATTCTGATGCCGATGTTGTTGCTGGTACTGTAGCATTCCCCCACGTTTTACACAGAAACAACCACGGCAGCTGCAAATTAAACTGCAGTAACGCCTGCTGCTTCATCCTCTCTCTCTCTCTTCTTCCTCTTCTCCATCCTGCAGGGCTCTTGCTGCGACGACTGCTGTAAAATACTTTGGTGTTACCAGTGTGTCTGGTGCCAGATGCATCGTGAGGTGAAGATCAGGGCCAACCTGCAGCCCACCACCGCGAATATGGTCGCCACCTAGGCCATGCGTTGATAGGAAGTGACTGTTTTATTTTGTGGTTTGAGAGCAAATGTTACTGTTAAAACCAGATGTTAAGAGTTTTGTTGGCATATTAATGTGTTGGATGGTACCTGAGACAAGCTTTCATTGTGACAAATAAAATCCTTCTATTTCATACAGTCATCGCTGTCATTATAATTGAATTCTTCTTCAGATCTGAGTTTAACCTTTGTTAAAATAAAAACTATTAAAATGCACTTACTGTCATGCATGATTCTGATAGGTTACCGAATAAGAATATACATCAGAATTGGTCTTTATCTACAAAAAAACATCATAGTGTCAAAAATATTTTGCAGTTTGTCAGTCTGCTGTGCATACTTTGCACCAAGACGCTTTCAGACACGCATCACCTTCCACTTTCTCCTGAGGAGTGGGGTACCTCAAGGACATGTGGCAGGCACAAGTCTGCCGCAGACTTTCTTTATTTATGTAGAAGTACAGATACCCGTGTTAAAAAATATTCAGTATGCAGTTGTATAAAGGTGGAATTCAGTGAATTAATCTAACCATCATCATCTTAAATGCAAATTAGTCTACTACAGTTGATGTAAACCAACAATGTGCACTGTGCACCAGTCCAACAGTTTTTTACAGTAAGTCCATCACACTATCACAAGCTAGTCTCTTTATCCCACACAAACTACAGCGCATTTTTAGATTTGAATAACACAAAGTTAGTATGGCATAGTTTGTTTTGCAGGAATATATATGATTAAAACAATGACATGTAAGCTTAAAATATTTTCTAAGCATCACTGATCAGTCCTCACCTTTAAATCTACTCTCTCTTCTTCCTGTGCTGTCATGTCTTTTCTTACCTCTTCCTCCATCTCTGAGGTTAGCTCTCACTCTTTTCTCCCTCTGTGAAATACAGCAGCCGGGCCTTTAGCTAGCAACACACAGTGTGACAAACTTCACACCAACAGATTGTGTGTTTGCTGATGTTTGTTGCACTGACAGAAAAGCTAAATTTGGAATTATCTGACACTTATAAAAGTGTGCTTCCTTCTCCTTTGTGCTAGCTAGAGTGAAAGAAGTACCGTGAACACAACATACGGATACTTGCACTCCTTTAGGCTGACTTATACTAAATGAACCTAAAGTAACGAGCCTATTTTGAAAATGTAAGGGGCAGAAAATACATGTAGCAAGTAAAAGTAAAAAGTTGTCAGAAAAATAAATACTGAAAAAAAGTACAGATACCTGAAAATTCTGCTTAAATACAATAACAGAGTATTTGTGCTTTGTTACTTCTCACGTCTGCTGTCCACTTGTTTAAGTTTTCACACAAATACAAGTTAATTTAAATTTGGTTGTGTTTGAACCTGTTGGAGTGGCACACAGTGTTCTGATCCTTAACATTAAAAACAAAAACAACAACAGAGAGATAAAGGTTGGAAGAAATGGAGGAGCTGTTAATTTAGCTTCATCACCGTCTTCCTACATACTTAATCTGAAGAGGAGCACATTTTATTTCTCCTGGTAATAATGTTGTGACAGGTTGCATTCAGGCAATCTAACAGTCACGGCACAGACCGCTTTTACAACAACAGCTCTTAAACACACTTCAGGAAAACTTCCAGCCATGAAATGCGGAAGGAAAGTGAGATCCCCTCTGCTGAATGGTAATCAACTCAGCCCTTTCAGCAATGATAAGGAGACTTTATATTAACCATGAGCTTTATCAACAACAACTGCTGCAGAGGGCAGTGTTGGCCTGCCCTTCAGTCCTTTATAGTTAAGTGACAGGCTTTCTGTGCTTAACTATTGTTTTTATGTGTGTTTCTTTTTGTTGTGTCATTCTCCTTCTGAATGTAAAACAAAGTCGCCTTACATTTTTCGCTCAGTGACTAATGCCACCACGGCACAGATGTCACTTCCTAAAAATAACTAAAAGACTGTTGAGACCTGATTAAGCCAGTTAAGAGCAGACAGCCAGAAAGGCGGAGTCAAAACTAATGCTAAATTTGGAGAGAAATCATTTGAGAGGCAGAGGAGGGAAATCAGACACTTTCATTTTAGAAGACATTTGAGTGGAGCGACAGCCATGTGAAAAAAAATGGTAGAAACTCACACGTCTTATTAAATGTCTGTTGTTGTGAAGTATAAAAATGATACTATTAATGAATTCCATGCATGATAATAAATCATGTTTTTCACTGTTTAAGCAGTAAAAAAAAATCCTGTTATCCTTGTATTACCAAATACACGGTGTGTGAAGAGCATATTATTATTTGCATAAACACTTTGACAGATTAGAAACTTCTGATCAGCCCTGTGGGTTTGATGAGTTTCATATATTGTCTGATGTGCAGCAAATGAGACAGAGAATGTACATCTGTCTGTTGGTGCTTGTGAAAAGGAAAGTAAGAAACCAGGAAGGGCTGTAGATGCATCACTTTCATGCATCACTGCTTTTGTGCAAGACAGGCATGCAAATTTAATTTAACACTATGTTAAAGTGCACTTTAAATAAATGCCGACAGGAAAGGATGCTTAAAAAAAAAGGAAGTAGCCCACACACATGATTACTTTAAAACACCTGTAAGGGTGTGTAACAAAACACAGTCAAAGGAAATCAATCAGACCCAGTACTCACTTGTTTAGTGTTACATAAATTTTATCATTGCTCCATTAACTCTACACATCAGATTCTTCTAAACCTTTGTGATTTCTTTCAAGACTATGAAACTTCTAAGAGCTCGTAACAACAGTGCCTATTCCCATTTTACCCATACACAACACCAGGGCCACAACTCTACAAAAATACAAATAAAAACTAGTGTTAGGTGGGCAGCTTGACTGAGACAGACCAGAGGTTAGAGTGAGAGAAAACCAGGTGACGTATTTGAGCTACCCAAATAAGTCCTATTGTGCTCAAAAGAGGACACCCTGGCCTTTCCAGTGATATCTCTTGTGTTTGGGTGGCCCTTTTTAGCTCACATAAGCAGGACTTTACAAAAAAAGTTAAACCGAAAGATCCTTGTTTCTTCAGTTCTCAGGGGGATATATTTAAGTATTGTTATGTGGCTGCTGGTGTGGTGATATTTTTTCACTTTTTTTTTTTACAGCCTAACAGACTCAAGTCAAGTCAGTTTATTTATATAGCACATTTAAAAGACTAGTGTACATCAAAGTGCTTCACAATAAAACCACAATGCGGGCAGAACAAAGAACAAATAGCACAATTATACTTAAAATTGCATTTACATGGTGTAGTGCAGGCTGAATGAAAGTCAAACTAATTTGTTTCAAAAGCTAAGTTAAACAAGTGTGTTTTTAAATGGAATTTAAATTGATTACGGTGTACGGATTTCGACTGGGAGATTATTCCAGAGTCTAGGGGCAGCGATGGCAAATGCACAGTCACCTCTGGTTTTTAAATGAGACCTTGCATTAGGAGCAGTTGGCTGGAGGATCTTAGTGCTCTCTTTGAGTTGTACGGATCAAGGAGATCAGTTAAGTAGCTAGGGGCCAGGTTATTTAGAATTTTAAAAGTGAGCAGAAGGATTTTGAAATCAATGCGATATTTGAAGCCAGTGTAGGTTAGCAAGGACAGGGGTGATGTGCTCATGCCTTCTGGTGCTGGTTAAGAAGCGTGCTGCTGCATTTTGGACTAATTGCAGGTGCTGAAGGAGGGAGAGTTGGAGGCCCAGGTAAAGACAGTTGCAATAGTCCAATCTAGAAGTGATGAAGGCATGGATGAGTTTTTCGAGCTCTTTATGTGGTTAATAGGGCTTAGCTTTGGAAATTTGGTGTAACTGATAAAAGCTGGTTTTTAGCACAGTGGATACTTGCTTGTTTAATTTAAAAGAACTATCCATGAGCACTCCGAGGTTTCTGGCAGAATGAAAAAGGTGGTTGGCGAAAGACCCCATTGTATCAGTTAGCTGTCCAAGGGGAACGTGGCTATCAAAAACAATAATTTCTGTTTTGCTTTCATTTAAGTTAAGAGAATTCTGGGATAGCCAGTCTTTAACCTCCCGCAGACATTCGAACAAAGACGAGAATGGGGACGTGGCATCCAAATTTAGAGGAAGGTAGATTTAGATATCATCTGCATAGTAGTGATCGGAGATATTATGTTTTTTAAAGATGAGTCCCAAGGGCAGCATGTACAGGGAGAACAGCATGGGGCTTAATACGGACCCCTGAGGCACACCACAATTAACAGGGGCAGAAGAGGAAGAGTATTTCCCCATGGTGACAGAGAAGGATCTGTCTGATAGATACGATTTAAACCATTAAAGAACATTACCTTTAAGGCCAACTACATGTTCTAACTTCATGTTCCTTGTTCGGAGAATATTATGGTCTACCGTATCGAAAGCAGAAGTTAGATCTAATAAAACTCAAGTAGTGACATCGTGTGTGAACGTTTTTTAAAAACATTGTTAGATTCTACACATCAGCTCTTAGGCTGATGGCAATCTGCGATTGTTCTCTACACTTCAAGTCACACCTGAAACCACAAAATGTTCCAGGAAGTATACAGAGTGCAAAACAACAATGGGCGTTAACAATCAGTCATGTCAACTGCATTATTCTGTAGAGGCTGTGTTTAATCTGTGCAATTTGTTTTTCTTCTAAAACAGCTTTGCATTCAGACACATGCAGCTCCTGTGGTTACACCGCACAGAGTAAGTCAAATACTCTACATCAATCAAGTTTTAATTGCAGAGAAAATAATATAATGATGAGAATAAAATACTTCGAACATTAAACTTGGCACTGACCATAACTTTTACTTTTAACATTTTCTTTCTTGGAAGTTCACTTCTGTTTCCCTTTTTATGCAATTGTGTGTATACACAGGTTTGAAAGGACGTGGAACTGTGTTTCTCCTTGCAGAGGAGTTTAAGTTTCATTTTCAGGATAACTTCAGCCCACCCACCACCACACCTCTCACAGTTTGTAGTTACATTTTCCTTTCGCGCTTACTCTCATCTTCAAAGCCTACAGAACCAGAGGAAAGGTAATAAAATCTTTTTATACTAATGAACATCTTAAAATAGTGAGGTCTTTGTGAACATATGATACTGGTTGGTATATAGTTAGTTTTATCATCAGTAAGCTGCTGTGAGTTAGTTAAAGGAAAACTGTACTTTTCTCAAGAAAAACGTGATCTGGATGTGTGATAATTATCATTGCTCACAGCGAGGATAAAGGAAGTTACAGTTTAGCCTTTTAAACTCATTTTAGCGACTATTCTGTCAAACAACTAATCTGCATTAGCGCACAGTTTGGTAAATATTAGTTGTTGGGTTTTATGTGTAACATGTAATGCACTACAACTGCAAACACCCTTTACATGATAGCATCTTAGGCACAGTACCCAACGAAATATTGGCTACTGACGTCGCTTTGTCTGCGCTATAAATGAATTCAGATAAACTGCATGCCAAATTTAGGATTTGTTAGAAACACAAAGCCTCTCCTGTCCCTGTTTAGTATGCTTGAATGAACCTGAAGTTAGCTAAACTCTCATAACTGTAAATAATGGGCCTAAAAATGCATTTGGTATGGCTTTTATGTAGCATTTTTCAAGTCTTGTGCTCAGCACTGAACATGTTTTAAATCACATCTTTATTTAGCTCATATTCACACCTACAGATGTACTATTTTCAGTATACAGCCAATTTATAATCACCATTTAACCTAATATGCATGTCTTTGGAGAAAATCTAAGGGGGTACAGGAAGATCATGTAGCGTTCGTTATGGTGAAAACACATTGTGAAATCACTACATTGATGAATGTCCTTGAATTTCAGGTAGTTCCTCTTTGTCTAATTACACTATTGAAGAAATAGCGTACGTCATGCTAGAAAGCTTGTCTTTTCCAGGGATGCCAAATTTTAGCTATCTGTTGTAGGAAGATAAGAGAAGAGGGTGTGGAAATATTTTATTAAAACCCTTAAAGTTGAAAAAATATTTTATTATTAAAGCTAGATTATTTGAAACAACTAAAGAGTGTTAATAGAAGTTTTTGTTTTTTATGTCTGATAGTGTAATTAGTCTTTATGCCCATATATTCACTCATTAACATAGGTTTAATTAATTTCTTGTTGTCCACAAGTCTGGGAAGGTTTATCTGGACAGACGAGACCAAAGTGGAGGTGTTTAGTTATCAGGCACCGCTTCATGGTTAGCAAAAACGAAACTTGGCATAAATTTTCCTTTTGACTTACCAACTGTCAAAAACAGGGGTGAAGGGTGATGATTTGTGTTTGCAGTCACAGGACCTGGGTACGTTGCATTCATTGAGTCAACCATGAACTCCTCTTTGTACCAAATTTGTGTGCTTGTGTGTACATATACACGTATATGTAGACATACATGTATATTCACTACCAGTCAAGAGTCTTTATTTTTACTACTTTCTACATCGTAGATACAAACTGAAGACGTCAAATATATGAAGCAAGATATATGAAATTATGTACCAAAGAAAAAATGGATAAATAACTCTAAATATGTCCTATATTGTTTCTGTTACATCACAAAAATGTTACCATTTCTAACGTTCAACAGGTCAAAGCTGGAAAATGTTTTTTGATATGAGGAAATGAAGGCATGTTGTGTGTGTTTATTCATAGGTTCTGCCCTGTTTTGATAGCTGTGGTCACACCAAAGATAAAGTTTATTTCTTCATTTCTGTTTGCATGGTTTTAGCTGCATCAAAGTATGATGAACATCTTCACTGTGAGAGATTCTAATTTAAAACAATTTCCACGATTAACATCATCAGCTGCAATGTAACAGTGTGCTTGTTTAGAGCAAAATGTATCCAAAATGAGGCCTGTGTATAAATAGACACCTACAAACTTCAAAGAAAAGAAAGGTGGGCTAAAATTCATGCACAACAATATGAGAGACTGAGAAAGTTATACAGAAAACAATGATGGGATGACTTTAGTTTTTGACACAGTGCTTCTGCAATTTGTATTTATCACTACACAAGGACACAATGACTTTGAACTGTTTGAAACTGTGAATTTATAAAAGTTATAGATTTGAAATGTGCTGTGAATGCAGTTTGTAAACTCGGTTTTAGCAAATTTATGAGTTTTAAAGGGTGTACTCATAAATTTACTGCCAATGGTCGTTGCAGTGATTTTCATGAAACAGGAAACTGTGATTTGTAAAAATATCCACACTGTGAACAGTAATGTTGTTATCTTTTTCATATTCTAGCATTTGATTTCTCCGTACACAGGAGCAACCAAAACTATAACCATTCAATGCGTCTCCATTTCTATCTTCTTTCCTCCAGAAATGGCTGAATACCAGCAGCCCACCCAGATAGTGACAGTCTCCACCACTAATCAAGGTGTTGGGCAGTGGAGCACTGGCCTCTGTGATTGCTGTGCTGATATGGGCACTTGTAAGTTAATCTAGCAAACTCTACAAACAGTAGTGCTTTTTGTATCAACTGTCTCCTCAGACTTTTATTCAGAGGGTCTTCTGATCATCTGAAGTTAGAGCTGAAGTCAGCTTATAAAACACAGGATGCACAAGAGAACTTATTCAAAAGTGAAAGAAACTTGTGTCTTTGCATATTTTTCCTCTTCTGTCGAGGTTGCTGTGCCCTTTGGTGTTTCCCCTGCATGCAGTGTGATACAGCCAACAAGCATGGCTGGTGTTGCTGCCTCCCACTCTGTGATGCATGCTGCGTGGTGTCCTGCACGCTTCGCCAGTCCATCAGAGAGCGTCACGGCATCCCTGTAAGGCTGGGGGCGGGGGGAGGGTAAAGGTTATTGTTGTTAGCTAAAAGCTAAACCAAGGAATGAAAAACTATTTTATTTAAATTGTATTTCTTTTTAAAAGATAAGCTTTTCCTACAAAAATCAACATAAAAAGAAGCACACTGAGAATGTAAACGAGTGCAAACATAGATGTGCAATGTAGAAATGAGGTCAGAAGGAAAAAGCTCACATGTGACATGATATTGCGATGTAAATTATTTTGGCTATTCTGAGTCCGAGTCTGAGTATTGTATGTAAGTATGAGTCATATTTACAGTGACCATGTATCATTCCCTATATGCCTTGATGTTTTCAATAGGAACAATGGCAATGAGAAATATAGTTTTAATAAATAGCCTTGTGTAGCAATATTATCACTTGGAGCATTAGCTCCATTTCATGACCTTGAAGGAGAGGTCAGAGGTCTTGAACATACGCAGCACACATGTAACAATCATATTTTCAACATTATAAGGCTTTTTTAAAATCTTCAACCACCACTGAGTTGACCTTGAATTCCTTTTGACCCCACTCTACACCCCTTTAAAGTTTTTTTTCCTTTATGAGTTATTGCATTGAGCTGTGTGCTTTGCCAATTTGATAAAATTTGGAAACACAGGTGTGCGTTTAACAGGCTCTTGTGAAAAATCACTAGCTTATGGCACAAATGAGAAAATTCAATTATAATTAAGATTTAAATCATCTGAGTACTTTGTCAATTATACTGACAGTTTTCATGAATTGTGGGATGGCGTTTTCTCCTCTCCTTTCATCATCTAAATCAGACAAGCATGGGGACCCCATGTTTTCTAATTGTGTTGAGTTGTGGGTTGTGTTATGTCTTATTCTTCTCTTCTTTTTCTCCATCCTGCAGGGTTCGTGCTGTGATGACTGGTGTAAAATAATTTGGTGTTACGAGTGTGTCTGGTGCCAGATGCATCGTGAGGTGAAGATCAGGGCCAACATGCAGCCTGCCACCGCAACGGTGGTCACCACTCAAGTTGTCAGTGGATAGGATGTAACCATTTTGGCTCTTGGTTTAGTGAAGATGGCCAACAGTATTTCAAAGTTCATTTCAAGTATTTCAAAGTGCTGATGCTTGTGTAGTTCAATACAATATGTAGAGTCTTTGTTAAAACCAGATGCTTTGAGCTTTGGTAGCGTGTTGGGTATATAATACAACTGAGAGTGTTTGTTTACTCTGGCCAGTAAATTCTGTATAATTTCACACGCTCACTGTTATTGTAATCTTTCCAAAGTTAAATTTAACATTTGCTGAAGTAAAAAGTTATTCATATTCACCCATTATATGTTTCTTGTACATTTTTGCTCAGCTGTGGAGACATGTTTCTTCAAACCCTGAATATGTCATTCGCACCTTGGCAGCTGGGTCTGGCTGGCCAGCTAGTGTCCTCCAGGGTGTCTGCTTAGAACTCCTAAAATGATCAAGAGAAGACTGATTAATCTCCTAAAATGAGGCCTTGAGGACTTTGTCTCCTTAAGCTGGGCATACACCATGCAAATTTTTCAGTCTCGTTATTCAGCTCCTGCTCAAACTGTACGATTGAATACCAGGGGTTAGAAGTTCGTAGGTCACGATGCAGGGTCTCACACTATTCGGCCCGATGCTCTGATGCGACCTGAGTGCTCACACTGTGCGTCCATAACATGAAGCTTATAACACAAAATCTGTCGCTCGCTCTCCCTCTCTCTCCCTCTCTGTCTTTCACTCACACAGACACACACACCACCACCATCAACTTTGCTAGACTGAAAGACATTGACCAGACAGCTGTCATTGAGCAGCAATGTCCCAGGCTGGACTGGGACAAAAAATCAGCACAGGCATTTTGAGACCGGCCCACCAGGTATTATAAGGAAAAAGCCATAAAGCCTTTGAATGAAAACAAATGCCACTGTGACAGTGATGTACACTATCTTGTTGGTATATATGTATCAATCTAATAAACTAAACCTACACCATCCTCCCTATTCTGGTATTTTAATTAGTACTTACCAGAAATATCAAACAACCTAATCAATAATTACATATACCTAACTAGCAGGGTTGCCAACTCCCAGCAAAAAAAATAGGGACCCACCCCCCACCCGCCGCCTCATGCTTAATCGACATAATCGACTTTAATTTATTGCCAGGGTAAAATGCACAGAAACCAATTATTTTTCTACAGTAATTAAATACATTCAACATCTTTCTTCAACAGAATTGCAGACTGAACACATGGTACCTTCCCAAAGGAATAGAGTACTATAGCTTACTAGGGTATATATTAGACTTAATATTTACTATATACAATAATGAATTTCTATACATTTTACATCAGATAAAAACTTTGGTTGTAAGATTGTTTATTAAAAGCTAGACATTTTAAATGAGAATAAGAAAGAAAAGTATTTCTCTGTGGCCCCCCTTTCCCTGTTAATGCCCTACCTGCCCCCCTGGCAAAACTTTGCTAGACCCGCCCCTGCACAGTTACCAGCTGTCAGCTACGTAGAAAAGGATCCTGGTGTTATCTGTCTCTCAGAAACAGTTCATAACTTCAACTCATTCATGTCACCTAAAAGGTAAACTTGTTTCTCCATCACCTGTTCAGCTCTGGTGATTCAGTAAGGACATCTCCTGGTTTCATCTTCATGTTTCCCTCTCACCACAGCAATGCAGCGTAAAGACACAGAATAAGCTTTGTGTCTTTTTTTTTCATTCTAGCTGAAGTTCGGGACAAATCGCGTTCCTTTACACCTAAATACGGAACTTTAAAGTTCGACCTCATCGACTGTAATTGGTCCAGCCCAGAGTCAATCATGACCAATTGGCCAATCTACCGCCTTTCATTGTTTATACCGTTACAAAAAACAAAACAAAAAACGTCGGCCCATGAAAACAAAAAATCACCATTGGAAACTCACCGGTATGCCCGACAGTCCAGCTATGTGTGAGGCCACATCGAAAAGGCTCGAATGAGCTTGCCAAAGTTCTACAAGTTGTGCCTCCATCGCTTGTGTCCAGATCACACGCTGCACTGCCGTGCTGCTCCGTCTTTTTCACTTCTATTTCTCTGTTTGCGCATGCGCAGTGTGAGAGGTTGAGTTGATAACTTCGGGAGGGGCGACAGGATTTCAAACAGGTTTGATTTTCTTGCGATCATACTATTGCTGATCAGGAGCTGGTCCTGATCGCTTCTCGTTACCCCATGTATACTACACGATGGACGACACACAATTAAGGCGAGACTCGGGCCGATCCCCAAAACAGTCGCACGATTAAAAATCTCTTGTGCTCAGGTTAAGTCTCCAGGTTTTCTTACCATTCCTTGTATCAAGTCTCAATGTTTGAGTCCATCCCAGTGGCTTTACTCGTGCAGGTATGTGCACGTGTGAGCATGCACAACCCGCACCCCAATTCCTGGGTGATTTAATTAGGCTTTGATTTCATTCAATCTGAATCAAAACCTGTTACCAGCATGCATTTCCAATTCCTTGTTATTTAAATTGGATAGTTTGTGGATCTAAATGTTTAGAGACAATAGTGTGGTATTGAGCTCAATGTAATCTTTTAAATCATTGTTGTTTAATTAACAGGCAATGTATTATTAAATTCTGTTTTATCATGTGCGACAACTATTTTGGTCTTCAGTGTGAATTTATACAAATTGGAATTATTTCAGGTGGAGGATCCGTTATTTAATGTTGCTTTATCCTGAAAGTATGAAGAACAGAGCCTTTATGAGTATTACTATTTTTAATTTGGACAATGTTGCTGTTGTGGAATGGAACACCTACTTCTTTTTTAGACTGATTTAAATGATAAATGTAATTGAAGGCGCTTTGTTGAATTTGTTTTTAACTTGGTAGAACATAGTGTGAATCTTTCTTAAATTGGCCTTTTGATTTGCACAGTGTTTTTTTTTTCTCAAGTAAATTTCCTTTCTGTTAGTTTATTTTCACCGCTCTCGTTAATTAACCTCTTTCCTGTTTTGTGTTCTATGAGCTGACAGTTTGACCATCAACCGAGCCTGCTTTCCTGTTTTGCGGTTTCCCTGTGTGCATTATTATAGGGTCTACTTTACAATATGAAGCGCCTTGAGGCGACAGTTCCTGTGATTTGGTGCTGTATGAATACAATTGAATTGAATTAAATTGAGACTTCATTGGTCAGTCCTGTTCTGTGTTTTTCCACACCCCTTTATTACACCCATTTAGTTAGTCATATTCACAGAATTCACAGATCAGACATTCTACACAGCCGACTTACTCTACAGCTCAGATCTCTGCTGCCTCTTCTTCCAACATGGCCTTCAATAAGTAGAGATCTCTTTGTTTGCTTAGGTTTTGTTTGTTTGATTTCCCTATTATTCAAAAGCTTTTTGATTGTAGGTCCAGTTGTGTTTTCAGAGAACATTTCCCCAGCAACTTCACATAGTTAGTGTTTTAGGATTTTACAACAATCTGTGTGCTCTAGATTATCTACACCAGTCTCTCTCAAATCAACACACTGACACAGTTCTCTGGGATTAAAAGCTCCTATATCTCTAGCTCTAATCCCAACCACTTCCACCACCCCTCTGCACAGAGTTGTCAGTTGCATCACAATGATTGCTACACGGTTTTAGAAGCTAATAAATGTCAAAATGACCAAGAGAAGGTGGTAGAAGAACAGCAGAAGAATTACAATTAACAGCAGCAGCAGCAGCCTTATTTAAATGACTGTCCAGATCCTTACCATTAGCTATAGCACCACCAGCAACACAAACAGAGTTACACTGGCCTGCAGGGAGAGGCATGCTGAAATATGTACATGCTAAACATCTACAGTGGTCATCTAATCTTACTATCATTTCTACGACTTTTTGCTTAAAGGCATTAATGTCAAAACGTCTATCATTCTGTTGGCTACTCTCTGAAGGATTATTAGCAGGTTGACCAGACTGATCTCTTTTGGGCAAATAATTATGGTCTCAATTTCTTCTGCGTTCCTCTGAATCTCAGCTAGAATGGCCTGCCATTGGTCTAATTTGAAATGTTTTTTCTGATGTTTGTTGAAAACACTGAATTTATTCTAATTTTTAATGTGTGTTTTTGGTGTTGAATGAACATCCGCACACCAGTCGCAAAAAAATTCACACAAGTTTCATATGCTTCTTAGATTTCTGCATCCGTAATTTCTTGAGGCTGCGATGCATCAATCTGTCTAAGACATGTTGGCACTGTGGGTAACCTTTCATGGAAGAGATGGCTCACTGGTAAGTGTGCTTGTCCGTTCAGTCATCAGCGGTTGATTATAAAACACGCTGTGAGCGTCTCCTTCCATTCTGTCGTTGTTGTTTTTGTTGTGAAAGAACTTCTCCAGGAAACGTGTGGACTTGTCTGTTACCCTCTGATCAGTGATTATATCGAATGATAGACCAGTAGACACAAATAATAAAATAACAGCACAGTAGTTTAACAACAGCTTAACATGCAGATCATTGTAAAACCCTACAACACTCTAATGTTCTCTGAAGACAGAACTGGACTTACTAATTACGCTTTTGCTTTAAAAAAAATGTAAATCAAACAAAGAAACCAAACAAAAGAGATATCTTCTTAGAATTACAAACTACTTAAAAAACATCCAGGAATTGGGGGGGAAACTACGTCATACAAAGGTCAATGGTGCATATACAGGCATATGTGCATGAGTAAAGTCAGTACCCCTCTCTTTTACTTTTCCGGGTTTTCCCTGCTTGTAAATGCTGGTCTCATACTCGCATTGTTTCCTTTCACTCATGATATCAGATGCTTGTGGTCTCTGAAGAGTCATCTGGTTGTAGCTGTGCATCACTTTGCAGAATGTGTTTCCGTAAATGAGATTTACCTAGATTGCTGCCAAAATATCAACTGAAATCTATAAATTGTACCCAACTGTTTTGTCACCACCTTAGTCCTCTCAGTCAAGAAATTGAAGCTAAGTTAAGTACATTTTTGAGTTTATTAAGTAAAAAACAATAATGATGTACTTGAGTATATACATTTATTAGTATGTAATTACATCTTCCAACAAACTCCTGTATTTTCAAACTGAATCCATTAAAAATGCAGAGATAAGAGCATGGACCTGCCACGTTGCGCCTCCATGTTGAATACAGTGACTGAAATGGCCCTTGCCATTCTTGCTAATCACGTTGTTGAACTGAGAAGATAGATGACAGAAGAGGAGTAAAAGAGGCCTGTGACCAATGTCTACTGTGAAAAGCCATCTGTCAACATGAGGGGTGGCTGCAACACCAACTCTTGGCCACCTACATACAATGCTTTCTTGAGATCCCTTCCCAGGCGCCTCACATCTTGCTTCAGAGTGACCTCAGTGGGACACATGATAGTTTGAGGCAAGGTCTTACAGTGGTTTCATGCGAAACCTCAAGTGGTAATGGCCCACGCTGTTGCTCACATCTTGGCTCTTGTGATGAGGTGCATGATCAGTAGTGGGTTAACAACTCTCTTAAGCAACACCACCACTAGGGTTAAAGGTGGGACTTTTTGGTTTTAGAACTGAAGAAGCTTCTCACACGAGAGATGAAACATCCTCACAAAACTTAAAGAAGTCCAGTCACTTTCATCCCAAGATCCTTAGACTACCTGCAAGAGTAGCTGAATCTAGTACACAGGTGGGATTCATTGAGTGAATCTAACCAGCACCATCATCTTAAATGTAAACCATTGTCTACAAGTCTTGTCTAATCTAAATTTAGCCTGCCGTACATAATGCATCTCTGTAAACTGCCTGCTATATTCATGCAATCAGTGTATACTTGTATACTTCAGCTGGTTTTTCAGTTTCCTTTCCTTTCATTTTCTGTTTGTCAGTACCCCAAAGTGTTCTGGCTCCATACTACTATAGCTAGGATTATGCACTTGAATTAGAAGGGGTAAGAAAACAGAACTCCGAATACAATCTGCAGTCTACTGACATCTAGCTGTGAGATTTGTGTGTGGGCAGATCTATAAAACATTTGATGTGAGGGAGAAACACAAAATTGAACTTGTCAGTTTGTAACAAAATGTACAACAGCTCTTAAAAACAGTGTCAGTCTGATGTGACTGCAGAAACAAAAAGCTGCAGAGAATATCTGAGAGAGTCTGTGATGGGATATATAAGATAGGACAAAAAAATCAATCAATAAATAAACAAAACAGGCTGTCCTAACATCTTCTTCTCTGTAGAGAGCAGTGTTGGAATGTACAAAAGAGTTAGGCTGCTTCTGTTTGTCGTTTGAACATCCATTTTAGTCCTCTTTACTGGACATTTGTTTTTGGTCTATATCTTTTGACTTATTTGAGCTACCCTAATAAGTCCTATTGCGCTCAGAAGAGGACATCCTGGCCTTTTGTTGCTGTTATGTTGCTGATGGTGTGGTGATAGGTTTTTAGATAAAACTTTTCAACGTTTTGTTACAGCCTTAGCGGGCGTTGATAGACTCAAGTAGTGACAGTGTGTGTGAGTTGATTTTTAAAGACATTGTTAGACTCTCCACATCAACTCTTAGACTGATGTCAATCTGTGACTGTTCTGCACACTTCAATTTTCTAAATAAAGCATGTGTGTTGTGTTAGTGTTAAAAGTAAACAATATAAATATTGTTTTATAATATAAAACACTTCGAGGCGTGAAGAAATACACCGAATTGAAAATTAAAACAAATTGAATTAACTATTACATTTTACTAGTGATGGGTCCTGCAACACTGACGCACCGACGCTTGTATCAAGCTCACCTAGCGAAGCCTGTATCGGTGCGTGCGTCGCTTTAAGAAAAAGTCACGTGATCGATACAGCTGCTGTATCGCTCATTGCCAACGCGCCAAACTGTGTTTAAAAAGTACCGCATCCGCATCTGTCAACGGAATGAGTCGCCACAAAAAAACACGAAATTACTCTCGCAAAGATTAAAAAAACAAAAAACACATCTCTCCATAACAAAATGGAGCCCGAAAGAAAAAGAAATGTTTCTGCTGTGTGGGATCATTTTGATCTTTTAACTGCAAATAAGGTAATAGTTTGTCTGTCTTTGTTTCAGTGTAATCTATCAGAATAGGAAAAACAGCAATGTGAGTTGAAGTGTAAATTATTTATTTCATTATATGCAGGTTAAATGTCGCATCTGTTCTGCATTTCTTACACAAACAAAAGCACCTCCTCAGTGTTTGGCATTACAGAGCCAAACATGAAAATGAGGAGACAAACACACCGAGAATGAACACAGGTCGGCCTATATTGACACTGAACAGCTTTATCATCATTTTTTTTAAAATTAATATCCATCCATCCATCCATCCATGGGTTGCGGGGGCAGCAGACTAAGCAGAGAAGCCCAGACCTCCCTCTCCCCAGCCACCTCCTCCACCTTATCCGGGGGAACACCAAGGCGTTCCCAGGCCAGCCGAGAGATATAATCTCTCCAGCGTGTCCTGGGTCTGCCCCGGGGCCTCCTCCCGGTGGGACATGCCCGGAACACCTCACCCAGGAGGCGCCCAGGAGGCATCCTTGTCAGATGCCCGAACCACCTCAACTGGCTCATTTCGATGTGTTTAATATGTGTTTTATTATTTTGAAATCAAGCATCTAGGAAGACTGTTCTGGACCAGGCAGTCCTGAATTTTATTATAAGGGACTGCCAACCCCTTAGTATTGTGGAGAGTGTCGGAGAGAAACATTCCAAGATCAGAGAATCCTTTAAGGTACTGGGGGAATAGGAAGACATCTTATCAGAACTTTTTCCACCTGGCTTTACAGTTTTTGTGTACCCCAGCTTCATCTGTGCCTGTGAGTTTTCCAAAGCTGGGGAAATGGTGTCAAAAAAACGCAATAGACTGAATGGAAAAACATTGGATAAACTTATTTTTCTGAATAGAATTTTACAATAAACTCTGAGTCAAATGGGTAATATTACATTCACAATACTTTCATTTTAATTTTCACTTAGTGTCATTCACAATATATTTTATAGTTGTAATGGAAATCATTCAAATTTTAGGTGGGAACTGGGTCTATTGCGCCAGAAAAAGCACTCCTTTTAAAAGCACTGGTACTTTTATCCAGACCTGTATGAAGTTATATTAGTGCCAGATGCCAGATCAGGAAGCTGCATTACAGTTAGTACAAGCTCGCTGCTTTGCTTATGCAAAATTCCTGGGCAATCATCCAGGTCTTACACCCCTGAAAACAGAGGTAAAGAATCACGAGAGTGATTTTGAGTTTCTTGTAAGGTAAGAAAATTGTTATAAAAGTTATTATTTTTCATGTTGCACTAATGGTTGTCACTTTGTTCATTAGAACTGCGATGTGTTAATCACTAATCGGCTTGTAAGCCTTTTCCGGATCGATTGGGAGTGCCTCCATTCTCCACTAGGGGGCTTTCGCAACTCTTGTAGTATGAAATTAACTTAGAAATAACAGCTGCATGGAGTCTTTTGGTACTGCCCAGAGGGTATAACGGTAGTCTTCCACCCTATCACAGAGACATGTAGGGAGAGAGGAGTGGCGATAGGTGGGGCGAGCAAGAGAGAGCGAGAGCGGGAGGAGACAAGTGGAGGGACAGAGAGAGAGGGAGAGATGGGGCGGGGACAGAGATCAAAGCTATAAAATGTCACTGTTTTCTGTTCTGGCTTTGAGTAGAGCAAGAAGAAGACACAGGAAGTCATCGCAGGGGATCATAAGAAGTTACGACTCTTTATTTTGCAGCGTGCGCACGGTGGAGCGCGTTGTACTGCTTTGGAAGATTGCGCAATAAATACCACGAAGCACAACGGTGGAAAAAGGAAATAACTTTCATTGGAGTGACAACTCCATGTCGAACCCAAATTTGAGGTGGCTGAGTCGGGTAGGTGAAAGCAGCGGGGGCTCTCGCTCTCAACCAATGAGAAGGTTAACGTCACTCCTCGGCATGAGTCGTAGAGCTGTCTTTAGATGTGGAAACATTTTCTATTCAGTCATGCGCAGTATAACACTTCATTCTCTGAGAATTCAGCTGGGCTCGATCATTATCAGCCTACATAGAAATGGAGAAACAGGAAATATCATCTTTGAGCTGCATGGTGTGTGATGGCTGAATGCAAAGACGCAGAGCATTCCAACTCTTCGGGGGGAGGGGGATTTTCTTGTAAAACGAACGGGGCCAAGACAAAAAAAAAAATAGGGAACTGGCACGCACACCACCTTTGCCGGGCGCCTTTCGCCACGCACACCACCTCTAGCGGGCGCCTTTCGCCACGCACACCACCTCTGGCGGGCGCCTTTTATGGCAAGCCATTAGTGCCAAAATTCGCCACTTTTCTAACCCGTTTGATTAAGAAACGGCGTAAAAAACGCCGTTTAATTATTCAAAACGCCGAAAAAACGGCGTTCTGTTTCGACAAACGCCGCTTTTTTCCGACTCTCACATGGCGCCTGAACGCACCATCCGAGTGACGTAAAAGCGGCGTTCAAAGACACACGGAAACGCCGTTTTTTACGCCACTCGGCAGAAAACGCCGTTCAAAGATGCATAAAGACGGCGTTTTTTACGGCGTTCTGTGCCAGCTGTAACGGCGTTTAAAACGGCGTTTTATTGAAATTATGCAGGGCACTCCCCATGGTTCCCTCATCCAATTTACTTTCAACTCATTTCACCCAATCAAAGAAGAGGAAGTGCAGACCACACTAATGCATCACCGATTCACCTTGCTGCTAAGTGATTGCCTATTCAGTACCAGTGCTTGTCACAGTATTGACTTGTATTATAATCCCACTATGCATTTTGATGTGTTTAAGGCATGATCAAGCAAACAAACGACAGAATACTTTTTTCTGAAACCTTAACTGTGATACCTGTTATGGCAGCTAACAGGTAATGAGCAGCGCTAGCTCTGCTAATTTCTGAGCTTCTTTCTTATTTTCCTCTTTACTTCTCTTAACCTTTAACTTATGTCTTAGCAATCAGATTCTGCCGTCATGCATTACCGCTCCGTGCTAGTTATGTTGACTTTTCTCTTCTTTTGTCTTCTCTTTTTCACCCGTATTTAGACACTCGGGCGCATGGCTCCTTTGTTTACGTTAGGGATCAGCTGTTAGCGCTGCGCCCTGCAGCTGCGCTACCACGGCAGACAGACCCCACGTCCCCAGTGAGGGAAGAGACGGGGTGATGTCTCCCGAGAAGGACACCTTACACACCATCTCTCCTTCCTGTAATCACTGTAAACGTGAGATCGCTCCCTGATATGATTGAGGAGCTAATGACGCTAACCCGGTCACAGTGGCAGTACCCGACACTGCCCGGTACTCCCTCTGTGAGTAGGCTGCCCGGCTTCCAGCTGCTGCGGCCGGACAAGACCAGAGACAGCGGTGAGAGGAAAGGAGGGGACTGGGCAGTGTTTGTTAAAGACAGTTGTGGTATCCCTGGGCACATTGCTGTGAAAGAACAACTCTGCAACAGAGACATTGAGCTATTAGCCGTTAGCATCCGTGGAGGCAGCCTGTGACTCTCTGTGGTCCGCAGACTGCAGACGCAATCTCCGAGAGCTCTTCTTCTAATATCAGGGGACTTTAATCATGTCTCGCTGGACTCCACACTGCCCACCTTCACCCAGTATGTGACCTGCCCCACCGTAGGCAATAAAACATTGTACTTAATGTATGCCAATGAAAAGTGGCATACAGTTCATCACCTCTCCCTGCCCAGGGAAGATCTGATCGTAACCTAGTGCACCTTGTCCCTGTGTGCAGCACTTGTGCACGGAGCCACCAATCACCCACGCAGTGCAGAGATGGTCATGGAGGGCATATGAATAAATAATAAAAGCAAATAAATGACAGAATGCTTTTTCTGAAACAAACGGAGACCTTAACTTTTATCAAAATACCATTTTACTCAGTTTAAAGTAATACCACTGTATAATAGCCTTCAAATTTAATAATGTTAACAGTATCTCAGGAATATTTTTGCCCCATCAACATGCATTAAAAATAGATATGCAGTTTTGAATCAGACCTGTATGTACGTTTTCTGAAAAGTGATGTAAATAAATAATCTCAAAAACATGAAATAATTGTTTCCCATGTAAACTGGAGTTGTCCTTGTCAATGTCATCAGAGTACTCTGGATGTCTTACATGAATTTGAAACAGAGAGTGGCACATGACAGCGTTGTACATAACATAACTAGTTTACCTGTATGACATGAAGTAATTTAAAAAAAAAAAAAAAAGAATCCATGTAACTTGGTTATGGCTTCTTTCTGATAACTGTAGATACAAATGGGCTGCAGTGTGCATTATCTTGACATAAGTATAAGATACTGAACCCGCTGATATGATGTGGTGGAGGAACACAACTACCTGGACACCCACATATATACATTTGCTGAACTGGAAGATCAAAACAGAGGCTGTACACAAGAAGTGGATGGGCAGGCGGGTTTTTGAGAACAAGCTTATGTGTGCACCAAAATGTTAATGACAGGTGTTCTGTCAGTTCAGGTGAGTGCAGTGCACTTTGATGTGTTCTTCTTGGATCAGGAGAGCACGTTCTGTGCTCCGGAAGCTGTGGTGGAGAGGAAGTGAGTGAACAAACTGCCATGCATCATGGATATTCCTCTCAATCCACCTCATCAGGTACCTCTCTAAAAGTGTGACTCAGGTCTGTTGCCCCAAAGGATACAGGAAATGCACTGATTTCCAGGACAGAATCGTGTCTGTTTAATGCTCCATGATGATAACTTTCCTGTGAGCGTTTGAAGATCACTGACATCATGGCTTTTAGCCTCATTGTTTCTGCAAAGAGATTTCTCCAGTCACTGAATCTTTTGATAAAATATATTTTTATGCCTCTAGAGGATGGAATATTTTAAGTCTTTACAACTTTACATTTGGGAACATTATTCTGAAATTGTTGCACAATTTGTTAATGGAGTTTTTTTTGCAGCTTGATCAACCTCTGCCCATATTTCCTCCAGAGCAACTCTGCTTCTCTAAGATGCTCTTTTAATATCTAATCATGTAACTGACCTGTTACTTTTAAAATATCCCTGCAGCTGTTTCTTTTTAGTACCACTTTTTCCAGCCTTCTCTTGCCCCATCTCAACTGTTTTGAAACATATTGCTGCCATCAAATTAAAATGGACTTATTTTTAACGACATAGTCTCGGTGTAAACATTTGACATGTTTTCTATGTTCTACTGTGAATAAACTTTGCCTTTCACATTTGCAAATCACTGCTTGCTCTTTTTTTATTCACATTTTACACTGGAGTCCAGTATTTTCAGAACTATGTTTGTACAAAGCATAATCTGTACAAAGCAAAACATAATGTGCTCGGTGTGAACTGTCACAACATCAAACACACGCTAAACCACTTTATATCTACTACACTATACTGAGCCACTTCAATACCTACTATACAGTTTTTTATTTTTTAATTATTTACTGTCACTGCTTTATAGTTGTATTTATCAATATCAACAGCTGTAACTTTTAGATTAATCAAGTTGACTTTATCGAGATTCAGCTTCAGTTGTATACTTTCCATTTCACAACTTCCATCTTATACACTTTAAAAATCACTCAACATTTTTTATTTTCAGTGTCACACAGCTCGTTCTTGTATCTCCACTACTCAATGGTACATAGTAAACACGTATTATAACTTTTCACATTATATGTATCCAGTCACCTAGATATTTTGAAGTCTTTCCACTTGCTGCTATTATGTTTCAGTCAATAATTGAACTGTGTCAGTGATATGTCGAGTCCAGAAAGTATATTAAGCCAGAGATGAGTTCAATACCATGACTCCCTCTGGTGCCAGTTAGTGGATTAAATAGTTCTACCACTTGCTCCATCATCGGTCCGTCCAGAGTAAATTCGATGTCTGGCACAGTAATCCTCTCAGGCCAGTCGACCAGCAATCCCAGCTCATCTGTACCATGAGCACCACCACCAGAATCAGTACCTAAGCCCTGAGCAGCAGTCGTCTCACTCTCAGTGGCTGTCACACTACCATCAGCTGTCCCACCAATAGTCCCAGCAGCAGCAGCTGCTCTAGTCTGAAAGATGTCCTGCATGGCAGTTGAGGCTCGGCCCTGTTGCTGGAGGCTGCCTCGGACAAAAATCTGTAATGGGCTCAAGTGTCTCTCTGTCCGCAAGCCATGATTGTTCCACTGTTGAGTGAAGTCTTTCAAATCTCTGTTGATCCTTGGGAGATAGATGTAATGGAGAGCCCAAAGGTGCATTTCATTGTCAATGTCAATGATGCCTTCCTCCTCCAGGTGGTGAAATAAATCACAGTAGACATTGGTCATTCCTCGCCACAGATCACCCCAGAGCCTCTCAATTCTCTGATTATGGGTACTCCTTCCTCTTAGGGCGCTTCCACGATCAAAGCCTCTGAAAATGTTCATCATCAGGCAGACAGCATTGTTTCCCCTCCTCTGTCTGTCCGGACCCTCGAGGGTACACCATAGGATACCACGGCTCTGATGAAACTTGATAAAACGGTACTGCTACGGTTGTTGTTTGAGGCATGAAGGAAGACCACAAGACGACTGTATCCATCAATAGCCCCATGAATGACTATCCTCCACCTAAAACCGTGGTCCATAAGAAGAAAAATATTATTTCTGCTTTGTTATTGAAACAATGGAAAACACACTCTTATTTGATTTACATGGCACTATTACATGTCAAGTTTGAATTTTTCTCTGTATGTTGCTTGCGCTGTCTGTGTTCTCTCCTCTTCCCTTTAAACATAACCGTTGTGTTAGAGGACTGCCCATCCCAGGGCCTGGCTCTATTGGACGTGTCTTATTGTTCAACAATTATATTTGATGTAACGCTGAATTTCACTTTGGTCAAAATAGGTGTTCAACAAATCAGTGTGGTTGGTTACCTTATCAGCTTGTGATTTCCATCAATGTGCCACAATGAGTTTGGACCTGCAACCTGATATGTTCTTCGTTCTGGTCTCCATAAAACTGCTCTAAGGGCAGCTGCTCCAGGATTTATCCGTAACATGCTTGCTCGAACCCTCCTTCGCTGTACACGTAGTCCACGTACTCGCAGGGAGGCTCTGACAGCCTCAGGACCAATTTGTTCATTGCCAGCGACAATGTCCTGCACATGTTCATCCAAGGCACTGTCAGTCAGTTCCGCATACATTGATGCACGGGTGAAATGATACTGTCTGAAATCAGACAAAAAACATGAGTAATTTATCACTACCATAACAGCACACTTCATTACTTGACTAGTGGTGCACATTCAAATATACTAATGTTTACAATTTCACAATACCATTTAATTTGAATAAACAGTGAGTGTGTGTCACAAAGAAATGAAAGTCACACTGGTTTCAAAAGTCACTGACCGCAGACGTCTTCGAATTGTGCAATGAAGTGAAACATTCAAAATATCAGCCATCTGAGGTGCAGTGAATCCACATGACTTCAGGAATGAAAGCTGTTCCAGTGATAAGGTAAAGGGATCTACCTCTACCTCTGTTGAAAACCACTGGTGCCTGGTATCCAAAACAGCCTGAAAATATATAAGCGTTTGGTAAATAGGTAAAGGCACCCCATATATCAGGTAAATAGGTAAATATTTGGAAAATAGGTTAAGACAGAGTCATAATTTATTTCACACTGTTGGTGAGTCAAGGAATCGACACAATATGTGCTTACCTTGTTGGCCATGCTGAGTAGACAGTTCGACCTCCTGAATCAATTCAGCCAAGTCACGCAGAAGTTGATCTGCTGCAGTTACATTGATCAGTCTTCCTCTTGCCCACTGAAGGCTTCTCTGCATAGTCTCCAACCTCAAAGATATCAAAAATTACTTCTTAATTCATGATATATTTTCAGGCCATATTCCCTTAAACATTTTAAATGTTAAATGTTTTCTATCTTGCTTTAATCATACCTCCTTAACGCTAACTGTAGCACATTTGGCCCAACATCGTCCATCAGCAGCCGCCGTGTACAGTCATTAAGAATGTTCTTGCACCTTGAGATGAAAATCCTCCAGGCCATACTTTGTAATGGTCTGGTTGAGTCACAACTATTTTTCCACAGTGCCTGCTCTACTTGGGGTGCTGGCTGCTCTACTTCATCGCTCCTCTGAGGATCACCACCTGAGACAAATCAAGCCAGCTGTATTTAAGACCACCGTTCACAACCAGTCTTTGCCATATTATCTGTTAACCAATGTCAGTTATTGGCCTCACGTTGCTCATAGCTCTAGTACTTACCTCTCTGTTCATGTCTTCTTAGTTACTTCCTGGACAACCTTTCACACTCGCAATAGCCTCACTCCCCTGGACACGGATCTCCATTTGCTCCTCAACAGCTGATAACCTCTCACTCTTTTTATCCATTCATGCATTACTCCACCTGCAAACAAGTAAGACTGTTCAGACTGCCTATTTGGATCTTTTCTGAACTTCTTCCAAGACCCTCCTGACTCTGCTCTCCTCTGCTGCAGTGCCTGTAGAGGCTATGCTACACTTGAAGCCACTGAAGGGTTTGATGGCAGGGGTGAGGCAATGTAACTGTTATGAATTAAACTTGTAACAGCCCAACTCAATCTATACTTGTCTTGTACGGTTAAGATTGTTTTTGTATTCATCAGTTTTATTTGCTTCTCTTTATTCAATGTCATTTATCATAACAGCGCAGATTTTACAAACTGTTTGCTTGTTCTGACCAAAAACACCTGGCTTGAGTTACGTTTATCTTCAATACATTTCCATAAACACACCATACGTAAAAACACAAAAGGTGACCCGTAGCGGCACACATAAGGTAACAATACAAAAATGGGTCCCACAGTGCTGCTCCACCATCAACTCTCACACCACTGTTTCACTTGCCAAGCTCCGGCGGCCACAGATCATGTTACTGTTCCCTCTAGTATGAACTACTGTAGTCCATGTTCATAGCATTTTGCTCCTAGTTGTAGAACTCAAAGTTAACATTCATGCATTCTAGCCTTGTTTTTAATTTTACCTTTTGCATCACATACACATACTTGTCTGTTTTTTCTATTTTATTACTATATTTCTATTTCTATTGTACAGCACTTTGGTCTACCAGGTGTGTTTTTAAAGTGCTATATAAATGATGATGATGATGATGATGGTTATGATGTAAAGAACGTTTTCTGTTAACTTCACTCTGAGCCTGCGCTCGAATCTGCTCCTGAGTACACTTCATGTTTCTTGTTGTTTAAGGAAGAGAGTTCGATTATAGTCTTAGTCATTTACAGTGATACAATAGTTGTAGGACATAACCTGCTTGCTGGTGTTTTTCTTGGACAAACTTGGACTGTATTAGAAATCTATACATTACTGTGATCCTACAAAGACAAAAATTTAAATTATTACTTTCAACAGGTTTATATATTTAAATAAATCAAAAATTCCATGTTAGTCTTCTGAAAATTGTGACTGAGCACTTTTGGAAACACTCTGTCATCACTGTAAGTATTGAGACTGTGAACAGTTACAGAATACATCTGAAATAAATGTCAGATTCTAACAGGTTATAGTTCTGTTAATAGAGCTTTTGAATCTACTCTTCATACATATTCCTATCTTTAATAACAGTATGTCAACGATGTCAACCAATATTTTCATATTTCAAATACACACCCAAGTTAAAAATTTGAATCTCCACATCTTCTACTCTGCATATCTGAAAAATCAGTTTTGATAATGTTACAATTCCATTTTCAAATGTTCCCATCTATGTTATTCATCTTTGTTTATTTTAAATGCTGTCATTAGCTTTGATTTTTTTCCAACTTATTAAAAATGAACATGGTCTACATTGTTTTGTTCACTTGAATAAAAGACATTTTTGTATCGTACTCTGGGTTCTTGAAGACCACGCTGTCTTTTAACTTTATTTTTATTTTCTGCATATACTGTTGTTTATTCATTTCTTTACTCTTTGAGGCTGCCATTCTGTGTTCCTAGTGCAAAGTCTGCATTTCTGTGTCCTATCTTTAGTTGGTTACTACTTTATATTGTTGACGTCTAGTCTTTTGTGCACTTGCTTTTGCTTCCACTGGTCATACTTGTTTGATTCAATTCACCTGTGTCTTGTTTCTCCCAGCTGCGTCCCTCTCTCCCTAATCAACTTTGCAAGTATTGAAGCCCTCAGCTTTTCACTCTGTTGTTTTGTTTCAAGTTGTACACTTTGTTTGTCTACCTTGTGGCTTCCTGTACGTTAGTTTTGGATTCTTGGAACTTTCAAAAAAAAAAAAAAAAATCATTATTATCTCTCTTCACTGTGGATTTGCCGCACTCATATTTAAGGTCAGTTTTCAGTTCATGGAGTTTGTCTTTCAGTCTGCAGTGTCGGGTTTAATGATAGTTTAACAGTCTCATGTGGCTCTTTGTATACACCACTGTATTACTAAATCCTGGTATTGTAGATACAACTATACATGCGTTTAAAAAGGCACATGCGTGCTTATCAGGGTGGACATCAAAAGCTGAAAATTCGGAACATCTGTCACGATCTAATTCAGATGAGTTTACTAAAATTGCAACTTGGTGTTGCACTATGACTTCATGGTTTGACAGTCTGTTAATCCCGCTTACTAGAAAAAGGCTCTTGGGATAATTACTCGGCTGTAGAGTTAAATGACTAAGTTTCTCCCACTGAACATACTGTATTATATGCAGCACCTACGCACAACCTCACCATCATTAGAGCCACGTAATTGCGCATTGATTTTTCCGGTGAGCATGCGACGTAAAGTCACGTGGGCATGCCGCGTGAGCAATCGAACTGAGTCTAAAGTTTTCATGTGCAAATTGAAGCGGGTGCTCTCCAATCATCAAAAGTAACAAAGTCATTGAACACATTTATACAGTTACCTTTACGTTTACCTACCATATATCACAGATTTGCTTTTTTTTAGTACTATGCAAAAAAGCAACCACAGAGCGACAGTCTGGGTCAATGGTGGCCGAGGCGACGGCAAGGCTAAAGAAACCCTCGAAGCGTTAGGCTAGCTCTGTAACGGAATATAACAAAAGTATGAAACGAAAATGTGTTCTTTGTTGCCGGACTGTAAGATGACAGTAGATACAATTTCGGGCTCCTATATTTTGTCCGAAACTTTATATTAACGAATCTATTACTGTACTGGAAATAACGAATAGAATAAAATTCATTCTTACCTTATAATCGTGGTGCAGGCCAGTGCAGTGCATGAACTTGTGCCTTCTCCAGTGAATTCCGCTGAGAGTAACTGTAATGTCCCGCTCTACTGTACATGACTTGTGAATGGTTACCTGAAGGGATGTACCACTGTGAGGGGGTGCTAGGAATAGTCCAAGTGATCGCTGCTTTAATTTCCGGTCAACTATACATACATTGCAAGTAGACATGATTTTATTAAAGCTGTTGAACTGTAACTAGACCATAAATCAGTGATAACAAAAGAACACTCAATCTATTTTCTCCGGTACTTTATACCCGCTCAGTAATTTAACGCTCAACTACAAATCAATGGCTTTTTTTAATGGTGACCTGTAGGATTTACCACTGAAAGAGGCTCTTTGGATGATCGCAGCTTTGATCTCTGGTCATCTATAAATAGATGTTGTTTGTTGTTGTTTTCAACGTAGTTGTTGTCACCTGGTCGACTACAAATAGATCAAATATCAATGACAAAACAACGTTAAATCAACATTATTACAAAGTCCCTACAGTGCAGTACAATGTAGCCTAATCCGCTAATGTAACAAGTGTGATAAAACCGTATTTTCAATAATATAAAGTGGCCAAATGAAGTAACATATTAAAGACTTTATTACCATGCCTCACCTAAAATGGCATGTTGGCAACATTCCTAACGGACCAAGGTTAGTATGACCTTTTTTTTTTTTTTTTCACTACAAAGCTAACATGTAACATGTGCTTAAAAGGACAAAGTAATGTTTCACAATCATGGCTTAGCTTTTAGGTAGCAAAGTCAAACAGTAATTGAGGTTAACTAGGGTACTTGCAGTCAAATGTGGTGTTTTTTTTTGTTGGTGCAGAGATTTCGCATCCATTCACTTGAATGTTGTTTGTCGCACATAGCTTGATTGAGACAACACAAATATGAGGTTGACTGTGATTGGTTACCACAAATTCGGATCACAGGTTGTGTTAAGGGG
This sequence comes from Oreochromis aureus, assembly GCF_013358895.1. Taxonomy (NCBI): domain Eukaryota; kingdom Metazoa; phylum Chordata; class Actinopteri; order Cichliformes; family Cichlidae; genus Oreochromis; species Oreochromis aureus. The sequence continues at coordinate 20,914,992 of NC_052944.1, read as the reverse complement.
TGGATTAAAAAAAAAAAGTTCAGTCTTGCCGATCCAATCACGAACAACGTACCTTCTCCCGCCGTACTTTGAATTTTCGGGATGCTATATATATCTGCCCAGCCTTTTGGCGGACTTTTTATGGACAATCATGTCTGAACGTACCGCTGCGTTTCGACGGAGAGTCAATGATATCAGAGACAGAATGAATGCCCAATTTAACCGGCTACTTAATCAAGATGACGGTGAAGAGGGGACTTCTCTTCTACAAAGGTGAAACGCTTTGGTGGTGGTTACTATATTGGCAAGCTTCTAGCTTTGCGCCTTTTTTGTTCTTGCCAAAAAAAAACCTTTTACGTTTTTAAATAATAAATGGCTCGTTAACTAATTATCTGTTACAATTCAATCCACAGCATTTAACAAATTCTGTAATCATAAAATCTCTCCTAGGTTGACGATTTCAAATGACAATCATTTTAATCCCTCTTATGTGCATTTATGCATAAGGATTTTAGTTTATAAATGTAGCATATCCCACGTTTTCTGGGAGCATTTAATTTGCCAGACAATCGGAAAATGCATGCAATAAACACCGATATGCTGAACATTCATGCCTTACTCGGAGTGTGTGGTGTTTTGTTTTGTTGGGGGGGGGTCTCTGTGTCATATTAGTTTGTGACTTAACTTATCTCATGGTCTAATGATAGCTTTGGAGTTTTCCGCCAACAGCACGGGGGTGGACCAGTGCGCAGGCCAAGAGGCGGGAGAACCAGACATCGCCAGTTAACGTTTAAGGTGTCAGTACTAAGGAATCCGACACTGACCCACTACCGATCTCATAGGGGTAATCTTTATTTTAAGATTAATTATTTGGAGTGATGGTTTTCAAAAAAATTGCATCATGGTGTCATTTGTTTACAAATTGTAGAATTTGGCATTAGAGATTTAGCACCTTTGTAATCGTTATTTCCTTGCACCAATAAATTGATGTGGAGACACTACAATGTGACAATTTTCCGTTTTTAGGGAAAGTTCTAAATAACATTGCTAGCTAACTTGGTTTAAATTTGTTTACAGATGCCACTCCTGCTACTCGGGTGGTCGTTCCTGTAAACCTCAATGCCGCTGAATTCAGGCAGGCACTACGGGACAATATTGCAGACATACCTTTGCAGTTCGATCTATGCAAAGTGAATGGACAGCGGCTCATTCTTCCTCTTGAAGAGGAGACGCCCCAAGAAATTAGAGCAAGAAACCTACTGGGTCGCTCCAATCTTTATATCCGTCCAAAGGTATTCAAATGTTCCACTGGGGTGGCTGATATGGCATAATTGTCACTATTACTGTAACTCAGTGGCTCTCCAGTCACCCTAATATTGTATAAGCCATCTTTAACATGTCACTGCTCAGAATAGTAAATGCTGTGATTTCCCCAAAGGATTTAAGACATTCATCTGATCACTATGCCAGATGGCATAGTAGTGCCCCGTCAGTTGAGTCACTGTTAATAACAGAAATGCAGTAGAGCAAGCTTGAACTGTGGTCTAATGGTTTTTTGTTTATGGGCTGATGTGCATCTTTCATAAAACAATTGTGTGTAAAGATTTATATTTTTTTTCATTTTGTTATTGTAATCCCAGTTTCCTGGGTTTTGGTGTTCTGGGTTTTTCATTCTTTTGTAATGTCCTTATCCTTTCTTTTTTTCATTTGTTGTTCAGTTTCATTTATATTTTAATACTCTGTTTTAGATTACAGAAGCCAATGACGACTCAACTGGTGGAGAAGTGGTGCAGTCTGAAATGGCAATGTAAGTGTTTGACCACTGCCTTTGGACTGTAGCACTATAAATGCATTACATCCTCTCATCATCAATATTTACCATATTGCAGTGTGCTGCATGACACAGAGACACCTGACCATGGCAGGCACAATGTACAGGAGCCAGAGGTTATCAGGTAAATGGCACTGTTTGTTTATGAGTTGGAATTTTAATCTTAAAATATTGCACAAATTTTATTTTTGGTAAAACTGTTGTACAAACTAATTCTCATTATTATAACTTGGATCATTTTGTGTAGTCTAGATCAAGAAATATCTGCGTTGGGGTCCTGTTCCTGTTATTAAATATTACTGCTATTCCTTTGCAGTGGTCTGCATGAAAACCATACAGCTAATTCTAGTAGGCCTGGTCTCCAGGAACCAGAGGTTAACAGGCAAGTGGTAGTTGATGAATAACGTGCCAAAACTGAAGTGTAAACTGTAACTTATTGTCTATTTACCTATGGTGTGTGTTTTATAAGTACAATATAACGGGGTGAGACCAGCAAAAATTAAAAATTTAAAGGTTGCATGTATTGAACAGAGTACATTTATGTACTCTGACTATAGACCAATGGTTTAATTGCCTCATTTTGTTTCTGTTTTGCTTTTTCACATTTTTGAGATTTGTTGATGTCGTGATATTGGCATTTTTAATTGCTGACAATGCATCGATAACACTTTAGTCATCCTGACCATTCAGACACTTGGAACTACAGATCACCCAAAGTATTCCCAGTAAACAGTTCTGTGTTTACAAATTTCAGTGTAATTCCATAAATGGACACTGTAGTGGCAGTTCCTTATGTTTCCCAAAACATCTAACAAAAAATATACAGAAGACACTGCTGCCCTGTGATAATCTTTTGTACGCAGGCAAAACTGCACTGTCCAAACTTGAAAGTTGCATTGTATAGTTTATTGATCCAGTTTGTAAACCAATAACAAGATCTATTTTTGTTGCTTCATGCTGCTTGTCTCAAATTTAAAAACAAAACAAAAAAAAAACACACAAAACCATTGGCCTATCCCAGTGCATGCTGGTCCTATACCAGTCTCTTAATTTATCAAAAATGGCCCTGAAGTTCTTCCTGGCTGACTTGACAAGATAAACAACAAAACGATGAAGTGAGTATTAACCTACAAATAAAAAATTAATTAACCCCAAAATAGAAGTAAACTAACAAAACTTTACATTTTAATATTTTGAAATTTGTTAAAATACAAATGCTCCAACACATGTAATCAAGGACCACGTGGCCATTTTAAGTGGCTGTATCTGTACAGTAAAAGAATCTGATTTCACATTATCAGATGAGTCAATACATTTCAATATGTATACATGATATTAAAAAATCAAATGCATTTGTGTTCTGTTTAGGGAAGAGTTTTACATCGACTCTGCAGAGTCAGAAGTATCAGACCTGGATGAGGCTGTCCTGGCTTCCCCTGAACAAAATGATTCACATGTATGTGTCATGAACAACACCGCCAGAACTGCTGTGGATGTTTTTATGTAGTCGTGACACCTCTCTCTCTTCCCCCCACCCCCTCCTTCAGGATGAGATGGACCTTGCTACTGTCCTGAAAGACTTCCAGGAAACGCATCTTGACACCAGCAATTATTGTACAGTAATAGCCCGACGAAGGAAAATCCTACATAGTGCCTGCATGGCACTTTCGAAGTCATATTTTGCCTGGCATAAATTACCAAACATTGAATTCGTTGGTGAAATGGCCGATGATTATGGAGGCCCAAGGCGGGAATTTTTTCGGTAAGCAAAAGTCCCATCTCTCCCACACAATAATAGAATGCGTGAATGTGTGTTTTGTTGTTATTGCAAAGATGAAATCACAATTTGACTCAATTTTTTTTTTTCTACCTTTTCCTGCAGCTTACTTATGGTCGAAACTCAGAATTCCCTAGGGATTTTTGAGGGGAAGCCTGGCAGTCTGCTGTTCAGTTATAGCCAGCAGTTGCTGTCAAGCAACAAGTTTTATATGGCTGGTAAACTGATTGCTTGGTCGATAGCACACAATGGGCCAGGGCCACGGTGTATCAATAGACACCTGTTCTGTTTGATGTGTGGCCAGAAGACATCTCTTGATGACTTTGATGTCGAGGTCTTCATGGACGATGACATTAAACAGAACATAGAAAAGGTAAAGCTGTGTACATGCTGAGGTGTAATTAAATTCAGTGAAACACAATGCATAGCTTGACTCATCAGTTGAATGTCTCAAAATGTAAGTCAACTAGTGAATGCTTCAAACGTATGTATTTATGGAGCTGCCTGATTTTCAAGGTTTCCAACTGCAGCACCCCAGAAGACCTGGCAGACTTGAAAAGTCACCTTGGGGACTGGATTGCAGGCTGTGGTATCCCTGACATCTACACTGCCACACTACTTGATGTTAAGAGGATAAGGGGCGAGATTGTATCTCATTTTGCGTTTCACAGGTGAGAATTTGTTAGAAAATTACAAAGTAGTTTGCTGGTCAGTGCTCGTCTTCCCATTGTGTTCCCCCTAATAGTTAACACTTAAACAAATCAATCTGCTGAATTGATATTGCAGTTAAGGTAGTGTTGAAATTGACAAAACAAGCCTTTTTCTGTTTTGTTTGACTGTTTTGCTATGTGGTATGAATTGAGAGTACAATCTGTGGTCAACAGGGTTGCCAGCATGATTCAACAGTTTGTTGCCGGTATGGACTCGTGTGGTCAATTCTGGCAAATGGTGAAGAGATGCTGGAAGCAGTTCCTTCCTGTATTTACAAATGCAGGAAATAAACTTACAAGGAACAGCTTCCAGGATCTCTTCACCATTGGATGGAGTCCAGCTGGAAGTAACAGACGTGAAGAAGAGGAAGCCACCATCTTTCAGTGGGAATGGTGGCTTATGGCCATTCAGGGTGAGTACATAGAATACAACACATGTCTTGGTTCTGTTTGAATTGCTTCAGGCATCTCATGTTAAATACAGTGTCCACAATACAAAATACAGACAACTAAATCTAAACAACACCTGGGTGCAATGAAACCTTTGAACTTTGCAAAATCCACACATTCTTACAGCATATGGGGAAGTTTTTGATTATTTTACCTTTTAGGTAAGTTATTTTAAAGGAAACGACCTACAAATATTTTTGGAAGATTATTTCTTCTGTCATTTCTACCAGATCTTGGTTGTTGAGACTGATAGGATGTAATTTGATTTTCATTGTGATTTCTGTTAACACGTTAATTTTATTACATGACCACAAACTTCTCTTAACACTAAAATATTAAATATTTATATTACATATTTGTATTTAAATTAGTAAAATTTATGATTCAACTGTATTAGCACATCTGAGATTAAGGAAGTGTGTTTGCAGTGTTTAAGACAGGTCTCACCTTTCAAATTGTGTTATTCTGTCTCTTTGAGACAACGGTCATTTGTTAATTAGATGCACTGCCTAAATTGAAGCTTCAGGTATTCCATTGACTATAAAGACACCTCATGTATATTAGTGTCCTAGGTAATCAAGTGGTGCAATGACAACACCCATGCAAATGTGACGTCACTAGAAAGTCAACAATGTACTTTTGCAAGGACAGAATGAATAACTTGTTTTTTAAAACATACACATTGCATAAACAGTCCTTGACATATAGGTCAGACTCGGGAGGACCAAAATTAATTTCCTGTCTTAGGAGGGCAGGATTACTTTAAGTAATTTTTTTTTTATTATACAGTGCTTTGCAATGTTGGTTTTGCCTAACAACCTGTTTTGGACTCCAAAATAGTCATTAATGCAACTGCTCTACAGTCAGTGTAACTGATTATAAATCTTTGATTCATGAACCTATACATTGCACCTTATTTACTAGTTGTATGTATTTCAACAGAGCAAGAGGTGGACAACACGTTTGAAGAGCTGCTGGTCTTCATAACTGGGGCTGACTTACTTCCACCACTGGGGTTCCCACAGTCCTGCAACATAGACTTTTACGATCAGGAGCCGGGATGCGGCGCATCCCATACGCATCAACGTGCAGCTTATCCCTGTATCTTCCAAGAGGTGTTGCAGATGAAGATCAATTTAAAGATCTTATGAACGATGCATTAAAAGGATCCCTTGGATTTGGAAAGGTGTAGCTGCATACATGAACTGATGCTGGGAAGCTATGGTTAAAACCTGTGGCCTTTTGGGATGAAGTTATTGTAAGTGTTAAATGGGATTGCTCCTGGCACTCAGGCTTCTTAAAGATTTTACATTTTAAGTGTTTTTACAAATGACTATTCATTGTGTATATAGTTGTATTTATGGTCCAGTTAAGACAACTGGGGTATGCATGTATCAAGCCATGCAAAATAAGTGGTGTTCAGAAAGTTTACAGTATTGGAAGGAAAATGACAATTCATCTAGAAATATTAGTTTGAAAGTTTGTTGTGGATTGTTTGTTCAATTACAGTACACTGCATAGTGTGGGTTTTGTTTTTAATTTATTTTTTCAAGATGTACAACAGATGCCAAACTTTGAACTGAAAGACATTGACTGTTGTAAAATAAAATATTATAATGTCAGTTCTCATGGTGTCTTGTCTGTTTAGAAATTAAAGTTGAGGCTTACCTGTTACTGTCCAATACTGGTATTGGGTTCCATTGACAAGGGCTATGTAGTACAATTATGTGCTTAAGTCAAGGTAAATGGTTCAATGAATTTACCCTCATCGGTTCTCAAACCAAGAACTCAAGAATCAACTCAGACTTAAAAGTTACGCATTCATTTTAATGCTTTCAAGAACAAAGCAGTTTTAACAAACTGACTTTAAACTTTGGTGTTAACTCTGAGATTGGCATCTGGCCTTTGACTATAACCTGGTTAAAAATCAATTTGAGGACTCTGAACATGTGTCAGTGTTGACCGTGATATTATTTGGGTTAAACTGTTCGTGGGGGGAGTTTTATGGAAACATTTAAGACTTCTGCCTAATTTTACATTTAAATAGTTTGACATGAACTTTGTAGTGAATTATGTAAATGTGGTAGAATTATGTAAGAGATAATGGCTGTAAAGCTATTGTTTTTGCAAAAATAACATCAAGATAAACACTGGCATTTAATTATGTTTTATACATAAAGGCACTAACTGTAATTAACAAAGTAAAGAAAATGATTTGTTAGACTCAGTTTGTTGGTGAACGATGCTTAAAAAGTGTGTAGCAATTCGGACAGTCAATCCAGTGATTGCTTTGCATTTTCTATGGTCACGGCTTACCTTCATTAGTCATTTTGCTGTACGTGGCAATATATTTAGCTAAAGTTCCTTCTGCTTGTTTAGGTTTCTCCCTGTGTTCTAGGTTCATTCAGCCCAACCTCAGGAAACTTGTCTGCTTGCCTACTGTCATCTCTACAAGCCCCTCATATTCATACTGTCTGACTCTGCTGATAAGGAACCAAAATCGCTGAAATGAAGTCGCTTTCTAGCCTATATTTTTAAGCCTGTTCATCCAAAAAAGGGATTACACAGTGGTGCATGTTTATAGATCAAACACTCTAAAAATGAATGTTTTTCATTTTCACTAGTGTGTGCACAAAGGACACAGCCACAAGTGCTTCTACAGTGTTTGTTTTTACTTTTAGCTACAGGGTGGTTTAAATAAATGTCACACATGAACTTGTAATCTCTGAAAATAACGGGAAAAGGTGAGATTTGAAATGACTAACTTCAAGATACCTTCAATGCACTAAGTCGGAAGAAGAAAATTAACTCCCCTTTAGCTGCTTAAAGCAAAGAGCTTGAAACAGAGGAAGTGAGTTGTCTTTGTAGAATGTGTGCCAGGTCTATTGAGTTAAGGAAAAAAGCCAGATCAAAATATGTTCACAATTGTCTACTGACAGATGTAAAATGACATAAGGGAATGCCACATATTTCTCTTCTTGTGGTTTCCAAAAAGAATTTTAAAAGAGGCAATACACATGACATTTTTTCTACTTAATTTACGTGTGTGTGCCATCCAGAGGAAATACCTCATAATCAGAATCGCGTTTATTGGCAAAAGTATATGCACAAACACATACAAGGAATTAGGTTCCGATTGAGGGCGTCTCTCAAGCAAAAAAATGTAAAACACAATCCATCTATGTGTATGGACATGCATAAATACACATGCACATATGCACACAGGTGTATAAACTAACAATATAATACACAATCTAATTCTTTTATACAGAGATTACAGAAGTTAATACCAAAGACTGCAGTTGCAGTCTAGCAGTGTGACAGTTCAACCACTTAGGAGGGAGATGGCGAGGGAAAGAAAATGTTCCTGTGTCAGGTGGTCCTGGTTTGAAGGCTTCTGCACCGTCTGCCAGAGGGCAGCAGGTCAAAAAGTCTGTGTCCAGGGTGTGAGGGGTCTGTGATGATTTTCCCTCCCGTTTCCTGGTTCTTGAGAGGTGCAGGTCCTGGATGGAGGGCAGGGGTGCCAATGATCTTTTCTGCTGCCAGTACAGTCCACTGCAGCCTGCTCCTGTCCTGCTTAGTGGCTGCTTCATACCGGACTGTGATGGAGGAGCACAGGAGAAACTCAATGACTGCAGTGTAGAACTGGTGTAGATATGGTGAGGGAGGCAGTGTTGAGGATATCTCCACAGTCTTAAGCGTGTTCAGTTCCAGCTTGTGCTGACTACACCAGAGTACAAGCTTCTCAACTTCCTGCCGGTGTACAGACTCAACACCATCTTTAATGAGGCCAATGACGGTGGTGTAAAACTGCATATCAGGTTATTTTTCAATGCATGTTGAAGGGGCAAAATATTCCTGAGATGCTGTTAATAATATTACAATTGAAGGCTATTATACAGTGGTATTACTTTAAACTGAGTAAAATGGTATTTTGATAAAAGTTAAGGTCTCCGTTTGTTTCAGAAAAAGCATTCTGTCATTTATTTGCTTTTATTATTTATTCATATGCCCTCCGCGGACCATCTCTGCACTGCGTGGGTGATTGGTGGCTCCGTGCACAAGTGCTGCACACAGGGACAAGGTGCACTAGGTTACGATCAGATCTTCCCTGGGCAGGAGAGGTGATGAACTGTATGCCACTTTTTCATTGGCATACATTAAGTACAATGTTTTATTGCCTCACGGTGGGGCAGGTCACATACTGGGTGAAGGTGGGCAGTGTGGAGTCCAGCGAGACATGATTAAAGTCCCCTGATATTAGAAGAAGAGCTCTCGGAGATTGCGTCTGCAGTCTGCGGACCACAGAGAGTCACAGGCTGCCTCCACGGATGCTAACGGCTAATAGCTCAATGTCTCTGTTGCAGAGTTGTTCTTTCACAGCAATGTGCCCAGGGATACCACAACTGTCTTTAACAAACACTGCCCAGTCCCCTCCTTTCCTCTCACCGCTGTCTCTGGTCTTGTCCGGCCGCAGCAGCTGGAAGCCGGGCAGCCTACTCACAGAGGGAGTACCGGGCAGTGTCGGGTACTGCCACTGTGACCGGGTTAGCGCCATTAGCTCCTCAATCATATCAGGGAGCGATCTCACGTTTACAGTGATTACAGGAAGGAGAGATGGTGTGTAAGGTGTCCTTCTCGGGAGACATCACCCCGTCTCTTCCCTCACTGGGGACGTAGGGTCTGTCTGCCGGTAGCGCAGCTGCAGGGCGCAGCGCTAACAGCTGATCCCTAACGTAAACAAAGGAGCCATGCGCCGAGTGTCTAAATACGGGTGAAAAAGAGAAGACAAAAGAAGAGAAAAGTCAACATAACTAGCACGGAGCGGTAATGCATGACGGCAGAATCTGATTGCTAAGACATAAGTTAAAGGTTAAGAGAAGTAAAGAGGAAAATAAGAAAGAAGCTCAGAAATTAGCAGAGCTAGCGCTGCTCATTACCTGTTAGCTGCCATAACAGGTATCACAGTTAAGGTTTCAGAAAAAGTATTCTGTCGTTTGTTTGCTTGATCATGCCTTAAACACATCAAAATGCATAGTGGGATTATAATACAAGTCAATACTGTGACAAGCACTGGTACTGAATAGGCAATCACTTAGCAGCAAGGTGAATCGGTGATGCATTAGTGTGGTCTGCACTTCCTCTTCTTTGATTGGGTGAAATGAGTTGAAAGTAATTGGATGAGGGAACCATGGGAGTGCCCTGCATAATTTCAATAAAACGCCGTTTTAAACGCCGTTACAGCTGGCACAGAACGCCGTAAAAACGCCGCCTTTATGCATCTTTGAACGGCGTTTTCTGCCGAGTGGCGTAAAAACGGCGTTTCCGTGTGTCTTTGAACGCCGCTTTTACGTCACCGGATGGTGCGTTCAGGGCGCCATGTGAGAGTCGGAAAAAACGGCGTTTGTCGAAACAGAACGCCGCTTTTTTCGGCGTTTTGAATAATTAAACGGCGTTTTTTACGCCGTTTCTTAATCAAACGGGTTAGAAAAGTGGCGAATTTTGGCACTAATGGCTTGCCATAGCCTTTCGCCACGCACACCACCTCTAGCGGGCGCTTTTCGCCACGCACACCACCTCTAGCGGGCGCGTTTCGCCACGCACACCACCTCTAGCGGGCGCTTTTCGCCACGCACACCACCTCTGGCGGGCACACCACCTCTGGCGGGCGAGCTCTGTGTTCAAGGTAGTGATGCACTCTATGCCTTCTATGCCCGTTTGTGCTGTTCCTTTGCAAAGGTTTCAAATGTCTTTCAATAAATCTCAGAAAATCAGTTTGGTTTCGATGGTCAAATTATTTTTTTACGACACCTCACTCAAGTCTGCTTTTGAGTCCAGATTTTTGTTACAGCCGTAACGGGCCTTGACAGACTTTAAGTACTTACACTGTGTATGAATAGTTCTTACAAACAGCTTTGCATTATCCTTCCTAGAAGATATTCAGGCACATGCAGCTCCTGTGATTAAGTACAAGTCAAATATTCTACAGAGGCTCTTCTCCATAGTGACAGGATAAAGCAACATTAAATAACGGATCCTCCATCTGAACTAATTTCAGTTTGTATAAATCTACACTTTAGACCAAAATATTTGTCACACATGATAAAACATAATTAAATAACACAGTGCCCGTTAACTAAAAATTCACGTTTTAAAAGATTTTATTGAGCTTAATACCACACTATTGACTCCAAACATTTAGATCCACAAAATATCTATTTTAAATAACAAGGAATTAGAAATACACGCTGTTAACAGGTTAGGATTCAGACTGAATGAAATCAGAGAGAACCACAATTAAAACCTAATTAAAACACACCCAGGAATTGGGGTGGGGGGCAAAGGTCATTCAAAGGTCTGGAGGTTGTGCGCATCACATGCACACATGCACATACATGCACGAGCAAAGCCACTGTAAAAGGTTAACGTGTGTTTAAATGTGTGGTTAACAAATCTGGATTAAACTAATTGTTTAAAAAAAGTTAAGCGATAAAAAGACTTGTGGGGATTTTAGTTCAGTTCATGTCTTCATACAAGAAAAAAACAGGAAACACCCAAGTTATGTTTTTATGTTTTTTTGTTATGTCTTTAATTCACCTGAGCCATAACTGATTAATGATTTTGCTGTTAATGTTGTAATGGTGGTGGCACCAGGGGTTAAAGTGAGATTTGGTAAATGGGATAAGCCTCTCAGGTGTAGCAGTGCAGAGTAGGAAAAAAGGATTGCTCAGAAATAAGCCTCATAACTTGTTTGGTGAGCTCCAGTAGATTCTTTTGTGTGTGGGCTGTGATCAGTTGACCTATTCTGCTTCAGTATTCACTACTCATTGTGGATTTAGCCAGCTGAGTTCAAAAATACATGAACAGGTGTGAGTTCTAGGGCTGATTTTCCAACCCCTATACCCTAAAATCTAGGACACAGGTGGGATTCATTGAGTGACTCTAACCAGCGCCATCATTTTAAATATAAACCACTGTCTACTAGCCTTGATGCAATCTAAATGTAGCCAGTCACACATAATGCATCACTGTAAACTTTATCACAATACTGCAAACAAAAAAAATTATTCTGCACTAAACTCCCTGCTATTTTCATGCAGTCAGTGTATAAAAAAAATGTAGACTTCAGCTGGTTTTCCAGTTTCCTTTTTTATTTCTTTCAATGCTATTTTCTATTTTTCAGTACCCAAAGTTTTCTGGCTCAATACTACCAAAACTACGATTATGCATTTGAATTGGAAGGGGTAAGAAAACAGAACTCTGCAGACTACAATCTGCAGTCTACTGACATCTAGTGGTGAGATTTGTGTGTGGGCAGATCTATAAAATATTTGATGTAATGGAAAAACACAAAATTGAACTTGTCTGTTTGTAACAAAAGGGATATAAAATATGAACCAATATGAATTTATTTATGTAGTGAAATACTCTAGTGATGATGTGTGTGTGAAATGTTTAACACAATTTCAACAACAGCTCTTAAAAAACAGTATCAGTCTGATATGACTGCAGAAACACAAAATGCTGCAGAGAATATCTGAGAGAGTCTGTGATGTTGTAAGTGGCAAATATGAAATACATAATTAACCAAGAATTCTGTCCTAACATCTTTTTCACTGTAGAGGGCAGTGTTGGGCTGTACAAAGGAGTTTATGTTCTAACAAGAGGCTTTTTGTTTATATAAACGTCATATCCTCCTGAAAACCAGCCTATCCATTTATGTCCTCTTTATTAGACAATTGTTATTGGTCTATATGTATTGACTTATTTGAGCTACTCTAATAAGTCCTATCATGCTCAAAAGAGGACACGCTGGCCTTTCCAATGATATCTCATGTGTTTGGGTGGCCCTTTTTTAGCTCCAAATAAGCAGGACATCACAGAAAGAGTTAAACTGAAAGATACTTGTTTTCTCGGTTGTCACGAGGATATATTTGGTTATTGTTATGTTGCTGGTGGTGTAGTGATAGTTTTTAACTTTTTTTTACAGCCTGACAAACTCAAGTAGTGAAAGTGTGCATGAATTGTTTTTAAAAACATTGTTAGCCTCTCCACATCAATATCTTAGACTCACGTCAGTCTGTGATTGTTCTCCACACTTCAAGTCACACCTGAAACCACAAAATGTTCCAGGAAGTATCCAGGCAGAGTGCAAAACAACAATGGGTGTTAACAAGTCATGTCAACCGCATTATTCTGTAGAGGCTGTGTTTAATCTGTGCAATTTGTTTTTCTTCTAAAACAACTTTGCATTTATACACATGCAGCTCCTGTGATTACACCATACAGAGTACGAGTTAAATAGTCTACATCAATCAAGTTTTAATAACAGAGAAAATAATATAATAATGAGTATAAAATACTTTGAACATTAAACTTGGCACTGACCATAACTTTTACTTTTAACACTTTCTTTGTTGGAAGTTTATTTCTGTTTCCTTTCCATGTTTTTTGTGTGTACACAGGTTTGAAAGAATGTGGAACTGTGTTTCTCCTTTCAGAGGATTTTAAGTTTCCTTTTACAGGAAAACGTCTGCCCATCCACCACCACACCTCTCACAGTTTGAAGATATATTTTACTCTCCCTCTTTATCTCATCTTTAAAGCTTACAGAACCAGAGGAAATCTTTTAATTACAATATCCATAGCTAATTCGAACTAATTTGAGAAAGTGGCTGTAATGCTAGAAAGCTCATCTTTTCCAGGAATGTTAAATTTGTTGTAGGAAGGTAGGAGAAGGGTGGGTAGAAATATTTTATCAGAACTCTTTAGCTGATTTGTATGAAACAACTGAAGAGTTTTAATAGAAGTTTTTGTTTTCTGCCAGCCAGAAAAAAACTCACCTCACCTCCTGACAATATGACAACTCACCCTTGTCCTCTACATTGGACTCTATTCAGTTCAATTTTATTTATATAGAATCAAATTACAACAATTGCTTTATATTGTAAAGACCCAAGAATACAAGATTGTGTTCAGCTGTCTGTTTTACAAAGTAAAGATAATATTTTTCTCCACCAACATGCCTGATCTAGCACCACTTTCTGCTTAACAAGCTCATCATCAGATTTTAATGACATGTAAACTTCTCAAAACTCTAAGCACAAAAGAAAAGCTTCCAACTAAACCCACAAAACCTCTGAAGTTCCGGCCAATGCATCAAACCCATGAAAACAGTTATAGCTGTGCTCACAACCACACAATGTTATCATGTCATGGGTGTGTATGTGTTACACATTTAAAACCCTGTTTTATAATTTTTTTTTTTAATGGATTTCTCACCAGCTTCTCACTCAATCTACAGAAACATGAGTATATAGTGAAAATCACTGTGGTAACAAAGCATCTGCTGAAATTAGGGTTTTCACTTTGTGTTACTTCCCTTATTGACATAAGAAATGGCCTATAGTAATGGTTTCAATATATATCACAATCACTGCAGTGATTGGTCGCATCACAGGAGGGGACGAAGCAGCTTATGGGAGAGAGGTGGCCAGTCTGGTGTCATGGTGTGAGGACAACAACCTCACCCTCAACAATGATAAGACAAAAGAGATGATAGTAGACAGGAGGAAGAAGAGGAGGCCTCACCAGCCGCTGTTTATCTGGGAGAGTGAAGTGGAGAAGGTGAGCAGCTTTAGATACCTAGGCGTCTACATCACTGAGGACCTCACCTGGACACTGAACCCCACACAGCTGGTCAAGAAGGCTCAGCAGTGGCTGTATTTCCTGAGGAGGCTGAGGAAATTTGTTATGTCGGCCAAGATCCTCAGCAGGTTCTACAGCTGCATTGTGGAGAGCACACTGACCAGCAGCACTACTGCTATGGACTGCAAACGCCTGCAGAGAGTTATAACAACTGCGGAGAAGATCACCAGGAGCCTGCTGCCCTCTCTGCAGAGCATCTACCATCGCAGAGTCCAGAGGAGAGCTGCCTCCATCCTCAAATACCTCACACACCCCCAACACGGACTGTTCACACTTCATCCCGACTCAACAACTCCTTCTTCCCCACTGCTATCAGACTCTTGAACAGTAATAATAAGTTTTGCACGTCAGGTCTTCTCACATATCAAACCAGCTCATAGCTCTTTTGCACATTAATCTATTTAGCACTTCAATTTTTTTGTCTCCACTTATTTATTAATGATATTTGTATTTTATCTACAAATAGCACGGCAAAAGAGAAAGAATTTCATTGCACAGAGAAATGCCTTTTCTTTGCACACATGACAAAAAAACGCTTTGAATCTTGAATCTGGGGATTTGGGTTAGTTAAACAGCGGCCTCCGGTGGACATCTCCGGCAGAGCCTGCCCGAAACCGGACAAAAAACACCCGTGGGCGGGGAGGCTGGCGGGGGGGGGGGGAATACCATTGGTGGCATGTGTGATAGGGTAGTGCTTTTTTAAAACGCCCCCCCGCTGATGTATTCTTTATTATAATAACAACAAACTCGCCGTCTTTCAGGCGCTTGTTTCTTTAAGGATTTTGAGAATTTAGTGTAGAGAGCATAGAGTTGAGCTTTGGCAATTCAGAAAACTGCTATAATCAACTAGTGAGGAATAGCATGCACTCAAATTTAGTAAAGGTAAAATAAAGGATTTATTTATATATTGTGCACTTCCATCAACTAATGTAACTTGCATATCAGATACATTAATCATTAATGTACACCTCGGTATGTGTGACAAAAATTTGAACCATCACAGCTTCATGAATAATTTATAGCAATGAAGAGTCTCATACTTTACATTTCCTACTTTACTTTCATACGTTTTGATTTCATGTAAAAAGCTGGTTTATCACATCTGTTCACATTGTTTCTTGTCAAAGGTGGTACCAGATGGTTGTAGATGTCCATCACTTTGCAAAATGTGTTTCAGTGAGTGACAAGGTTTTTAGAATTTTGCAAAAAAGTTTAAATGACATATGTAAGCGGTTTAGGTTAGTGTAGAGAACGGGAGTTGAGTTGAGTTGTATCTGTATCTTATATTGTATTGCAACAAAAATGTTACAACTTCTAACATTCAGCAGGTCAAAGCCGGAAAAGTTTTCTGATATGGAGAAATGGGGGCATGTTGTATATGTTTATTCATAGGTTCTGCCCTGTTTTGATAGCTGTGGTTACACCACTATTTGTTCATTTCTGTCTGCATGGTTTTAGCTGCATCAGAGTATGATGAACAGCTTCACTGTGACAGATTCTAATTTAAAACGATTTCCGTGATTAGCTTCATCAGCTGCAATGTAACAGTCTACTTATTTATTGCAAAATGTATCCAAAATGCTAGAAAAAGAGAGTATGTTTTGACTTTGCTTCATTTTAATTCCAGAATCTAATTCAAAATCCTTTCGCTAACATACAGGGTGATATAGTCAGGATAATAATTGTAATAATAATAATAATGATACTAATAATCAGGGCCCATCTTACTTTAAAGTCAAGTTAACTGGCTTTATTGTCATTCCAACCATGTGCAGTGGTACAGTACACAGTGGAATGAGACAGTGTTCCTCCAAGACTATGGTGCAACAAATGACATTCAAAACAGACAATTAAAACAGGACTACATAAGGGCAATGTGCAAAAATTGCAAAAAACCCCCAAAACAAAGCCAGTGCCAGACCAGAGAGAACAGAACAATACAGACACAAGACAGTGCAGACACAACTATGCAACAGAAAAGTGCAGCAATGACAGTAACTTGATGTATGAAGGCGTGTTTGTGTGTATGAGATTGTGCAGATAAGTGCTTGGTAGTGACGTCTATGAAGGTATTTGTGTGTGTGTGTCCAGTCCAGTGTTCAGGAGTCTGACGGCTTGGGGGAAGAAACTGTTTCACAATCTGGCAGTGACGGCCAGAATGCTCTGGTACCTCTTGCCAGAAGTCAGCAGGGTGAAGAGTGTGTGTGTGATGTGTGGGGTCCTCCACAATGCTGGTGTCTGTGATGGAGGGAAGAGAAGCTCCAATGATCTTCTAAGCTGTTCTTAGGGTATTGTGATCCAATACAGTGCAGTTACAGTGGGACAGCTGCTCAGGATGCTCTCAATAGTCCCTCTGTAGAAGGTGGTGAGAATTGATGGTGGGAGATGGGCTTTTCTCAGCTTCAACAGGAAGTAAAGACACTGTTGGGCCTTCGTACTTATGGAGCTGGTGTTGTTGAACCAGGAAAGGTAATCTGC
The DNA here is from genome assembly GCF_013358895.1 of Oreochromis aureus. NCBI lineage: Eukaryota > Metazoa > Chordata > Actinopteri > Cichliformes > Cichlidae > Oreochromis > Oreochromis aureus. The sequence continues at coordinate 20,898,059 of NC_052944.1, read as the reverse complement.
CAGGTGAACACCAAGAAATTTGGTGCTCTTGACAAACTCCACTGAGGATCAATCGATATTCAGTGGACAGGGATCTCTCTGTGCTCTCCTGATGTTGACAATTATGTCTTTGTTTTGTCCATGATCAGAGACAGATTGTTGACTCTACACCAGACCTCATAGTACCATATCACCCCATAAGAACACTTCCCTCTCAAACTGCTGGTTTACTTGTAGTTCCTAGACTATTGAAAAGTAGGAGGATTAGGAATAAGGTTAGGGCTGGAATACACGGCTGGAACGTGTATTACTGCTGGGAGCGTCTATCTATTCGATTCCATCCACAACCCGGCGCGTTCATGAGGAACGCGGAAGGATACCTTTCCCGTTCCCGAGGAACGTCTCTGGACGTGACAAATCATCGGTATATTACGCGGACCAAGTGAGAACGGGCTCGAATACAATGGCTGAGATGGACATTGCCGTTCTGCCTATTTCCTTTGTGGCAAAAGATCAGTGACATACACCTTATAAGTTGCTTTTAATTTAAAGATCATGACTCTTTCGAATGATATATGGCTAGTTAAGATTTGTACATGTACATTTTCATCAACTCTTTCTCATTGTGTTTTTTTCTTCCTCCACCACTCCACTCTCTCCTCTGTCATTTCCACCTCCTGCTCCTTTTCCTCACCTTAAGCCTCATCTCTTGAACTGAACTCAGGGCTCAAACACAATAACATACATAAACATGTTTATTTATTCCAGATATTGTTGCAGTCACTTATTGTCGGCAGATTAGACGTGTGACCTTCCCGTCTTTGGACAGTTGATAACAAGCCGACTAAACAACAGCAACTGGTTATAAGGTAACATTATGCCAGCTAATGTTAGGCTCAGGTGTCCTACAAATCACACTTTCCCTCTGATAAACAGTTTGATTACCATCTTCAATCATATCAGAGTTTTTTAGGTAATTGAATTGGGTAGGATCAAGAGGTTTACATATAGTGGTGATATTTTAAAGCATCAACATTGGAGCTGGCAGCTCTGTAAAATGATGTGAGAAATATAAAATTGAACTTGTCAGTTTGTCCCAAAAAGTTTCAGTGGGAGAAACATGTGAAAGTGAAAAAACGATGAGCCATATCATTTTTTGATTGGTTGACATGGTACATTTTTCCACCAAAGCGAACGGGCTGTTTTTTGTTTTTTTTTATTTTTTGGGGCGATCGTGGCTCAAGAGTTGGCAGTTCGCCTTGTAATTGGAAGATTGCCGGTTCGAGCCCCGGCTCCGACAGTCTCGGTCATTGTGTCCTTGGGCAAGACACTTCACCTGTTGCCTACTGGTGGTGGTCAGAGGGCCCGGTGGCGCCAGTGTCCGGCAGCCTCGCCTCTGTCAGTGCGCCCCAGGGCAGCAGTGGCTACAATGTAGCTTACCATCACCTGTGTGTGAATGGGTGGATGACTGAATGTAGTGTAAAGCGCTTTGGGGTCTATAGGGACTAAGTAAAGCGCTATACAAATACAGACCATTTACCATAAGGAGAAAGTGCTTGCTAGCGCTCTTAGACAGTAAACGTGATGAAACTATTGAGGAAAAAACACAGCATATATATTGTTTATCATGACTCTGGTTTTACATGGCCTATCAACACAATTTAAAAACTGGTATATATCACCTTGTTGCTTTGTCATCTTAAAGTGGTCATGTGATTGGCTTACCACGACTACTTTATTCTTCTTCAGCCAAACAGCGGCACTCATACGATTGTTTTCCCCCTTAGCTCCAGGTGCTGTGCCAAAAAGTGATTTGTCTACCAGAAAGTGATTGCTGTCCGCAGGAGCGCGCGCAGCTGCTTAAAGCTGTAGCGCCCAGATTATTACAGCTTCAACCATCTGTTTGTTTAAAAATAGTAACGTGACCGCACCGCATTTTCTTGTTAGTAATGGTAACGGCGTTGTAACGATAGGAATAGTAATTAGTTAGGTTACTCATTACTGAAAAATGTAACACTGTTAGTAACGCCGTTATTCCCATCACTGGTCACCATCCCTTCATGTCTCCTTGCATCAGTGATCTCAGCTCCCTAGTGTTTCTAGTTTTTTTTTCCAAGTATAGGTTTTGGTTACATTTTTTTCGGTTCCCTTTTACATTCTTGCATTTTGTATTTGCTTCTCAGCCAAATAAATGGCTCATTTTGAGTTTAACCTCACCTTCCAGAGAGTGTGTATTTTCATGTTATGACAACTCCTTGTCTTCTAAGTTGGATTCTGTTAAATTCAATTTTATTTATCACATATCATAGCACCAAATCATAATAATTGCTTTATATTGTAAAGAAAGACCCGAGAATACAAGATTGTGTTCAGCTGTCTGTTTTAAAAAGTTAAGATAATACTGTTCTCCACCAAGATACCTGATCTAGCACCACTTTCTGCTCAACAAGCTCATCATCAGATTTTAATCACATGTAGAATTCTCAAAACTCTAAGCACAAAAGAAAAGCTTCCAACTAAACCCACAAAACCTCAGAAAGTTCCGGCCAATGTATCAAACCAATGAAAGCAGTTATAGCTGTGCTCACAACTACACAATGTTATCATGACATGGGTGTGTAATTGTTACCCATTTAAATCCCTGAAAACCGATAGTTAGGGGATGCAACATGTTAATAACAAGAACAAAAAAATGGATTTCCCAGTAGTTTCTCACTCAATCTACAGAAACATGAGTATATAGTATATTCACTACCAGTCTTTTTTTTTTTTACTACTTTCTACATTGTAGATACAAACTGAAGACATCAAATATATAAAGCAAGATATATGCAAATATATGTGGCAAAGAAAAAATTGATAAATAACTCTAAATGTGTCTTATATTATATCTGTTACATCCCAAAAATGTTACAATTTCTAACATTCAGCAGGTCAAAGCTGGACAAGTTTTTTGATCTGAAGAAATGAAGGCATGTTGTGTGTGTTTATTCATAGGTTCTGCCCTGTTTTGATAGCTGTGATCACACCACAGATAAAGTTTATTTGTTCATTTCTGTCTGCATGATTTTGGCAGCAGCAGACAAAATTGAACTTGTCATTTTGTTCCAAAAAGTTGATTCTGTTCATTAGTGTTTTCAGTGGGACAAACATTTTGTCACTCATCCAAGTGACTTCTTCAGTGTCAGCTGACTGCAGGTTTCCCCAACCTTATAAACAGTACATTTGCACAATGACTAAAACTTGGTGTTCTCAGTTGGCATGGATTGAGTATGCACATAACTGTCTCACCTCCTCAGCTACAGGTCTTTCTCCTTATCAGGTTTCCCTGGGATACCAACCACTGTTGTTCCCAGAAGTGGCCATTTCTTCAGTTCTATGTGGCTAGAACTGAAGAAAACTTGGAATCTCGCCAGAGTCTGTCCTACCGCTGAAAGACCTCAGCTCCTTGCTATGTGCAAGGTCAGAATGTGTGGTTGTCCTCCTGAGCTATTCCTCTGAAATGCCTGTCTAGAAAGTTAGCTTGAAACTGCTTTACTCCTTTTGGAACTATATGACTAACTCTGTGCTCCTTTTTTTTTTTCTAGTGCTCACTCTTCCTGTGACATCTGCTCCCTGCTCTGGCTTTCCCTGTGACCGTGTTGTTACAAATTCTTGATGTCACTAAAACTTTTGAACTCCTAGTTGCTTCACTCGAGTCTGCTTTTAGGTCCAGCTTTTTGTTACAGCCTTAAGAGACTCAAGTACTGACAGTGAGTGTTAATTAAAAAAAAAAAAAAAATTCTTTAGGCTCTCCACATGAGCTCTTAGACTAATGTCAGTCTGTGGCTGTTCTAGATATTTGTAGGGCAATTACCAAAAAAAGAAGCCACAACATGCTCCAAATCAAAACCTCAGCCCACCCACTACTTCCCTCACAATTTCCAGGTATATATTCCTCTTGTTCTTACTCTCATCTTCAAAGCTTACAGAATCAGAGGAAAGGTAAGAAAAACCCTTTTATAATAATGAACATCTTAAACACAGTCAGTTCTTTGTGAACATACAATACTGGTTGGTTAGTTTCATCATCAGTAAGCTGTTGTGAGTTAGTTGAAGGAAAACTGTACTTTCCTTAAGAAAAACATGATCTGGATGTGTGATAATTATCACTGCTGTCAGCACAGTGAGGATAAAGGAAGTTACAGTTTAGCGTTTTAAACTCATTTTAGCGACTATTCTTTCTTACACTAATCTGCATTAGCTCACAGTTCGGTAAATGTTAGCTGATGGGTTTTATGTGTAACGTATAATGCACTACAACTGAAAATACCCTTTACATGATAGCATCTTAGGCACAGTAGCCAATGAAACTTTGCTTTGTTTGCACTATAAATGAATTCAGATAGCAGCTTGCATCGTGAGAGTGATTCAAGAAATAAACTGCATGCCAAATTTAGGATTTGTTAGAAACACCAAGCTTCTCCTGTCCCTGTTTACTATGCTTGAATGAACCTGAAGTTAGCTAAACTCTCATAACTGTAATGGAACTAAAAATCCATTTACAATTGGACTGGCAATTATGTAGCAATTTTCAAGTCTTGTGCTCAGCACTCAACATGTTTTAAATCACATCTTTATTTAGCTCATATTCACACCTACAGATGTACTATTTTCAGTATACAGCCAATTTATAATCACCATTTAACCTAACATGCATGTCTTTGGAGAAAAGCTTAGCAGGTACGGAAAACCATGTAGCGTTGTGTAGGAGCCATAATTAAATATATAGAATTTTGATGATCACTGGGTTTTCATTTGTTTGGTTGTTATGGGAGTCACGTGGGTGCTAGCGGCGACATAAATGGGCGTTGTCAGTCTGTCATTCACGGGGGTTTGATTTTGACAGAGAGGAGGGCTGGGTAGCCGTAATTTTTGTTGACCGCTGCACAACATGTTTTGCTTTGTTACATTAGAGCCTGTGACGTTGTAAGAGTACAAATCGTGAGATGATCACATTACTCTGTTAACTCTCAAAGCACTTTAATAAATAAGCAAACAATTCCACCTTTCGCATTATTGCATAAGTTGACAGCGCGTCAGGCAAAGAGACAAGCTCCATCCCCGGCCTTTAGCGACTGTGGAAGTCGCTACACGTTCGTTATGGTAAAACCCCATTTTAAAATCACTACATGGATGAATATACTTGAATTTGAGGCAGTTCCTCTTTGTCTAATTACACTATTCAAGAAATGGTGGATGTAAGACTAGAAAGCCTTTTCCAGGAATGCCAAATTTTAGCTATCTGTTGTAGGAAGATAAGAGAAGAGTGCGTGGAAATATTTTATCAAAACCCTTCAGCTCGATTGTTTTAAACAACTGATAGTGTAAATAGAGTTTAGGCGCATATGTTGCAGTCAACAAGTCTGGGAAGGTTTATTTGGACAGACAAGACCAAAGTGGAGATGTTTACTCGTTGTGCACAACATCACGTTGGTTGAAAAATCAAATCTAGCATATCAGCCCAAACACCTCATACCTGGTGTCAAACACAGGGGTGGAAGCACAATGATTTGGGCTTTGCAGGTCCTGTGACTGCTTTGCAATTAAATGCAAAGCAGTCACAGGACCTGGGTATGTTGCAGTTATCAAGCCAACCATGAACTCTTTTGAGTACCAAAGTATCCTAGAGTGTGTGATGTCGTCTTTCTGACAGCTAAATCCAAACTGAAATTTATGGAATTATATTTTTGTCATAACAAATCTGCAAGAAAAAACATAATCCGAGCAAATAATTTTACTTCATGGGCCCATTTAAATTCCTTCTGCCAGTGTGCCAACTTGCCACTTACACTACCTACCTGGTTGAAGAAATGACTTAAAAATCGCAGTTTAATAAGTCAGAACGATGTAAAAAAACGATGGGGACCACGATGGAACGCTGTATTTTACACTAGCAAATGGCGTTTCAATGTCTGTTTTGTGGGTGCCCGAAAAAGCAGTGTTCAAAGACCAGTAAAAACTGTGTTTTTTTTCTGCCATTCAATGCCAGCTGTGATGGCGTTTTCTTTAAATTACACAGGGCCCTTCTCATGGTTCTCTCATCCAGTTACTTTCAACTCCTGTCACCCAATCAAAGAAGAATCAGATTCATCATAGATTCACCTTGCTATATTTGACATAAAGTAAACTTAATTTATCTAAGAGCAGTGTTGGGCAAGTTACTTTGAAAAAGTAATTCAATTATAGTTACTAGTTACTTCTTCAAAAAAGTAACTGAGTTACAATATTCTAAAAGTAATTAATTATTTGGAAAAGTAACTATTGCGTGTTGTGGAAGTTTTCCACTTAAATAAAGCCTGCAGATGAGCGGTGAGCGGTAGCTAACATTCTTTAATCAAAACACACAGAACAGACAACCAAGCTTGATGGAGAGCCTGCATGACCACGGGGCAGGGTCAGCAGAGTCTCACTGAGCCTAGCATGGCTCTCAGTTAAATACCTTCTCCAGGAACAAAAGGCAGTACACAGCTGTTTCACACCTTAAGGTTCACACTCACTTGCTACCTCCCAGAGTCCTCGAAGAGACAAAAGACTCTTCCTGTGGAGTTGTCTGTTTCCCCCCAACTTCCTTCTTACAGTATGGGTTTCAGACATGTTAAAATCCAGTGGCACCAAGGCATTATACAATAAAATAATGTGATTAGTACATAAGTGAAAGAAATTCCTTTACAATCGTTACTTTAAAAAACAAAAACAAAGAACGTTTAACCCTCTGGGGTCCAGGGTATAATTGGCCATTTTTTTACTACTCTTGATTTTCCCTCCACATTTTATCTTTAAAAACTATTTGCTTTGCCTTGTTTGGTATCATTCTTTTTAGCACAACCTCGCGTGTCTGAATTTACAGTTATGTTTTCATTTTGTCATACTGTATAACCAGAATTGATCTAAAATCAGACAAAAACCATAAAATCACAGTAGAAAAAGTTATATTTTTACTGTAACAATCACAAACATGTTTAATGAATCATATTTCATAACTTCAAATGCAAATATTAATTGTCAATTTTAAAATCCTATGCAGAAGTTTTGCAAACAACAAATTTAATTGCATCCATTTACCTTGATTTTTTAAATAACCATTTCAAACTATTTACAGAACAATCAGCTGTTCTTCAATAAGATGCCACACAAATTATTTGTGCCACTCCAAAAACATAATTTCTGTCCACTATAAAGGAGAACATCACAGCCTGATACCTGCAGGTCTGACAGCAGCAGGTGTATCACTCCTGTTTCTACCTGGAGACAGCAGTCGCCACATTGTTCTGACACACAACACAAAACTATCCACAACACTACACACTAACTACACAAGACAACACATTAACTACACACTCCAAACACACTAAACGTCACAAATCTCACATCTCAAAACTCGCTTACAAGTGTCCATAATTTATTGTCCATAATAGAAAAGATGTCAAATGTTTAAACTGACACAATGTTGTTAAAAATAACTTGTTTTGAATTTGATGGGACTAATATGTTTCAAAACAGTTCGGATGGGGCAGCAAAAGGCTGGAAATATAAGTGGTGCTAAAAAGAAACAGCTGGAGGGACATTTTAAAAGTAATTGGGTTACTTGGCAACAGGTCAGTAACATGATTAGGTATTTAAAAAGCAACTTAGAGAAACAGAGTTGCTCCAAAGGAAAGGTGGGCAGGTTGGTTGATCAGCAAAAACGTCCATTAACAAATTGTGTAACAATTTCAGAATATTTTTCTTCAGTGTAAAGCTGTGAAGACTTAAAATATTTCATCATCTAGAGTCATCAAAATCTATATCATCAAAACATCCAGAGACTCTGGAGAAATCTCTCGTTGGAAACAACGAGGCTGAAAGTCTTGATGTTAGTGATCTTCAAGCCCTCAGAGGAAAGCACATTAGAAACAGACACGATTCTGTCATGGAAATCAGTGTATTTCCTCTATCCTTTGGGGCAACAGATCTGAATCACTCTTTTAAAGAAGTTCGTGGTGCAGTGGGTTGCCAGGAATATCCATGATGGATAGCATTTTGTTCAATCACTTCCTCTCCACCACAGCTTCAGAACTACAGCCAATCACAGAGCTAGCTCTCCTGAGCAGTTTTTTCCAGTGTGTGTCGCCAGCTCCAATCTGGCTCCCCAAGAAGACCACAGCAAAGTGCACTGCACTCACCTCAACTGACAGAACATCTCCAACATTTTGGTGCACTCACGCGCTTCCTTGCTTGCTCATCCGCTTCTTGTACGCAGCCTCTGTTTTGATCTTTCGGTTGAGTCTGTTGTGTATACGGGTGTCCAGGTATTTGTACTCCCCACCACATCACATCAGAGGGTTCAGTGTGTTATACTTTAGTGAAGATAATGCACACTGTAGCTGATTTGTATCTACATTTATCAGAAAGAAGCCATAACCAAGATAATGGATTTTTTAAATAACTTCATGTCATTACAGGTCTGCTAGTTATGTGACGTACAATGCTGTGATGTCACACCCTCTTGTGCTATGTTCCAAATTCATGTAAGACTTCCAGAGTACTCTGATGACATTGAGAAGGACATCTTCAATTTACATGGAAAGCAATTATTTTCTGTTCTTGAGATTACTTATTTACATCATAGTTCAGAAAAATTCCCCCCAAAAAGACACATGACCTCTTTAAATTCCACCTCTTTTATTTAGTTGACATGTGGGCGCCCTCCAGAGGCCAATACATATATTACTCATACTGGTCTGATTCCAAACTGCATATCTGGTATATACACATGCATGTTGAAAGGTGCATGTTGAAATATTCTTGAGATGCTGTTAATAATATTATTAAAATTGAAGGCTATTATACAGTGGCAGTACTTTAAAAAGAGTAGAACTGTATCTAGATAAAGTTAAGGTCTCCACTTGTGCAGACCGACCACACCAATTCATCCTAGATTCCCTTTGTTGCAAAGTGATTATCTATTCAGTAGCAATCTTTAGCACAATCTTTACTTATGTACTAAGGCCACAATGCAATTAATGAATTTAAAATATAACAAAGCTAACAAAAGACTGAACGCTTTTTCTGAAAAAGTAGCTCTTGACGCTCACATGTAAAACACGAATATGCGGTTTGGAATCAGACCAACATGAGTCGTACATTTCTTGGCCTCTGGAGGGCGACATGTAAACTAAACAAGAGGGGAATTTAAAAAGTGGTCATGTGTTGGTTTGCACGTTTTCTCTCTCTTGTGGGTTGTGAGTGCAGATAGGACACCAGTTTTTTTCTACCAGTGTTTTTCTACATGTACGGCACTTCTGTCTCTTTGCGACATATCTGCCTGCCCCCGTGTTCCTGTATTTTAAAACGATGTCACACTGCCATCGAGATGTATTTAAGATTTGAACCAAAATACAAAGATGAAAGCAAATTTGAATTTTCTTTTGGAAAACATGGATGCTGTCCTCTGCGCTGAAAACCATCCAGCTTGTTTTAAGCATTAAGTTCAAAGCCTGCTTCTCTTATGGTCGTAGGGTGCATTAGTGCCTACGGCACTGGCAACTCGCTCATCTGTAGAGCAGCATCAGTGGTGAAAGGTATACACCGATTAACTTTAGCTTGAGCAGTGATAATAGATAGTAGAAAGATGTGCCATGTTTCCCTGTGATCTGCAGATCCAGGACTGGAGACCAGAGTGATGGATCTACAGCAGGCATAACTGAAGTTAATCCAGTGGTTAGCTGCACAGAGATAACCGCAAAGCATAAAAACATAGCAATTACTAGCACACAGCAGCTACAAGTAAGTATGTGTGTAACATAGTTATAAGAGCCTTAGATTTACACAGCATGATAGCAACAACCTGAACTGTATATCAGACACTAGTTCAGACAAATGAGCTCCTTACCAAGGACAGCCTGTCACATCCTCCTCTCCTGTCCACTTCATAGTCTGTCTGTTCAGAGAACATGAAATATTATATGGATGAAATATTACAGTCGAAGCTGAACACAGAGTGAGTGGAGCTCTGCAGCCAGATGTGTACAGCTGTTTCACTGAGTGAAGCGCATTCACCAACAACAACATAAACACATAGGCTAATAAGCAATTTGATCTTTTTCGTAGGGATGATGTGTGCTTCTCATTATGTTATTTTTTTTGTTAATCACATAAACTATGTGATACTGTACAGCAGATTAATGGGACGGGATTGTAGAGGCTTCAGAACCTGCTTTAGAATTCTCTGATTTCAAATATTTCTTCAACATTAAATTAATCCAGTAACAGTTGTCGGTATGTATTACCGATATTTATTAACATTACCTAATTGCCTGTTGATAATTCATTCGTCAAACTTTATTTTTCAAATTGTAAACAAATACAGTTTAAAACAGCATTTCTGTGGCTACCACAGTGTATCTCAGTTCTATGCAGAAACCTGAAGTGTCCATCAAAGTGACCAATTACATTAGGACCTCTTGCTCCTTTGGCCTCCAGACAGTCAAAAGTAAGTTCATTAGCGCAGGCAGGATTTCTCTTCGAGAGCAGAGAGGTACCCGCGAAAGCGTAAAACTGTAGCAGCGTGTCCAAAACAGACACTTGCTCGTGCATGATGACTTCTTTGTTCTTCTTTGTTGGTGCAATTGGTATGACAAAAATATCATTCAATACAAACTATCGTGCAACAGGACAATGACTGTAACAGAAAAGAGCCTGACCTAAATGCTGTGGTGAGACCTCTGTATAAATAGACACCTACAAACCTCAATGAAAAGGTGGGCCAAAATTCATGCACGATATGATATGAGAGTCAAAGTTGTACAGAAAACAGTGATGCTTAATTTTTCACACAGTGCTTCTGCATTCGTGACCTAGTTCTAACTACACAGGGACAAATAGTAATATGTGAAGTGTCTTTGGCCTTCTGATATTGGATTTCCTTAATTTTAAGACCAACTCCAACTCGGAGAGGTACTAGGGCTCACTCCACATAATGCTGAAACTTGCATCTAGAAGTTCAACAGCATAGTCGATAACAGGATGAGCTGTTTGGGAGTGGCAGAGATGATTCAGCAAGGTTTTCATGGACCAAACAACATAGTCAACTCTGCTGCTTAACCCACTCTGCTAGACAGAATAAATAAAAAAAAGTAGAAAGTAAATAAAAACGCAATGCAAAAATTGAAGCACCACATCTCAAAAAAGGTGGGATAAGGGCAACGAAACAGTTGTTTTTGAAGTTACCAAAATGTAGTTTTGGCAACATGAGATTTTATTCTCAACAATATTCCTGTGATGTTAATAACAACATGTTTGGTTTGGCAAAGATTTTTACATCAGGCATCTTGTGGTGTGTTTCCTCCGAGTTACAGCCCAGAGGGCCTGGCAAACATGTTAGCCCCTATGTTATTGAAACACATCAACCTATTAAGGATGCTATGTAGAGTCTGGTGGAGAAATAAATGAAGATGACACAGCCGGAAGCTAGCTAAAACATTTCATGTTTCCAAATAATTTTTGATCACCAGCTAGTGTACAACCTCTGCTGTTCCCTAGCCTGGATAAATGAAAAGATTCTTGAAATAAGGGAGCAGCTGAGAGTTGTAAAGATAATGTTTTACATTACTGATGTTGCTTACTCAACAACGGTTCCTGGGCTTGTTGAAGGGAAAAATAAATGCAATTTAATCTAGGATTTTCTTGTCACCCATCCATCCAACCATCCATCGTCTTTCGTTTGTCTGGGGCCAGGTCATCAGGGCAGCAGCCTAATGGAGAAAGCCAGACCTTTCTCTCCCCAGCCACCTCGTCCAGCTGATCCAGGCCTACCAAGCGATATAATCTGTCCACCCTTTTCCGGCTGAGAACCATGGCCTCAGATGCGGAGGTGCTGATTCTCATTCCTGCAGCTTTACACTTAGCTGCAAACCACTCCACACAAGCTAGAGGCACCGTGTGATGATGCCAACAGAAGCACGTCATCTGTAAAAAGCAGAGTCGAGATCCAGAGGTCACCAAAGTGAAAGTTTTCTGCCACCTGGCTATGATTAGAAATTTCATCCATAAATACTAACAGAATTGGGGGAAAAGGGCAGTCCTGGCAAATTCCAACACCCGCTGGGAATGAGTCCAGTTTTCTGCCAGCGATGTGGCCCAAGCTCATGCAACAGTTGACAGGGACTGAATTTCAGCAGTTATAATTGTGAAGTTCACAGTAATGTATGCAGGTGAACAAGAAATTTCAAGTTGCCAGAACTGCTATGTGAACAACAAAGTCAAAAGTTGAGAAAATTAAAAAATATATGAAATCACATTACTTTGATATTTTAATTTTCTCAAAATTTGTTTTAGTATCTTGAAGTTTTATAAACTTACAGGCTGTGTATCAATATGATCGATTCACAATCAGGTTAAATTTTTTTCTCACTTAAGGTACATGCGATGAACACTCATAAGTTTTTGATGTAGTGTGTCTTGAATGCTCAGCATTATTTGGATTGGATGTGTTACAAAAATTGTAATTTCGATCTGTTTAAAAAGATGACTGTATATAAGTTATTGGTTTGAAATGTGTTGTGAATGCCGTTTGTTATCTGAGTTTATGAGTTTTGAAAGATGTAATCAGAATTTTAGTGTCAAGGGTCTTTGTAGTGATTTGTACGAACCAGAAAACTGTGATTTGTAAAAATATCCACACTGTGGACAGTCATGTTTCAAACCAGCTGTTATCTTTTTCATATTCTAGCATTTGATTTCTCTGTACACAGGAGCAACAACCACTATAACCCTTCAATGTGTCTCCATTTTTACCTTCTTTCCTCCAGAAATGGCCGTCTACCAGCAGCCCACCCAGGTAGTGACAGTCACCACCACTAATCTAAACCATGGGGAGTGGAGCACTGGACTCTGTGATTGCTTCAGTGATATGGAAACTTGTAAGTTAATCTAGAAAACTCTACAAACAGTAGTGATTTTTGTATTAACTGTCTCATCAGACTTTTATTCAGAGGGTCTTGAGTATCTGACCATCTGAAGTTAGGGCTGAAGTCAGCATATAAAACACAGGATGCAAAAGCCAGTCATTGAAGGAGAACTTATTGAAAAGGGAAATAAATTTTTGTCTCTACATATTTTTTTCTCTTCTGTCAAGGTTGCTGTGCCGTTTGGTGTTTTCCCTGCATGCAGTGTGATACAGCCAAAAAGCACGGCTGTTGTTGCTTCCTCCCAGTCCTGGATGTATGCTGTGTGGTGTCCTCTTTGCTCAGCAAGTCCATCAGAGAGCGCTACGGGATCGATGTAAGGCTGGGAGTGGGGGAGGGTCAAGGTTATTGTTGTTAGCTAAAAACAAAACTGAGGAGAGAAAAACTATTTTATTTAATACCGTATTTTCACGACCATAAGGCGCACATAAAAGTCTTAGATTTTCTTCAAAAAGTGCGGCGCGCCCTATATTGCAGTGCGCCCTGTGTGTGTTGTAAGGAGGACATAGTAGAGAACACCATGAGAACGCCAAAGGGGGAAGTGTGGGCGTTGATTGTATATACAAACGCACATACCTGTATAAAAGAACAGGTAGGTGCACTATGCAGAACATCGTTGTTTTAACAACCCTGAAAATGGCAAAGAGACACACTTATGAAGCACAGTTTAAACTGAAGGCCATCAGCTATGCGGAGGAACATGGAAATCTAGCAGCCGCGAGAGAATTTAAGATTAATGAAACGATGGTTCGCAAGTGGAGGAAGCTGGAAAACGAGCTCCGACAGGTCAAGAAGACGCAGCTGAGTTTCCGCGGACATAAGGTGGTCCAAGTTGGAGGAAAGACTCGAGCAGTGGATCATCGAGCAAAGAACGAGTGGGAGAAGCGTTTCGACAGTCACCATTCGACTAAAAGCAGTAACGCTAGCAGAAGAAATGAAAATTGAACATTTCCAAGGAGGTCCGTCTTGGTGCTTTCGTTTCATGAAACTGTGCCATTTTTCCATCCGGACCAGGACTACGGTAGCGCAGCAACTTCCAGCGGATTATAATGAAAAGCTGGCCATCTTCCGCTCCTACTGCAGCAAACACATCGCCGACAAACACATCCAGCCCAGCCACATCACTAACATGGACGAGGTGCCGCTCGCTTTCGACATCCCGGTGAGTCACACTGTGGAGAAGAAGGGGACCAGCACGGTAGCGATACACACAACGGGTGTTGGATAGATAGCTTGGACTGGGAGGACTGTAAGGTGCTAGTTCGGTTTGCAGCTACCACTCCTCGGAGTGTCGGCCAGAACACTGCTCAAGGCCAGGATGAATGTTCAGAAGGGAGACAATGAAGACACCGAGGATAGTGCAGACTCTTGTATTGACTTCACACAGTTAAAGGTAACAGAGGAGCAGGTATTGCATACAGGTTCAGGTGCGTGGGCATGTGTATGTGTGTGTGTGTGTGTGTGTGTGTGGTCTCTGAAAGGAACAGAAAGAAAATACTACATTACTAAAGTGTTCACAACAATAACTCCAGAGTACATCAACATAAACACAGGTGGGAAATAAACTAACATCCCCTTTAATACCATAGGCCATATATTACCCACGACTCACTTATAGACCCACTGAGAGAGCTAACACAGTACACAGTTATACCCAACCACACGGCAGGAGAGTTAGCTTAGCTTAGCTTAGCTTGGCACCCGCTAACGGCACAGACAGAAACATAGTCATTTCCCCCCTAACCTCAGTTACAGTCCCAAACGCATCTTATTATCACATCCTCACACATCACAAACTTACGTTGCTCATTAACGCACACTTCTCACGGAATGACCAATTCTCTGCCGGTAATCTGGAGCAGAAAAGCTCAGGTGCCTTGCCCACGTTTCTCCCTGCCCACAGTCTCTCTCATACAAAGCGGTGGGGTGACCTCTACTGGCCACTCTAAAAAACTACAGGTGAACAACTGAACAGAATAAAACCGTAACTACGGGGCCTTTTACAACAGGCCCCGTAGCAGAGGACACCATGAGAACGTTAAAGGGGGAAGTGTGGGCGTAGATTGTATATAAAACCCGCGCCCTATAATCAGGAGCGCCTTATGTGTGTGTTAAATACAGTAATGGCACACATAACTGAGACTGCGCCTTTTAGTACGGTGCGCCTTATGGTCGTGAAAATACGGTATATATATATATATATATATATATATATATATATATATATATATATATATATATATATATATATATATACATATATACAGGTCAAACAAGAAGGCATCGGTGGGCAAGTAACCCTGGCAGAAGGGGTTACATGAATAGGATGAGGGACCAATGGATTCTTCGATACCCAACATCCACAGCGACGGTGAAACAACTTGTAGCTCAGTGTTCCAACATTCGAAAGAAGAGATTGCTCTCACAGCTAGAGATTGACGAGGTACAACACAAATGCTACGGCAAGGGGGAGCCAGGATGACAGGTCAGGGGTCAGATATCCTCACCCCCACCCAAGATTGATACCAAGCCCCAAGCATGATGGAAGTAGGATTGTTGAGTGCGAGAGGAACTGACTTGTAAGGATCATGGTGAAGCTTGAAACCTGGATCCCCTGTAGCCGGTTACCAAGACTACGTGAAGTACCCTCTGAAGGTTTACTAGGTGATGTGAATGCAGTACTACAGACAATGCCTACTGCGACCATTACCAAAACTAACTAGCTGATCTACAGCACAGCAGCAGTGATCAGTGAGATGCTTGGCTACAAGAGGAACAGCCACAAGGAGCAGCCAAGATCAAGGTATTGTGGTGGGAGATGAGCACTTGGAGCTGCAAAAAGGTGCAATGAAGAAGGTGCCTAAGAAGTACTGCAAAATGTCCATACCTGAGGCCTTGGAAACTTTGCTTGTTCTTGGCAGTTTCCAAGGCCGAGGCCTTGAAGGAGAATAAACAAGCACATTGGAGAAGGATGCAACCCATAACAGCAATGTTTGGTGGAATGTGGATCTAAGAGCAGACTTAGGATCAAACCACGGCAACCTCCCTGAACAGGGTCTAGTAACCATCACTAGTGGCAGACATCCAAGAAAGGGTCTACAGTATGTAAGAGTTGGACAGCACAGGCCTCGTCATGGTTTACTCCCACTGGCTGAAGAAGCTGACTACAATCCATGAGAGTCTGGCAGCACAAATAAACCAGCTGCAAGTTGATGAGAGACACCCAAAATGGCTAACTGAAGGCCAGACAATCCTGATACCCAAGAATCCCAAGAAGGGACCGGTCTCATCCAACTACTGGCGAATAACCTCCCTCAGTACCAGATGAAAGCTCCTGTCAGGCATCATAGTGGCCAAGAAGAAGAGGCACATGGCGCACATGTTCTGCAAAGGGATGGGCCCCCTCAGTAAGATAAGTGACAAGACTGGCCTCGGATACCGACTACAGAACGGAGCAATTGTCAGCCACCTCCTCCACATTGTCATACGAGTAGCTGGACAAAGCTGGACTGAAAAATAGCACATAGGTGCTAATCATGGCAGCACAAGAACAAGCTCTGGGCACAAGATCCATAGAGGCTGGAGTCTACCACAAGAGGCAAGACCCCAGGTGCAGGCTGTGTAAAGATGCCCCTGAGACAATCCAGCACATAACAGCAGGGTGCAAGACGCTAGCAGGGAGGGGATACATGGAATGCATAAGCAAGTTTTAACAGCAGGGTGCAAGATGGTAGCAGGCAGGGCATATATGGAATGCCATAATCAAGTGGCTGGCATAGTATACAGAAACATCTGTGCCGAGTATGGCCTCAAAGTCCCAAGGCCAAAATGGTGGTGCCCGCTACGGTGGTAGAGAATGACCAAGCTAAGATCCTGTGGGACTTCCAGATACAGACGGACAAAATGGTGATGCCAGCCAACCGGACATAGTGGTGGTAGACAAACAGAAGAGGACGGCCGTAGTGATAGATGTAGCGGTTCCGAACAACAGCAACATCAGGAAGAAGGAACACGAGAAGCTCGCGAAATACCAAGGGCTCAGAGAAGAGCTCGAGAAGATGTGGAGGGTGAAGGTAACAGTGGTCCCAGTGGTAATCGGAACACTATGTGCGATGACTCTCATGTTAGGCGAGGTCTCTGTTCAGAGGAGTGCAATCCTTGGAACAGCTAAGATGCTGCGCAGGACTCTCAAGCTTCCAGGCCTCTGGTAGAGGACCCGAGCTTGAAGGATAAGACCGCCCACAGGGGAATTTTTAAAAAAAAAGTATATATTTTTTGCTTGCTAATGTACTTCAAGATTATGTAGAGTAGTAAAAATCACACATTTTAGGATAAACTTAAAAGAAATATAGATTTGCAATACAGAAATGAGCTAAGATGTCACATGTGACATAATATTTGGATGAATTGTAAATGGTAAATCATGTATGATATTTTGAGGCCCCATACAACAGTATCATTTCCTAAATGTCACCAATAAGTAATAAATATTTTATGAAAATTTGACCTTATTTGGCATTGCAGAAGAGGTCATAGGTCCAAAGTAACATGATATTTACAGTGCCCATATATCATTCCCTATATGCCTTCATGTTTTCACTATGAATAATTGTAATGAGAAACATAGTTTTAATAAATAGCCCTGTGTAACCTTATTATCACTTGGACCATTAGCTCCATTTTATGACCTTGAAGGAGAGGTCAGAGGTGTTGAACATGCGCAGCACACATATAAGAATCATATTTTCAATGGTTCACATTCGCCAAGTGAATACTGACATTACTCTAAATCAGACAAGCATGGGGGCTTCCCCGTGTTTCCTTTTCTGTGTTGATTTGAATTAAAAATATGTCTGAATAGTCTTAAAGTGACACTTACAGGCCCTTTTATTGTTATGCCAGTGTGATCACTGATACAGTAGTTACAACCATCACAAATGAAACCACAGAAACTTCTGCTCCGATCTTCTTTCTCACTCTTCTCCTCTTCTTTTTGTCCATCCTGCAGGGCTCGTGCTTTGAAGACTGGTATAAAGCGTTTTGCTGTTACATGTGTTTCTGGTGCCAGATGCATCGCGAGGTCAAGATCAGGAACGGCCTGTAGCTCACCAGCTCAATGATGGTCACTACACAAGTTGTGAGAGGATAGCATGTAACCATTTTGGCTGTTGGTTGGGTGAATATGACAAAGTTATTTGGTATAATTTTGGAATAACACAATAAATAAGAAAAGTTGATTTCTGCTTCTATTAGGCAAAAACAAAAATATAGCCTGACACACCAGCTGCCCTGCCCCCACCCACCCACCCACCCACCCACAACACGAATGTGTAAGTTCCTGTGCTCGTGTGGTTCAGTGCAATATATAGAATCAACATTTTTTTTTAGGTTTGGCAGCATGTTGGGTATATAATATAATTGAGAAAATTTCTTTACTCTGGCCAGTAAAATCTGTGTACTTTCACATGCTCATGGTTATTGTAATCTTTCTGAACTTTTGGTGAAATAAAAAAATATTCATATTCACCCAGTATGTAGCTCTACTTTAGTTTTTGGAGTTGGTGCTTTTGAGCTCTTCAGATGATGATGTTAGTTCCCTTATGTGTTTTTTTTTAATGTCCCAGTCTTATCTCTGTGTTTGCACGTTGTGCCCAGGTTAAGGTTAAGACAGAAACCTTTCTGTCTTTGTGTCAAGTCTGAATGTTTGAGTCCATTCCTCTGTGCTAATTAGTCACCATCCCCTCATGTCTCCTCACTCTCAGCTACCTAATGTTTCTACTATGTTTTATTCTAGTATACGTTTTGGTTACAGTTCTTTCAGTTCCCCTTTACATTCTTGCATTTTGTATTTGCTCATCGGCCAAATAAACGTCTCATTTTCAGTTTAACCTCACCTTCCGATGAGTGTGCATTTTGGATCCTGACCACTCACCTTTCCGGGTTATGACAACTCACCCTGGTCTTCTAAGTTGGATTCTGTGAAATTCAATTTTATTTGTCACATATCATAGTTGACAGATCATAATAATTGCTTTACATTGTAAAGTAAAGACCGAAGAATGCAAGATTGTGTTCAGCTGTGCATTTTAAAAAGTCAGGTAAATTAAAGACACTACTATTCTCCACCAAGATACCTGATCTAGTGCCACTTTCTGCTTAACAAGCTCATCATCACATTTTTAATCACATGTAGACTTCTTAAAACTCTAAGCACAAAATAAACTCTTCCAACTAAACCCAGAAAACCTCTGAAAGTTCCGGGCAACCCATGAACCCATGAAAGCAGTTATAACTGTGCTCACAACCACACAATGTTATCAGATCATGGGTGTGTATGTGTTATACATTTAAATCCCTGAAAACCGACAGTTAGGGGATGCAACATGTTTATAATAACAACAAAAAATGGATCTCCTACTAGCTAATCACTTGAGTGATGTACAAAAACATGAGTATATAGTGAAAATCACTGTGGTAACAAAGCATCTGCTAAAATTAACATTTTCTCTTTTTGGTACTCCTCTTATTGACATAAGAAATAGTGTATAGTAAAGGTAAAAGCCGGTTTATCACAGCTGCTCACATTGTTTCCTGTCAAAGGTGTTACCATGTGGTTGTGGTCTCTGATCACTCCTGTGGTTGTAGATGTCTATCACTTTGCAAAATGTGTTTCAGTGAGTAACGAGGTGTTTAGAATTTTGCAGAATGTTTAAATGAGATATGTAAGTGGTTTAGGTTAGTGTAGAGAATGGGAGTTGAGCTTTAGCAATTCAGAAAACTGCTATAATCGACTGTTGAGGATTAGCATGCACTCAACATTTATACTGTTTAAGTCTGTTTTTGATATGAGGAAATGAAAGCATGTCGTGTGTTTATTCATAGGTTCTGCCCCATTTTGATAGCTGTGGTCACACCGCAGATGAACTTTATTTGTTCATTTCTGTCTGCATGGTTTTAGCTGCATCAAAGTATGATGAACAGTTTCACTGTGACAAACAGAGGGAAGGTAGTCAGAACTGAGGGGATC
Organism: Oreochromis aureus; assembly: GCF_013358895.1. Lineage (NCBI taxonomy): Eukaryota > Metazoa > Chordata > Actinopteri > Cichliformes > Cichlidae > Oreochromis > Oreochromis aureus. Next base: position 20,878,067 of record NC_052944.1, on the reverse strand, counting down.
GAACTACCAGAAGGCAACAATTCAGACACTGAGGACAGTTACAAGTACTTGGGGATCCCACAGGCAAATGGGAACCATGAAGAGGCTGCTAGGAAAGCTTCCTAGTACCTAGTACCTGCAGAGGGTCAGGCAAGTCCTGAGGAGTCAGCTGAACGGTAAGAAAAAGATCCGGGCCATCAACACCTACGCCCTGCCCGTGATCAGGTACCCTGCTGGGATAATAAGCTGGCCAAAGGAGGAGATAGAAGCCACTGACATCAAGACAAGGAAGCTCCTGACCATGCATGGAGGATTTCACCCCAAGTCCAGCATCCTGAGGCTGTACGCTAAGCGGAAGGATGGAGGCCGGGGACTGGTGGGTGTCAGCACCACATTCCAGGATGACACAACAAACATCCACAAATACTTTAAGAAGATGGCCCCGACTGACTGTGTGCTCAGTGAATACCTCGGGCAGCAGAAACTCAAGAAACAGGAGGAAGGGAAGGAACCATCACGGAAGGACAGGCCCCTGCACGGTATGTACCACCGGCAGATAGAGGAGTTGGCTGATATCCAGAAATCCTACCAATGGCTGGACAAAGCTGGACTGAAAGACAACACAGAGGCACTAATCATGACAGTACAGGAACAAGCACTGAGCACAAGATCCATAGAGGCTGGGGTCTATCACACCAGGCAAGACCCCAGGGGCAGGCTGTGTAAAGATGCCCCAGAGACAATCCAGCTCATAACATACACGGTGCAAGATGCTAGCAGGCAAGGCATACATGGAACGCCATAACCAAGTGGCCGGCATAGTATACAGAAATATCTGTACCGAATACGGCCTGGAAGTCCCGAGGTCAAAATGGGAGACGCCCCCAAGGGTGATGGAGAATGACCGAGCTAAGATCTTCTGGGACTTCCAGGTACAGACGGACAAAATGGTGGTGGCTAACCAACTGGACATAGTGGTGGTAGACAAACAGAAGAAGACGGCCGTAGTGATCGATGTAGCGGTTCCAAATGACAGCAACATCAGAAAGAAGGAACACGAGAAGCTGGAGAAATACCAAGGGCTCAGAGAAGAGCTCAAGAGGATGTGGAGGGTGAACGTAACGGTGGTCCCAGTGGTAATCGGAGCACTAGGTGCGGTGACTCCCAAGCTAGGCGAGTGGCTCCAGCAGATCCCGGGAACAACATCGGAGATCTCTGTCCAGAAGAGCGCAGTCCTGGGAACAGCTAAGATACTGCGCAGGACCCTCAAGCTCCCAGGCCTCTGGTAGAGGACCCGAGCTTGAAGGATAAAACCGCCCGCAGCGGCGAGATGGGTGTTAAGTTTTTATATGTATATATATATGTATATATATGTGTACTTGTTTTCGTGACATCTGAGGACAATTTTATGATAACACACTCACAAAATGAGGACGCTCGGAAAAATGAGGACATTTTTGAGGTCCTCATTTTTCCGAGCCTTCTAAAGTGTTCTAGAGGCCCCCAACATGCTCCCAAACCAAAAATCTCAAATGTCCTGAAATATCACAATTTTATGAAAAGTGTGTTTAAGTGTGTTTAGCGCTTTTTGCTCACTTTCAGTTTCGCCGCCTACTGGCCAGTTTTGGAACAAAACACACTTTTAACACACTTTCAGTGACGTCACTCTGTGAGTCCTCATTTTGTAGGTGTGTCAGACACAATAACACATTTGACCCAGGTTATAGTGACGTCACTCTGCGAGTCCTCATTTTGTAGGTGTGTCAGACACAATAACACATTTGACCCAGGTTATACCCTTCTTGGGGCTTAAGCAAGGGTAACAACAGTTAAATCAGGCAAATCTTGACAAAATGAAGGTCTTTAGATTCAGTTATTAGTGCCTGCACATCTTGGGGTTTTTGTTGTTGACAAAATGTCTCAAAATATAAAGTTTCAACATTTGTGTAATTATATTACTGTTATTTAATGAGTCTTACTTCTCAAAATCAATGCACAAATTGTCTGACCTTCACTAAGCAGAATGATGTGTGTGCAGATTTTGACCCTTGAAGAGTTTATATTAATCTGCATTAATATAATTGCATCTGCAATCTGCAGTTGAACTTAGAGATTCCTGCCGCTGTCATGTGATTCAGTATGATCATCAGGCTCAGTCTCGACTCTGAATTCCAAGAGGGGCAGCAGCATGTCTCCTTGTTGAATGTCTGCTTTGAATTTTGGGTTGTTTTTTTTGTTTTGGTTTTTTCTCCTCTGCTACTACCAGAAGTTGTCTGCACCACACCAGGGCCTGTGCTGCTAGCATAAACCAACTGAGCCTCAACCAGGGCCTGTGCTGTTTTCTGAGGCCATCTGCACCGCACCAGGGCCTAGCTAGACCCATAGGCACCACACCAGGGCCTTTACTGCTGTGTAATCAATTACTGTAAATGTACATGTTATCAGGAAATGATCAGACGGCAGAGGGTTTTCAGGAAACACTGTTAAATGTTCAGTTTCTATTTCATATGTTAAAACAAGATCTAGAGTGTGATAAAAGTGGTGGGTGGGTTCTTTTACATTTTGAGAGAAGCCAATTGAGTCTAATAACAGATTAAATGCCATGTTGAGGCTGTCATTTTAGCATCTACATGGATGTTAAAATCACCCACAATAATTATTTTATCTGAGCTGAGCACTAAATCAGATAAAAGTCTGAGAAATCAGACAGAAACTCTGTAAGGCCCAGGTGGACGATAGATGATAACAAGTAAGACTGGTTTCTGAGTTTTACAGCTGGGGTGGACGAGGCTAAGCATCAGGCTTTCAAATGAATTAAAAGTCTGTCTTGGTCTTTCGTTAATTAATAGGCTGGTGTGAAAAATTGCTGCCACACCGCCCCTCCGCCTGTGCTTTGCGATTTCTGGTAGTTAGAATTACTCGGGGTGTTGATTCATTTTAACTAACATAATCATCCGACTGCAACCAGGTTTCTGTAAGGCAGAGTAAATCGATTTGTTGATCAATTATTAAGTCATGTACTAACAGACTTGGAGGAGAGCGCCCTAATATTTAATAATCCACAATGTTTTACTCTTTGGTTCAGATGTGGATACTGTATTGTTCTTTCTTTTGATTTTTTTATGTTTAAATTGTTTTTTGCTGGTTTTTAGTTTGTTTTTGTCTGTTTGGGAGCTGACACGGTCTCAGTGGAGATGGGTTTTTGGGGGGGTAGCAGGAGGAGAGAAGCTGCAGAGAGGCGTGTAAGACTGCAACTCTGCTTCTTGGTCCCAACTCTGGATAGTCATATTTTGGGGCTTTAATAAATTTGTCCATATTTCTAGAAATGAGAGCTGCTCCATCCAAAGTGGGATGGATGCCGTCTCCTAACAAGACCAGGTTTCCTCCAGAAGCTTTGCCAATTATCTATGAAGCCGACATCATTTCTGGGACAACACAGACAGCAATTTAAGGAGAAATGCAGCTAAACAGGTCACTCCTGGTCTGATTGGGGAGGGACCAGAGAAAACTACAGAGTCAACATTGTTTTGGCAAAGTTACACACTGATTCGATATTGATTTCAGTGACCTCCGATTGGCGTAACTGGGTGTCATTACTGCCGATGTGAATTATGATTTTACTGAATTTACGTTTACCCTTATGTGGTGGCGCGAATGAGGAATAACCGGGACGGTAACTAAGATGTTGACAACGCCACCTGGGGAGGGAGTTACACCCCAGGAAAGATATCTCTAGCCAATGTAAGTGTTACACTGGCAACCAAAGCCCACAGACTTGTTATTAACGGCAAAGGTGAGGCAGGTGAATTTTACAAATCAAGGTTTATTAAGAAGAACTACTAAAAACATAGAATTATAAAATCAAAGAGGCACCTAAGGTAGCAGGGTTGAGACGGCAAAATAGTTAATTAAAACGACCAGACTCCCTACCACGATGCTACCCTAAAAACAATCACAACATGATAAAAGAGCAACTAAACAAAATGGTGGAGACCGGCCACTTGAGGAGGCAACCTACAGGGAGGAGTGCCCAAGGGTGCCACCAATTACTCACCCATGTGATTTCACTGCAGACCTCACTCACACTAAACGGTGCAATCTACCTATGCCCGTGTGTACACTCGCATGCATCGGGAGGATTCCACCTCACGTGCCTAGCCCCTCAACAAGCAGCCACACCTCCACTAAAGCAATAAAAGAAAGCATAAAACATTAAACAGATTAGTAAAAGATCTACATAAAACAAATACACCCCAAATTACTGTTTGTTATAAAAGCATTGCGTAACAAACAAAACAGCATATGACAAGACAGCAGTAGTATAGTGCAAGCCTGCAACAAAAGAGGGAAACAGTTGTCAAAGTCCACCCTACTATGCCACGTTATGATGAACACAAGAGTCCCACTTACCACTCTCTAAAGGGCAATACTAAACTGAGTAACTTTCCTGGAGAGATCTGCAGCGCTTAACTGCCTAATGCTCGCAGCCACCTTGGATGGACAAGACTACCAAATGACTCCTTCTGGTAGTGAAGCGCAGCTGTTTCTTATAAGCCTGCTAATTGTCAACTGGGAAGGTGTGGATGTTAGTGGTGCGTTTGTGGACATCATGTAAAATCCTACCCCAGAATCTACTTCACTACACTTAGCCAGCAGTTTTAAATTTCCTTCAATGTCGCCTGCTCTGGCCCCTGGAAGACAATTAACTATGGTTGCCGGTGTCTCTAGCTTCACATGTCTGAGAACAGAATCACCAATTACCAGAGTTTGACCCCGACGGGTGTGTCGCCGAGTGGGGAAAAACAGTTAGACACATGTATGAATTTGAGGAATGGACCCAAAATGCAGACACAAAGGAACGTGAAAGAAAATTTTAATATTAACAGAAAGCAAGCTGTTTATTAAGGCTGGTAAAATAGGCAGAACCAGCTTCCAGTTTGGATTCGGGAGACAGACACTATCTCTACTTTTAAGATTAGGCTTCAAACTTTCCTTTTGTTAAAGCATATAGTTAGGGCAGGATCAGGTGACCCTGAATCCTCCCTTAGTTGTGCTGCAGTGAACGTAGGCTGCCGGGATTCCCATGATGCACTGAGTTTTTCCTTTCCAGTCACCTTTCTCACTCACTATGTGTTAATAGACCTCTCTGCACTGAATCATACTTGTTATTAATCCACAGCATGTCTTTATCCTGTCTTCCTTCTCTCACCCCAACCAATCACAGCAGATGGCCCCGCCTCCCTGAGCCTGGTTCTGCTGGAGGTTTCTTCCTGTTAAAGGGTTTTTTTCCTTCGCACTGTCGCCAAAGTTCTTGCTCATAGGTGGTCGTATGATTGTTGGGTTTTTCCTCTGTATCTATTATTGTGCGATCTACTGTACAATATAAAGCGCCTTGAGGCGATTGTTGTTGTGATTTGGTGCTATATAAATAAAATTGAATTTAATTGAATTAAAAGATTACAAAACAAAAGGCAGAAGTGAAGCTAAACAATAACCTAACCTGGGGACAAACCATGAAACCTGACATGGATACAAACATACCTGGAACATGGAAACGTGGCACCAAAGACAACAGATGACCTGACACTGAACAAATGAGGACAGGACTTACAGTGGCTTGCAAAAGTATTCGCCCCTTGAACTTTTTCCACATTTTGTCACATTACTGCCACAAACATGAATCAATTTTATTGGACTCGCACATGAAAGACCAATACAAAGTGGTCTACACGTGAGAAGTGGAATGAAAATCATACATGATTCCAAACATTTTTACAAATAAATAACTGAAAAGGGGGGTGTGCGTAATTATTCAGCCCCTGAGTCAATACTTTGTAGAACCACCTTTTGCTGAAATTGGATTCCATTAAAATTGATTCATGTTTGTGGCAGTAATGTGACAAAATGTGGAAAAGGGGACGAATACTTTTGCAAGCCCTTGTAAGTACACAGAGAGACAATGAGGGGATGAGGAACAGCTGGGACAAATCAGACCTAACAAGACAAGGGAAACAAAACTAGACTCACTGCATATAGGACAAGGACTTTCACAATAAAACAGACATCACAAGGGTAATCTAATAAACAAATGAACTTAGCTAACCTAAAGAACTTATAAATAAACATCGACATCCAAACAAACTAAAACTTAAAATGCTGGGTCAACAAACCCAGGAAAGTGACAGTAAAATCATTTATTATACACATTATACTTATTTTCTTAAATTGCTTATCTATTATCTGTATTTTCACTTGAGGGTCTAGGGTACTGCTCTTCTTTTCATGACAAATTAGGACATGTTTATGATAACACACTGACAATATCAGGCCAATTTTGGCATTACTCCATCAGTGAACAGCATGCCCATGCTAACTTAAACTAGACCAGCAAGCTAACCACATGTGTATTTAAGTGTTACTTAAGAATAGGAACCAAACAAATTAACGGAACGAAATTAACTGTAACAGCAGTTTGCAAAACACTGTGACACTTCTCAAGTGTTCCTACCTCAAATACAGCGAGTGTTGCTGTGTTTTTGTTGTTAAATGGACGAGGAGAGCCCGTGGCTGGTGAGAGGATGCGGCATTTCGTCAGTGGAGCATAGAACGACGTCTGTGATTGGACAACAAGTGAGTAACGCTGCATCTGATTGTTCGAAAGCCTCAACCAAAGAGCTGCTGGTCACGGCAAGATACAAACTCGCCGGAGCTCTGAGTGAACTGCACATCCGGGACCTTCAGCACTCAGCAGAGATTTGTCTTGACGTATGTATTTACCTTTGATATCCATGACTCGACGCACATTTAGCAAGGTAGAAGTTGTATGTTTAACAAGCTAATTAACGCTAGTTAAACGGAACTAAAACAATACACAATCGATTTGAACAAACTGTGTGATGAATGATGATAAATGCTAAAAATTACTTAAGATTTATCTTCAACAATAGATATTAGAAGTTTAATTTAACTGTTTTTAAATTCCCACTGGAGTTAAAGGGACCTGTGGCCTTGCACGTGCTCTGCATCTTCAACTGCACAGACAGTCAGTCTAAGCTCTTTTTAAGTGTAGCTAACTGCAACACACATTTTTTTTTTCAACACAAGATATGTTTGGGGATTTAAATGTTAATAATAATGTTTTCGTATTTAGCACAAACCAATAGGGTCTGGGTCTCTGGCCCAGCGTTTCTGACGTTATTCTAAGGTTTTTGAGTTTCTTATGTTTAGTGGCGGGTTAGTTGAGTTTGGCTTAACGTTATTAACATTGTTTTAAGGAGTTTATGTTAGGGTTGTATATTACAACGTTTGTATTTTCATGCCATTTTTCCTGTTTTATTTTGAAAGAGTCTGTTGTGTTCAGTTCATTAATCTCACTGACCTGTTGTGTCAATAGAATCATTTGTGCCAGCTACTTCCCTGCTCTCCTTCCATCCTGTCTCAACCTCCAACAGGAAAGTAGAAGTCCTCATATGGTAGGACCAGTGATTGTAGTGTGTGTGTTACACTGTCCTCATATTGTTTTAAGCTGTGAAGGACATGAGTGTGTTTCAGTTGCCTTCCTCATGTGGTTGGATCAACAACTCTAGTGTGTGTTACACTGTCCTCATATTGTGGGTAGCAGAACTGTACAGTGTTAAGTTTCTTTAGAATCTGGTATAAGGAAGTCGGATCCTTCTGTAATAATGTTCACTGATACAAATATGATCTGTAGTTAATTATCTAGTCGGGATTTATACTAGAGAATGTTTCTGACGTTATATTGTTGTCTTTTGTTGCAGACACCAAGTGCTGAGGTCCTGTCTCAGCCTCATACTTACCCACTTCATTCTTCCAACAGGTTACACATCATATTTTTGTATTTGGTATCAAGTATATGTGTCAGATGGGCCTAGTGCATAAATGAAATGCACTTTAATTGTATTAAAACAATCAGTTTCAGTCAAAGTTAACCAAAATCAACATTAGCATTAGGAGAAAGTAATTGTCTATACCATTTGTTAGTCCAAACTTTCCCGTAAAGCATCAGCGTGATCTTTATTCTGACTACATTTGATATTTTTGTCCTTTTACACATGTTTTTGTCCATTTAACCTCCCGCTGATCAGTTTACATGATTTAATTTCTGGGGAAATAGATGCCTTTAAATCAGTGTTGGGTTTGGAGCTTTTATTGACAACAGCAGAAGAAGTTAGAAGTCAGGAACATGAACTCTACATGTGTTCAGTCGTCATGTCCTCATATTGTTTTAAGCTGTGAAGGACATGAGTGTGTTTAAGAAGAAGTCCTCATATGGTAGGACCAGTGATTGTAGTGTGTGTTACACTGTCCTCATATTGTTTTAAGCTGTGAAGGACATGAGTGTGTTTCAGTTGCCTTCCTCATGTGGTTGGACCAACAACTCTAGTGTGTGTTACACTGTCCTCATATTGTTGGTAGCAGAACTGTACAGTGTTAAGTTTCTTTAGAATCTGGTATAAGGAAGTCGGATCCTTCTGTAATAATGTTCACTGCTACAAATATGATCTGTAGTTGATCATCTAGTCGGGATTTATACTAGAGAATGTTTCTGACGTTATATTGTTGTCTTTTGTTGCAGACACCAAGTGCTGAGGTCCTGTCTCAGCCTCATACAGACCAATCGGTGAGTGACATACCCACTTCATTCTTCCAACAGGTTACACATCATGTTTTTGTATTTGGTATCAAGTATATGTGTCAGATGGGCCTAGTGCATAAATGAAATGCACTTTAATTGTATTAAAACAATCAGTTTCAGTCAAAGTTAACCAAAATCAACATTAGCATTAGGAGAAAGTAATTGTCTATACCATTTGTTAGTCCAAACTTTCCCTTTAAGCATCAGCTTGATCTTTATTCTGACTACATTTGATATTTTTGTCCTTTTACACATGTTTTTGTCCATTTAACCTCCTGCTGATCAGTTTACATGATTTAATTTCTGGGGAAATAGATGGCTTTACATCAGTGTTGGGTTTAGAGCTTTTATTGACAACAGCAGGAGAAGTTAGAAGTCAGGAACATGAACTCTACATGTGTTCAGTCGTCATGTCCTCATATTGTTTTAAGCTGTGAAGGACATGAGTGTGTTTCAGTTGCCTTCTTCATGTGGTTGGACCAACAACTCTAGTGTGTGTTACACTGTCCTCATATTGTTGGTAGCAGAACTGTACAGTGTTAAGTTTCTTTAGAATCTGGTATAAGGAAGTCGGATCCTTCTGTAATAATGTTCACTGCTACAAATATGATCTGTAGTTAATTATCTAGTCGGGATTTATCCTAGAGAATGTTTCTGACGTTATATTGTTGTCTTTGTTGCAGACACCAAGTGCTGAGGTCCTGTCTCAGCCTCATACAGACCAATCGGTGAGTGACTTACCCACTTCATTCTTCCAACAGGTTACACATCATATTTTTGTATTTGGTATCAAGTATATGTGTCAGATGGGCCTAGTGCATAAATGAAATGCACTTTAATTGTATTAAAACAATCAGTTTCAGTCAAAGTTAACCAAAATCAACATTAGCATTAGGAGAAAGTAATTGTCTATACCATTTGTTAGTCCAAACTTTCCCTTAAAGCATCAGCGTGATCTTTATTCTGACTACATTTGATATTTTTGTCCTTTACACATGTTTTTGTCCATTTAACCTCCCCGCTGATCAGTTTACATGATTTAATTTCTGGGGAAATAGATGCCTTTAAATCAGTGTTGGGTTTGGAGCTTTTATTGACAACAGCAGAAGAAGTTAGAAGTCAGGAACATGAACTCTACATGTGTTCAGTCGTCATGTCCTCATATTGTTTTAAGCTGTGAAGGACATGAGTGTGTTTAAGAAGAAGTCCTCATATGGTAGGACCAGTGATTGTAGTGTGTGTTACACTGTCCTCATATTGTTTTAAGCTGTGAAGGACATGAGTGTGTTTCAGTTGCCTTCCTCATGTGGTTGGACCAACAACTCTAGTGTGTGTTACACTGTCCTCATATTGTTGGTAGCAGAACTGTACAGTGTTAAGTTTCTTTAGAATCTGGTATAAGGAAGTCGGATCCTTCTGTAATAATGTTCACTGCTACAAATATGATCTGTAGTTGATCATCTAGTCGGGATTTATACTAGAGAATGTTTCTGACGTTATATTGTTGTCTTTTGTTGCAGACACCAAGTGCTGAGGTCCTGTCTCAGCCTCATACAGACCAATCGGTGAGTGACTTACCCACTTCATTCTTCCAACAGGTTACACATCATGTTTTTGTATTTGGTATCAAGTATATGTGCCAGTTGGGCCTAGTGCATAAATGAAATGCACTTTGATTGTATTAAAACAATCAGTTTCAGTCAAAGTTAACCAAAATCAACATTAGCATTAGGAGAAAGTAATTGTCTATACCATTTGTTAGTCCAAACTTTCCTTAAAGCATCAGCGTGATCTTTATTCTGACTACATTTGATATTTTTGTCCTTTTACACATGTTTTTGTCCATTTAACCTCCCGCTGATCAGTTTACATGATTTAATTTCTGGGAAATAGATGGCTTTACATCAGTGTTGGGTTTAGAGCTTTTATTGACAACAGCAGGAGAAGTTAGAAGTCAGGAACATGAACTCTACATGTGTTCAGTCGTCATGTCCTCATATTGTTTTAAGCTGTGAAGGACATGAGTGTGTTTAAGTAGAAGTCCTCATATGGTAGGACCAGTGATTGTAGTGTGTGTTACACTGTCCTCATATTGTTTTAAGCTGTGAAGGACATGAGTGTGTTTCAGTTGCCTTCTTCATGTGGTTGGACCAACAACTCTAGTGTGTGTTACACTGTCCTCATATTGTTGGTAGCAGAACTGTACAGTGTTAAGTTTCTTTAGAATCTGGTATAAGGAAGTCGGATCCTTCTGTAATAATGTTCACTGCTACAAATATGATCTGTAGTTGATCATCTAGTTGGGATGTATACTAGAGAATGTTTCTGACGTTATATTGTTGTCTTTTGTTGCAGACACCAAGTGCTGAGGTCCTGTCTCAGCCTCATACAGACCAATCGGTGAGTGACTTACCCACTTCATTCTTCCAACAGGTTACACATCATATTTTTGTATTTGGTATCAAGTATATGTGTCAGATGGGCCTAGTGCATAAATGAAATGCACTTTAATTGTATTAAAACAATCAGTTTCAGTCAAAGTTAACCAAAATCAACATTAGCATTAGGAGAAAGTAATTGTCTATACCATTTGTTAGTCCAAACTTTCCTTTAAGCATCAGCTTGATCTTTATTCTGACTACTTTTGATATTTTTGTCCTTTTACACGTTTTTGTCCATTTAACCTCCCGCTGATCAGTTTACATGATTTAATTTCTGGGGAAATAGATGGCTTTACATCAGTGTTGGGTTTAGAGCTTTTATTGACAACAGCAGGAGAAGTTAGAAGTCAGGAACATGAACTCTACATGTGTTCAGTCGTCATGTCCTCATATTGTTTTAAGCTGTGAAGGACATGAGTGTGTTTAAGTAGAAGTCCTCATATGGTAGGACCAGTGATTGTAGTGTGTGTGTTACACTGTCCTCATATTGTTGGTAGCAGAACTGTACAGTGTTAAGTTTCTTTAGAATCTGGTATAAGGAAGTCAGATCCTTCTGTAATAATGTTCACTGCTACAAATATGATCTGTAGTTAATTATCTAGTCGGGATTTATCCTAGAGAATGTTTCTGACGTTATATTGTTGTCTTTTGTTGCAGACACCAAGTGCTGAGGTCCTGTCTCAGCCTCATACAGACCAATCGGTGAGTGACATACCCACTTCATTCTTCCAACAGGTTACACATCATGTTTTTGTATTTGGTATCAAGTATATGTGCCAGTTGGGCCTAGTGCATAAATGAAATGCACTTTGATTGTTTTAATACAATCAGTTTGAGGAAAAGTTTCCCAAAATCAACATTAGTATTAGGAGAAAGCAATTGTCTATACCATTTGTTAGTCCAAACTTTCCTTAAAGCATCAGCTTGATCTTTATTCTGACTACATTTGATATTTTTGTCCTTTTACACGTTTTTGTCCATTTAACCTCCCGCCGATCAGTTTACATGATTTAATTTCTGGGGAAATAGATGGCTTTACATCAGTGTTGGGTTTAGAGCTTTTATTGACAACAGCAGGAGAAGTTAGAAGTCAGGAACATGAACTCTACATGTGTTCAGTCGTCATGTCCTCATATTGTTTTAAGCTGTGAAGGACATGAGTGTGTTTAAGAAGAAGTCCTCATATGGTAGGACCAGTGATTGTAGTGTGTGTTACAATGTCCTCATATTGTTTTAAGCTGTGAAGGACATGAGTGTGTTTAAGTAGAAGTCCTCATATGGTAGGACCAGTGATTGTAGTGTGTGTTACACTGTCCTCATATTGTTTTAAGCTGTGAAGGACATGAGTGTGTTTCAGTTGCCTTCTTCATGTGGTTGGACCAACAACTCTAGTGTGTGTTACACTGTCCTCATATTGTTGGTAGCAGAACTGTACAGTGTTAAGTTTCTTTAGAATCTGGTATAAGGAAGTCGGATCCTTCTGTAATAATGTTCACTGCTACAAATATGATCTGTAGTTGATCATCTAGTCGGGATTTATACTAGAGAATGTTTCTGACGTTATATTGTTGTCTTTTGTTGCAGACACCAAGTGCTGAGGTCCTGTCTCAGCCTCATACAGACCAATCGGTGAGTGACTTACCCACTTCATTCTTCCAACAGGTTACACATCATATTTTTGTATTTGGTATCAAGTATATGTGTCAGATGGGCCTAGTGCATAAATGAAATGTACTTTAATTGTATTAAAACAATCAGTTTCAGTCAAAGTTAACCAAAATCAACATTAGCATTAGGAGAAAGTAATTGTCTATACCAGGGTGCCCAATCCCAGTCCTCGAGAGCTACTGTCCTGCAGCTTTTAGATGCATCCCTACTCCAACACAGCTGAATCAAATAGTTGGATTACCAATTCGGCATGCCATCAAGTCTGGCAAAGGCCTGATAACGAGCCATTCATTTGATTCAGGTGTGCTCGAACAAGGACGCATCTAAAAGCTGCAGGGCAGTAGCTCTCGAGGACTGGGATTGGGCACCCTGGTCTATACCATTTGTTAGTCCAAACTTTCCCTTAAAGCATCAGCGTGATCTTTATTCTGACTACATTTGATATTTTTGTCCTTTTACACATGTTTTTGTCCATTTAACCTCCCGCTGATCAGTTTACATGATTTAATTTCTGGGGAAATAGATGCCTTTAAATCAGTGTTGGGTTTGGAGCTTTTATTGACAACAGCAGAAGAAGTTAGAAGTCAGGAACATGAACTCTACATGTGTTCAGTCGTCATGTCCTCATATTGTTTTAAGCTGTGAAGGACATGAGTGTGTTTAAGTAGAAGTCCTCATATGGTAGGACCAGTGATTGTAGTGTGTGTTACACTGTCCTCATATTGTTTTAAGCTGTGAAGGACATGAGTGTGTTTCAGTTGCCTTCCTCATGTGGTTGGACCAACAACTCTAGTGTGTGTTACACTGTCCTCATATTGTTGGTAGCAGAACTGTACAGTGTTAAGTTTCTTTAGAATCTGGTATAAGGAAGTCGGATCCTTCTGTAATAATGTTCACTGCTACAAATATGATCTGTAGTTGATCATCTAGTCGGGATTTATACTAGAGAATGTTTCTGACGTTATATTGTTGTCTTTTGTTGCAGACACCAAGTGCTGAGGTCCTGTCTCAGCCTCATACAGACCAATCGGTGAGTGACTTACCCACTTCATTCTTCCAACAGGTTACACATCATGTTTTTGTATTTGGTATCAAGTATATGTGTCAGATGGGCCTAGTGCATAAATTAAATGCACTTTAATTGTATTAAAACAATCAGTTTCAGTCAAAGTTAACCAAAATCAACATTAGCATTAGGAGAAAGTAATTGTCTATACCATTTGTTAGTCCAAACTTTCCCTTTAAGCATCAGCGTGATCTTTATTCTGACTACATTTGATATTTTTGTCCTTTTACACATGTTTTTGTCCATTTAACCTCCCGCTGATCAGTTTACATGATTTAATTTCTGGGGAAATAGATGGCTTTACATCAGTGTTGGGTTTAGAGCTTTTATTGACAACAGCAGGAGAAGTTAGAAGTCAGGAACATGAACTCTACATGTGTTCAGTCGTCATGTCCTCATATTGTTTTAAGCTGTGAAGGACATGAGTGTGTTTCAGTTGCCTTCTTCATGTGGTTGGACCAACAACTCTAGTGTGTGTTACACTGTCCTCATATTGTGTGTAGCAGAACTGTACAGTGTTAAGTTTCTATAGAATCTGGTATAAGGAAGTCAGATCCTTCTGTGAATAATGTTCACTGCTACAAATATGATCTGTAGTTGATCATCTAGTCGGGATTTATACTAGAGAATGTTTCTGACGTTATATTGTCTTTTGTTGCAGACACCAAGTGCTGAGGTCCTGTCTCAGCCTCATACAGACCAATCGGTGAGTGACTTACCCACTTCATTCTTCCAACAGGTTACACATCATGTTTTTGTATTTGGTATCAAGTATATGTGTCAGATGGGCCTAGTGCATAAATGAAATGCACTTTAATTGTATTAAAACAATCAGTTTCAGTCAAAGTTAACCAAAATCAACATTAGCATTAGGAGAAAGTAATTGTCTATACCATTTGTTAGTCCAAACTTTCCTTAAAGCATCAGCGTGATCTTTATTCTGACTACATTTGATATTTTTGTCCTTTTACACATGTTTTTGTCCATTTAACCTCCTGCTGATCAGTTTACATGATTTAATTTCTGGGGAAATAGATGGCTTTACATCAGTGTTGGGTTTAGAGCTTTTATTGACAACAGCAGGAGAAGTTAGAAGTCAGGAACATGAACTCTACATGTGTTCAGTCGTCATGTCCTCATATTGTTTTAAGCTGTGAAGGACATGAGTGTGTTTCAGTTGCCTTCTTCATGTGGTTGGACCAACAACTCTAGTGTGTGTTACACTGTCCTCATATTGTTGGTAGCAGAACTGTACAGTGTTAAGTTTCTTTAGAATCTGGTATAAGGAAGTCGGATCCTTCTGTAATAATGTTCACTGCTACAAATATGATCTGTAGTTAATTATCTAGTCGGGATTTATCCTAGAGAATGTTTCTGACGTTATATTGTTGTCTTTTGTTGCAGACACCAAGTGCTGAGGTCCTGTCTCAGCCTCATACAGACCAATTGGTGAGTGACTTACCCACTTCATTCTTCCAACAGGTTACACATCATGTTTTTGTATTTGGTATCAAGTATATGTGCCAGTTGGGCCTAGTGCATAAATGAAATGCACTTTGATTGTATTAAAACAATCAGTTTCAGTCAAAGTTAACCAAAATCAACATTAGCATTAGGAGAAAGTAATTGTCTATACCATTTGTTAGTCCAAACTTTCCCTTAAAGCATCAGCGTGATCTTTATTCTGACTACATTTGATATTTTTGTCCTTTTACACATGTTTTTGTCCATTTAACCTCCCGCTGATCAGTTTACATGATTTAATTTCTGGGGAAATAGATGGCTTTACATCAGTGTTGGGTTTAGAGCTTTTATTGACAACAGCAGGAGAAGTTAGAAGTCAGGAACATGAACTCTACATGTGTTCAGTCGTCATGTCCTCATATTGTTTTAAGCTGTGAAGGACATGAGTGTGTTTAAGTAGAAGTCCTCATATGGTAGGACCAGTGATTGTAGTGTGTGTTACACTGTCCTCATATTGTTTTAAGCTGTGAAGGACATGAGTGTGTTTCAGTTGCCTTCTTCATGTGGTTGGACCAACAACTCTAGTGTGTGTTACACTGTCCTCATATTGTTGGTAGCAGAACTGTACAGTGTTAAGTTTCTTTAGAATCTGGTATAAGGAAGTCAGATCCTTCTGTAATAATGTTCACTGCTACAAATATGATCTGTAGTTAATTATCTAGTCGGGATTTATCCTAGAGAATGTTTCTGACGTTATATTGTTGTCTTTTGTTGCAGACACCAAGTGCTGAGGTCCTGTCTCAGCCTCATACAGACCAATCGGTGAGTGACATACCCACTTCATTCTTCCAACAGGTTACACATCATGTTTTTGTATTTGGTATCAAGTATATGTGCCAGTTGGGCCTAGTGCATAAATGAAATGCACTTTGATTGTTTTAATACAATCAGTTTGAGGAAAAGTTTCCCAAAATCAACATTAGTATTAGGAGAAAGCAATTGTCTATACCATTTGTTAGTCCAAACTTTCCTTAAAGCATCAGCTTGATCTTTATTCTGACTACATTTGATATTTTTGTCCTTTTACACGTTTTTGTCCATTTAACCTCCCGCCGATCAGTTTACATGATTTAATTTCTGGGGAAATAGATGGCTTTACATCAGTGTTGGGTTTAGAGCTTTTATTGACAACAGCAGGAGAAGTTAGAAGTCAGGAACATGAACTCTACATGTGTTCAGTCGTCATGTCCTCATATTGTTTTAAGCTGTGAAGGACATGAGTGTGTTTAAGAAGAAGTCCTCATATGGTAGGACCAGTGATTGTAGTGTGTGTTACAATGTCCTCATATTGTTTTAAGCTGTGAAGGACATGAGTGTGTTTAAGTAGAAGTCCTCATATGGTAGGACCAGTGATTGTAGTGTGTGTTACACTGTCCTCATATTGTTTTAAGCTGTGAAGGACATGAGTGTGTTTCAGTTGCCTTCTTCATGTGGTTGGACCAACAACTCTAGTGTGTGTTACACTGTCCTCATATTGTTGGTAGCAGAACTGTACAGTGTTAAGTTTCTTTAGAATCTGGTATAAGGAAGTCGGATCCTTCTGTAATAATGTTCACTGCTACAAATATGATCTGTAGTTGATCATCTAGTCGGGATTTATACTAGAGAATGTTTCTGACGTTATATTGTTGTCTTTTGTTGCAGACACCAAGTGCTGAGGTCCTGTCTCAGCCTCATACAGACCAATCGGTGAGTGACTTACCCACTTCATTCTTCCAACAGGTTACACATCATATTTTTGTATTTGGTATCAAGTATATGTGTCAGATGGGCCTAGTGCATAAATGAAATGTACTTTAATTGTATTAAAACAATCAGTTTCAGTCAAAGTTAACCAAAATCAACATTAGCATTAGGAGAAAGTAATTGTCTATACCAGGGTGCCCAATCCCAGTCCTCGAGAGCTACTGTCCTGCAGCTTTTAGATGCATCCCTACTCCAACACAGCTGAATCAAATAGTTGGATTACCAATTCGGCATGCCATCAAGTCTGGCAAAGGCCTGATAACGAGCCATTCATTTGATTCAGGTGTGCTCGAACAAGGACGCATCTAAAAGCTGCAGGGCAGTAGCTCTCGAGGACTGGGATTGGGCACCCTGGTCTATACCATTTGTTAGTCCAAACTTACCCTTAAAGCATCAGCTTGATCTTTATTCTGACTACATTTGATATTTTTGTCCTTTTACACATGTTTTTGTCCATTTAACCTCCCGCTGATCAGTTTACATGATTTAATTTCTGGGGAAATAGATGGCTTTACATCAGTGTTGGGTTTAGAGCTTTTATTGACAACAGCAGGAGAAGTTAGAAGTCAGGAACATGAACTCTACATGTGTTCAGTCGTCATGTCCTCATATTGTTTTAAGCTGTGAAGGACATGAGTGTGTTTAAGTAGAAGTCCTCATGTGGTAGGACCAGTGAGTGTAGTGTGTGTGTTACACTGTCCTCATATTGTTTTAAGCTGTGAAGGACATGAGTGTGTTTAAGAAGAAGTCCTCATATGGTAGGACCAGTGATTGTAGTGTGTGTTACAATGTCCTCATATTGTTTTAAGCTGTGAAGGACATGAGTGTGTTTCAGTTGCCTTCCTCATGTGGTTGGACCAACAACTCTAGTGTGTGTTACACTGTCCTCATATTGTTGGTAGCAGAACTGTACAGTGTTAAGTTTCTATAGAATCTTGTATAAGGAAGTCGGATCCTTCTGTGAATAATGTTCACTGCTACAAATATGATCTGTAGTTGATCATCTAGTCGGGATTTATACTAGAGAATGTTTCTGACGTTATATTGTTGTCTTTTGTTGAGACACCAAGTGCTGAGGTCCTGTCTCAGCCTCATACAGACCAATTGGTGAGTGACATACCCACTTCATTCTTCCAACAGGTTACACATCATGTTTTTGTATTTAGTAATCAAGTTTATGTGTCAGTTGGGCCTAGTGCATAAATTAAATGCACTTTGATTGTATTAAAACAATCAGTTTGAGTCAAAGTTTCCCAAAATCAACATTAGCTTTACTTCTTTGTGAAGATCTTAGGAGAAAGAAATTTGGCGTACCATTTGTTAGTTCTAACTTTCCCTTTAAAGCATCAGCTTGATATTTATTCCTACTAAATTTGATATTTTTGTGTTTTTGTGTTACATTGTCCTCATATTGTTTTAAGCTGTGAAGGACATGAATGTGTTTTTGTAGCCTTTCTCAATTGGTAGAACCAACAACTCTAGTTTGTGTTACATTGCTCCTTTAAAGTGCTCCAGTAGAAAGCAAGGTTTAAGAACATTTTGTATTCACATTATAAACTATAAACTAGAATATTTTCTATCTTTTCTTGCATTCACATTAAGATATTTTCTTTTGTTTCCATTTATGACAGCTGGGAAGGTGAGAAGCAAGTGGACAAATGATGAAGTAAAGGTTGCTGCAAAGTACCAGGTAAAAGGAATGTGACTGCTGCTTCCAAGCAGAGCCGGCAGCTCAGAAGGCAGAGACTGGGTTGCCATAAAGTACTACATCCACAACAGGATCATTGCATTAAAAGAAAGATGCAAGGAAAAAAAGAAACAACCAAGAGAGATACTTTGTTGCTTCCACAGTTATGTCAATATTGTAGTTTTCTGTATTGCATTGTTCTTACTCATAAATCTGTGGTTTATGCTGGGTGCTTTTTTCAATTAAATGATAAGAAAGGCAGATAATGTTCCACGTTTTTATTGACATGAACATTCACTACAAAATGAATTAATGCATTACAATATTAAGACTTAAAAAGTAGACTGACCACATTTGACCTATGTCTTTTTTAAGTCTCTACACAGCTCATATTTACTGTTTTATTAACACATAAATGTCTGATATTTCTGTCAGAAGTTACCCGACTGGTGAGCATTACTATTGTGCATCCATGCCTATTATATTGTAATCTCAAAAGGAGCCAAGCTTAAAAATACAGAACCTACCCTTACCTGGTCCTTATAAGTCATATATACTTGAAAATTATGTGTTTCCATGGGCTTCACAATTCACCTAAACATGAAATATCAGTGTGTGACCTTATGGTACTCATAAGTCACATAAACCTGACAGTGTCCTCACAAGTAGCATTAAATTCAGGTTTGACCAAAATTTCACCCTAGCCAAAATCTCAACAGATGGGCGTGTTCCTGGAAGCATGGGTCAAACTTTGTGTGATTCCCATGCCTCTAGGACCTTCAGAAAGGCACGTTCCCATTTGTCACATTTTTGTCATAGGTCCTGATATTTCACGAAAACACGTATATGTGTGTGTGTGTGTGTGTGTGTGTGTGTGTGTGTGTGTGTGTGTGTGTGTGTGTGTGTGTGTGTGTGTGTGTGTGTTTGTTTGTTTGTTTGTTTGTTTGTGTGTGTGCATAGAGAGAGGGAGAGAGAGAGAGATTGGATCAGTATTTGAGGTTATTTAATTAAGTGATTACTAAATCTAAGGCAAGTTAATAACATTGGTGCAGATTTCGTGACAAGTTGGCCAGATAATGCACTGCAAGGAACATTTCTGCAAACATTAAATGACCAAATGAAAGATCAGTTGGTTTCCCTGGACTTTTCCACTTTCACAAGGCACTTCCTGTTCTGGTGTGCAGTACTCTCTGCGTCAAGTAACTTCAGAACCAATGTAGATGACAACTACATTGGTTCTGAAGCGCATTTCCTCACAACTTACCCGGTATGGCCAAAAGAGTCCACCTACCAGTAAGGTTGGGGATACTAGTGGGCTTCGCTATTCAATCTGTACTTTCCATTTGTCTGTCACCATTTACGCTGCACAACATTCTTTTCCACTCCAGGCTCTAATAAGCTCTGTCACTGAGCAGGTAAAGCTACCTCTGCAACTGTTAACCACTCCCATTCCGGCTACTGTGTTCGGCACCATCACCTACCAAACCAGGACCACCCACCTAGTAGTTTCAGGTAATCACAGAGAGACTCTCATCTTTCTCATTTTTGCAGCCCCTAAGACACCTGTCATTCTGGGATACCCATGGCTAGAGAAGTATAACCTCTCTCTTTCCAGCCCAGAATAACCTGAGTGGCCTAGTAAGAGAGTGGAAAATTGAGGTTTCTTCTGTCTCACTCATTGTTTGAATTCATCAGTTCATTTCTCAAGTTTGAAAGAAGTTTTTGTGTTAATTTGGGGGTTAAGATCTGTCTCAGTTCCAGATTCTACCTCACCTCCTTGCTATGTGACATCCTGCTCTGGCTTTCCCTGTGACTGTCTTCTTACAAATTCTTATTGCAACTAAAACTTCAGAACTCCTCAGAGTTGCTTCACTCGAGTTTGCGAGTTCAACTTTTTGTTTCAGCCTAAACAAGTGTGCATGAACTGTTTTTTTAAAGAACA
The DNA here is from genome assembly GCF_013358895.1 of Oreochromis aureus. Taxonomy (NCBI): domain Eukaryota; kingdom Metazoa; phylum Chordata; class Actinopteri; order Cichliformes; family Cichlidae; genus Oreochromis; species Oreochromis aureus. The sequence continues at coordinate 20,857,358 of NC_052944.1, read as the reverse complement.
TTGTTAAGCTCTCCACATCAGCTCTTAGACTGATGTTGGTCTCTGACTGTTCAAGATATTTGTAGAACAGTTTTTTTTAAAAGCCACAAAATGTTCCAAATCAAAACCTCAGCCCACCCACTACTTCCCTCACAATTTACAGGTATATATTCCTCTTGTTCTTACTCTCATCTTCAAAGCTTACAGAACCAGAGGAAAGGTAAGAAAAACCTTTTATAATAATGAACATCTTAAACACAGTCAGTTCTTTGTGAACTTATGATACTGGCTGGTATATAGTTAGTTTCATCAGTAAGCTGATGTGAGTTAGTTAAAGGAAAAATGTAAAAACTTACAATAAAAATGTAAAAATGTATATTTCTTCAAGAAAAACATGATCTGGATGTGTGATAATTATCACTGCTGTTAGCACAGCAAGGATAAAGGAAGTAACATTTGAGCCGTTTAAACTCATTTCAACGACTATTTTGTCATACACTAATCTGCATTAGTTCAGAGGTGGGTAAATGTTAGTTGATGGGTTTTATGTATGTATATATATAATGCACTACTCTCAGTAGTACACAATTTCTGTGATGTTAATAACAACATTTTTGTTTTTTTCAAAGATTTTTTACATCAGACATCTTGTGGTGTGTTTTGTCAGGAATAGAAATATTTTACTGCTATTATTTGCTGCTATTTTTATAATCATCATTAACATTTCATGTTAATAGTGATGTTGCTTTCCTAGATGCATTCAGATGTTCAAACATATTGGTATTATATTAGCCTTTATTACAGGTCCAAAGAAGAACCATTTTAAACGGTTGAGTTGAATCTATAATTTAAATGTTATTAATGCTTTTATGATCTCTGTGTAGAGGGCAGAGACAGGAAAATACACTTTGTGCCAAAATGAGACAGGAAGTTATGTCTTTGAAGTTGCAGCTTTTGCAGAAGTGAAACCGAAAGCAGAGTGAGTGCAAGTTAAGTGCAAGGGTGTTTATTATGCATTTATTGCGGATTAAGCCTTAAGTAGTTGGGGTAGACTGAAACAGTTGTTATATATTTTACATAGAAGTCAAGATCATTACACACAGGATGGCCTTAGCCTGGTTGCCTAAGTTGAGGTCAACTAAGGTGCAGAGAGCAGATGCACACTCTGTGCACGCACAGACAGACAAATAGTGAGAGGTCATGACACGTACGCAGTACACAGCATGCATGCGCGCCTCGCATGCACGCACAGACACACATACACACACACACTGTTGGGGTGTAGGTGAAAGTTGACTGATGAAGCAGTAGATGCACGATGCGAGAGCTGAGCTGGCTTACGGAAACCACCGGGAGAAGATGGAAGCCAATGTACTTTTAATTGTGCCTTAAGTTGTCAAATAGAACATTTGTGGTTTTGAAGCTGATGTATGTGATGACGCAATGAGGGGGCGTCACTAAATATACTCTGATGCATATAAAACTGTATTTTGATGTTAGGAGGATGAGATGAGCTCTTCAGATGATGATGTTAGTTCCCTTATGTGTTTTTTTATGTCCCAGTCTTATCTCTGTGTTTGCATGTTGTGCCCAGGTTAAGGTTAAGACAGAAACCTTTCTGTCTTTGTGTCAAGTCTGAATGTTTGAGTCCATTCCTCTGTGCTAATTAGTCACCATCCCCTCATGTCTCCTCACTCTCAGCCACCTAATGTTTCTACTGAGATTGGGTGACTGATGCTATAAAACTGATCTAAAGAATGGTCCTGTGCGTGGAGAAGTGTTAGTTGTCCTGATGTTTGGAAGAGCTCTATTTAAAAGTGTGTGTGAGAGGAAGGTGTGTGTGTGTGTGACTGATGATGTCAGGGGAGCACCCAGAGAAATAGACAGAGTTAAATTCTAAGAAGATGAAGCGAATGCATGTTTTAAGAAAAAGTAATAAAGTAATAAAATTATATTAATTACAGGTTTTAGAAAAGAGACAGACCGAGAGAAATAAATACAGGAACTAACAATTACATTAATGAATTGAAAACGCACGTACACAAACTGTTACATGTGAAATTATTGTTGGAAAGTTTAATAAAGAAAGCAGTTTACACTCCTTTAATTTCCAGAACCAGTGTGTTCCCTAGGCCTGATAACACCCTTGCCCAGTTGGCTCCTGTAGTAGGCGGGCATGGAAGGCTGGACAGCCCATGACGGGTAAGATCCCACCTCAAAACCCTGGGACAACCTAAGGCAAGGCGCAGTCACGATTGCTTGAACCTAAGTCCCGGAGTGACCTTGGAGTCACTGGAGGAGACGGATTTAACAGGTAAGGCCACTGGGCACAGGCGGAGGGGAAATGTCATTAACAAGGACCAGTGATGAACCAGAGAGAGAAAATACACCCCGTCAAAAGGAGTTTGAAACACTGCAAAAGAAACATTTACAAGATCACAAAGATCATAAAGAAACATTTATAAAAACCACACATACAAACAGAAAATGCACTAACCTTACAGAGATAAGCTCATGAAGAGTAATGCATAGATAGTGATTAAAACTTGGCTAAGAACACAAACATATGTAATTAAATCAGCCTGCTAATTTCATGAGGGTTAAAATGGTGTGAATGTTGAAGAAAATACACTTAAAACACACTTGGACAAAATAGAGTTGTTGTGGAATAACTCAAGCGAAGCTGTATGACAAGGGAGTGAGTTATGGAAAAAAAAAACAAAACAAAAGAGGAGTGATTACTTAGGAGTGCTCTTGCACTGATTTATCAAAGTAAGTGATTAGTATAGAAAGAAAATGAAAATAATTCAATAATGTGATAAGGTTTAAACATGTATTCCTCTTGTTAAGTTGGCTGTTGAGCTGTGGGTTTATGCAAATTAGCTGGAGCAGAGACACTTCCTGCGTGTGTGTGTGTCGGAGGCTTTCAGTTCAGTTCAAGAGAGAGCAGTGGCTGTTGAAGAGTATTTGGCGAAATATAATGGTAAAGTATCAGGATATTTGATTACGGTGGTCAGGTCTGTTCAGAGGGGCAGATTTGGACAGGAAATTTATAATTTAAGGATGATATGTGGTTGAAATTGGTTTTTATCTTGTGCTGAATGAAAACGGTCTTTGATCTTTTGACGAGGTTTTAGTGTGTTGAATGGGTGAAATTTAAGATTGTTTCAGATTTTTGAGGCTGTTGTTTTATTTCCAGAGAGGGTGTTTGATTAAGACATGGATATGTCTGAGAGGGGCCCCAAAAATTTTTTGTAGTAGTGCACTCAGGAAAAAACCTGTCAGGTGATTTTGTTTTGTACTTTGATGAGCTAATAATCAGCTCTCTTTTTTCATTTTTGTTTTAAGCAGGCCTGGAAGACAGTGAACGGACGGCGTTGACAAAATTACCAAGTACGAAAATCAGGTGGGCATTACAGAATTATAATTGATTACAATCAGAGACTGATTGGCGGCAAGTCTCTGTCTAAAAATGGATTGTATCGATTCAATCCAGTCAAAAGTATAGAGAACTATTTTCCTAAAAAGGAAAACGAAATAAAACAAATGATTGAGCTCATTTTGCTGATGTGGAGCATCTGATGACGTGCGCGGAAGGCTGCAGATCAGCAAAGAATATCATGTGTGAATGCATTTGAGTGAATGCGAGTGACTAGACTAAGGTGGGGATGAATAAATGTGGACAAATTTACTATGTGAGGAAAAGAAAGGGGATGCTGATTTTGGGTTGCTGATGTATGTTTGGAGAAAATTTCTTTTTACTGGGGTTAGATTATGGGATTACATTATATTGTTGGGAGAATGCAAAATGCTAAAAGGGGAACATTGTTTGATGAGATTCAAGTTACCATTAACTGAGGTAACTCATGATTAATAACTGTTTTGTTTAAGTTTGTTTTTGTCATGACGCAGACTGGATCATAGAGGGAGAGTATGAAATGTAAAGTACAGGTTTTGTTTCCAGGAAGTTCCAAGGATCCAGAGTTCAATGGAGCAACGAGTTGGAGAAGATTTGACATGATGATTAAATTGATTTTGTTCCTTAAACACAGGTTTTCAGGGCTGGAGCAAAACACCGGAGAGGAGAATTGCTGAGCTGTCCTGAGAAATGATATGACTAACCTTTTTTCCCTTTTAATTTCCTAAGCTTGGGTGAAGCATGTTGAGTTTTTTGCCACATGAGATGTGTCAAAAAAGAGAGGGGTTTAAGATTTAATTTGTTTAATTTGAAAGGGGTTTTAGTATGATTTTATAACTATTGGGGTTGTTTGATAATTTAGATATGGTAAAACTGAGGCAGAGATTGTTAATTCTAAAGAAAGGAGTAAAATGAACTGAATTCTGTTTAGAGGATAAATTGCGGTGTTCATAAGAAGTTGTACACCAAACTTAAAGGGGAAACTGTGGGAATAAAGGATATGCTTTGGGGGAAAATAGTGAAGATTTTATGAGTAGAAAATGTGTGATTTCTTTTTGATTTTTAGGATAAGTTGTCACAGTGACATAATGTTAGAATGTTGTTAGAATGTAGGCTTTAGAAACAGATAGTAAATAGATTTATTTTTAGGGTAGAGGAGAGCTTTTATGAGGATGTTAAAAGTCTCGCGGACTCAAATGAATAATATTGGAGATTATATATGTAGAAATGATTTTTTCATACACATTGCATTTTTGTGCCTTTGACGGAGTTGTGGCTCAGAGAGTCGTCTCTTGAGGGTCACAGACTTTTGGTTAACGTTATGATTAGCCAATCTACTGTGAGAATGACCTGAGTTTTGAAGGATTGCACACGCTTACAGACATATAGAGCTCATTAAGACCTGACAGTATTGATTCCAGGCAAAAGGCCTGAAATCCATTTAGCATTTAACTGAATAGGAGTTTCGTTTGTAACTAAACTGTGTGACATGTAAAATATGGAGATAACACATGCAGTTCTAAATTAGTCCTCTTATATAAAATGCAGTTACAGAATAACAAATACTTGTTGAAGGGATCAAGTTTTTGCTTTAAACCAGGTCCAAAGGGGGGAAAGCTTATGTATTTTGGTTAAGACTGATAAAATATAATTAGAATGTACCATTACATTAAGAGTAGTAAAATGAAATAAAATGATATATTAAAACAGGTTATAACACAGGAACTGTGAGTGTTACAATGAAGTTAGTGTCAACACACAGAAGTTGTTCCTAGGGAGCTTTTAGCTATGATGAAAGTTATTTAGGAGTAATTGATTATATGCTTAAACTTAGTTGATTAAAATGGTTGTTTTTTCTTTGATCCTTGTGTAGAATAAGTGTTTATGATGATGTTCTTGTGAAAGGTGATTTTAGGCCAGAGCTGTGACAGTACAGGATGTTGAATAGAGTGAACAACAGGAAACATATGACAGCAGTGCTGTAAGACTGTTAAAAAGCTGTAGATTGAGATGAGTAATGTTTAAGATTATATAGGAACAAAAGTCAGAAAGTCAAAACATAATTAGGTTTATGCTTTTGAATGAAGAGAACAATTGAGGAAACAGAGTAAGTTAGAGCATAGTAGGGAGAAGGTTTTTATCCATTACAGTTAAGGTGAATCTAGTCTTAGACTAGGATCTACTCCGTGAATTATTAGTTTCGGTCATGCTTTTCGTTGTTTTGGTGACCTCTGGATGTTATCCAGAGGTCAAAAGGGGAAGTGTCAGGAATAGAAATATTTTACTGCTATTATTTGCTGCTATTTTTATAATCATCATTAACATTTCATGTTAATAGTGATGTTGCTTTCCTAGATGCATTCAGATGTTCAAACATATTGGTATTATATTAGCCTTTATTACAGGTCCAAAGAAGAACCATTTTAAACGGTTGAGTTGAATCTATAATTTAAATGTTATTAATGCTTTTATGATCTCTGTGTAGAGGGCAGAGACAGGAAAATACACTTTGTGCCAAAATGAGACAGGAAGTTATGTCTTTGAAGTTGCAGCTTTTGCAGAAGTGAAACCGAAAGCAGAGTGAGTGCAAGTTAAGTGCAAGGGTGTTTATTATGCATTTATTGCGGATTAAGCCTTAAGTAGTTGGGGTAGACTGAAACAGTTGTTATATATTTTACATAGAAGTCAAGATCATTACACACAGGATGGCCTTAGCCTGGTTGCCTAAGTTGAGGTCAACTAAGGTGCAGAGAGCAGATGCACACTCTGTGCACACACAGACAGACAAATAGTGAGAGGTCATGACACGTACGCAGTACACAGCATGCACGCGCCCTCGCACGTGTACGCACAGACACACATACACACACACACTGTTAGGGTGTAGGTGAAAGTTGACTGATGAAGCAGTAGATGCACGATGCGCAGAGCTGAGCTGGCTTTACGGAAACCACCGGGAGAAGATGGAAGCCAATGTACTTTTAATTGTGCCTTAAGTTGTCAAATAGAACATTTGTGGTTTTGAAGCTGATGTATGTGATGACGCAATGAGGGGGCGTCACTAAATATACTCTGATGCATATAAAACTGTATTTTGATGTTAGGAGGATGAGATTGTGGGGCTGTCTGCTTACAGAGTCCGCTCATTCTCCCACGCGTGTCATTTCATTAAAATCATCGTCTTTACCCTTTGGACCAGTGTGGTTACTTGCATTCCTCCTGTGTTTCCTTCCCTATATTTTTGAACCTTAACAGTTTCCTCCGAGTTACAGCCCAGAAGGCCTGGCAAACATGTTAGCCCCTATGTTATTGAAACACATCAACCTTTTAAGGATGCTATAGACATATGTAAAGTCTGGCTAAAACATTTCATGTTTCCATATAATTTTTGGTCACAAGCTAGTTCACAACCTCTGTTGTTCCCAAGCATGGAAAAATTGAAGGATTCTTGAAATAAGTGAGTGTTGTAAAGATAAAGTTTTACATTACTGATGCTAGAAGTTGTTGTTTACTCAACAACGGTTCCTGGGCCTTTTGCTCAGTGCTCAAAACCAAGCAAATAACATCGAAAATAATGGTACAGTACATGCCATGAACACTCTTCATAAGTTTTTGATGTAGTGTGTCTTGAATCCTCAGCATTATTTTGGATGTGTTACAAACAGTTTGTGATTTCGATCTGTTTAAAACAATGACTGTATAAAAGTTATTTGTTTGAAATGTGTTGTGAATGCTGTTTATAAACTGTGTTTTATCACATTTATGAGTTTTAAAAGATAATTTTAGTGTCAAGGGTCTTTGTAGTGATGTACACAAACCGGGAGACTATTATTTGTAAAAAAAAAAAAAAAAAAAAAAATCTACAATGTGCACAGTAATGTTTCAAACCAGCTATTATCTTTTTCATATTCTACTAATTGGGGGTGGTAGAGCAGGTGGCAGAGCAGGTCACCTACTAACCGGAAGGTGGGTGGTCCGATCCTAGTCTGCTCCAGTCTTCATGTACAGTCCAAATATCCTTTGGCCAGATAACCTCAGATGCATCCGTCGGAGTGTGAATGTGTGTATAAATGTTAGTTAGATAGCACTAAACTTAGAAAAGTGCTTGTGTGAATGAACCAGTTGTGTAAAGCGCTTTGAGTGCTCAGATAGAGTAGAAAAGTGCTACATAAGAACCAGTCCTTTTACCATTCTCCGTACACAGGAGCAACAACCACTATAACCCTTCAATGTGTCTCCATTCCTACCTTCTTTCCTCCAGAAATGGCCGTCTACCAGCAGCCCACCCAGGTAGTGACGGTCACCACCACAAATCTAAACCATGGGGAGTGGAGCACTGGACTCTTTGATTGCTTCAGTGATATGGAAACTTGTAAGTTAATCTAGAAAACTCTACAAACAGTAGTGATTTTTGTATTAACTGTCTCATCAGACTTTTATTCAGAGGGTCTTGAGTATCTGACCATCTGAAGTTAGGGCTGAAGTCAGCATATAAAACACAGAATGCACAAGCCAGTTGTTGAAGGAGAACTTATTGAAAAGGGAAATAAACTTCTGTCTTTACATATTTTATTCTCTTCCGTCAAGGTTGCTGTGGCCTTTGGTGTTTCCCCTGCATGAAGTGTGATACAGCCGACAAGCACGGCTGGTGTTACTGCATCCCATTCTTTGACCAATGCTACATGGTGTCCTTGTTGCTCCGCCAGTCGATCAGAGAGCGCTACGGCATCCCTGTAAGGCTGGGTGGGAGGGAAACTATTTAATGTAAAATCATTTTTTTTAAAAAAGATAACCTTTGGGGAAAAATCCTACAAAAATCAACATAAAAAAGAGGCACTCTTAAAGCATCGGTGGGCAAGAGATGAAAATAGGGCGTTGTTGGAATGCTACTACGCAAGTAACCTTGGCAGAAGGGGTTACATGAATAGGATGAGGGACCTATGGAATCTTCGATGCCCAACATCCACATTGACGGCGAAACAACTAGTAGCTCAGTGTTCCAACATTCGAAAGAAGGGATTGCTCTCAAAGCTAGAGATTGACGAGGTACAACACAAATGCTACGGCAAGGGGGAGCCAGGATGACAGGTCAGGGTGGAGATATCACCACCCCCACCCGAGATTGGGCCTAAGTGTGATAGAAGAAGGGTTGTTGAGTGAAAGAGGAACTGACCTGAAAGACAGGCTAAGCTTTAAACCTGGATTCCCCATAGCCGGTTACCAAGACTACTTGAAGTACCCTCAGATCTGCTAGATGATGTAAATGCAGCGCTACGGATGATACCTACAGCCACCATTACCGAGACTAACAAGCTGATCTACACTTCGGCAGCAGTGATCAGTGAGATGTTTGGCTACAAGTTGAACAGCCACAAGGAGCAGTACCCTCCATGGATAAGGAGACTAGAGGCCAAGATCAAAGTAGCACAGAGGGAGGTTAGCCAAATATCGGAGCTGCAGAAAGGTGCGACAAAGAAGGTGCCTAAGAAGTATAGCAAGCTGTCCATCCCTGAGGCTTTGGAAACTGCCAAGCAATGACTCACAGCCTCGGCCAGCCGCTTGAGGAAGTACACCGAAGAGGTCAAAGGCAGGAGAGTAAACCAGCTGTTCTCCAGTGAACCAGCCTTCTGCAGGCAAATGGGAACCATGAAGAGGGCGCTAGGAAAGCTGCAACCACCAAGTACCTGCAGAGAGTAAGACAAGTCCTGAGGAGTCAGCTGAATGGTAAGAACAAGATCCGGGCTATCGACACCTACGCCTTGCCCATGACCAGGTACCCTGCTAGGATAATAAGCTGGCCAAAGGAGGAGATAGAAGCCACTGACATCAAGACAAGAAAGCTCCTGACCATATATGGAGGGTTTCACCCCAAGTCCAGCACCCTGAGGCTGTACGCTAAGCGGAAGGATGGAGGCCGGGGACTGGTGAGTGTCAGCACCACAGTCCAGGATGACACAACGAACATCCACGAATACTTTAAGAAGATGGCCAACTGACCGTGTGCTCAGTGAATACCTCGGGCAGCAGAAACCGTAGAAAGAGGAGGAAGAGGAGGAACCATCATGGAAGGACAGGCCCCTAAACGGTATGTACCACCGGCAGGTAGCGAAGGTGGCTGATATCCAGAAATCCTACCAATGGCTGGACAAAGCTGGACTGAAAGACAACACAGAGGCACTAATCATGGTAGTACAAGAACAAGCTCTGAGCACAAGAGGCTGGGGTCTACCACACCAGGCAAGACCCCAGGTGCAGGCTGTGTAAAGATGCCCCTGAGACAATCCAGCACATAATAGCAGGGTGCAAGATGCTAGCAGGCAAGGCATACATGGAGTACCATAACCAAGTGGCCGGCATAGTATACAGAAACATCTGTGCCGGATACGGCCTGGAAAAAAAGGGAGACGCACCTAGGGCGGTGGAGAATGACCGAGCTAAGATCCTTTGGGTAACAGTGATCACAGTGGTAATCGGAGCACTAGGTGCGGTGACTCCTAAGCTAGGCGAGCGGCTCAAGCAGATCACAGGAACAACATCGGAGATCTCTGTCCAGAACAGCGCTGTCCTAGGAACAGCTAAGATGCTGTACAGGACCCTCAAGCTCCCAGGCCTCTGGTAGAGGACCCAAGCTTAAAGGACAGACCGCCCGCAGGGGCAATCGGGGAATTATATATATGTATATATATATATATATGTATATATTGCATATATTGCAGTAAAATGACATATTTTAGGATACACTTGAAACTTGAAAGAAACATATATGTGCAATATAGAGATAAGGTCAGAGATAACATGTGACATGACATTTGGATGTAAATTATTTTGGATACTTTGAGTCTCCATATAGAAGTATCATTTCCTAAATATTGCCAAACAGTAATAAGTAAAATATTATGAAAATTTAAACCTATTTGAAATTCTAAAAGAAGTCATAGGTCCACCATGATATTAACAGTGTCCACCCACATAGCAGACAGGTCTGGCCTGGTTCTGGTGTCAATCCGGCACTGCTGGCTGACTTCTGGCATGGTAAGTGGCACTGTTGGGAAGTTTACTTTTAAAATGTATTCCACTACAGATTACAGAATACATGCCCCAAAATGTATTTTGTAACGTGTTCCGTTCCGTTACTCATTGAGAGTAACGTATTCTGAATACTTTGGATTACTTAATATATTATCATGCTTTTTACCACTACATGAATATACTATTTCTGTGTAATTTATTACTATTACTGAAGGTTACTCGCCATACCAACACCGACTTGATTTTTAAGTCTTAATATAAAATGAGTAACAGTAGGGTGGACATTTAGTAAGGCTGCACTTTTAGCAGCGATCTCGTATAGAAAACTATTCTGCCCATATATAAAATAGGTCCGTGGCTCCGAACCGTAAAGGGACCTCTGGCTAATATGTCGGGTTCCGTGTCGGGCTCATAGCTGAAAACTAGCTTTACTTTGTTGTCTGGGTCAACTTTGCTAGCGAGAGACCGAGAGAGCTGTTGAACGACTGCTCCAACGGAACTTATTCTTTCAGAGGAAAACAGGAACACATTGTACAATCGAGCCTTAATAGCTTACTTACAACTGGGGTCGTCAAGCACTCTTTTTGGCTGCAGTGGTTATTATTATATTTACATGCTTCCATCTCCCGTTTCTGGTCGGTGACAACTCGTACTTTTTGACTGTCTTTTTTCTCCCTCCCTCGCGTTCACAGACACATAACGGGTATGGCAGTCCATTCTCCCCGCAGCACGGACTACACTGGCCATGAGGCTACATTCTTTATGGCTATGCCTGTAACACTCTGCCTATTGCCTTCATAGTAAATCATTTTTTGAATAACTTTTGAAAATATTTCTTCACGTCATTATGCAACTAGGGGGGTGACATGGGCCACGAGATTGAGACCCAGGCAAAAGAGCCTCTTAATGCGTGTTTTGTTTGGGTTTCCACCGCCGTGGAATTACCAAAAATAGAGAGGGCATAGCCTAACATATGAAACAGGAAAAGACCGCCATGTAATCCATTTATTTCAACAAAGTAACTGTATTCTGAATACCACCCTTTTAAACGGTAACTGTAATGGAATACAGTTACTCATATTTTGTATTTTAAATACGTAATGGCGGTACATGTATTCCGTTACTCCCCAACACTGGTAAGTGGAATGTCATCCAGATATGGGCAGGGCCTGGCATAGATAGCACTGTTTATGTGATGGCATGATACATCTGGCCTGATTGTGGTTTGGTTTATGTGGCCCAGGCTAATCGAAAACAGGTCTTCCCCGGATCCAGCATCAAGCTGGCACTTCTGACTGACTGGTGTCTTGGCAGGGTGAATGTCCGAAGACCAAAATGCCATGTTGCAATAATATACTGCTATGGTAGCCAACGTTTCAAATGCAGGTTTCACAGGTTTATGAGTGTACACTTTATCCAAAACCCAGTGAGGGTTTACTCATGTTTACCAACTGATCGGAAGGTTAGTGGTTTGATCTCTGGCTCCTCCAGTCTGCATGTCAAGCGTGTGAATGTGTATCAATGTAGTTAGGAAGCACTCAGTTTAGAGAAAGTGTGTGATTGGGTGACTGTGGCATGTTATATAGAGCACTTTGAGTAATCTGGGAAAGAAGAAAAAGGCTATATAAGAATCAGTCCATTTGATGTCTGAACAGAGTTTCGTCATGTTATTTTGTACTACTATGTTCCGGCACATGTTGTTATTACATGGCTTGATTAAGGTACACATTAGGCTGACATCTGGGGCGAGAGCTGAAACTGTTCTGGGCCAGCACAGGGCCTGCAGTGTGTCTGCAACTGGCCTTGTGCTGGCCCATGCGTGGGCCACCTCTGGCAAACCAGATCTGGGCCACCAATGGGCCGTGATTCTTTGCGGTATGTGGGCCATGTGTAAGCACATTGTGTGGGCCAGATCCGGGCCATACCAATTTTGCTGTGTGGGCATATGTTGTTCCCTATATGCCTACATCCTGTCAATAGGAGCAATGACAATGAGAAACATAATTTTAATAAATAGCCCTGTATAGCAATATTATCACTTGGACCATCCACTCCATTTATTGACCTTGAAGGAGAGGTTGGAGGTGTTGAATATACGCAGCACACATATAAGAATCATATTTTCATCTTTACAGGGTTTTTTGTGATTTTTTTTTTTGTAAATACACCCCTTTTTCAATCAGAATTCATTTAAAACATTATGAGTTATTCAAATCAAATCAAATCAAATCAAATTACTTTTATTGTCACGTCACATGTGTAGGTACACTGGTACAGTACATGCGAGCTTCACAAGCAACAGAGTTGTGCAAAAATACAATAACGTAAAACAAGCAAAATATAAGAATGGCTAAATCTGAATGTAAGAAATATATGTACAATATAAGAGTGTATGCATTACTGGATGTGTATACTAAATATGTTTTTGTTTTTTTGTTTTTTTACGTGTGTGTGTGTGTGTGTGTATGTGTGTATACATATTTTACAAATTAAATAGATTAAACAATAAAATAAAATATATAAAATATACAGAGGTTGGTAGTTGAGACATGTGCAAAACAAGTGGCATTTATATACAGTGTGGAGTGCACAATGTTGTTGAATGTGGGTGAGGTGTCTATGAAGTGTTCAGCAGTCTGATGGCCTGATGGAAAAAGCTGTCTCTCAGTCTGCTGGTTCGGGACCGGATGCTGCAGAACCTCCTTCCTGATGGAAGTAGTCTGAAGAGTTTATGACTGGGGTGACTGGAGTCCTTGATGATCCTTCCCGCTTTCCTCAGGCACCGCTTCCTGCATATCAAGATGGCGCCGAGTATGGCAGCCTCGTCGCGAGCTCCCCCAAGCAACAGCTGTTTTTTGTGTTTAATTTTACTTTTCCTTTGTTTTTTCACGAGTAGCACATGTCTCCTTGTGTACAACCGACAAACTTTACTGGACATAAACGACGGACTTTCTCATCACTTTCCGGAGTTCAAGTTTTGCAACACGGACCCTCCGTTTGCAGACCCCCCATTCATCTCACCTGAGACGCCTTTGTTCTGGGCCCGCGGAGGCTGCAAACGCCGACGCATAGGGAGAAGATCTGGCATTCTGGTTCGCCTGAGACAGCGCACTAACAGACCACCGCTACCCAGTTTATTACTGGCTAATGTGCAGTCTCTGGAGAACGAGCTGTGCGAGCTTCGGGCATGGATCTCATTCCAGCGAGAGATGCGGGACTGCTGTGTGATCTGCCTCACAGAAACCTGGCTATCGGACAAGGTACCGGACTCTGCAATACAACTACCGGGGTTCTCTGTGCACCGCGCGGACAGGTCACAGGATCTTACTGGGAAAAGCAGAGGCGGTGGTGTGTGTTTCATGATCAACAACAGCTGGTGCGAACGTGTACCCGGTCAAATCCTTCTGCTCACCGGACCTGGAGTACCTGATGATTAAGTGCCGGCCATTCTGGCTACCGAGGGAATTTACAGCAGTGATTATTACGGCTGTTTACATTCCCCCACAAGCCGACACTGACCGAGCACTCAGGGAACTGTACAGCGTGATCAGCAGTGAGGAAACCGCACATCTAGAGGCGGCGTTTATCACGACCGGGGACTTTAACAAAGGAAACCTGAAGAAAGTTTCACCAAAACTCCACCAACACATCCATTTCAACACTCGTGGAGACCGGCTACTTGACCACTGCTACACCCCTTTCCAGGATGCATACAAAGCCCTCCCCCGCGCCCCATTCGGCCAATCAGATCACTGCTCCATCCTGCTCCTGCCCGCCTACAGCCAGAAGCTGAAACAGGAAGCTCCAACCCTGAGGGCGGTGCACCGGTGGTCGGACCAATCGGAGTCTACGCTGCGGGACTGTTTTGATCACGCGGACTGGGAAATGTTTCACGTGGCTGCTAATGACATTGATGAGTACACGGACTCAGTCTGCGGATATATCAGGAAATGCGTGGAAGATGTCGTCCCATCCAGAACAGTTAAATCCTTCCCAAATCAAAAACCCTGGATTAACGGAGATGTTCGCACGGCACTGGCGGCACGGAGCTCCGCTTTTGCCTCCACGAACACATCGGACTACAAACATGCACATTACCAACTCCGGAAGACGATCAAAGCAGCCAAACGTGAATACAGGGACAGGGTGGAGCAACAGTTTGACAACCCTCGGAGTATGTGGCAGGGACTAAACACGATCGCAGACTTTAGAGGGAAAACCAGCACACCGCAGACCACGGCCTCTCTGTGTGAGGATCTAAACGTATTCTACGCTAGATTCGACACAGCGAACACCATGAGACCGGACAGTGTGCGCACCCCGGATGACGTCAGTGCGCACACTGTGTCTGAGGAGGATGTGCGGAAGTGCTTCAGGAAGGTGAACGCGCCGCAGCTACTGGTCCGGACGGGATTCGCCGCGCGTCCTCAAGTCATGCGCGCTCAGCTGGCTGGAGTGTTTACACACATCTTCAACCTTTCCTCTCTCTGTCTGTAGTCCCAGCCTGCTTCAAAATGGCCACCATCGTCCCTGTACCCAAATCCTCCACCATCTCCTCATTGAACGACTGGCGACCTGTAGCCCTGACCCCCATCGTGAGCAAATGCTTCGAGAAGCTGGTCAGGGACTTCGTTTGCTCTGCGCTACCCAACTCACTGGACCCTCTACAATTCGCATACCGCCACAACAGGTCCACTGATGATGCCATAGCCCTGACACTACATACTGCCCTGTCACACCTGGAGAAGAGAGACACGTATGTGAGAATGCTGTTTGTAGATTACAGCTCAGCATTCAACACCATCGTTCCCTCGAAGCTGGACAGGAAACTGCAGGATCTAGGACTGAGCAGCTCACTCTGCAGCTGGATCCTTAACTTCCTGACTGACAGACGCCAAGTAGTCAGGCTGGGCAGCACCACCTCATCCCCCATCACACTGGTGCTCCACAGGGGTGTGTACTGAGCCCTCTCCTGTACACACTCTACACCTACGACTGCACGGCCACTAGAAACTCCAACATCATTGTGAAGTTTGCGGATGACACTACAGTGGTGGGTCTTATCACCAACGGTGATGAGACGGCCTACAGGGAGGAGGTCAGCGCCCTGACCCACTGGTGTCAAGACAACCATCTCACCCTCAACGTCGCAAAGACAAAGGAGTTGATAGTGGACTTCGGAGGCAGAGAAGTACACACCCCATCACCATCAACGGCGCTGCTGTGGAGAGAGTGAGCAGCTTCCGCTTCCTTGGTGTACATCTGGCCGAGGATCTCACGTGGTCGGTACACACAAACAAAACAGTGAAGAAGGCGCAGCAGCGCAGCAGCGCCTCTTCTTTCTCAGGAGACTGAAAAGATTCGGCATGAGCCGAATTCATTGTGATGAACTGTGTGTTTTGCCAGTTTGATAAAACTTAGTAACATAGAAAATTGACATAAATAGTTCGATGGGCCATTGCTATGAATTGTGGGATGGCATTTTCTCGTCAAAGAACTACAACTTGACTGTTGGTTCACATTCGCCAAGTGAACACTGAGATTATTTTAAATCAGACAAGCATCTGGACTTCCCTGTTTCCTTTTCTAGTTGTGTTGATTTGAATAATTAAAAATATGTCTGAATAGTCTTAAACTGACCCTTAAAGGTCCTCTTATTATTAAGCCAGTGCGATTGCTGATACAGTAGTTACGACCATGACAAATGAAACCACAGTAACTTCTGCTCTGATCTTCTTTCTCACTCTTCTCCTCTTCTTTTTATCCATCCTGCAGGGCTCGTGCTGTGATGACTGGTGTAAATTAATTTGGTGTTACGAGTGTGTCTGGTGCCAGATGCGTCGTGAGGTGAAGATCAGGAACGGCCTGTAGCTCACCAGCTCAATGATGGTCACCACTCAAGTTGTGAGAGGATAATATGTAACCATTTTGGCTGTTGGTTGATTGAATATGATATATTTGGTATGATTTTGAGATGATACAATTAATAAGAAAACCTGACTGTTTCTACAGTATGAGGTAAAAATAAAAATATATAGGTTGCTTTTTCCCCCCCTACAGCATTTCAAGAATTTCTAAGTTCCTATGCTCATGTAGTTTAGTTCAATATGTAGAATCAAGATTGTTTTAGTTTTGGTAGTGTGTTGGGCATATAATATAATTGAGAACGTTTGTTTACTCTGGCCAGTAAAATCTGTGTAATTGTACATGCTCACTGCTATTGTAATCTTTCCCAAGTTGAATTTCACATTTGCTGAAATAAAAAAATTATTCATATTCACCCATTATATGTTGCTTGTTGTACATTTTTGCTCAACTGAGGAGACATGTTTCTTGAAACCCTGAATATGTAATTCGTACATTGGCAGCTGAGTAGTGATGGTAAATTCGATTCTTTTTACTGAATTGAGTTTGAGTCAGTTGCCCAGAGAGTGCAAAAATGTACATTTTCACTCAAACTTAATTTGTTTCTCTTTTCATGTATATCCTACTGCTAAGATGATTGAAAAAGAAAAACAACTATTTTTATAGAGCAAAAAAGAGCAAAAGAATTAAATTTCTAAAGGGAACATTTATTTTATTTATTTTTATTTTATGTTATTAGTATTTTCCTCAAATGTGTCAAATATATATTTTCTCATCTAAATGTCCACTGAGCTGTGAGCCAGGGGGCGGTAATGCGCCTTAACATTGGTTGCCAACCAAGAAGGAGAAGAAGAAGCTGTGAGCCAGGAGGGAGGGGGTGAGTGACTGAGGTCGTGTCCAAATTCATGGGCTGCATCCTCCTGAGGACGCATTTATAGGCCGATTACGTCACAGCGACGCACCGAAGGCTGTCCAAATTCGTAGACTCCTCCGAATGCAGCCGACAAATGCTTCCTCCTTTTCCCCGAATTTGAAGGATGGGTCGGGTGTGTCCTTCTTATTATTCTGGGATATGGTGGGCCACCCCCCATATCCCAGAATTCATAGCGCGGCCCAGCCCGGCAATGGCGGCCGCTACTAAGTTTTAAAATTACTCTTATTAATCTTTCTGGGTCACAAAATAAACTTTTAACATATTTTCAGGCGAGAATGTAGCTGTGTAAACTTCAAATATCTGCTCGGTTTATCAAGATATCACATATTTGCAAAAGTGCTTCGACGTTTTCGGAGACGTCTGTTACCCACCAGCTCGATAGCTAGCCGAGAGCTCGAGGGTCACTGAAGCCGCCGAGAACGGCACAACTCCCGGCACATCATTTTCAGATCACCGCGGACTTTCACTACTCAGGTTAAATGTAATATATAAGTCACTTAGACAACCTAAAAAGGATTGTTTGGCTTTTTTCAGTATTTTATTTGTTCGTGAGTAAATCAGTTTGGCTGAGATTAAAGATATTAGATTAGATTAGATAAAATAAAACTTTATTAATCCCCCGGGTGGTTTTCACACAGCATAATAAACGTCAAACAGAACTGATTAAACAGAAGTGTGAGATGGTCGAGAATTTATGCCAGTGTCCTGTTATATTTTAGATAGCGAGGAGCAAACGGCCGAGTTTATTAAACTCCACCGAGACAGCAGTGACGCTAATCAGAAGGCTAGACCGTCCAATTCCACGGCTGTTTACTTCCAGCCTACCCGACCTTCTGAGGACCCGGCCCACGCAGACCGCGAAGGCCGGGTCCTCAGGAGGATGCAGCCCATGAATTTGGACACGACCTGAGTGAGTGACGCCGAAACGCCCACTGACACCCTGGGCATTCTGACCTTAGGAAATCACATGATAGGGTGGGGCTAGGTTTCACAGTGAGCTCACCTGAAACCTTGGCTGATTGTGACCCACACCCGTTTTCACACCTTGGCTCATGTGATTAGGTAGAGGATCATCAGGGGGTCCTTTTGTCCCCTTTGGGGGGATACTCCCACAGGGTTTAAATCTGGGACTCTCCACCATTTGACCCTAGAACTGAAGAAGCTTCTCGGATGAGAGGTGAAAAGTCTTCAAGCAACCTAGAGAAGTCCAGATGCTTTTCTTTCCAAGCTCCTTAGACTACGATGACCTGGATGACTGAGAACCTTCACAGACAGAGTGAGTGAGTGATTCGTTCATGCTACGATTCAGCACTACAAGGGAGGGGGTGAGTGAGTGAGTGAGTGATTCATTCATGAATTCATGATTCGCACACAGTGGCGGTCCTAGCCTGTCTGGCGCCCTGGGCGAACACTCCCTCTGCCCCCCCCCACACACACATAAAACATATTAAGGCATGTACATTAACATAAAACTGTTGTCAGAACCATAATGAATTTCACCAGAGAAACACACACACATATGAAGAGACAGAGTATGCATAGCATGCAAACGGCTACCAAACAGCTATCATAATTCGTCATACAATGAGAACAGGACAAATCAACAATTGACAATGACTAATTAATATTAAAATCTGTAACATAATGTATTGTTTGAAGTTTAGTCTGTTACTGTTACTATTTTTACCATTTCTTCTTGGACCAACTGTAACCCACATATTTTCATTAGGGATTAATAAAGTGTTCTGATTCTGATTCTGATTTTTTCAGGATAGATGACCTGCCAATATCCAATGACACATCTGCTTATCTGTATCTTTTGCTCGTTTCTCCTCCTCTTCTTTTCTCTTTTTTCTAAACTGAGCACCTGATGGCTTTGAACTTTTCTTGTCCATCTTCCATTGGTTTTAATTTTGCACTCGAGTATGAACACAAATCCCCCAACCCGAGGATCACCACAACATAACCTAATAGACCTACACCTTAGTTCACAGATTCACTTTGTCTAGGGTTTATTTCTGGGATTTCGCACAACCCAGGATTCAAATCATGAATACATAATGGGCTTGGATTTACAACATTATGAATAAAATCTGCTCTATTTAGAAGCAGCTCCTCCCCTTTTGACGGGTTGTGTGTGAGACTTTAAATCATCAAACTGTAAATTATAAATTTTAAATTGTTATTGATCCCTTTACCCCTGGTCCTAAAGTGTATATTTATTTTCTTACTCTTCTTATATATATTGTTTGTTTACTTGCACTGCTGTAACTGGAGCTTCGTCGTCTCGTCTCTCTATATACTGGACTGTATATAGCGGAGATGACAATAAAGTTTACTTTGACTTCAGCAGCAAGCAGGCGCACCGAGGGCTCTCGCGCTCACTTTTCACGTATAGAATTTCAAAAAAAAACATCGGTGCAAATTGTAAGTCTGTATCATAATGCCTGGTGTTTTCGTGTTTGTTGGTTTGTTTTTATTTTGTTTTATTTTGCGAGTTGGTTATTAGATGCTGCTCCAGCCAGCCAGAGACTCCACCGCCGCCCCACCCTCTTCTCCCTGTGCCGCAAGCAGCAGGCGCACCTCGCAAACGGAGGGCGCCCTTACTCCCAGCAAATGGGCGATAGAAAACCGATCGGTGCCTATGACATTCCCAATATGCGCTGGCATTTTTTTAATTTTAATTTTAATTTTTTTTGATGATGCACGTGATGCCGCCCCCCACCACGATGCCGCTCCGGGCAACCGCCCGTGTCGCCCGTATCAAAAACCGCTACTGTTCGCACATCACTACAGCTGAGTCTTGCTGGCCAGCTAGTGTCTTCCAGGGTGTCTGTTTAAAATCCTAAAATGATCAAACGAAAGACCGATTAATCTCCCAAGATGAGGCCTCTTCCTTTGAGGACTTTGTTTCCTTAGTTGTCTGGTACCTGGGTCTTTGACCCAGAGTTTTGAGATTGTTTAGACTTGTCATTTATTTCTTTGATATTGTGAAAAAGCCATAGACTGAGCAGTAAGTAAAGAATTTTGAAAAACAAAAATGAAATGTGGATTTTTTTTTGTGGACTTACGGTCTTTTGTTGTCTTGGCAGTTGTAAAGTGATCTAGAAGAAAGGGGGAGATGTCACACCGGTAGTGATGGTAAATTTGATTCTTTTTACTGAATCGAGTTTTAATGAGTCACTCACCAAAGTGAATCGGGTTTTTTGAGTCATTTGATTCACTGAGTCAGTTGACCAGAGAGTGCAAAAAATGTACATTTTCACTCAAACTTAATTTCTTTTCTCTTTTCATGTATATCCTACTGCTAAGATGAGTGATTCTAAAAGAAAACAACTATTTTATAGAGAAAAAAAAGAGCAAAAAAAATTTCTAAAGGGAACATTTATTTTGTTTATTTTTATTTTATTAGTATTTTCCTTAAATGTGTCAAATATATATTTTCTCATCTAAATGTCCACTGAGCTGTGAGCCAGGGGGCGGTAATGCGCCTTAACATTGGTTGCCAACCAAGAAGAAGAAGAAGCTGTGAGCCAGGAGGGAGGGGGTGAGTGAGTGAGTGAGTGAGTGAGTGATTCGTTCGCTCTATGATTCAGCACAGGAGGGAGGGGGTTAGCGAGTCCTGAGTGATTCGCTTACGTTTACGATTCAGCACAGGAGGGAGGGGTTAGTGAGTCCTGAGTGATTCGCCACGCCACGATTCAGCACAGGAGGGAGGGGTTAGTGAGTCCTGAGTGATTCGCCACGTTCACGATTCAGCACAGGAGGGAGGGGTTAGTGAGTCCTGAGTGATTCGCCACGTTACGATTCAGCACAGGAGGGAGGGGGTTAGTGAGTCAGTGAGTGATTCGTTCACTTTACGATTCAGCACAGGAGGGAGGGGGTTAGTGAGTCCTGAGTGATTCGCTGGCTCTATGATTCAGCACAGGAGGGAGGGGGTGAGCGAGTCCTGAGTGATTTGCTTACCCTACGATTCAGCACAGGAAAGGAGGGGGTGAGTAGCTCAAATGTGCTGTTAGCATGTTAGCAGAGCGATGCTACTGTGAACCGAGGAGCTATTGTCTTGATGTGAGCTTCTACTCAGGGTTTTTTCTTCCAGTTCAGAGCAGAAATGTTTTTGTTAAGATACTGGATGTTGTGTTTTTCTCCACAATTTTAATTATAAGCTAGATATGTTGCTGCTAACAGCAACAGGGATGAGTCAGTGAGTCAGTTGGGCTTGTGAATCATGATTCATGAGTCAGTAAAGTGATTCTCGAGTATTGAACGATTCGTTCATGATTCGCGCATCACTACACACCGGTTCCTGTATTGTGTGGCATGCTGGGATATTATAATAAAAGTGTATCAAATGAGTATATGTCATGTAATGTCGCTGTCTTGTCAAACTGTGTTAATTTTCAGCAGATCACACACGAATAAGAAACAAGCAATCAAACAGTTACAGAGGCAAAAATAACCATGATCTTGGTGAGCAAACTGCTCATTAGCAGGAAGAGGACCTCGACAGGAGAAAGAGGAACTGAAGACTGCCGGTGTTTGGAGTAAAGCAGGAGTGGCGACCGTAATACCATGATACGATAATCGCCGTGGCGATTCGCTACCGGTATAGTGTGTAGGTGAGCGGCGGGGGCGGCTTCTTGTTAAGGATCCCTGGCGATAATACGCAGGAGCTGTGAGCACACGCTACTGAGTGTCCGGTAGCGTCAAGCTACAGAGCTACGCGCGGTTTTCGTTCACCACGAGCATTCAACGGATCTCACATACATACAGAGCTCTTTTGTGAGCGGCTTTAGACCGACCGCACCGGACGTCACGGCATAACGTGCTACGGAACTCACGTCAGTGTGAGCGCGCGGCTCTGACCACAGCTGGGTTGCTGTAACACAATCGCCCCGAGGAGCACCTGCGTACAGTGACCGATACCCAAATACCTGATACCATCATCTGTTGGCTCGGTGCTCTGAGGGAAACATGCCGAACTTAACTTCACAGCTGTGTCGGTTTGGTGAAAGCAGGAGCCGTGCGCTCTTTCCACTTTCACAGGCTTTCACCTCACAGGCCTGAGCCGCAGAGTTGTCTTTACCTGTGGACACATTCTCGGCTCGGTAATGCGCAGTATTACGCTCCATTTACTTAGTCTGACCATTCAGCACGGTAACCGTGTGATAACCGTCAACATCCAAAGAGACGCAAACATGGGAAATCACACCTTTGAGCTCCAAATATGCTTCAGCGGGAAATCTGACTCGTAACCAAACGCCGTACAACCGGACGTGCACCTGGCCAGCAATCAAACTACTTGGGATGATGCAGTCAGCGATCATTGTGATTGACCAGTTCAGCACCATCTTTTCCTTCATTGCTCCAACTCAAATGAAACGGAAGGAGAAAATGACTATGTACCACCATTTTTATTTGTACTTACATAATAAAGAATTTAGTTCATTTTTCCTGTTTCAGTCTTTTTGTGTGTGTGTGTTTCCACACTAAACAGCTAAAGGGCAGCTTGAAAAGCCAGGACCTCATTTCTATAATGAAATAACTACTTTCATTAGCTGTATTCAGTCTCAAGCCATGGATTAATCCGCATCAGAAGATCTGAGTGTGACTTGCTGTGTTTTAGCCTTCAGCCTTTTAGCCTTTATGCATGTACAGTCTGTGCTTCAGACTCAGCACAACAGCGACATCTAGTGGTTTAATATGCTTACAGCAGCCCGTTAACTCCACTGGATGAATGAATGATCATTGTCCATTCACTGATTAACCTGGAGGTAATGGCTGAGACATATGCTGCGATTTGCTTTCTGCACATCCTCACTTTATATTCGACAAGCCCTTTATATTTATTTCCCTTCATAACTTTACAGTATTCAAAGCTGTGTCAACATCAGGAGATTGCAGAGGTGCGTCATATGCAGAGATGGGCAGTAACGCATTAAAAGTAACGTGTAACTGTAATCCGTTTACCTTTTTCAAGTAATGACTAAAGTAGGGGATTACTATTGCAAAAAAGTAATTCGATTACTGTTACTTTCCCGTAAGGACGCTGTGTTACTGCGTTACTAAACCATGATGTTGTTTGTGAGAGAGTCTCATGACAATGACGTACGAGTGAGACGTCCGTGGTAGCAACAGACGTGTTTAGATCATATGGAGTGCGGGAGAGAGTACGACCATGCAGCACTCAAAGGTTGGAAGTACTGACATTACTTTTAGTTTCATTCCGTAAAAATTGACAAAAACATTAGCATCGGCTGTTCACTCTGCGTGGGAAGAAAACTTCTTTCTATAGCGAAAAATTAAACTTCAAATCTGAGCAAGCACCAAGCACGCTGCCACAGGAATGTGAAATTCAGAGAAACCCCCAGATCCCCCCCACTGACATGAACGCTGCGGCTACCACATCCAGTTCCACCGGGGAAACCCCCCAACTCCTGCTAAACAGGTGAAAATACATTTAAGAGCGACAGGACTGTTTTACTTGTATCTATTTGAAAGAGTGAGTGTAAACACAAAAAATTATTTTATTTTATATGCTGGGGTGTGCAGAAAATAGGTTGAAATGTTAAACAAATTTCTTCCAGTCAGAGAATGTTGCATATAATTTAATTTTTGCTTGATTCAATGTGCATAAAGTTAAAAGATTAAAACTAATAAAACGAGTTTTAAAAAGAGACTTTTTCATGTGATTCAATTTTATATGATGGATTATGCAGAAAAAATAGAATTGGGATGAAAGATCTATTGCTTTATAACACATTCATATTGTGTATCATGTTTTTTTTAAAAGTAACTAAGTAATAAAGTAACTAATTACTTTTGAAAATAAGTGAATAGTAGAGTTACGGGATTACTTTATTGGAGAAATAATTTTTTAATTAGTAACTAATTACCTATTAACTATTTTCAAGTAACTTGACCAACACTGGTCAAATGTTTATCATGTGTAGTCCTCTAATGAAAGTTCACTATGAGCAGCAGAAGTGGCAGTTACTGTTCCCACCAGAGTCAGAGAGACATGCTTGATGAATATTCATGGATCTCGTTTTAGTTCGAAGTGCACTGCTTTTGCTGAAGCTTTTAAACTGGATCACAGGTTTAGTATAAACAGAAAAATAAATAAACGACGTTCTCAGACTTGTGCTTGGAGTAAATGGGTTGCACTAAGTATATCAAACCACTAGATGTCACTGTGGAGCCGAGCCTGAAGCACAAAGCCAACACAGAAATTTACTACATAGTGCAGTCTATTATCTGAAGACTGAAACATTCACGTCCTGCTTCTGCTGAACTAGAAACTTTTTAGACTTTGCCAGGATTCCTCATTAGACAAAGAGTTAAAAAGTAGACCTTTACTTATTTATTCATCTGTCAGCACACTGTTCAGATCATTTATTGCCTGCCTCTTCATGCAGGCATTAAAGCCCTGAAAATGACAGGCTTTACTTGATCTATGTAGGGACACATTTAACACACTCATTGTGTTACTTCACGCCTGGCACTCCACCTTCTTCCTCATACGCTCTGAGTGGAAACTTTAACATCACTGAAAATAGACAAGACAGTATATGTCTTGATGCATTCTCAATCATCCAGGAAAGTAAATCTCCAAAAGTTGAATCTGTTCATCTGGACGTAGCGTTTTGTGGGAGAAATGTTTCGTCACTCATCCAAGTGACTTCTTCAGTCTGGTTTCAGTCATTATGCAAATGTACTGTTTATAAGGTTTGGGGAAACCTGCAGTCAGCTGAGACTGAAGAAGTCACTTGGATGAGTGACGAAACGTTTCTCCCACAAAATGCTACATCCAGATGAACAGAATCAACTTTTGGAGACAAGACAGTATAGACACTGTGTGAGACACGCGTCAAAGTAAAGACTGAGTAGGAAAATCATCAAAGTGCTTTACTGTAAAAAAAAAAAAAAAAGTTTCTCCTCCCACTCAATCAGTGTTATGGTGCTGTGGGTCTTTGCGTTCACCAGTCAGACTCTGGCCAGCTCAAAAGTGATTGTTCCTGTTTCTCTGTTTGGAGGCTGACACAGAACAAGCTCAACCAAATCCTCAGAGTGGCAGAATGACGGATTATAATGCATGTGACCTAACAGAGAATTGTTCCACAGGTACAGAAAACCCTGCAGCTCAGTCAGAGGGGTGAAGTTAAAATACCATCAGTGGAGAGAGAACAGGTCTCCTGGTGTCACTCGGCCATCTTAAAAACACACCAAAACAATCTAGGTCAGGGCAGGGGTGTCAAACACACAGCTCACCAAAGCTCACCTTTCCACTGTGATCTGTAAACATATGTGTAGTGACACTGGCCTTAATGAATGTGGGAGAAGAAATCTGTGGAAATTGCACTTTTTTTTCTCCTTAAGACATCTCAGGCTGTTCATCATCTGCTGTCTGAATGGATCGCTCATTAAATGATGAAAACAATATAACAAGAAAAATACTTCCCTGCTGTTTGCTTCAATTTTAGGGGCAAGACTTGCGCCTGGAGACCGGCTGTGGCCCAGGTGAGCACTTTTGATGTGGTTGTGATGTGGTGCTTGTGCGTCTTTACACTTGCACTTTAATGTCTTCCTGAAAGTAGTGCTCTCTGAGTAATTTATTCTCTCTGTCAACAGCTGACTATTAGTTTTTATATCAGCTGTGTTGCAACAAAGACACAGTTTTCAGTCTTGCTGTTGTAATGTGCATAGACTTTAGTGTGTGCTTCCGATTTTATGTTTGGGAAATTAGATAAATGGTTACCTAACAAACATAAACATCAATCTTCCCAAACACATGTTTTCTATTTAAAAAGAAGGAAAATGTAGTATTCTGTATAGTATACTTGTAGCTAAGATGGGAAAGAACGTGGAGTCCCCGTCTCTTATTCTTTCATCATGTGACCTAACATCTATTTACTTCAACTTATCAAATTCAATGGGCTAGGACGGCTCTCCAGGGTGGGATTGATCCTGGACAGGATGCCTGTCCACTGCAGCGCAAACACAAAGAGACAGACCTAGTTAAAACTGCCAGGCAACTTAACCTTCACACGACTTTGTGCTGTGGGAGGAAGCTATGAGCGAACACTCAAACTCCACATAGGAGGCCCCTGGGAGTTTGAACGCGGACTTTCTTTTTGTGAGGCAGCAGTGCTAACCATTGCACCACCATGCTGCCCTGACACATTAAATCTAATATCCTTTGTGAATTGCTGTAACACCTCTAAGACTTCAAGGTTTAATAATACCACCAACTGAACTAACCCACAGTTGTTTGGCCCACAGCCACCATTTCCGAAAAAGTGCTTAGTCTAAACCAGAGAAAGACTTTTGCCACTGCAGACACGTGTTTTTACAGGCTGACACTTTATCAACACATGTGATACAAGTTTATAACGCTTCTAAATGCGTAACTAAAAAAAACTGACTCCCAAAAAATCTTTGAGAAAATATTGTGAAAAACGTGTTCTACTGTATCCAAAAGGTCCTTCCTTTCAACACGGAAAACAGAAAAATGAGGTCAAAATACATATATATTAAAAAAAAAGGTGTTTTGTTGGTCTGATATAGAGAGTAGATCAACCTAAACTCTGGCTCAACTTACCTCAAACTAGTGTGGCAACTTTCGCTCAACTACTTTCATCTGATATTCAGTTTTTTTAAAAAGTACAACATATAAACACTACGCCGATAATATCCCGCTGATGGGAAGTGACATGCAACTGTAAGAATGTATAAAAATGTCAGACGCGTGCTCTCATGAGCTTGTTTCACGCACACAGGAAGTTGTGCTCGGCTCTCTACAGTCTCCTTTTGTGCATCGTTAAAAGAAAGAGGAAGTTTTCTGTCACCAGCTGAGTGCGTTCACATGCTGCGCACCACCACACTCAGCCAGCGCGCAGAGGAGAGGGCTTGTTTTTTCATTCAGTGTTCCCTTAGTGCTAATGTATAAGAGATGTTTGTGTACTATAACTGAAGTAATGTTGTTAAGTCCTTAAAGTCATATTCTTTTATTGTCATGACTGTATTTGAAGCTATTTTTATTTTTGTACGATACCTGATTTATATGGAATATGGCTGAAATAAACTGAAGTCTAAAATACTTAGTCATTTGTTTAATAGTAATTTAACATTATATTATTCACATATAAAACTATGAATTGTAATTTTAAATGGTTTAAAAGCATGTAGAATAGCATATGTAGGCAAGTATATTTCTTGTTTTTTATCAAGAAGCAAAGACAAAAAGGAAAAAAAAAAGAAACAGGCCAGGGTTCGGTGGTTGAATCATCCATCCCCACCAATGCCAAAACCAAATCTACGCCCTTGGTGCAAAGCCTCACAGATGATGTGCAGCAGTGGGTCCCTCAGTCTGTCCTCACTCTGGACACTTGCAGTTGTCACACATGGAAATCAAATGTGTGATAAGCTGCAGGATTCAAACACAAGTGTAACTTATAAATACACGTTCATACTTTTATTCCACAATCAGAGAGAAAGAAACAGAGAGAGAGTGCAGGACAGACAGACAGGTGACAGTCTCAGGTGTACACACTGCTACAAAACAGCACAAGAGGAGGAGGATTTAGTGTTTGTGTTATTACGAGTGCTAAACAAGAAGAGTTCCCAGATGGTCCAGTGGACACATGTGTTACTCCTGTGATTAAAGCATCTTTCTTTCAGCTTAACGAGTGAACCGTCAGCTCGTTCAAACACACGTTAAAGTCCGTTTGGCTCGACACCACCGAACAGAGGCAGCAATATAACATAGCTAACATTAACAGTGCAGTGAATCCTGCTTGTGCCGTCATATTCAGGACTGCAAACCGAGCAGCATCACTGACTTTCAGCTTGTTGTGTTTGTGGATATGTGACTGACTTTAATTATCCATAAAATCATCACATTCTCTCTAAGATTAAGGTCAACTATATATATTTTTTAAAGTAGAGGCTTTAAAACCAAGTTACCGCTGAAAGTACAAACATCACTAATGTCACATAACTTTGCCGACATGTGGCCATGTCAAAATTTAGTGCAAAGTATTTACATGTCTCTGCTATTAAATAGTGCAGCGATTTTCTCTGCAGCACAATTACCCATTGCATGGTATGGTCTCAAACACAAAGAGTGAAATGTTGCAATTAACCCCATAGTCTGGGTTAGTTGTAACATATCATGGGGTGAAATGTAACACAATGAAATAAGGGTACTGACAAAACATTAACATGTAATCTTTGTTTATTCAACACATGAATGCACTTAGAGCCATTTATGTAGCTATGTGTGTGTGTGTGACAGAATGCAGAAATCTAGCTTTTGAACATATTCCAACCCCCCAAAAAAGACAAATGATGGAATTTTCTGCAACTGAATATTTCATTAATTTTGGTTGGTCTTCCTTGAGTTTGGCCTCATTGGCTCAGTGGGCATTATAACCTACAATATAACCTACAACTCTTGCACCAACTTTTGAACATAACAATGAAGCTGAAAAAATGTAGTTGTGCACCAGCATCGCAATTCCACTACTTTTTATCATGGCTGACCTTGGTGTGGTTTGCAAAGTGCTTCAGAAAGATGAGAAAATCTGTTTCTTGCACCCATCCTTATTTATTTCCACTACCACTACTTCCTACTGGTCCATCTCTGACACAGTGGTCTGCATAATGTATGCGTGGGAACACAAACAGTGGTTGTGTTGCCAATGGCATTAACCGCATATACAAAGGTGACCAGTGAACCTCTCTCTGCTGATGTCGTTGCCCCAACTTGTTTAATATAAGTTAAAGTAATTGTGTGGTAAGTTGTAACATCTGCATTATTGTTACAACTAACCCAGACTGTTGCTGTTACAACTAACCCAGACTCCTATAGCCATGAACTAGCTAAGATTACAGCCAACGGCTAAAACATTAGCACTAAAGACCTACACAGAATATATCCCCATAGACATACAAATAATATAATTTAGGTTTGATGAGTTTAACTGCAAAGCAGATAATGCTATTAGAAATTGAAATAAAGTTGAAAAACTTACTTTTTGGCATACAAATTACTTTTTTTCGTGTTAAATTGTCTGTGTTTGACAAAATGTGCTGATTTTTCACATGTGATAGCAGAACTGAATTGGGCATGCACAGGATGAATCACATCATTTGAAACTTAGCCCTGATTGGAGAAATTGGAAGTGTTACAACTGACCCACGTTACAACTATCCCCAGTCTCCCCTATACGTGGTGGCAGGGCCGTGCAGAGACGTTTACAGGGGCGGGTGCTCAAAGCTAAAAAGGGGCACATTGAACCAGGCTGAATAACAACAACACACATTCATCAAGAATCTAATATGGGATCGCATCATACTATATCACTGTTGTGAGGCAAAGTAAACGTAGCCTATGTTTTACCTGATGGGTACAATGTTGGTGTTGAGGGGTTGCTGCTGCTCCTGCTGCTGATAGTGCTGGAGGGCAGGGCAGTGTTGATCTGAGACTGTAGACATTAAAAAGTCCATAGGAGAGATGGTAGCTGACTAAACAAGTGTCATGAGATAATAACAAAATGCAAAGATTGGTGACAGCGCTTGGAACCATAAGGCAACAAAAAACAGAAATAAACAAGGCTCTGCCTATGATTCACTCTTTGCCTCTCTTCCTCCTTCCATCCCCTCATTTCATCTATCACTCTCCACTTGCTGTCCATCTGAGAACAAGGCACAACTTGCTATTGCAATAAACTATTATTTAATTATCCACACTTAACAACTCTTACACTTAATCTATAATAAAATGATGACAGAAAAATGTTATAGAAGCAAAACATTTCAGTTGTGCTTATTATTATTTTTATACTAGAATACCTCTCCAACAACTGGTACATGTGTTAATGTTACCTGTGCTCTTTGTAATCCAGCTGCTGAGGGATCCACTGCCTTTAGTAGCCTCACACAGCTCCTACTGTTTCCTCCTCATTCCTTACCAGCCATGTCTGGACAATGTTATGAGTAATAATTCAAAAATCCATATACATAAAACACACATGCACACACACACAGTGACATTTTAGACCTTCTTCAGAATACTGTACATACTGTGGGCACAAGTTTGCATCATGGTGCTGATCTAGAATCCTTCCCTTATTATTTATTACTAGAGCTACAATAATAAAGCGATGAGGGAAAAAAGTAATAAATATGAAATAATGTATTTATGATGATTCCATTTGTTTCACTATCCACTCTGTGCAGGCAGAAAGCTTATTACATTTTTAAACTGTAGGGATACAATAATTTTGCTGCTGTAAAATCAGCATTTTGTTTTATTTAAAATATAAATCGAATATAATCTGTTTCTTAATGTATGTTCTTTGAAATACAGCATGTTTTTTAAATATTATATTTATAATAATCCATTATTATGTGGACATGCATATTAGATCGTTTTAAGTGAAATATAATCCCTGTTACACACACAGCACGCTCGTTTGTTTCAGTTCGTCAGTTGTCACAAGACAGCTTACCAACGTGTACATAATAAGCTAATACTCCTGTGTGCTGCAGACTACAGTGTGCGCTGTACACCTACTTACTGGTTTTGTCGCATCAGTCTGTGTCTCTGAGTTAATGTGTGTTTCTCCTACAGCTCTGGACCGCAAAAAATGCGCGTGCACTTTGTGAGCTCGTTCCTGGCTCGTAACCAGCGCGTTCTGCCATCAAGGGCGATCATTGGTTAATGGTGATCATGTGACTGATGCAAGCCAGATCCTTTTATTTAGCAAAACTGTGATTAATAGTTAAATATTATTGTTGAGGGGCACAGACTGGACTCCGCACGCACACACACACATTTGAAAAAAAATAATTAAAAATTTAAAAAATATTTGCCTCAACAAAAGGGCACTTTGGGCACCCATCAGGAAAGGGGCGGGTGCTCAAGCCCCTTCCGCCCCCCCCTCTGCACGTGCCTGCGTGGTGGTGAAGATGATATGAATGAATATCCAACAAAAGGGAATAGAAATACATTGTACTGCCAATACTTTGGTTTATTCTTTGTATGACTTGAAAATCAGGCTTTAGGGAAAACTAAATGACATGTTTCTATCATCAATTACATGAAGTAAACACACAAGCACTTGCATACACATTTAAGACATGAGACACGCTAATTCCATCTCATAAAATGTGTCTATAGGTGAGACGCTTATGTTGATTGGTGCTGCTGGACCACACTGGAGGTGCGAGTCCGCCGTGTAATGGTTTATGCCATTACAAAGGAGCTGGCCTCTGTACTCAACTGGGCAGGGGAAAAAAAACCAAGGACCAGACAAAGCAAAAAAGGGCATTTAAAGAGACAGCGCTGTGCAGATGCATATTTGGTAAGTTTTAACATTTATTGTAGTTTTATAAGCCTAAAGTGAACAATAAAGGGATCAATTGATGTGCTGGGTGCGTTTCACATTTCCTATGTCTGTTTTTGCTATATTACTTTGTCTTTCTTAATAACAAGACTTTCATGTCCGGTTAATCTGGAGATGGAGTCTTTGGTCTTGACTTAGTTTTGTCCTCGGGTTGTACACTTTGTACAGCCCGAGACCCCATGTTTTCTTTTTTTTTTTAAAGGATACACGGCACACCATGCTAAGACATATCACATTTTCAGCTTATAGCTCTTTGGGAATCAAATGCGGCAGTTTGCTGATTTCCGCCTGGTGACTTTCATGTTTATCAGCCTAGGAGTTCACATACTTTCTCCCTGCTGAAGACAATTAACAAGAGCTTATTCATGTGCTCTAATTCCCTTTTTTTTTGTCTTTGTTTTTTTTGTGTGTGTCTATTTTTGTCCTAGATGGCCTGGCGCAGCAGGTAGGGGCAAACTCTATGTCTGAGTTGGTCTTTGCTCAAGCAGTCCAGAAATGGCTCAGATATGCTCCAGATCGCACGGGTGGCGCATTGG
This sequence comes from Oreochromis aureus, assembly GCF_013358895.1. Lineage (NCBI taxonomy): Eukaryota > Metazoa > Chordata > Actinopteri > Cichliformes > Cichlidae > Oreochromis > Oreochromis aureus. Next base: position 20,825,186 of record NC_052944.1, on the reverse strand, counting down.
GACGCACATCATCCATCCCCATCCTGGAGTAAATAATAAAAGTGACATGAAACATAGAAATGTAAATAGGAAACTTTGTCTTTTAATAAAGTATTTTGCAAATGATACATGTCTATTGACCTTTTTTTTTTTTTTTTTTTTCAATCAAAAAAGCAACTGTGCGAAAGAGGTGGAAAATCAATACCATAGCTCAACAGTGTTTCAATATCAGAATCTGACATTGTTTCAATGTCAACAGTGTTAGAAAATATAACGTCGAATCAATGTCAGGTTTCAACATTGATTCAACATCAAAACCTGACGTTGTTTCAACGTTAAAAATGGGTGCAAGAGTGACGTTGGGTCAACGTCACACTTCAACGTTGATTCAATGACGTTGCCTGATCTTGACTCAACATTGTTTCAAAAACCCCCCCAAAAAACCCAACTTCACATCTCTGTAATGAGATCAACAATGTTCCATGATAGATAAAATTTATTTTCTTTGGCCGAAGCAAGTATTCAGTGCATGTGTTTTCTAAAACATATGTGTTACACAGCATTTGTTTCCTGAACTGAACAGCCAGGCTGTGTTTTTTTTTTTGTTGTTTTTGTTTTTTTTTTCCTTCTTCTTTTTTTTGCAGGGTGTTTGTTTCTAGGATATAAAGCTTTGTTAAACAATGCAAACAGTTATTTCCATTCCACATTTTTGTGACAAAATGAATATTGTTGGATGAAACTATGCCTTTAATGTAAATCCCAGCCTGATATGTCTGAAATGTATAGAGTGGCAATGTAAATAAACTTGAAAAAAACAAAAAAAACAAAAAAACCATTGTTTCAATGTTTCCTTGCTATCTGGGTAGGTCCACCAGTTTAGCGGCTGCACTGTGGAAACTTTTTAAGTTTGTGAAAAGGGAGGGTATGGCTGATTGTCATGTTCTTGTGGTTTTTTCTGGCCCACTCATCTCATACAGAGGGTAAAAATTTTTACCCTCAGCCATACCCTCCCTTTCAACTTCCTTAAGGAAGTTGAAAGCATTTCACCAACCCCTTTTAAAAGATTACAGAAATCAGCCCCCCTCACTCCTTCCCTCACCGATTTACAGGTATATATTCCTCTTGTTCTTCCTCTCATCTTCAAAGCTTATAGAACCAGATGAAAGGTAAGAAAATCCTTTTATACTAATGAACATCTTAAGCACAGTCAGTTCTTTGTGAACTTGTGATACTGGTTAGTTAGTTTCATCATCAGTAAGCTGCTGTGAGTTTGTTAAAGGAAAACTGTACTTTCCTCAAGAAAAGTATGATCTAGATGTGTGATAATTATCATTGCTGTCAGCACAGTGAGGATAAAGGAGGCTACAGTTTAGCCTTTTAAACTCATTTTAGTGACTATTCTTTCAAAGAACTAATCTGCATTAGCTCACAGTTCGATAAATGTTGGCTGATGGGTTTTATGTGTAACATGTAATGCACTACAACTGAAAGTACCCTTTACATGATAAAATCTTAGACACAGTAGCTAATGAATCTTTGTTTGCACTATGAATGAAGTCAGATGAATGAACTTGAAGTTAGCTAAACTCTCATAACTGTAAATAATGGAACTAAAAATGCATTTCCAGGGGGGGAGGACTGGGACAGAAAAAAAACACAGAAGAGAGCTAACGTCATTATTTGAAGAGCTCAAAAGCACCAACACCAAAAACCAAAGTACAGCTAGAACATATCCTATGTCTACGGTTGTCACTTCAAATCTCTGGTTGTAATAGCCCATGCTGTTCTTCACACCTTGGCTCTTGTGACAAGGTGCATGATCAATGGTAGCGACATCCACTACATGGATGATTTGGGGGGGGTAATTGGAGTTTATGCCCATATATTGCAGTCCACAAGTCTAGGAAGGTTTATTTGGACAGACAAGACCACAGCTGAGATGTTTACTCATTATTTAAATTAAACCTAGCATATCAGCCCAAACACCTGTCAAACACAGAGGTGTAAGTGCTACAATTTGGGCTTGCTTTGCAGTCACAGGACCTGGGTACGTTGCAGTTATCAAGTCAACCATGAACTACTCTGAGTACCAATGTATTCTAGAGTGTGTGATGTGATGTCATCATTCTGACTGCTAAATCCTAACTGAAACTTATGGAATTACATTTTACACTGTGTAAGTTTGTATTCAACCATTACACACTCAGCTCAAACATCATTGTTCCTGTCACTGCCTCTGACAGATTGACAGTTATAAAACTTAGCTAAATCCTCACAGTCAGATAAGTGAGGGTGTGGAGACATGTAGGGAGAGAGTAGTGGAGATAGGTTTGGCGAGCAAGAGAGAACGCGAGTGGTAGAAGACAAGTGGGGAATGAGAGAGAGAACGATGGGGGGCGAAGACCGGCGGGGACAGAGATCTAAGCTATAAAAATCTTGTCCTGGACGACTGGAGGGCTCCACTCACACCCAGTTTACAGGAAGTGTTGTTGCTGTGTTTTGGAGGGGAAAGTATTCAGTTGTGTGGAGATGAGCAATAAACCAGGATTGTTTATCGAGCGCTCTCGTGTCGTCTGTGTTTACTTCCACAGTCTCATTGTTTTCTGTTCTGGCTTTCAGTAGAGCAAGAAGAAGGCACAGGAGGTGGAACTTACGACAGTCATCGCAGGGGATCATAAGAAGTAATGACTCTTCAGCTGCTGAAGAACTTATTAAAGTGAAGCACTCTGTGGCTGTGAAGTGCACAGATTGTGTGTACAAAGTTTGCTTGTGGAGAGCGAAGAAGAGCCTGCCGGTTTGATACCTTGCAGCGTGCGCACAGTGTAACGCGTTGTACTGCTTTGGCAGATTGTGAAATACATAACACAAAACACAACAGTGAAAAAAGGAAAGGTGTAAATAACACTCATTGGTGTAACAACTCCATGTCGATCCCAAATTTGAGGTGGCCGAGTCTGGTAGGTGACAGCAGCGGGGGCTTTCTCTCTCAACCTATGAGAAGGTTAACGTCACTCTTCGGGCTGAGCCGCAGAGCTGTCTGTATGTGTGGACATATGTTCTTTTCAGTCATGCGCAGTATAACACTTCATTCTCTGAGAATTCAGCTGGGCTCAATCATTATCAGCATACAAAGAAACGTAGAAACAGGAAATATCACCATTGAGCTGCGTGCTGTGTGATGGCTGAATGCAAAGACGCAGAGCATTCCAACTCCGATCATTCATGGAGTGCGAGGAGAAACTCCAGCTTCAACGGTCATGAAGTGACTGTAGTGATTCCAAATATGAATCATGTCTCATGTGACTCCAAAAAACAAACAAGCAAATCAAACCAGCGGCAGTGGTGTTAAGGAGACCTCTTTCATTACCCTTTAAAGACTGATTTGTCACATGTTTAGTTTTTTTTCTCAAAACCTTACTGACTTTGGAAAAGTTCAGCAAAAATGTAGGCCTAATGCAGAGTAGAACATTTTCAGAAACAAAAATAAAATGTGAAGGATTTTTTGAAAAAAACTCAATATTTGTAAAACTATATGCACCAGAAAACAGACAAAGAAAATATATGGAATCTGAGAATATAGCACCTAGTACTGTACTGTATAGTCTGGTAAAGTCACCCTACATATGCAATAAATACATTGTGTTTCACTTCTGTTGGTATGGAGCTGTAACGTTTTTGAACAAAGAATGAATGTATGTATGTGTTCAAGGTCATGATGCACTCTATGTCTTCCTTATCATGACTGCGGGAACTGAGCTCCCGACAGCTCAACAGACAAAGATTGTATCCACACCGTGGCTATAAGGGAGCTGTTATTATTTTGCCTCTTTGTCAGTGCAAGTTCGAGCCCCGTTTGTGCTGTTCCTTTGCAAAGGTTTCAAATGTCTTTCAATAACTCTCAGAAAATCAGTTTGCGTTCGATGCTCAAATTATTTTTCCACAACACCTCACTCAAGTCTGCTTTTAAAACCAGCTTTTTTCTTCTTCTTCTTTTTTTTTTTTTTTTACAGCTTTAGAGGGCCTTGACAGGCTCAAGTATTGACAGTGTCTATGAATAGTTTTTAAAAAAGGTTTTGCATTATCCTTCCTCGATAACATTCAGGCACACGCAGCTCTGTGTTTGAGTACAGGTCAAATAAGCTACAGAGGCTCTATTCTCCATGGTGACAGGATAAAGCAACATTAAATAATGGATCATCCATCTGAAATAATTCCAGTTTGTATAAATTCACAATGAAGAACAAAATATTTGTCACACATGATAAAACAGAATTAAATAACAGTGCCTGTTAATTAAATAATCATCTTTTAAAACATTACATTGAGCTTAATACCACAGTATTGACTCCAAACATTTAGATCCACAAAGTATCTATTTTAAATAAGAAGGAATTAGAAATACATGCTGGTAACAGGTTAGGATTCAGATTGAATGAAATCAGAGGTAACCACAATTAATACCTAATTAAACACACCCAGGAATTGGGGTGGGGGGGCAAAGGTCATTCAAAGGTCTTTCAATGCCATTTTCTATTTTTCAGTATCCAAAAGTGTTCTTGCTCCATACAACCACAGCTAGGATTATGCACTTGAATTGGAAGGGGTAAGAAAACAGAACTCTGCAGACTACAATCTGCAGTCTACTGACATCTAGTGGTGAGATTTGTGTGTTTGGGCAGCTCTATAAAATATTTGATGTGATGGAGAAACACAAAATTGAACTTGTCTGTTTGTAACAAAAGGGATTTAAGATATGAACCAATATGAATTTATTTATGTAGTGAAATACTCTAGTGATGATGTGTGTGTGAAATGTTTAACACAATTTCAACAGCTCTTAAAAAACAGTATCAGTCTGATATGACTGCAGAGTCCCAAAATGCTGCAGAGAATATCTGAGAGAGTCTGTGATGTTGTAAGTAGCAAATATAAAATACATAATTAACCAAGAATTCTGTCCTAACATCTTTTTCACTGTAGAGGGCAGTGTTGGGCTGCACAAAGGAGTTTATATTCTAACAAGAGGCTTTTTGTTTATATAAAAGTCATATCCTCCTGAAAACCGGCCTATCCATTTTTGTCCTCTTTATTAGACAATTGTTGTTGGTCTATATGTATTGACTTATTTGAGCTACTCTAATAAGACCTATTGTGCTCAAAAGAGGACGTGGCCTTTCCAATGATATCTCATGTGTTTGGGTGGCCCTTTTTAGCGTCAAATAAGCAGGACATCACAGAAAGAGTTAATCTGAAAGATATTTGTTTTCTCAGGTCTCAGGAGGATATATTTGGTTATTGTTATGTTGCTGGTGGTGTAGTGATAACTCAACATTGACATAACTTTTTTTTTTTTACAGCCTGACAAACTCAAGTGTTATGGAACGCTGTGTGCAGGCAGGAATAGTGGACCCAAAGTGCAGACGCTCGTAGGCAAAAGGTGAACTCAAAAACAGCTTTAATGCTGAACTCAAAAAAAGGTAACAAAACTGAGACTCCAAATAAACTCAGGCACGCAGACAGAACACACAGCACAGTAAACGGTAGATCGCGACACAGACAAACTGAAACACAGGGTTAAATACATAGAGGAGCAATCAGGGAATGGGCAACAGGAGGGAAACACAGCTGGGGCAAATCAGGCCTAACGAAACAGGGGAAGCAAAACCAGACACATCAGTGGTTCCCAAACTTTTTTTGCCAGGCCCCCCTTTTTTTACAAGAAAAATGTTCGCGCCCCCCACCCCCGCACAAACACATCCTCCAACCACACACACTCATATTTTGTTTACAAACTCCATTGCGGTTTATTTCACACCTCAAACATTTAGTAAACAATTAAGCAAATACAAGTAAACGGCAATAAATTACAGGTAGTAATAAAATATACTACTAACTCTTTTACACTACGTCCACACCTACACGGGTATTTTTGAAAACTCAGCTGTTTCTATGCGTTTGGGCTTTTCGTCAACACGTAAACGGCGTTGCGATTCACCGAAAACGGAGATTATTTAAAACTCCTTTTTTGCGTTTACGTGTGGACGAGGATTACAGTTCGTCACGCAACGTCAAAGGTATGTGCCTCTTTTCACGTCACGCTGTGCGCCACGTTATTGTTTACATGAGATGAATTGCAGAATGGCAGATAGAGACAAAATACTGTTTGTAACAGTTGGTGAAATGTTAGTATTTGACCACTAGGCGGAGCTCTTGTAATGATAATGTAAATTAACGCATTTTATTTTGTATGTTTTATTTTTGTGTTGAGCATGTTAACATTTTCCTTTTTTGCATACCAGATTGGTGTAAAGTTAATTTGATACATGGAAAATAACCCGTTAATTTTGTAAGTATAAGGTAAGGGCAGAGGTCACTTCCTGTTTTGAGTAGTAAGGTCAGAGAAGCTGCTCATGGTGACGGTCTAGCCGTGTAAAAGTCAAGCTAAGGAAGAAGAAATAAGTCCTAAGTTCCAATACACTGGTTTGTCTACTTGCAGGCCAAAGTGGTATGTTTGTTTATATTTTGTGAATTTTATACTGCAATATGTTTTAATGCTGAAATATAATTTTCTTACATTTTCTTGTACATTTGTATTCACCAGTTCTACGGTGTACCTGTGTGCGTTAAAGAAGCAGAGTAAACATCAGTAAAGAAGAAGAACTCTCGTGTCTCTCGTGTATGTGTACAAGCCGGCATAGTAGAACACTGCACTGCCCCGGAGAAGGCAACGAGATGGTTGGACCGAAGCTACTAGCAAGAGAAGTATCACATGCTCCAGCAAATGCATTGAATACGTAAAGAAGCAAGCTAACAAGTGAAAGATAATCAAGCAAGCACAAAAGTCCGTGTCTTGGAAGTAACAAAAGCACTTGTAAATTCATTTGAGATTCAAAGTGACCTTTCATATTAAGAAGCAGCTAAAATCAAGATTTATTAAGTAAATGTTAAAAGTCAAGTGAGAATACTATTAAGACAACATGGCAGATGAAAATGAAGATGCAATACAGCCCACTGAAGAAGAAAGTGCTGATGATAATTTTCAAAATGATGAAAGTAAAGAGCAGACAATTGGAGAAGAAACTCCACAGTCCTCAGTATTTACTGAAGGGGCACAGTCAGAAAGCTTGCGCAGAAGCCAGCGCACACGCACTCTCACTGAAAAGGGACAATCTTTACAAGAAGCCAAGTTAAATGATTTGACAAACAATTTTGAGCGAGTTTACAAGAAGTGGAAATACCAGATAAACTTACTTAAAAGAATGGTGAAGAGTAAAGACATTGAGTTAATACCTGAAGCTGTAAGTGTTATAGACGCTAGTATGACTGACATCTGTAACATTCATGATGAGATCAGAAAAATACAAAGTCCTGATATTGAAATGCGCAGAAGATGTGATGTGTGCATGGCTATCAGTGAAACTGCCAGAGCAAAGGCTCGGTGCCTTTTAGAAGAAGATGGTGATCCAAATAGTATACCCTGGCCTGATTCAGAGTCCGTGTTTGACAGCAGTTCATCCAGCGCTTCTTCAAGGATCACATATAAGTCAAGGTCTATCTCTGGGATGTCAAAGCAATCATCTCTGGTCACATTACAACAAAGACAAGAAGCTGCAGCTGAAGTAGCAGCTACAGAAGAAGTCATTAAAATAATGAAAACACAGCATCAGTGTGAGGAGGAAATCAGAGAACTTGAAGTTGAGGATGCAAGGAAAAGAGCTCAATTTCTAACTGAGAGCACCTCAATAAAGACAAGGTTAGATGAAAAGAGAAAGGAAGTGGAACTATTGAAAGAATTGCAAAAGCGTAATGCAGCTCAAGCAAGACTGAAGGTGTATGCTGAAAGTGTGAACAGTGAGGATGAAGACAAATCTCCTGTTCATTCCCAAGTAAGACAAGATGGTTCCTTCCCGCAACCAAGCTTTCCAAATGTGAACTCGAAACCATTCATCCCCTCTCAAGTTCGAGATCCACAACAAACTGCACCTCTCCAAGCCTCTGTTCCTCAAACAGCAATTCGTAGTGCAAATGAAACGCCCTCCACTGATCTTGTAAGGATGCTTGCTGAAGCTATCACTGCAAACAGAATCCCGATCCCAGAGCCTCCAGTCTTCACAGGTGATCCGCTGCAGTATAATGACTGGAAGTTGTCTTTTCAAACATTAGTTGACTGCAAGAATCTGCCAATTCAAGAAAAGCTCTTCTTCCTGAGAAAGTATGTTGGAGGTCCAGCGAAGAAGGCTATTGAAGGACATTTTCTGGTTGGAACAGACACCGCTTATCATGCTGCCTGGGAGATACTCAACGACAGGTTTGGAGATCCCTTTGTGATAGGCAAATCATATCGTGACAAGATTCAGTCATGGCCAAAAATTAACAACAAAGACACTAAAGATCTACGTGAGTTTGCAGATTTTCTAAGCAGTGTTGAGTCAGCCATACCTTATGTTACAAGTTTTGCATGACTGCGTGGAAAATCAGAGGATAGCTGCAAAGCTGCCTGATTGGCTAAGTGCACGATGGAACAGAACGGTGACAGAGTTTCAAGATGAACACAAAATGTTCCCAGATTTTAGTCATTTTGTCAAATTCCTGAATAAAGAAGCAAGAATTGCATGTAATCCTATCACTTCTCTGCCTGCAATAAAGCCAAGTGAACAAGACAAGCATGCATTCAAAGACAAGCCCAAAAGAAACTACATGCTGAATGCTAAGGCACTTAGTACAAGCTCTAGTGAAAGGACAAATGTCACATGTCTCTTTTGTAAGAAACCTGGTCACACGCTTCAGAAATGTTGCAAGATAATGGACAAGTCAGTTGAAGAGAGAGTAAAGTTTGTGCAGTCTGAAAAACTGTGCTTTGGTTGCCTCAAGACTGGTCACAACTCTAAGAACTGTACTTCCAGAAGTGTGTGTGACAAATGCCAAAAGCCTCACCCAACTTGTCTACATCAAGACAGAGAGAAAAGAGACAAGGAACAAAGAAAGAATAGCCAACAACAATCAAAGACTAACCAGGAAACAGAGGTTTCTGAAGTACAAGAGCAAGTATCTAACCAAGTTACATCCAACAGAGTTGTGCAACAAAAGTCAAAAGGTTGTACTTCCTCAGTTATCCCAGTTTATGTATCAACTGTGGATGAACCAGAGAATGAAGAGTTAGTGTATGCTTTGCTCGATACTCAAAGTGACACCACTTTCATCTTGAAAGACACAGCTCAGTCGCTCAACGCCATGTCAGAGCCAGTTAAACTCAAGATTTCCACTATAACGTCCAAAACAAAAATTGTTTCAAGCAGCAAGTTAAAGGACTTACAAGTAAGAGGCATTTACTCTGAAACGAGAATCAAACTACCAGCAAGCTATACCAGAGACTACATTCCTGCTAACAGATCACATATTCCCACAAACAAAACAGCAGAGAACTGGTCACATTTGAAACATTTATCAAAGGAGATGGCTCCCAAGCTTGACTGTGAAGTTGGACAACTGATCGGATATAACTGTCCTCAAGCATTGCTCCCTCTAGCGGTGGTCAGTGGTGATAGAGACCAGCCATTTGCACAAAAATCTCTGCTTGGCTGGAGCATCATTGGCTACAGCGACTCTGAAGGTGATTGTGAAGATGAAATAGGAGTAAGCCATCGTGTTATTGTTAGACAAGTCTTGCCAGCTGTGGAACCCGCTCACAAGCTCAAAACAGAAGTTCACTTTGTAAGCAGAAACAAAGTCAAAGAAATACTTACTCCAGCCGAGATACTTAATGTGCTAGAGATGGACTTTGTTGAAAAGAGTGTTGAAGAAGACTCAATGTCACAAGAAGATCTATTGTTTCTAGCCAAGGTAAAAGAAGGCATAAGACAAAAGCAAGATGGCCACTTTGAAATGCCACTACCCTTCAGACAAGAAAGACCTGACTTGCCAAACAACAAACTTTGTGCAGAACACAGACTGAAGTGTCTAGAAAGGCGTCTCAGAAAAGACGAATGCTACTACAAGGACTACGTGGCTTTCATGCAAGACATCATAAAGAGAGGTGACGCAGAGAAAGTGCCAGAGGCTGAGCTAAATAATCAACCAGCATGGTACATTCCTCACCATGGTGTCTACCATCCGCAGAAGCCAAATAAGATCCGCATCGTCTTTGATTGCTCTGCAAAGTTCCAGAATACATTGCTCAACGAGCATCTCCTGTCAGGACCTGACCTCACAAATACTCTTGTTGGAGTTCTGTGTCGTTTCAGGAAAGGACATGTAGCTGTCATGTGCGACGTGGAGCGCATGTTCCACCAGTTTCATGTTGCCCCAAAAGATCAAGATTACCTCCGATTCCTATGGTGGGAGGATGGTAACATGGAAAAGTCCACATCAGTGTTTCGCATGAGAGTCCACTTGTTTGGTGCAGCATCTTCACCAGGATGTGCGAACTTTGGATTCAAGCATGTCGCTGCGCAAGGTGAAAATAAGTTCAGTGAAGCCACGGTGAAGTTCATGCAACGCAACTTCTAAGTGGACGACGGTTTGGTGCGTGTGGATTCAGTACAAGAAGCTATTCAACTTGTAAAGGAAGCTAGAGAACTGTGTGCCACGGGTAAGCTGCACCTGCACAAGTTCATTAGCAACAGCAAGGAAGTGATTGCTGCGATCCCAAAGGAAGAATGTGTAGCAGGAGCAACTGATCTGGATCTGGCATTAGGAGAGCCAAAGATAGAAAGAGCCTTAGGGGTCCAATGGTGTGTAAGCTCAGACACCTTTCAATTCAGAGTGATTGTAAAGAATAACCCCTTCACTAGAAGAGGAGTGCTCTCGACAGTGGCCTCAATATTTGACCCACTTGGATTCGTCGCTCCGTTCATTTTAGTTGGTAAGAAACTCCTCCAAAGAATGTGTCAGGAAAAGCTGGACTGGGATGAGCCACTTCCAGAAGATCTCAAGCCTCAATGGGAAGCTTGGCTCAGAGACCTCCAGAACCTGTCCTCTATAAAGATATCACATTGTTACGTCCCATCAACATTCGAACAAGTGAAGCAGTATGAGTTACACAGCTCTTCTGATGCCAGTGTAACCGGTTATGGTGTGTGCTCATACTTGAGAACAGTCGACCACTAACTGTAGAGTCTATCAACGACCCTGTAGGACTGGAGCCGTTGACACCCAACCATATTTTGACGATGAAATCAGCAGTGATCTCACCACCACCTGGAGAATTCGCTAAAGAAGACCTCTACCTCCAGAAAAGATGGAAACGAGTACAGTATTTGGCGAATGTATTTTGGACTAGGTGGAGAAAGGAATATCTGTTAAACCTGCAACAGAGAAGCAAATGGAATAAAAACAGAAGAAATGCAAAAATAAATGACATTGTGTTATTACAAGAAGACTGTCTTCCAAGAAATCAATGGAAACTCGCCAAAGTCGTGGAAGTCACTCCAGGAGCTGACGGCAGAGTCAGAAAGGTTAAGCTTCTCATCGGTGACTCTACTAGAGACAATAAGGGGAAGCACACAACTAAGACGATTTTAGAGAGACCCATACATAAGACTATACTTTTACTTGAAGCAGACTAAGGACTAAACATAATGTTTATTGGTTAACCTTCACTAAGTTCATTGTTGGGTCAAATTCCTTTAGGATCACACATGCTGTTGCGATAGTGTGATGGTGGGAGTGTAACAGTTGGTGAAATGTTAGTATTTGACCACTAGGCGGAGCTCTTGTAATGATAATGTAAATTAACGCATTTTATTTTGTATGTTTTATTTTTGTGTTGAGCATGTTAACATTTTCCTTTTTTGCATACCAGATTGGTGTAAAGTTAATTTGATACATGGAAAATAACCCGTTAATTTTGTAAGTATAAGGTAAGGGCAGAGGTCACTTCCTGTTTTGAGTAGTAAGGTCAGAGAAGCTGCTCATGGTGACGGTCTAGCCGTGTAAAAGTCAAGCTAAGGAAGAAGAAATAAGTCCTAAGTTCCAATACACCGGTTTGTCTACTTGCAGGCCAAAGTGGTATGTTTGTTTATATTTTGTGAATTTTATACTGCAATATGTTTTAATGCTGAAATATAATTTTCTTACATTTTCTTGTACATTTGTATTCACCAGTTCTATGGTGTACCTGTGTGCGTTAAAGAAGCAGAGTAAACATCAGTAAAGAAGAAGAACTCTCGTGTCTCTCATGTATGTGTACAAGCCGGCATACTGTTGCTGTTAATCTGACTATCTTCAGGTTTTACACGCTTACATACACACACGCAGTTACCGTCCCTGCATTTAGAAAGGCAGAGGCGTCACGGTGTGATTATTTTACGTGTAGTTGTTTTTTTCCTGTGTAATAATTTTCAACATTGCTATCAATACATTTTTCAAAAAATGCCTCTCTGTGGAAAATTGGTTCAAAAACAAAAACAGCTGTGGGATACTGTTTGTCCGTGATTTGAACCGGGGGAACAAATTACGGCAGGATCAGCCTGATATTATTTGTATCCCACTGTAATTTTACTGCATAAAGAACTAACATGTCCAAAATGTCAGGAGTAGTTAGTTATTACAAGAAGTGTTTGTGAACTAAAAATCAAGAATGTGGGATACTGTTTGTCCGTGATTTGGAGAGCCCAGCGCTGCTCCCGACGCAGGGAAACTAATTTTGCAGGGGAGACCGACCTTGGCACTTGTGCAGGTGAAGCCAAAGGGAAGATATGCTTCATCATATTTTCCTGTCTTTGGCTTGGAAGGAAGTTGGTTTGGAAACATATTTGGCGATGCTTCATCTCCTGCTTTGCGTTTGTGTGGGAGCCCCGTCAAAAACCTGTCCACAGTGTCCAAGCGCTTTTTTTTTTTTTTTTTTTTTTTTTTTCCTTTTCATACCACGCCCCCCCTGCAATGGCCCCACACTTTGGGAACCTCTGAGATACATTAACATAAGACATGCACCTCCAAAGTAAAACAGGAAACATAACACAGACTGAACTTAAAGACACAGACTCACAGGCAGGCACTGCTACAGAGGGAACAGAGACATAAACCATAAGACAGAACTCTAACAAAGAAACCAAAGACTAGAAATGATAAATAATATAATAAACTCAAAACTCTGGGTCAACGACCCAGGAATCCTAACATCAAGTAGTGAAAGTGTGCATGAATTGTTTTTAAAAACATTGTTAGCCTCTCCACATCAATATCTTAGACTCACGTCAGTCTGTGATTGTTCTCCACACTTCAAGTCACACCTGAAACCACAAAATGTTCCAGGAAGTATCCAGGCAGAGTGCAAAACAACAATGGGTGTTTGTTGGCAGAGATATTAAAATGCGCAGGAAAATCTGATGTGCATGGCAAACTTCACCGACGATACTTAGGGAGGAATAAACACACATCAGCCTTCGGCCATTTTGATGAACGCATACGCCCCCTAGAGCGTGCCAACTTTATTCACAGCCACACAAATGTAAAGCACACATCAAACATAGATGGACCATTTGACTGTCTCCATAATTGAGAGCACTTTCTCTTCTTATGTCAACACCCCCACTTGCTCTCATATTATGATGCTCTTAAGTAAACAAAAAAAAAACATAGATAGGGTTTCTTCCTCAGTACTGTATACCTGTCCGTATACCATGTTAATGTCCAAACATAAACTTCTCAAACTTGAACAACTTAACTTTTGTTGCAGGTTTTGTCATTACATCTGCTACCATCTCTTCTGTTGAACAATAATCCAGAATTATTTTTCCTGCACTCACAGTTGACCTCACAAAGTGGTACTTTATGTCAACATGTTTACATCTCTGTCTCGTCACAGGATTCTTCGCCAATGCGATTGCACTCTGATTATCTTCATGACCTTTTGGCGGTGCATATTTTTGTTCATCGATACCTTGTAACAGTTGCATTAGGTACAAAATTTCTTGTAGGGTTGCAGCTAAAGCCATGTACTCAGTTTCACAGGTAGATAATGCAACAGTAGGTTGCCTTTTGGTTTTCCATGAGATTATAGGACCATCTACAGACAAGCTTATGCAATAACCAGTTGTACTCCGTCTGTCTGTTACATCAGCTGCCCAATCAGCATCGCTGTATGCCCACAACCTCAGTTCTTTGTTGTCACATTTCCTGTAACACAGTTCTTTCTCGGTTGTCCCTTTCAGATATCTCAGTACATGTTTTACTGTAGTCCATTGGTCTTCAGTTGGCTCAGTAAAATACTGTGACAGTTTACTGACTATAAAACTCAAGTCTGGTGTTGTGCATGTAGCCAAATAGATCAGACTACCAACTGCTTCTCTGTACCTTTTGACATCTTTGGCTGATCTTGGTGAGCAAACTGCTCATTAGCAGGAAGAGGACGTCGACAGGAGAAAGAGGAACTGAAGACTGCCGGTGTTTGGAGTAAAGCAGGAGTGGCGACCGTAATACCATGATACGATAATCGCCGTGGCGATTCGCTACCGGTATAGTGTGTAGGTGAGCGGCGGGGGCGGCTTCTTGTTAAGGATCCCTGGCGATAATACGCAGGAGCTGTGAGCACACGCTACTGAGTGTCCGGTAGCGTCAAGCTACAGAGCTACGCGCGGTTTTCGTTCACCACGAGCATTCAACGATCTCACATACATACAGAGCTCTTTTGTGAGCGGCTTTAGACCGACCGCACCGGACGTCACGGCATAACGTGCTACGGAACTCACGTCAGTGTGAGCGCGCGGCTCTGACCACAGCTGGGTTGCTGTAACGCAATCGCCCCGAGGAGCACCTGCGTACAGTGACCGATACCCAAATACCTGATACCATCATCTGTCGGCTCGGTGCTCTGAGGGAAACATGCCGAACTTAACTTCACAGCTGTGTCGGTTTGGTGAAAGCTCTTTCCACTTTCACAGGCTTTCACCTCACAGGCCTGAGCCGCAGAGTTGTCTTTACCTGTGGACACATTCTCGGCTCGGTAATGCGCAGTATTACGCTCCATTTACTCAGTCTGACCATTCAGCACGGTAACCGTGTGATAACCGTCAACATCCAAAGAGACGCAAACATGGGAAATCACACCTTTGAGCTCCAAATATGCTTCAGCGGGAAATCTGCGTTGTAACCAAACGCCGTATAACCGGACGTGCACCTGGCCAGCAATCAAACTACTTGGGATGATGCAGTCTGCGATCATTGTGATTGACCAGTTCAGCACCATCTTTTCCTTCATTGCTCCAACTCAAATGAAACAGAAGGAGAAAATGACTATGTACCACCATTTTTATTTGTACTTACATAATAAAGAATTTAGTTCATTTTTCCTGTTTCAGTCTTTTTTTGTGTGTGTTTCCACACTAAACAGCTAAAGTAACGGGGATAAGGGCAGCTTGAAAAGCCAGGACCTCATTTCTATAATGAAATAACTACTTTCATTAGCTGTATTCAGTCTCAAGCCATGGATTAATCCGCATCAGAAGATCTGAGTGTGACTTGCTGTATTTTAGCCTTCAGCCTTTTAGCCTTTATGCATGTACAGTCTGTGCTTCAGACTCAGCACAACAGCGACATCTAGTGGTTTAATATGCTTACAGCAGCCCGTTAACTCCACTGGATGAATGAATGATCATTGTCCATTCATTGATTAACCTGGAGGTAATGGCTGAGACATGCTGCGATTTGCTTTCTGCACATCCTCACTTTATATTCGACAAGCCCTTTATATTTATTTCCCTTCATAACTTTACAATATTCAGAGATTGCAGAGGTGTGGCATATACAGAGATGGGCAGTAACGCATTAAAAGTAACGTGTAACTGTAATCCGTTTACCTTTTTCAAGTAATGACTAAAGTAGGGGATTACTATTGCAAAAAAGTAATTCGATTACTGTTACTTTCCCGTAAGGACGCTGTGTTACTGCGTTACTAAACGATGATGTTGTTTGTGAGAGAGTCTCATGACAATGACGTACGAGTGAGACGTCCGTGGTAGCAACAGACGTGTTTAGATCATATGGAGTGCGGGAGAGAGTACGACCATGCAGCACTCAAAGGTTGGAAGTACTGACATTACTTTTAGTTTCATTCCGTAAAAATTGACAAAAACATTAGCATCCACTGTTCACTCTGCGTGGGAAGAAAACTTCTTTCTATAGCGAAAAATTAAACTTCAAATCTGAGCAAGCACCAAGCATGCTGCCATGGGAATGTGAAATTCAGAGAAACCCCAGATCCCCCACTGACATGAACGCTGCGGCTACCACATCCAGTTCCACTGGGAAACCTCCCCCCCCCCCACACACACACACACACTCCTGCTAAATACATTTAAGAGCGACAGGACTGTTTTACTTGTATCTATTTGAAAGAGTGAGTGTAAACAAATTTCTTCCAGTCAGAGAATGTTGCATATAATTTAATTTTTGCTTGATTCAATGTGCATAAAGTTAAAAGATTAAAACTAATAAAACAAGTTTTAAAAAGAGACTTTTTCATGTGATTCAATTTTATATGATGGATTATGCAGAAAAAATAGAATTGGGATGAAAGATCTATTGCTTTATAACACATTCATATTGTGTATCATGTTTTTTTTTAAAGTAACTAAGTAATAAAGTAACTAATTACTTTTGAAAATAAGTGAATAGTAGAGTTACGGGATTACTTTATTGGAGAAATAATTTTTTAATTAGTAACTAATTACCTATTAACTATTTTCAAGTAACTTGACCAACACTTGTCAAATGTTTATCGTGTAGTCCTCTAATGAAAGTTCACTATGAGCAGCAGCAGTGGCAGTTACTGTTCCCACCAGAGTCAGAGAGACATGCTTGATGAATATTCATGGATCTCGTTTTAGTTCGAAGTGCACTGCTTTTGCTGAAGCTTTTAAACTGGATCACAGGTTTAGTATAAATAGAAAAATAAATAAACGACGTTCTCAGACTTGTGCTTGGAGTAAATGGGTTGCACTAAGTATATCAAACCACTAGATGTCACTGTGGAGCCGAGCCTGAAGCACAAAGCCAACACAGAAATTTACTACATAGTGCAGTCTATTATCTGAAGACTGAAACATTCACGTCCTGCTTCTGCTGAACTAGAAACTTTTTAGACTTTGCCAGGATTCCTCATTAGACAAAGAGTTAAAAAGTAGACCTTTACTTATTTATTCATCTGTCAGCACACTGTTCAGATCATTTATTGCCTGCCTCTTCATGCAGGCATTAAAGCCCTGAAAATGACAGGCTTTACTTGATCTATGTAGGGACACATTTAACACACTCATTGTGTTACTTCACGCCTGGCACTCCACCTTCTTCCTCATACGCTCTGAGTGGAAACTTTAACATCACTGAAAATAGACAAGACAGTATAGACACTGTGTGAGACAAGCGTCAAAGTAAAGACTGAGTAGGAAAATCATCAAAGTGCTTTATTAAAACTGTAAAAACAAAAATAAAGTTTCTCCTCCCACTCAATCAGTGTTATGGTGCTGTGGGTCTTTGCATTCACCAGTCAGACACTGGCCAGCTCAAAAGTGATTGTTTCTGTTTCTCTGTTTGGAGGCTGACGCAGAACAAGCTCAACCAAATCCTCAGAGTGGCAGAATGACGGGTTATAATGCACGTGACCTAACAGAGAATTGTTCCACAGGTACAGAAAACCCTGCAGCTCAGTCAGAGGGGTGAAGTTAAAATACCATCAGTGGAGAGAGAACAGGTCTCCTGGTGTCACTCGGCCATCTTAAAAACACACCAAAACAATCTAGGTCAGGGCAGGGGTGTCAAACACACAGCTCACCAAAGCTCACCTTTCCACTGTGATCTGTAAACATATGTGTAGTGACACTGGCCTTAATGAATGTGGGAGAAGAAATCTGTGGAAATTGCACTTTTTTTTCTCCTTAAGACATCTCAGGCTGTTCATCATCTGCTGTCTGAATGGATCGCTCATTAAATGATGAAAACAATATAACAAGAAAAATACTTCCCTGCTGTTTGCTTCAATTTTAGGGGCAAGACTTGCGCCTGGAGACCGGCTGTGGCCCAGGTGAGCACTTTTGATGTGGTTGTGATGTGGTGCTTGTGCGTCTTTACACTTGCACTTTAATGTCTTCCTGAAAGTAGTGCTCTCTGAGTAATTTATTCTCTCTGTCAACAGCTGACTATTAGTTTTTATATCAGCTGTGTTGCAACAAAGACACTGTTTTCAGTCTTGCTGTTGTAATGTGCATAGACTTTAGTGTGTGCTTCCGATTTTATGTTTGGGAAATTAGATAAATGGTTACCTAACAAACATAAACATCAATCTTCCCAAACACATGTTTTCTATTAAAAAAAGAAGGAAAATGTAGTATTCTGTATAGTATACTTGTAGCTAAGATGGGGAAAGAACGTGGAGTCCCCGTCTCTTATTCTTTCATCATGTGACCTAACATCTATTTACTTCAACTTATCAAATTCAATGGGCCAGGACGGCTCTCCAGGGTGGGATTGATCCTGGACAGGATGCCTGTCCACTGCAGCGCAAACACAAAGAGACAGACCTAGTTAAAACTGCCAGGCAACTTAACCTTCACACGACTTTGTGCTGTGGGAGGAAGCTATGGCGAACACTCAAACTCCACATAGGAGGCCCCTGGGAGTTTGAACGCGGACTTTCTTTTTGTGAGGCAGCAGTGCTAACCATTGCACCACCATGCTGCCCTGACACATTAAATCTAATATCCTTTGTGAATTGCTGTAACACCTCTAAGACTTCAAGGTTTAATAATACCACCAACTGAACTAACCCACAGTTGTTTGGCCCACAGCCACCATTTCCGAAAAAGTGCTTAGTCTAAACCAGAGAAAGACTTTTGCCACTGCAGACACGTGTTTTTACGAGCTGACACTTTATCAACACATGTGATACAAGTTTATAATGCTTCTAAATGCGTAACTAAAAAAAACTGACTCCCAAAATATCTTTGAGAAAATATTGTGAAAAACGTGTTCTACTGTATCCAAAAGGTCCTTCCTTTCAACACGGAAAACAGAAAAATGAGGTCAAAATACATATATATTAAAAAAAAAGGTGTTTTGTTGGTCTGATATAGAGAGTAGATCAACCTAAACTCTGGCTCAACTTACCTCAAACTAGTGTGGCAACTTTCGCTCAACTACTTTCATCTGATATTCAGTTTCTTTAAAAAGTACAACATATAAACACTACGCCGATAATATCCCGCTGATGGGAAGTGACATGCAACTGTAAGAATGTATAAAAATGTCAGTTGTGTGCTCTCGTGAGCTTATTTCACGCACACAGGAAGTTATGCTCGGCTCTCTACAGTCTCCTTTTGTGCACCGTTAAAAGAAAGAGGAAGTTTTCTGTCACCAGCTGAGTGCGTTCACATGCTGCGCACCGCCACACTCAGCCAGCGCGCAGAGGAGAGGGCTTGTTTTTCGGCTATGGATGTCTACCAGGAGGCTGTGCAATATCTGGAGTCACAGAACATACCAGGTGAGAGCAGATTTAACCTGAATGTTCCAGCCGTTTTCTTGTTTTGTTTGCTGGGAGGGGAAAAAAACAACTTAAAAAAAGCTCTGCTATTAATACTTTTTCAAAGACAGAAAGAAAAAAACAGAAGGAGATGTGAGAAATTGTGAGCTTTTCTCCCTCTGACTGAACAGTGTCTGCTGCAGTGGCAGAAGAAGCTGATGTCTTGGAGGAGGACGTTTTCCCAGAGGAGGCAGTGTCCTGTTTTCTCTCCCCGCTGAACACTGAGAGCGTGGACTTCCCTGACACCCCTGTGAGTTCACGACTCCAGTGTTTTGTATCACTCTGCGGACTCTTTGTACCTTCTTGAGTTTGTCTTCTAGACTGCATTTAGTTTTGCAGTACTTGTATTTTCATGATGAAAATAGAGAAGGATCAATGGCCTAGTGGGAAGTACATATAAAAATATCTCTAGCACTATAGTTTTCACCTTTTATACATGAGTAAATTTGAAAGCAACCAACACAGAACAGAAAGTAGACAGAGTGAAGCAGTGAAGCTTTGCTACATATTGGTAAAAATGACCTTTCTGGCTATTATGTTGGTTAAAAAGACACAACTGCAGGTAGCACCCAGGAAGACAAACAGGGAGAAATCTAACTTTGTGTTGCAAAATCTAGAACAAAGGTGCCTTAAAGAGTTTTAGTGTGATTCCCATGTTTATCTGACTTATGCTTGAGTGGCAGTTACATCTCAGGAAGCTCTCGCATCATATACAAAAAAACATAAAAAAATTAAAAACATCGTACAAACCTGTGAAACTCCAACAACCTGTATGAGATTCGTGAGAAAAGGCCTGAAGCTCGATTTGCCCTTCGTGACTTGCTTTAGCCACGGGACTTGAACAGGAACATCTAACGTTCTGATTCACCCTGAAAGTCCTGCGGTGATGATAACTTTGGCCTTTTTTTCAGATGTTAGCATCGCAAATTTTGTAAAAACTCTTTGACAATAACCTCGAGTCTGAGGGGGCGCTGTGATGTATTCTCATGCTTTGCACACCTGTGATCCAGACAACATGCAGCAAGGAGGAAATGTTGGAGAGGAGGCTCACGGTGCTGAAAGGCATCCTGGAGAGCGAGGAGATTTACCTCAGAGAGCTGGACACCCTGTTGATGGTAACATTAACCCACACAGACACAAGTACAAATTTGCATTTCTCAGTTCTTATGTTTAGCTCTCTGTTCTCGTTAGTCAAAGACAGGTGTGTCATCACTTGTTCACTGTACTGAATATTATTTTACAACAATAAAAACTATTAGACTATTAATGTTTCACTTCTGCTTTGTTGTTCAACTGTAACCACACTTACTATAATGATTTAGCCTGTTCTTGGTTAGTTAACATTACCTTTTTTTTAACATGTTACACAGGATCATGTCCAGCAATCACATATAACAAAGTCTTGATTATTCAGCTTCCTTCTTTAGTGGTTAATAGATTGTTCTCCTTTGTGGATGAGGCTTCCCCTTTTCTTTTTATAAAACTATTGAAACCACTCCCATGTACAAAGTAAACATGTAGCACAAGGTGCGAGAAGTTACCGTAGCTTTACGTGGCTCTGAACGAGGGGCAGACAGTTTTTAACTCTCATTGGTGCTTGTTTTTTTCTTTTGTAAACTAAAGTACAGGTGTGCTCAGTTTGCATACACTCATCATGAGTGTGAATGTCATGGTAATCTTGCGCTGCTATTCCAGCACCACTGATAGCAAAACAGCCCCAGGCCATGATGGTATCACCACCATGCCTGACAGTTAGTGCAGTGTTCTCAGGTTTGAATTCATCTTTATTCCTCCAAAAACTATTCTTGTCATATTGGCCAAATAGTCTGACCACAAAACTTTCTACCAGAAGGCATTTGGCTTGCACATGTGGACTACTGCAAATTTTAATTGAGCTTATTCAATTTTGAGGATTGAGGATTCAATTTTGGAGCAAGGTCTTCTTCCTTGCTTGCCACCCTCTCAGTCCACGTTGATGTAAAACTTCACTTCACTGTGGACAGTAACTCTGGTGTTCCAGCCAAAACGTTCTCACTCCCAAAGCATAACATATTATGCTATGTGACAAATCGTTGGTATGTTATCTTTCTGTTTGGACTCAGTCTGCATATGTACATTTATTTTAATCGCTTTGGAAGACGCTACCTAACACCATCAAAGTTGTGGTTAAGGTTAGAGATAAGGTTATGGTTAGCATTAAGGTTAGGGTTAGGGCAGGAATACATGGCTGGAACAGCTGTAATCCGCAGCAGTGTCATTCTGTTGGATTTCATCCACAACCCGGCGCGTCCCGTGGGAAAGCGAAAGGTTACCTTCGCGTTCCCAATGGACGCCTCGGGATGTGACAAATCGTTGGTATGTTTTGCGTCGGGAATGAGAATGGGCTGGTTCCAGCAGTCTCCAGTTCATTGTAGGCTCGAGCTTTGGTGGGTTGTTGCTGAGCATCCTAACCAATTCCCTCTTGGCTGACTGTTTGGATCTTCTTCCATTTCTTGGGAAAGAGGCGACGCATCCAAATAACTTGCACTAAGTACAATTGTTTGAAGTGACGATCTTAGAATCTGCAGTCGTGCAGAAATGTCTCAAAGAGACATTCCCGACTTGTGCAAATCTGCAGTTCTCCTTCTCAGAGTTTCACTGGGTTCCTTGGACTTTCCCATTGCTCTGAGTGTTGGCCAACCAAATGCCAATAAGCGCTATCAAACAAAATTAAGTCAGGAAATGATGGTGCAATAACGAGTGCCTGAATCTATTTTTCTTTCTCTTTTTAGTGCTATTAATAACAACAGCTACACTCATTTCCCCATTCCTACAGTTTCTGACTCATTTGACATAAGACAAGAAAAAAGATGTGAGAAATGAAATGAAATTGTGCGGTTGATCCTTTAGCATGGCTGCTGTGTTTTGTGCAGTTGTGAGCTGACCACCGTGCTCTTATCACTGAGAGACTAAATGTAACATTTGGTATGCACTTCCGGTTATCGTGGTGGTTTGCATGTATGTGCCAAAGGCAACGAGATGGTTGAATAAAGCTTTGCAAGATGTATCACATGTGAACTGCACGTTTCACACATTCATGTCCTTCTCACTTCACCACAGCCTATTTCTCTTTTCAGCATACCACATTGTTCTTCTTTCTCACCCACACTGGCTGCCATTTAACACAACTTTTATTTTTTTTAATTGTTTTGCTGTCTAGCCCATGAAGGCTCTGCGGGCTTCAGCTGGGACCTCTCAACCAGTTCTGTCCAGCCAGCAGGTCCAGACCGTTTTCTACCAGGTGCCTGAGCTCAGAGACGTGCATCAAACGTTTTACACAGGTCTGAAAGCCCGTTTGAGTGCTTATGACCAGACTGAGATCAGCACTGGTAACGAGACAGAAATGAGATGCAGAAGCTTTGAGCTGGTGGTCGGGGACCTGTTCCAGAAAATGGTAAGTTTTTTGTTTGCATTGTATGTTACGCTTCAGTTGTGGAAATCCACAGACAGATAAACGACAGTTCCCTAATGGTTCAGTAGTTACTCTCCATTCTCCTTTTTCAGAATCATCGGTTAGCGTAACATGCATGCCGTTAGATTGTTGGAGGAAGTTGTGGGATAATCCGCACATGGACAGGGAGAATTAGGCCTCAGCTAGCCAGATGTTTGAAGGAGGAACGTTCTTCCTGTGAGGCGGCAGTTCTAACCACAGTGTGACTGATACTTTTTTTCTGAGCCCACGGTGGCTCTCGTTAAATGTGTTTTAAGTGACAGCAGGCAGCTGTTTTAAAAAAACAAACACTCCATTGTACACTGAGCAATTATTTGCTAAGCCATAGGCTCTGTATTTACGGACTTTACTATGATCACAGAGGAGCCTTTAACCACATATTTTATCAGTTGAGTCAATGAAGATCAGCAACACAGACAAAACGAGCACAGCTTCCTGCACAAACACATTAACATAGTCATTGAAGTGGTCAAGCTTGAATATCAATCTGACATCAGATGTTCTGCAGAAATGCTTTTCTGGAACAGACACTGAACTTCTGATTGATGCCAATCGCAGCTGCTCAGCTTAAAACGATGCTTACTGGGTAAAGATATGCGCGTAATGTCCACGTTCATTTGTAGCTTCATTGCTGCAACAACCTCACCTGAGTTGGTGTGCTATGGACACATCTGAATCAGTCATACAAATCAAACACTAACACACACACAACTAATTTTATTCGGTTTATGAAGTTACACACAAACAGGAAATAGGGAAAACAAAGCTTAACGCAGTCGTCAATTTTATACATATATATATTAGCCTCCTTATCTTGTAGAGCAGGGGTGTCAAATATAAGGATCATCTTTGGAAAACATTTTGTAGGAGATCAATTTTAGACTTTTAACTGTATTTTCATAAAATTTACAGCATCTCCTACAGATAAAAACCTCCCATACAGCATTTTGTACTATAGTGGCAAAGTAACCGATAAACAATTAAATGACAATGAAAAAAAAACAGGAACATTCATATCTACCATAAAAAGATCTGGTTTTTACAATGTGTCCACAGAAAAATCATTTCTGTGTAATGATAAAAACAATCCCCTACCAGAACTTATTCTGTGATTTTATTTCTTACAGTTAAACCCAATACTACACTAGTATTTATTTATCATTTTATAAAACTGAGACATGTTGTTGAAATTGCCCTTCTTTTTCTCATATAAGATATGTCAGGGATTAAATGTGCAGTTAAACGTCTTTACATTGACAGAAAAGAAACTGTCATCCGTCTGGTTGACTTGAGATGAAAAGCTGTGGCCTGCAACGTAAAATGAGTTTGACTTCCCTGTTGCAAACGGTCATGGTGGAGGGACTATATCCCCGCTGACATTAGGCAAGAGGTGGGCTTTACCCTAGCAGGTACCCTAAACTATTAAAACATATCTGTTTGCAGTTGCTGTGCATTTTAAATGTGGGAGTGGTTCAGTTCTTGATTGTGTTTGATTATTCTAAATTGGGCATAGGTGTCAATGCGTGGCAGCGAGATGATACCAATGCAGGACACAGAGCCATCTGAAGCGCCACAAAAAGTGAGCCTTCATTGGCTGACCCAACAAAAAGCTAAAGGGGAAAGAACAAAAGATCCCAAAGAACATTAGAGTCAAGAGGCAGACACAAACTGACCATATACTGTACTATACACATGCATATGAGTGGGTGATTGAAGGAAACAGTCAAACACAGATGACTACAATGAAAGATAAAGTTGATAACAATGAAAAGGAGAAGAGCAGAGAGTAAAACCAAAGCAAGACAACAGAGAAAACTAACCTTCAATAAAACAGGAAGTAAGAATGAGTCAAATAAAGGCAGGCATGACGACTAATGCTAAACATGATGACAGAGGCAAGAGAACACAAAAGCAGGGAGAACGAAGAAACGCAACAAAACCAACAAATACAACAGTGACCAAAGGACAACAAGTGCTTTTCCAAAACCTGAGAGCACGATATAGGCGCGAATGAAAGGAGGATAATGAATCGAATAAAGTGCTGTAAGGATCTACTGTAAAGTGCTACGAGTCCTCATTAAGACAAGAAACTGGCTGCAATACACATTGTGGTACAGCTAGCATACATTTCCAGACACTTTGATCATTTTCTGAAGACAATATGACTCTTCAAGTCTCATATTGCGATGAGTCACAGAGACGTGGTGTGACAGATGGCTGAATTCCATCTGGCTGTTTCAGTTTTAGGTTTGCTGTTATTATTTTACTGTAATGGAAATGAGCTTTTGTTTGTTGTATGTAACTCAGGTTTTGTCCAGTGACTCTGGTGAACTATAGCTATAAAGGCCAAAATCGTCTTTAAAAAATCTCCCCCAGAAAGATACGGCTGACAAAAGGGAAGCATGACATCATTCACAGAAGTGTCATTTTTCCTGTTTCAGACTAAAAGTTTAGACATTGGGTTAAAATGTTTGCACACCAGGCAATTTTAGATGGCGATAAACAGCCTGAACTGTTGCAGATTTATTCAGGCTATTGATCAAGCGTCACACAGCTATATGTGCATCGAGGTTAGACTTTGGAGTCTTTTCATTCAGTGTGTTTTACCTTTGCAGGTGAGCCAGATTGGTCTGTATGGTGGCTTCATTGAAAACTACGTGAAAGCTGTTGAAGTGGTTAGGAAGTGCACACACTCAGACCCTCGCTTCCGAACTCTGGCCGAGGTACTAAAAACCCTGCACTCGCACAGTAACATTTAGCTGAGTCACACAGCATCACTGTTACTGCATCTTCTGCTGCTTTTTCAGAGCATGATGTCTAACAACGGCACAGACAAAGCTCGGACTACATACACATTTGAAGGTACTTAGAATAAAATGTGATTTTTAAATTTTTGTTGTTTTTTTTTTTTTTTACAAAATACATACATGTCTGCCAGGGTCTAATAGCTGTGTTTGTGTTTATAGCTCTTCTTTACAAGCCCTTGGACAGAGTTACAAAGACCACATTAGTGCTGCAGGTAAAACATGGATGATTTTATTAATATCCTCCTCTTGGAGTTTTTTAAATCGCTCTGGTGTTTGATTGCATCATTTTTCAATAAGAATCCCTACATTTTTTTTTTCCTGAAGCAGGAGCTCTTTCTTGTTTTTTTTCTGATTTGGCAAACTCTGTCATCTTGTAGGATCTCCTGAAGACGACGCCAACAGAGCATAGAGATTACACAGCCTTACAGGAAGCTCTGAGATTGTCTCGCAGCTTCCTGTCTGGTGTCAACGAGAGTTCACAAAGTAAACGGGAGGTCACATTAAGTCGTGGGATGGTGAGCATAGTCTCCAACCCGATCCCTTCAAATGAATATGGAGAAATGTTATATAGGACGTATCCCCTGCTGAATGTATACATGCGCCCATATTACAACATGTCTGTGTGTGTGTACTCTCCCAGAGACGCCAGCTAATGCGAGATGGCTTTGTGGTGGATGTGAGTGAGGGTGAACGCAGCCTGCGTCACCTCTTCCTTTACACCGACCTCCTGCTGTGCACAAGATTTAAACATGCAAATAGAGGGTGAGCTTAGCACGAGAGCACATTAAGGCTTGTGGGGAATGTGGTCAACGTGCAACATGCAGTGTTCATGTGCCTTTTCACAGTTAAAAAGGAACCCTCTTAAACCTGTTTAAAGGTGTCGAAAGACTTGCAAAAAAAACCCAGAAATCTCATGAAGCCTGTGTGTGCTGTGTTTCTCCTAGGAAGCAGGACCAGTACAGATTCTGCTGGTATCTGCCCCTCGCCGGTCTCAAACTTCGCTGGGTTGCAGACAAGGAACGGCCGCCAGAAACCAACGCGCGCTTACACAGCATACGAACAAAGATGTACGTCCTGCGTCAGCAGCTACTACAGCAGCTCCGGCAAAATCCGGTGTGTGTTTATGACACAGAGAGTGAGAGAGTAACCAGATGACTGAAATGTAAACTTTTCTGGTAGCACTTCATATTACCGCCTGCAACCTACATTTAACAACGGGGTTTTTTTTTTGTCTAGTACCTAAACATACTCATCAGTCTGCACAGTAGAATAAGGGAGTAACAACTTTTAGTTTTACAGGAAAGAAGAAACAAATAATTGAAATAACTTTTTAAAGTAACCAGACAATGAGATAATGGTGATACTTAGGTATGACCGCCTAAATTCACAAAACATACATTACAAATGTCAGCAACTTCTTATGAACTGTCACTGCATTTCTCTGTATGAAGAAAACATCCAGGAGCCTGGCAGCCCGTAGCCAGAAGAAACTGGAACAAATGGAGCTGATGTTGCTCACACACTTGATTGCTTACAGACTGGAGCTGCACAGCCCCAGTGGCAAGGTATACGAGCGCACACACATCCTAATGTAGTTCACTTAAGTCCTAAACAACAGATTAAGATTACACAATGGCCTGTTTTTGTCTCATCACAGAGTCATGCTCTCCTCTTCTCCTCTCTCTATGAACTAGAAGAATGGAGGCAGGCCATACACAAACTCACCACAACTAGTGAGTACACAGCTTTTGACCACTCTGGAGTGTAATTACTCTGCTAATCTATTTGTAGCTTTTCAAGCACTGTTAAGTCTTTGTGGCCAGCTGTATGTCATGAAAGTTTAATTCAAGTGATTGAAGTCAATCTCACCCCGGAGCATATTTTTAATTAGTTTAATAGCTAAATAATAAACTAAACATAATTAATTATTTAGTTTAATTTATTAAAATGTGTATTTACTTATTAAAATACCATCTTCTGTTGTGCTGCTAGCAGGTTGTGTATAAGACTTGAGGGGGTTGTTTAAAGTGAAGCTGTAACATCTTTAACAATTGACTTAGGAGAGAAGAGATGTGAAATGTCTCATGGACAGCATGCGGTTTCTTTTTATAAAATGCCTACTTATTATGTTTAAGGAAGTTGAGGGTCTTAGAAAATGTTCTGTAGGTCATGTGAGGCAGTGTTGCGTCATTTCCACGTGTAAAAAAAGAAAAGACAGAAAAAGGCCTGTATTTAATATTTTCATCATGTCTCTAGTAAAGTGCATACTTGTTTCTGGCCATTATACGCTGGTTGTAATACTAGCTAGCTTGGGTGCTATGCATGGGTACATCGCAGAGCCAGATAACAGCTAATTGTGAGCTGTTGTGTTATTGTGTGAGCTACCACACACTCACTGATGACTTCATTAGGTACAGCTGTTAAAATGTGTGTTTACTCGTATCTCATATCGGATATCTCATCAGAACACCACATGACATTAACTTGCATTTAAGCTTGTAGCCATTGGTCAAGGTCGCCTGCTGAATTTCAAAGTGATCATCAGAATGAGGAAGAAATGTGACATAGAATGTGTTGCGGTTGTTTGTGTCAGACGGGCTGCTCTGAGTATTTCAAAAACTGCTGATATGCTTGGATTTTCCCACAAAACCATCTATAGGGTTTATAGAGAATTGCATGAAAAAGAGAAAATATCCAGTAAGTGGAAGTCCCCTAGTTGATTTCAGAAGTCAGAGGAGAATGGCTGAAGTGCTTTGAGCCGACAAGAATGCAACAGTAACTCAAAGAACCACTTGTCAAAACCAGGGTGTGCAGAAGAGCGTCTCTAAATGCACAACATGCTTGGACGTTATAGCAGCAGAAGACCACACCAGGTGCCACTCCTTTCAGCTAAAGGAAACTGAATCTCATGTGCCCACCAAGATTAGATAATAAAATGCTGCCTGGTTTGATGAGTCAGATGTTCACATCAGAATTGGACATGAACAACATGAATGCATGGCTCAATCCTGTTTTAAATTAACAGTTCAAGCTGGTAGTGGTAGCATTTTCTTGGTGCACTATGGGTTCCTTAGTACTAATTAACACCACTTAAATCCCATAGCCATATTTCTTTTAAAATGGGAGTAGTTGGGAGCTGACTCGCTTTTGGAATCAGCCTCAAGTAGTCATTATGATAAATGGCAGTTTAGGGCTTTTTTTTTTGCAGCCTGCCTTTTATGTGCTTTATTTTTTGAGCTTTAATTGAGCTGAGCTTCAAGTTTCTCTCACTGGGGTCCAGACTAATGTGTTACTCTTCTGTCAGCTGATTGTTATTTGCTTTGTGTCATGTTTGCCAGACATAGAAACTGTCCCTCCAGACTTGCTCACGTTGACCAGTTCGTGTGTGAAATTGAGAATGACCCAGCAACCACCTCTACATAGCACTAACGCCGGTACACATCTAAGACTCACGTTTTTCTCACCACACAATCACATCTGTGTCTGAAATGCAATACACTGTGTGAGGTTCTCTCTTTGATCTTTACATGAGACCCACAATACCTTTTACCACAGCTTTCCTCGTGTATGTCCTGTATTACCATTACGCTTTTGTTCAGCATGAATGAATCCAGTGAGATTTGTCTCTGTCTCTTTCCTCAGGACTGAACGAGGAGTCGTTATGTGGGACTTTGAGTGTGGCCATTGATTCTGCTGTTGGCCTACAGGAGCCAGCTTGTATGCTGTGCAATATTTAGCAATTTTGAAGCATCATGAGAGACTGGGATGTCTTCTGTCTAAGCTAAATAGTCTTTGGGTCATTAATGATTCTCTCTTTCTCACTCAGGTGTGTATGTGTGTGTGGAAGTGGATGGCTTCAAGTTTTACGATCAGCAGACACAGACACACTCTTCAGTCCTCAGCCTAAACCCACACTGGGACCAGGTTAGACTCAAGCCCTTTGAAATATGAAATAACACATTTGGCTTTAATATTGAGCTAAGTAAAGAAAATAAGAGACATCAGAGCATTTGAGGAAAAGTCCTGCTATCTTCTAGATGGGATTTGTCAACCAGTTCAAGGTAGAAAATTCTTCACTTCTTCTTCATGTCTAGACAGTATCCGACATGATGTCAGGCTTGAGCTTAGGGGATTAAAAAAGTCTGCACTTTTGGTGTGACAATACCATGCTTTAAACATTATCAGAGGCAGTAAAATCGAAACTAAATCCAACTAGTAGGCAGAAGTGAAGGATTCAGAATAAGACATAAATTCTCCTGATGCAGCTTAAGAAAGTTAAAGTCTTTTTTCATTGTTAACATGTTTGTTTGTTTTTTCAAACAGGAGCTGTCTTTCCAGGTGGACGGTGCACAGAACTTGAGGGTGTTATGTGTGAGTCAGTCAAATGGACAGGATGATACTGTTCTGGGAAAAAATACAGTAAAGGTACGGAGATGCCAAAGAACTTCACCTTTATCTTTATTAACATCAGTAAGCTGGTTTTCAATATAATATTAAACATATAATCCAAGATCTTTCCCAGCAACACTGAAGAAAAAAAATATATGTTAAAAATGGTTTTTAACAGTTGTTTAAAACTCAAACAAATGTGTTTCTCATAGTGACAAACCGGTTAATGTCTATTTTGGGTTTGAGCCCACAGAAACTGCGGTTCACGCTGCAACAGGACTCCACCCTTGTCACTCTCCTTGAGCTTTTTCGTGATAAATGGGGGTTTGTCCGGGATATTTAATACCAATTAGTGAAAATGGAGTTTGAGTCAGTGTTGATGGCTAACTTAGCTTGTACTTTTCTAAATGCATGCATTTGCATGTAATCATTGGTTATTATTAATCTCTGGCTTGAAATGAATTGAATGGAATGATTAGCTGAGTTGCTAAGTACTTTTTCTGTTTGGCATCGTGGCCATTTTTTGCAAACTGGCTCAAAATAGATGACGAGATAACAGTTCCTACAAGAGGTTTTATCAAATAAAACATCTTAAACATAAAAACATTTTAAATATAAAATGCCTAAGACACAAACATCAAAGTGGGTGATGACAGGTGGAGTGAAAGCAGAAGGGAAATGCAGGCAAGTGTCTGGGTTTCAGGTACAAATTTTAAACTACAGCAACAGTAGTGCAAAGTTTGCAGTGACAGTAGGAGAGACCTGCCCTCCCTAAATGGGCCCCACTCACTCCCATTGTAAGCGATGAAAGCCACTCAGCGGAAATGAGAAGGAGTTATCCCTGGGTGAGTGAGAAAAAGAAGAAGAGAAAAGAGGAAGAGAAAAAGGAAAAAAAAGGAAGCTTTTTTGTTTTTGGAGCAATCAAATTAATCATAGATAACTAAAGGCTTAAATAACATTAAATAACTGTGCGAGACAGACAGAATAATAGAGCATCACATTATTTGTTTTTGTTTATTTTGATGTTCAGTAATATTTAACTTGGCTATCAGAGTAGCCTAATGTGTTCTCTGCTGGAGATTATGAGATTGGGCCCAGTGGTCAGGGCACCTGCAGTCAGCTTGTTTGTGTTAACTTGTTAGTGTTAACATTTCATAACCAATTAGCTTGGTCCTTTCTATTTCCAAAATAAATTTGGTTGTATAATCATTAGTCATAATTAATCTCTGGCCTCTCTTTTGTCACGTCTTCTTTCCCTAACCCCCACATGGTCATTGCCGATGGCTGGCCCTCCCTGAGCCTGCCAGAAGTTTCTTCCTGTTAAAAGGGAATTTTTCCTCTCCAATATCCTCAGCTGTTTGCTTATAGCGGGTCATTTGATTGTTGGGGTTTTCTCTTTATTATTACTATATCATTACTGTTGTTTTATAGAACTGATGTTTTAGGTGTCAGATCATTTATAACGAGGTAATGAATGTTCTTTGAATTTTTGCTTGGGGCTCCAACAAACCCTCAAATTGCCACTGAATGGAAGAGACAGAGAGTAAATAGTTCTTTTTGGTCAAGTTTTATACCCTAGGTTTTATAGCCTAGGTGAGCTACATTACCTGATGACCCTTCTATGTCAGGCAGTTATCAGTAAGAGTAGGCCAGGACATCCTTGAGACAACAGTAGGAGTGTCACATATTCTAGGTTAACCAATAGTGCATTGGACATTGTCTAAACTTGACCTTTGGCACACATAGCACATGAGGACCTATCCCAGCTACCATAGGGCAAGAGGCAGGCTACATAGAGACAGACATATTGCTTTATTTTCTGTCTTTTCTTGTAACTATTTTTGAAAGGTATTACATAAATGAAGCCTATTATTATTATTAATGTGGCACATGCCTTTTTTGCCAGTCCAGATATATAGGTTAGGGGTAAAAATGCCCAAGGTAATTATTTCACCAGATAGATTTTTTTCTAGCTAATGATCCTAACATTTCCTTTTTTTAAAACCCCATGTCAAGTTGAACTTTACTTTTTTCTGTATTCATCAGTTGGACTCTAAAACTCTGAATAAGCGATGGAAAAAACAGACCCTACAGCTGGGGCAGGTGGAGCTTACCCTCTCTCTGAAGTACTGTCCCCACCCACTGGGACCACCCA
The DNA here is from genome assembly GCF_013358895.1 of Oreochromis aureus. Taxonomy (NCBI): domain Eukaryota; kingdom Metazoa; phylum Chordata; class Actinopteri; order Cichliformes; family Cichlidae; genus Oreochromis; species Oreochromis aureus. The sequence continues at coordinate 20,792,856 of NC_052944.1, read as the reverse complement.
GCTCCACAGTTCAACAGCCGCCAATCTTTGGCGTCCCCATTGAAACCGTGGCAAAGTAAGTCCCTGCCTATCATGTCAGTGTGTCAGCTGGCCTACCCGAACAGTCTAGACACCTTGAAACTGAAAGCTGTAGCTCGGTTCAGAGTTTTATTTCCCCTGTGTGCCCTTTCGCGGAGCTAGTTTCCAGTTTAATTTGTGGGAAAGCGGATTAAAGGGAAGCAGAAGTGTGGCGGGAGTGGAGATTGAAATGAAATGAAACAGCCTATCAATCAAATGTAACATAACTTACACAATGCTTAAAAAGAACTCTCAATCCTCTGTCAGACAGGAGGGAGTGCTGGTTCCTCATGTGGTGCGATGCTGCGTGGAGGAAGTGGAGAGGAGAGGCATGGACGAGGTGGGAATCTACAGGATTTCAGGAACAACTAGTGAAATCAGCATGCTCAAGGCTGCGTTCAACACCAGTAAGAAAAACATAATGCAGAAAAATTATCTTTCTGTTGGAAAGTGCAGTGACAAGAACAGCTTTTGCAATGCAAGGAGCAAACGGGTGTGAGCTCCAGTGCTTAGACTCTTCACTCAGGTCTTCTATAACATGACCCAGACATTTTCAGCTGCCTCGTCCTCTTTCTTAAACATTATTTAGGACAGTCATTTTGTTAATAGTAAAAGTGAGAGAGAATCAGGAACTGCAGTAAAGGGAAATGACATGCATTTTTGTCTTTGAAATTGTGTGATCCTGGGTTTCATCTTCCTGCCAAATAGTGCGTCATATCAGCATGCTAAAAAGTTTTTTTCAAGTTTTGTTAGGAATTGAAAATGGATGCAGTGCGTTATTGAAACATGTGCAAACATACATGGGAGTACAGTATATAAGGTAAAAACAGCATTTGTGCAATTCTAACAAGATTAAGTCAATATTTCAACTTTATACTTCAACACAGTCTGAGCTCTCTTAGGCAGCTTGCTTGTCATTTCTGTAAGAAGTTTTCAGGAAAAGCTCTCCAGGCTTCTTTAAGGGCATTCAAAGCTCTTCTTTGGATGTTGACTGCCAGTTTAGGTGATCCCACACTGCTTCAATATTGAGGTCCGGGCTCTGGGGAGGCCAGTCTATGACTGATAGTGTTTCATTGTGTGTTTCTATCCAAGAACACTTTGACTGCAGTGTTTTTGGGATGCTGAAAAATGAAATTGAAATACCTCAGTCTTTTCTCCCTGTTTCCCTTCCTTAAGATTTCCCTTCCTTTTTCACAGCCACACTTTTCGGATGAGGTTTCAGTGAACAGCTGATTGACAAACTTAAGGGTCAGATGCATATCTCAGGTCCTGTGTCAGGTCTCAGATGGAACGTTTTCCAATTTACTGTGCTGTGAATTGTTTTTTAGGCCTACTTAGCAAAAGAAAAGAAATCGGTCCAAGTGCTGGACTAAAAATGAGTGAAAAAGCTGCAAATAGCCAAAGAAAAATATTGAAAGACCTTCAGAAAACCTAGAGAACTATTGCTCAAGATCACTTGAGCAATACTTGAAAAAATGTTGCTGCTTTGAAGCAGCATAAAACAAAAACAAACAAAAAAAACAAGAAAAAGAAGAAAAAGAGAAGTGAGTCCAAACTTTTGCACAGTCCTGTATGTTTGTATTTAGCAATAATGTTTTAGCACTAAACATACAGTATAACTTAAAGAGATATAATTAAAATGCTTTGTCACAAAACTGAAGGCTCAAAGAGGCATCAGTTCATTGGTTGGAGACCAAGATTTTTAAAAACTCAACTATCACCAAAATAATTAAAATAAATTTTCTTGAAATCGTAACTTTCTTCTAGGAGAAATGCTAGTGGTGACATTTGGCCTTGACTCTCAAGCCTAGGTGCAAGCCTAGGTGCAACGTCTCAGAAACATTTAGCCCATATATCTCTTGTTAGTGCTGCGCTGTGCCAAAGATAGCTGACTTTAAACCCAAATGTTTCTTCTATCTAGGAAAGAACTGACTGAAAGGTGAACACTGTCATTCTTGCTAGCGGCATGACTAAAATGTCTGTTTAGCTAAAAATACCTCATTGCTTTAAAAACTTAATAAAATGTACGCACGCATTCAAAATATCAGACAGCTTGTTCAATGAACAGCAGTGTTGGAGGATGAACACTTAATACGCAGACCAAAGTATATTATGGTCTGTTTGTCTTGTTTATCATAAGAAAAACAAAAACTCTGATTCAAAATCTTTTACCTGATGATCTATATCTGCAATGCAGTGCATACCCATACATGTTCTTGTGCCTGTGAGGAAGGAAGTGAAGGCCAAACGAAGATACCCGTAATACAGATAATTATCATTATCTGTCTCTTTTCTGATCAGATCTCCGTGAAGCGGTGACGAAGCTGAGAAGCGCAGAAGTGAACGCCGTGTCTGGTGTTCTCAAACTGTACTTCAGAGAGCTGCCTGAACCCCTGATACCCACTGAGCTTTTTCAGAGTCTGACAAGAAGTCTAGGTAAGACAACACATCCCCAGTACATGACAAAGCATATGCATACTGTATGCATACTTCACTGGAGTTTAGCTCTAAACGTTTAAACTACTTACATAGTTTGTCTTTAGAACTGGTATCTCTTCACTGCAAATTCATCATCTAGAAGCTTTTTACTGCTTGTAAAGGAATGAAAAAAATGAAGCTAAAAACAATCATAGATGAATCATCTATCAAAATAGATATTCTGCTTCCTGTCAGTTTTCACGGCCTGAAAACTGAAGTCAGTTCAGAAATGCCTTAGATGTGCTTCCTTTTTAATGACGAGCAAGAGAGATCTGGCTGCATAAAGGCCGATGGCAAAACAACTGTTGATCTATGACCAGAGTGAACTGATAAGTTCTCGAACACTAGTTTCAAGTGTTACTGAATACAGCATGATGCACATTTGCATGTGATGGTTTTCAGTAGAGCGAGAAAAGAGGAGAAAGCAGGGTACACTACAGGGTGGGCCTTTTTTACATTGTGGTTGTGGTTGATTACTCACTTGAGAGGGTTCCTGTGTGAACACAGAGGAAAGGTGCTACAGTGCGTCCTTGTTACCTCCCATAAGTGTATTTTGACCTATCTCTCTCCACTCACACCTCAACTGGTCACAGCAGATGGCTACCCCACCCTGAGCCTGGCACTGCTAGATGTTTCTTCCTGTTAAAAGGGTCTCCAAGTGCTTGCTCATAGGTGTTGTCTGACTGTTGGGGTTTTCTGTCTATTATTGTGGAGTCTTTACCTTACAAACAAGTGCTACCTTGAACTTGTTTTGATTTAATGGTAAATATATGAAAATGTAATTGAAATTGACCAGAACAAGAGGATAACACACAGGGTGAAGTATCTATGGTGCGCGTTTTGGTTCGTCTTCAGGACATTGTTAAGGTAAAGAAAAGAGCATTAAGATCAGTAACGTCTGCTGCCACAATATTTAGTATTATTATTAATATTTCACATTATTCTTTTATGTCTTCTGGATGTTTTAAATTGAAATCAGAAAAAAATGTTTAGGAAATGACATCTGCGGTAAATTTTTTCGCAACCTTTGCTTGTGCTGTATAACGTGCTTTAATTGTCAGAACCACCCCGCGCTCACCACATCTGCTTTCAAAGCACAGTATGGCAACAGTCAAAATGCTTTGGAGATTTCACTGTGGCACCGTACAAACTAATGGGGAGCGTCCATCTTTTATATAAACTCTATTTTACATACAGGGGAAAAGGGTTTTGTATATAAACGCTGAAATTCCTTCTGCAGAAGTGAACAATAACCCTGTTTCCCATAAGCTTTAATGATATGAACAGCACCTTTAAATGATGCCCTTTGAGTCTCACAGACCCCACTTAGTTAACTGCATGCTGGCTGATTTTCATGTAGACATCCAGGATCAAAACCCACGGCTGGTCTCCATGTTGTCCCTGCTGCAGTCTTGTCCTGATGCCAACCGCCACACCTTCCTCTACCTGCTGCATCACCTCCAACGGTATGAATCAGGCACCACAGCTTCACCCATGACACGGTTATATTGGTTTAACCTTCAGGCTAATTATTAGAGTGAATTTTGCTCTCTCTGTTAGTCAAACCTGAAAAATGCTTACTTTCAAAAATATGTGGGAATATGAAAAAAAAATACACTGAGCTCATTAAACAAACTGCACAAAATGCTATAATGGTCAGTTAACCAGAACACCTTATACAGGGAAGTAAGAAATATAAACTTTATTTTTTATCTTTACAAATCAGCTGATATTTTCAGTCTGTGCCTAAAACTTTTTAATATTTTCAATCTTTTTTTTTTCTTCCAGAGTCTCAGAGAGGCAACACATTAACAAGATGTCTCTACTAAACCTTGCCACTGTGTTTGGGCCGAGTCTCCTACGCCCCCCGGTGGCTGGGCAGGGACACCTTGGGCCCACTGTGGATATCTCTCAGGAGGTGGTGGTACAGGTGAGTGAATACCTGAGAAAAAGACTGATGTCTGGAATTGGCCGTCTTCAACACAATGTCTGCAAATGTGTTGTATTTTATTTATTTTATTTTTTTCATGATTAATTAATGCCAAAGTGAAATAATTAGTAAAAACAAACGAAAGGTGAAAGTAAATGTCAGAGTAAAGAGCGAGCATTACTTACCAAAAAGGCGTGGTTTGAAAAGAAATCAGGAAATCACAAACCTAAACCACTGTCAGCTGGGAGTGTATAGACTACAGGTCAGGTGAGTGGGAAACTCAATAAGAGAAAATGTAATGATAAGTTGAGGTGGGGCATGAAAACAGGCATAAGGTCTAACCATCCAAACTCGACTCCCTGACTCCTTTTCTTTGGTCTCAATGGAAAAAGTTGTTAGGTCAATGAAATGTGTGATAAAGAGCCCAGGAAACAGTATGATGCCAGATGTTTTACCGTGTTGAAACTACAATGTCCAGGAAGCAGTCTACAAAATTTCCCCCTTACTTCAACCAAACTTGTTGGCACGCTGATCTCACAGAAAGAAGATCCTAGGTTTGAATCCACCAACCAGCTGGGGTCCTTGTGTGTGGAGTGTGTATGTTGGCCCTCTATGGGTACTCCAACGTCCTCCCACACTCCAAAGACATGCATGTTGGGTTACCCAATGATCTGAAACTAGCCATAGATGAAAATGTCTCTGTCTCTATTTATCTATTTCAGAGAGGGAGGTTGGGGGCTCGAGCCTACACCAGTTAACCTGACATAAAAATTAATTTAAAAAATATCCTGAATGCTATCAATAGAGCAGTAGACTTAACTAATACAAATTCAATTACAGCAAACCTTAAAAAAACTTTGTAGTGTATGATATAAACTAGAAGCTTGATCTGAAGAGGCAGCATCTTCATTATTGTTCATATTTCAGCTCTGGGTTTAAAAAATGTTCTTAAAATTTAAAAACATACTAAAAGCTATAGTGTGAACATGAAAACATGCTTCTGTTTAACATTTATAGTATCTGTCCCACTTTTTCTGATAATTTTTGGAACAGTTTTTTTTTTTTTTTTTTTTGACTGATTTGTTATGAATAATTGAATTGCTCCGTTCATAAAGCATGGTCCAGCCAGTGCATCCTGTGCTAAAGGAGGTAGTAAAGGAAATTTTACCTTTCCTTGGTATGTAGGGAATTCAAGCAGCTCCTTTTTTATGGCTGCTCAGACTATTCAGTTACACCTCGTGACTCGATCAATGACTGAAACTCCAAAAAAGTATGACATAATGACATCATCAGTTTTCAGTTTAAAATTTCAGAGTTTGTTTTCAGTTTCCAGAAATTGTGCAACATTTTGAACTGAAATACATTTCAAAGCCCTGAGGTGTGTGATAACTTAGAAACTTGTGTCTCTTTCACCATGGACATGATGTGTGTGTGTGTGTGTTCAGGTCCAAGTCGTTTTCAGCTACCTGCAGTGCAACAACCTCCCTGAAGCCCAGCTCTCTCTGCCACATGACTCAGACACTGAGGATTAGGCCACCCACATATGAGACCACCAGCTGTGTCATGGCCAGAAAGACATATAAATGGTTAGAAACCACACTGAGAGACTGCTGTAAGATTACCAATAACAATAAACCTATTTATTGAATTTTAAAAAATGAGCTCTTGTGTGTTTTTGTAACATTTAAAATTTGTGAAATTTGTTGTTGAATATGTCCCGAACAGCAGCAGGTCATAAAAGACACGTCAAGCATTTAAACTGGCCAAAGTTAAAATAGTTCTCTACCTACATCACACATTATATTAAACTTACATAATATGAAGTAGGAAGCAAAGCAAACCTTTCAGTCATATCAGTATTTTCAGCATTAGATTCAGATAATGATGACTTTTCATGTCTGTTCAGTACATTCATGACCTGTTAGGCGTCCCAACAAAGTCGATTTAGTTTTCAGTAAAAGGTCATCTTAAGGAATCAAAACTGAAATCTGTTCATTGTCAATTGCCTTGTTTTTTTAATTCTCAGGATGACTGCCCAGGCAAAATTAAAAGCCAATTTTTAAATTTCTGTCCTTTTCCTCATTTTTACTCAAAGTTGCTCACAGGAACTTTAGCAAAAAAGGGTGATTTTAAGTTGTTGTTTTTTTTTTCAGAGTAAGTGAAGCAGGTTGCAGTGGCACACCAAGTACTGTGAAGGTGAAATGTGGCTGAGGAAAAATCAACCACATTTCATTTGTAAGAAGGTCAGCGGTCACCTCTGTGAGCCTGAAATCTAATCGGTTATGGTTCAGTTCCAACTAGACGGAGTTCAGTATGCTCCATAAAAGTCATGCACACACAAGCTCCACATACAGCACGCTGGAAGCCTCCACCCACACACACACAGCCCATGTTTGACCCATCTACACCACATATGGGAGTCTCTTTTCAGCCACGCCACCTGGGCAGGCCGGGCTAATGTTACCTCCAACCTTTTACCCCAGCGCCCCCGCCATCAGTCTTTTGATCGCTAATCCTGGACTCCGAGTCCAGCGCTCAGGGTACTAATAGACTGTAGAGTGTGTTTAGACACCATAAAAACATCCAGAATGAGCCCCCACCCCCAAAAAAAGAGAAACGAATGGCAGGGATCACCCTGTTGCTCCCTCCGCCATAAATCACCTGTCCCCTCTAACACGGTGGCTGCCAAAATAAGGTTCTGCTTAATGACTACAAAGACAAAACGAGCCTCCCATTGCAGACTACAAAGGGAGCAGAGCTGAGGAAGGCCTGACACATCCCAGACATTTGTGGCCAAACAGGGACCAGACGACCGGTCAACACCTGCGACTGGTGGGAAAACTTTAATGGGAAAAGTCAAGCTGTGGCCACGTGACGGCAGGTCCTCACGGTCTCATGCAAAAACATTATACAGACGCACATGTATGCTCTGCATATTAAACCTATGAGTTCACTCCTCTTAAAATCGCCATATTAAATACATTTATAGGTTTAAAATGTCATTTTGGGATCTACCAGAATAGCTTTATGTGCTTTCATAGTGCAAGAAATACATTATTTTTTTACACTGTAAGTTGTCGCAGCACTTTTTTAACCCTCGAAAATCCTCTGGTTTGCTTTAATGGAGCCTTTCCCCAAAGACCAGCCTGCTCTGATTGATGAGGCATTAATTAAGTACCTGACCTGTAAGAGCGCAGTCAAGGCTGTTTAAGACATAAAGGATAACAACCTCAGAGTTCAGCTGGATAGAGTTAAACCAGGATCTAACCCAGAGCAGGAACAAAGAGAAAATCCTGCAGAAGTTACTATGTTACACAACGCTTGTTGGAAAACCAATCTGAATTTCATTAAAATAAGTGGAGAGGTGGTTGACAGGCAAAGGAAGAACCTGTAAAATCTTGGTGTACATCCAGGTTACTTTAAAAAGACTATTAGTCTTGTAAGCCCTCTCTTTTAGAAAGAAAATCCTTTCAAAAATGCCAGTTGCAAAAAAAAAACAAAAAAACCACACAACATGAAGACAGTCATATCTAGTGCTTTTTATTTGGTTTCAAACTCGTATCAAAGACTCAATGGCATCTGATTGTGCGCACTACAGTTTACACAAATATTATGTGGAAAAATGTGCACATTACACCAGCAGGACCTGCTCAGCCATGGAAACCATGACTCCCGGTGCACACTTTTTTTTTGCTGATGTTAAGGACAGAAGAGGTTTGGAGCTCTGCAGTTACTGAGTCAGCAGCCACGCAGTCACCCGGTGACCCTGCTCTGCCACTTCATGGTTGAGTTGTTGTGGTTCTTAAACACTTTCACTTTGCAATCAAACCACTCATGGCTGATCATGAAATATGTACTAAGGACGAAATTTCACAAACTGACTTGTTGCTCATATTCAAATGGCTCATTCTTTCACGAATGTTTGTAAAGGCAGACAGCATAGATAGGTGCTTGACTGTTGCAATGGGACTCAGTTATCGAGACTTTTCTCCATACAGTGTTGCTCTGGCCTGCTACTGGTAGCATCAGCTGCCCCTCATGCAATCACTAAGAATTTTCTGCTGTGGTTAGGATGTCAAAAATAAAAGTAATCCAGTGGATCTTCAGTTCCTCAGATGTCAGAAATGCACAAGAGTCATATCAGCAACAACTTGTTGAGTTACAGAAGTGAATCTGGAGAGTATATAAAAGTGTCAGAGTACGAAGCAGCTGCTCATTCTTTGTTTGCGGGTGTTTCCTACTAACTTCTGGAAGAGTGTCATGCACATTTGTTACATGGTGCCAAAAATAAGTGAAGGAAGACAAACCTGTACATTAAATTAGACCTTTCAATTCAGCAGCAGCGTTTTCTGAGGGATAGACTCTCACTGGTATGGAATTTGTGTATTTTCAGACATTTTATGTTCTGTAGGAAAGCATTAACCCTATAAAACCTGAACTATGAAAACCTGCCAGGAAATGTAACAGACTGAAACAGAAACAAGGAGCAAAATCCACATTATAAAATGTTGCATGCACTGTTAATAATGATACTTGATGCAAGCAATGATTTTTCTCTCTGTGGTCATATTTTTGGCAAATACTTGATCAGAAATCTTAAAGAGGAAGGGTTGGCACATGTTTGTAGTACAGTATATCCATGTGTTTGTCTACATGTGTGTGTCATGCCGTTGCTGCCTTGAGCTGCGCCATGCTTGATTAGTCCTAATCTGGCCGGGAGTCGGGTTGCGGTGTCGGCGGCATGTCTGTATGGAAGGCATGTAGGCTGCAGGATCACAGGGATTGACCCTCTGCCTCTCAGGTTAACAGAAGCCCCCGTGTGTTTGTGTGTGTGCATCCTGAAAACAGTGTGACTTTCTGAACTTGGACTTAAGCTCTTGGGTGCGAGGCAACAATTTGGAGTGTGTGTGTAGACGGGATGAGAATAGTGTTAAATGTGTGTGTGTCTGAGGACAAAGAGTACTGTGCATTGGTGTGTTTGCAAGAAGTCTAGTTGAACTTTGGCTCTGGCTGCAACACAGGAGGAATCACCTCTCGTAAAACGTGCCCTCGGCAGGCTGTAAACATAATACCACACGCTCACAAACACACACACTGCTGCTTCCCGTTCTGCAGAAGAAGAATCTGATCTCCTTTTTCCCACATGCCACCAAAACAGGGAGCCTACCCCCATCCACAGCGCTTCAGAAAAGAACATGTTGTCAGTTTAACTGCAGCAAAGCCGCAGACTATGCGCAGCCCCTGCTGCAGAGCGAGCCACTGGCTTAAGTTGTCTGTTAGTGTCGGTGTAAGTGTGTGTGTTTGGGGAGTTTTGGGATCAAACCCTCATGTCGACAGGGGCTGCACCGCGGAGACGACTGCTGACAGGTGCTTCCTGCAGCAACGCAGCAGGTGCTTCACACACATGCACGCACACACACACCAAGACATGATGTGCATGTGTTGACTTGCACTTTTCTTCCTCTGACACACACACATAATTTGTGTGTTACGCACTGTTAACTTTTACAGCCGCCGTGCCCTTCTCGTTTTGGTTCGTTTGGTGTTTCAGGGTGCAGAAACTCCTTTTCTTGTTTTTAGCTGCCAAAATGAAAACGTGAGATTGGATTGTTTTTGCTACAATTTGTTGTTGTTTGCAAGCTGGAAACACAAACCTGACATGAGTTATTTATCACTTTCACTGGATTTTGAAAAACAAAGAACACCAAGAAATTACTTGCAGTATGTTTGCGTCCACCTGATAATCACTCTTTTTGCTTTTAGCTATACTTTGGTCTCCACCAACTCCTGAGGACAATATCTGTTTCTAGCTACTAAATGACCCACTGTGTTTGCAGGTAGTTTTCCTGTCTGCTGTTTTGCTGGTAGTGTACAGCTGTGTTTTGGATTTTTTTAAACCGAAAACAGCTGCCTGCTGTTGAAAGCGTGCTAATTAGAGCAGTGAGAGTGAACCAAAACAGTATATTGAACGCCTTAAAAACAAAACAGTGAGCTGAAAGATGCTAAAAAGATGGTCCATTCATTATAATCTCTTTAGGGTTTATATGTGAAACACTTTACATAGTACACACAGTACACATATCCACACATATTGTGTAATTAACATTTATATGTATCGTTTGAGAGCTTCTTTATCACCAGCTAGCATCAAAGTATTAGTCAAAGACACTTAGATGAATGGTCTGATAAAATCAACACACATTATGAAATGACTGCAGTTGTTTTTTTGAAAAACGTAAACTATAGGCCAGTAAAAATGCCAAAGATGATTACATTAAATTTTATTAAAATTTTCTCTTTTTGTATTTCTGACAGTTTTGGCTGTTTTAATGTAATATTTATAGTGTTGTTGTCATTCCCATTAACTGAGTTTAAGGTGTTGAAGAATATGTGTGATGAATATAGATCCGTCAAAATGAGATATTTAAGTTCTTGACAAGTGCAGAATCGTGAATGTGCACTTAAATTTGAGTGATTTCTTACAAAGGTCACCCTAAGTGGTTAAAAAAAGTCTGTATTTGAATAAGTATAAAACTAAGTCTTTTTCTGGTAAATGATTAAAGACAGTGTACAGAAAACATGCTGCATGTTGGGTTACTGTATAAAGACATCTGAGCAGCTTGTTTGGAAGCATAATTAGCATGGTAAGCTGCCAGCTGGATGCACGGATCTTTGGACCTCATAAGAGTAGGAAAAGAAGCCCCAAAACAGTCTCACACACTCTTCGGTGTACTGTATGTTCAGTCCCGCTGCGAGGTCATCAGTCAACGAGTCTATTTTTCTCTCTTTATTTTCAATCATAGCCTTCACCACAGCTGCACAGCCAATCACTGACACAGGTCCCACCAAAACAACATGGCTGCTCAACAAATAGGAACTCTTCCATCTGTCTTCATAACCTCCAACAACCCCCCATTTCCCCTGGGCTATGACGCGATATGTCCCAAATGGAAACAGGAGTCATGACGACAGGTTGGACCGATGTTTTTTAGATCCGTATCTGGGCTCCTTATGGTGTATCTGAGGATTCCTAGAAAATGAGGTTAAGTTAGTTTGGTCTTTGTGTCAGCTGTCCAGTGAGGGAACAGATTGTAGATAAAGTCTCTTTTCATCAAATATTGTACAGTTTGAATTAAAGGTGTGAGCGCAGTGAGGTTTTTCGTCTCCCACTACTGAAATGCATGCGAAAAGAAAGAAAGAAACTCAAAAAGAAAATTAAAGGAATAAATGTTTTTTTTTTTACATTTTTAGAATTTAAATGTACTATATGTATATACATAATAAAGTGTTCTTATTTAAATGTTTTAACTTAAAAATCAATGAGTTTTCATTGTCTAAATTGAATTAGCCTAAATGAAAAATTTCAGTTTTTAATTTTTTAATTTCATTATTTTAGACAGGCAAGAGTAAAGATACTTTTCAAATTTAAAAATGGAATTTAATAATATAATAATATCTTGTCTGTGCTAACCCGGCTGCCCAATGCACCCGTGGTGTCACAGCTTTGTTTTTCTTACATGAAGGTATAAAAACACAATCTGACCAAATGAACTGTGCAACACATTATGGAGACTATTTTAACCGATGTCCATATCAGACAGAAATAACAAAAATAAATACACTGAAATTATACTTTTACGTGGGATATACATATTCTGCAAATATTTCAAGTTGATTAAAGGGGAACAAATGTAAGTAGTTCAACAAAATAAATAAATGACGTATTAATTAATCTGTTAATTTTTGAAAGTTTTGGGTTTAAACTGTAAAACTACAGCATCGGTGTATTATTAAATATTAGTTATTTATAATAAATGCAAATTTGCAATTTCCAGCATGGTGTTTTCTTTTACACAACAGACACATTCTGTTGTAATTATCCTGCAACGGCAGTGTGAGCTACATGACTTTCAACTTTGTTTGGTTATTTTAATTTAGTGAAATTGCTTCAGAGATTACTTTTCAGTATATGCTTTTCCCAAATTTACACATGAATTAAAAATAAAGTCTAACATGCTATAATGGGCAATTTACAATACACTATTTACTAGTAAAAAAAAATCAATCACATTTTTGCACATTAACTAAACCAGTTGTCATTGTGTTAATTACTATTGTCAATATTTTTATGATGTCATTTATTGTAATATTTTCCCTTTAGGTAGAACAATTCAATAAATAAATATGATTTATAATCTATAATATAGATTTTCTTTTTAAGTTTTCAAGACAAAATGCTGATTGACATTTTTCAAAGTTCAGTCAGACTTTAATTTTCAGAAGTTTCCTTCGTAGAAATATTAAAATAATGATACTTACATTTTACATTTCACCAGTTTAGTCTCACAGATTCATCATCACTGAGTGTTACCACTTTATGTTGCTGCAAAACTCAGTATGCAATAATTAATCTCTTAAAAATGTACATAAACCTAAAGGTGGGTATGTGTTTCGGTGTTGAAGGGTTTCTTTGAGCTTTCTTCTCACCTGAATATCAAGTCCACTGACAAAAAAATGGAATAATGTACATTTTACTCCTTGTAGTTCTTCTGTTTTTTGAGACTTAGAATTTGAGTCTTTAAATCTTCTCACTGTTAAAGTTTTCATGAAGGATTTTGAGTAGAACACACTGGATTGGGTGAAGAAGAAGAGGGTAGTGTCGCCTCAGTGGATTTAACTTTGAACATGTGCGGCACTGCTGTGCTTTCAGTCTTGTGTGTGTTTGCTGCATGAGGCTCGGCATCTTTCTCAGTCAGCAGGTGAGGGGGAACATAACCAGACTGGGGTTTTGGGTGCTCCCTGTAGTGCTGGTGGTTGTTTGCCTGTTTTGGTGGACAGCGGCCCCTCTTGTCCTGCCCCCGGAAGGCCCTGAGTTTGGGGCTCCAGTGTTCCTGCCACTGGAGGGCTAGAGTGGAGCGATCTGCCACCAGGCGCTTCTCCTCTGGCACCCAGGGCTGCTCTCCTTCATCTGCTCCGATCAGGAGGACTGTCCGACCCACCTGGAGGGCGGGGCAGCCGCAGCCAAGGTCGCGGTCAGGGACCCAAAGGGACTGAGAGCCCCTGCGAATGCGGGAGTGGGACCCAGTGCGGAAGACGACTTGCACCAAGATGGAAAACTGCCACCAGGGACCTGAGCGCTCCCTACCTTTCACCTGCACCTTCAGCACTAACAAACACAGGCACAACATAGTAAAAAAATATTATTTTGATAGATTCTTTTGGTCCACACTTTAAATATTTGTTACAATTTAGATTTGATTCATTTGAAGAAATAATTAAAAGACTGGTTATACTTTTTTATTATATTCTGTACATACGTACACTGTGGATGCTCATATCAAATATGGATAGCAGGAACAACTATAATTGTTAAATTATATTTAATAATATAATACAAATGGTAATGGTTTAAACAGAAAAAAGGCCACTAACCATAGTTCTTTCGACAATAGGTCTCCAAGTTCATCCTGACTTTAACTTGAGAAGGCTGGCAGTATGAAACGCACTCCTCCGCTACATGAGAGACAAGCAGAGGGGGGGAGAGGGAGAGAGAATCGTCAAATGAGGGTGGATATCATTTCATAGGAAGCATATCAGCACATGTCTTTTCCCCTAATTACAATATGGCTGCTTCTATTTGTCATCACAGTATCCTTTGACTAACAGATGATCCCAACTGCAGCAGGTGGGACATTCCTCGAGCCGCCGCTAGGAGGGAGTGGTTAGCCACTCCGTGGAGAGTGTGAGCAGCGGCTCCCAGAGCAGTTTCAATTCAAGGACCGATCTGTTAAAAAATATATGGCATGCCTTCAGAGGAGATCTGATATATGATCACACAAAAAAGCCATAAATCTAAATGCTGCGGTGACATCAGCAGGGGAGAGAGGATAGAAAAGGGAAAAACTTTATTGTTATTACTCAATCAAATATTGTTGTCAGTTACACAATTTCCAGCATGAGGCATTCGGATATCATACGTTATTATGGCAGGTTACAGCAGGCAGAAAATTTTACAGTAGAAAAATTAGATATTGGTTTAATATATTTAAGTACTAGAAGTTTAGTTAATAGATTAGTTTAAAGGTTTAAAGTTATAAAAAGTTATAAAGTTACTTTCTGTATAAAACTGTCTTTCAGGATACAATGTTCCAGACTTGCCTTCTTCTCCATTTTTGTCTATGAAAGGATTGTCTGCTTAAAATATTATTCAAGGAGCTTCATCACCTTGATGCAAAGCATTTCTCCAGGACTGCCATAAATCAGACCTACCTATGCTGTACTGAGGTTGGTACACTGGAGTTGGAGCAACTTCCGGAATTCCTGCAAGCATAAACACAGTTTTAGACAAAACAGACACACAGAGAAACTTCAGGATACCTACCAGAGCTGTCAGTCTGTTTCACTTCTGTGCATTATATGTGTGTGTTTGAATGACCCTCGCTGCGTGAGGCATGCCCATGCAGAAGATAAGCAAATGTCAAAATGAATGTGTGTGTGGTCCTTTTATGGTCTACAAACCCATCCCGTGGTGCTCTCTCTAACACACAGACAGATGCAAACTTTACTTTTTGGAATTTAATAGGGTCAGACCGTCACTTCTTGTATGGTTTTGTCTCAAACATTAAACAGAGTGAAGTGTGTGTCAGTGGTGTGGATTAACATCCTGGTTGGCGACGCGTGCATAACCCAGGCTCTTGTAAAAGTTTGTGTGTGACAGTGCCGCCATATAAGCTCACGCATCGTCCTCTGTCCAGGTCTGGTCTTCTATGACACAACTGGGCCACTGACACCCAACACCCCCTTCCAGCTGACGGTCCCTCATGTTTAAAAGTCAAGAAGGTGCTGTTGGTTTCTGTAAGTGTACTTATAGTACATGTCAAGGGTTCCAGTGAGGCAAATGGGGCTACCTGCATGAGCAGGGCTAGTGACAATATGATATCCATGTATGCGACTGACAGACATAGGGATATCTTTTTGTATGTAAGCATGAACATGTAAAAACTACCAAGCCCGATCTCCTAAAATTTCATGAAAAAGGAAGAACCTTTTAACTCTTTCCCCATTGGACACCTAATAGGAGCAATCCTTGTTTCCCTTTTCTGAACTGAGCAATTTCTGTCATGTCAGGCCTGCTGCCAGAACAAAATGACTGGGTCTCTATCAGAAATTAGTGACTAGCTGACTAGTGATATGCTATTCTATATACACTACCAGTTAAAAGGTTGGACACGCCTTTTCATTTAATGTTTTTTCTTTATTTTCATTACTATTTATAGTGTACATGCTCACTGCAGGCATCAAAACTATGAATGAACACATATGGAATTATTACTAAAAGTGTGAAGTAACTCAAAGCATCTTTTATATTTTAGATTGTTCAAAATAGCCACCCTTTGCTTTGATTGCTGCTTTGTACGCTCCTGGCATTCTTTTAATGAGCTTCATGAGGTAGTCGTCTGAAATGGATTTCCAACAGTCTTGAAGGAGTTCCCAACACTTGTTGGCCCTTTTGCCTTCACTCTGAGGTCCATCTCATGCCAAACCATTTCGGCTAGGTTTAGGTCTGGTGTCTGTGGAGGCCAGACCACCTGGTGCAGCACTCCATCACTCTCCTTTTTGGTCAAATAGCCCTTACACAGCCTGGAGGTGTGTTTGGGGTCATTGTCCTGTTGAAAAATAAGTGGTGGTCCAACTAAACGTAAACCGGATAGGATGGCATGTCGCTGCAGGATGCTGTGGTAGACATGCTGGTTCAGTGTGCCTTCAATTTTCAATAAATCCCCAACGGTGTCACCAGCAAAGCACCCCCACACCATCACACCTCCTCCTTCAAGCTTCAGGGTGGGAACCATGCATGTAGAGACCATCCGTTCACCTTTTCTGTATCACACAAAGACAAGGCACGTGGGACCAAAGATCTCGAATTTGGACTCATCAGACCAAAGCACAGATTTCCACTTGTCTAATGTCATTCCTTGAGTTTCTTGTCCCAAAGAAATCCTTTCTACTTGTTGCTTTTCCTTAGTAGTGGTTTCTTAGCAGGTGTCTTTGGTTTCTTAGCAGCTGTTTGACCATAAAGGCCTGATTCGCGCCTTCTCCTCTGAACAGTTAATGTAGAGATTGTGTCTCCCACTGGAACTGGCCTTCTTTTCCTGGGGCGGTCCTCATGTGAGCCAGTTTCATCGTAGCACTTGATGATTTTTGTGACTGCACTTGGGGACACATTCAAAGTTTTAGGAATTTTCCAGACTGACTGACCTTCAGTTCTTAAAGTAATGATGGACTGTCATTTCTTCTTACTTTGATTGGTTCTTGCCATAATATTCCATAATCTGACAGTTGTCAAATAAGGCTGTCAGCTGTGTAATAAGGCAAGAAATTCCACCAATGAACCCTGACAAGGCACACCTGTGAAGTGAAAACCATTTCAGGTGACTACATCATGAAGCTCACTGAGAGAAGGCCAACAGTTTGCAGCGCTGTCAACAAAGCAAAGGGTGGCTACTTTCACAGATTTAAAATATAAAACATATTTAGAGTTATTTATCAATCTTTTCTTTGCTACATAATTCCATATATTTTGATTCATATATTTGATGTCTTCAGTATGTATCTACAATGCAGAATGTAGTAAAAATAAAAATAAAATATAAGTAAAAATAAAATAAATAAAATAAAATAAAAGTAAAAATAATACCCAAAAAAAGCAGCTGGAAACAATTCTTGATGGAGTTATTCTTTCTAGCAAGAGAAAGTCTAGCACAATTGTCCAGGCGACTATGAAGAAATACCTCAAACCAGCAGTTAGGTAACATCTGTGATTGATTAAAACTGAAAAGCAAGGTTATTGGTCTCGGTGGAGAATGTGTGGGTGCGTGGGCTTCTAGTTTTTAATATGTTTCTAAATTTACAAGGCAAGTCAAATGTCTGAATCGTCACATATCATAATATTCCAAATAGTGCAGAAACACAAGATGCTGTACGTACATTCATAATTAATCTATATAGGAACTATACAGAATAAATTTTGCAAAAGGAAAAAAAAAAAAGATCTAACTCAAGAAATATCAGGTGAAAGTAAAAACAAAACAAAACAAAACATGACACTAGGAGAAGACTTTTCATTGACTGATATTTCATGTTAATGGGATTCAACTATTTTCTTTTCATTGGCATTCATTGAAACTCTATTAACAAAAACAGAAGCCACTATCAGAGCGACATGCTGCTAAGAGGATTCTGAAGTGAAATCAGCAAAGATGTTGGTAGAAATGTAACTTTCAGAGGAAAAAAAGTTAAATTCTGCAAAGTTATCAAACTTTTAGACATGTTTTGTTAATCAGATTTAACTGGTGAATGTACAGATGTCATTTTTATCTCCCAGTGGCCACTGAGTTATTTTAGATAATACTTCAAAATAACAGTTCCAGTAACCTTTCACGATGGCCCTCGCAGGATTAAACCCGAGGTCATGGATGACTTTGGCTGAGGTGACAGCACATCAACTTAAATATGTGAAATAACTGTTTGCTATTTTGTAACAAATCATAAAACTTAATCATCTTTCATTTCATAAATTTGCAGTTAAAGCTTTAGCAAAGGTTAGTTGGGGCTATCTCATCAGCTAGCTTGGACTCCGTATTGCTTTATCTTTAGTTGCCTGAGTTTGACCAAAATATGCAGCCCTGTCAGACAATTCTGCTGACATCCTGGTCTATTCAGAGCATGGATAAAATGGTTTAAAGGTAGCTAACATTGATTTTAGCCTGACTGCTGAACACATTTAGGGCTGTCTGATGAGGTGTAGGCGAGATGTAGAAGGTGGTGGGAGCAGAGAGGTGCTATACATAGACTGAGATGGTCTGGGAGTAAAAACAAACAAGGTTCTCTTTCACTCACTCCTTTCACTAGGAGAGTTATGAGTCTGGGCCCTTCGATGGGGGCGGTTTGAGGCGTGCAACAGGTGCGAAGCTCCCTGCTGCTGGCTCCCTATGTCACCTGATTGGGACTAACACAGCGTCAGAGCCTGTGTAGTTGTCGGCACTCGTGCGATTAGCCCGGGATGTGTGCGTGGATTAGCGCTCATGGCTGATGTTTGTTGCTGGCCAGGCGCAGAGATGTGAGTGGCAACAATCCTCTTGATCTGACGCTGATACCAGATCAGCGGGAGATGAGGTTTCCCTGTAGCGCTCAGCTCATGTTATCGCTGCTGTGGAAACCATCTCCAGGGATGATGAAAAGGAGACACGCCGGGGAGATTGGGCCAAATTAAACTGAAGCGCAGCGGCCCTATTTATGTTGAGCTACAATTTGATAAAGGCTTACACAGCTTGATAGAATCGCTTAATCCATTTAGGCCACGAACAAATGAGGCTGAAGGAGAAATTAAAGCAGTCACTTTGTCATGACTGACATCAAACTATTAAAAGCCAAAGGGTGTCGAGTGCAGAGAGAACATTTTTAATTACAGTAAGACTAAGTGCTGTTATGAAATCAATCCTTATAAAAACAAACAAAAGAGGTTGTCATAACTTTCAGATTTGAGGCCTCTATTCATAGTTTTCAAATCCGTGGAGTCCTGGAAGGCTCCCACGTGTGTGCAAAACTCAATAGGTAAAAAACTTCAGTGCTTAACACCAGTTCATTTTCTTCATGTTGCAAACCAGAAATGTTTCTACATTAACATTAATTTTGAGTAAAATGCAAATAAAATATATCAAATTTAAGGTTTATTTATTCAAATACTTAATCTTTAAGTGCTTGTTGTAAACTGAAGCTATACCATTTGACCAGGTTCCATCAAATGTAACATTTTACATTCTACTTATGTAACAAAATTACATGGGAACTTGGACTTGCAGGCTGAAGTGAGACACTGCAAAATGTGATCTGTGTCTGATGGGTGTTATGGCAGTTTCACCAATTTCCACAAACACACGAAAAACCTTGAAACAGAGCGAGAAGGAGAGAAATCCCTCAGACAGACCCAGAACCCCTGGGACAAAAGACAGAGCCCACTGGCAGAGTCCTCCCAGAGAGGAAATGAATATCCAGATGTGGTGGAAGTGATGTTTCAGTCATTAGTTAATGTTAAAAGTGTTATTGGTCATCACAGTTGTGTCTTTAACAGGCTGATTACCTATAGACTACATTCAGACATTCAAATAATAAATTCAGCCCAATATTAAATGTTAAATGAATGTTAAATGTTTGCTTTATTACATCTGTGTCCTTCAAGCATGAATTATGAAAACGTCTGATTATAATAACCCTTTTGTGTAAACTCTCAAGTCCAGATGAGAACAATCAATAACTAGTTAAGAGGAATTAGTAAACTAAGCCACCAAAACAAAACAAAAACAGAAAAACATTGTTTTTGTAACTGGAGTAAACTTACGGAATAATGCCAGTGATTCTTTGTTGTTATGTGTCTTATGTTCTTTTTTTATATTGCTTGTTTTGGTATGATCAGACTGAAATGCAATGAATGAATTGAACCAAAATGGTTTCCAGAGAAATGCGTTTACATTCCAGGTCTCAAGTGAGCCCAGTTTCAAAATGTTTACATTGTATCAACTAATTAAAACACATTTTGTGGTCTTGAAAATGTATTCAGACTACTGATGATGCACTGATGATGCATTCACCTCATAAATTATGCCACAGAGCCTACATAAGCTGCCTTTATAAATTAAACGTTTTGGCATATGCAGTGCTGTATTGGATAAATATCAAATTTTGCATACAACCACACTGAGCTACTGGCTAACATTAACTAGCTACTTAATATCAATCTACATGTTGCTAGTTGTAACTGAGAGCTATTCGGGTTAGGTTAGCATAAATCCATGCCAAAAACCCATTTCCAATTTCATTTTTAATATTGCAATATTAACAATCTGAGTTGCTGTAGATGAGGACAAACTGGTGTGATCTGCGCTTGTGTTAGCATTTCCTTGGGTTAGGAAAAGTGTTAGCATGCAGTGACAGCCTTTATGCTTTGCTAGCAGTTGTAAACAGACTGTGTGGCTCATTTGTGCACTCTTTAGTAGCACTAAGCCTTGTGGAACCAATAACTGACAGAAAGTGGAAGAAGGTCTTGTTTTGCCTTCAAAGTGAAAACTCTTTCTGACGACACTGCTAAAGTTAGCAGATTTAAAATGGACATCAGCGTGGCCGGTAAACTCACGTATGCAGGGCTGCAGAGGAGATTTCCCCTGTTCATATCCTGGGGCACAGCGGTTACACCTGAGGCCGGTTACACCTCGTCGACACAGGCACTGACCAGACGTCTGGTTACACCAGCGACCCACTGCCCCCACGGGATGGCACTGACACGCTGAGAAAGAAAAACGAACAGATTAGAAGCTGAATAAGCACATTTTTTGGTAGGTACTCACATGAACTGTAAATCCAACACTGACATATTATCACCTTACAGTTCAGGCTTATTAGGCTGTATTTTAAAGATCCGTACTGTTTTTGCCTCAGTTTTGTTGTCTACCAAGCAGGTTGTAAACCAAAATAACAAGCTAAAAGATGCTAAAATGGTGAGCAGAGCCAGTTGGAACTATCAGTATTTTGGATAGGTTTAAGATATGTTAAAAATAACATGACTTCAGTGACAGGACCAGGTTTAATCCTGAATGACAAGCATGTGTCCTCAGGTGTGTCACTGAGCATGACAGAAGGCCTATACTAACACCAGGTGGGCGTCTGTTTCCTGATGGGTAAACAAAGACAAATTCCTCAGTGGAGATATTAACAAAACTCCACAGCATTGCAGGGAATCATTATCATTCTGGTGTTTCTTTTTTTTTTAGTAAAGATGCGCCTTCTTAAGTAGATATTAGCAGTATTGCCTGTTACACGGTATAATGATTACTGCCTGGATTTGCCATAGTTTACATTGCAAAGCTTTTTATTTACCAGTGCTTTCAAAGGATAAGGGCCAATGAGAGAAGACAGATGGGGAGAGGAAGCCTCTCCTCAGCAGCTCTGTTCACACTCGAACAATGTTTATACAAATCCTTACAATAAGTCCAAACAACCTGCCTGGAGAAAATGAGTAATTGTCTCACCGCTGGCCTCTGAATGGTTACTAAGTGAAATGTAGCAGCAATAAATCAGGACTAAAAGCGTATAAATTTGCAGGATACTCTTGTTTCATGCATTAAAAGTGATAAAATATTGAGCGTGTTTAATATTTTTTATTATCCCTGAATGTGTGTGAAACTCACAAGGCCTGTTAATTCTAGATATAAGCAAAGTATTAGAGCAGAGGACGAGCTTGCACACAGCTAAGCTAGGGTGTCACAGTCACTTAGGACATGACACCGGTCAAAGGTCAGGGGGGGTCATTGCAGATGCCACAGGTGGTAATAATGTGGATGCATGAGGCAGCTCGGTGTGGTTTGTGTGTGTTTTTGTATATCGCTAACAGGAATAGCTGTCCTCTGTCACAATGTAACCACCCCATTAACACTTTTGTACACTTGTACAGAGGCAGAGCGGGCAACGTAAGCTCAAATAGCAACACACATTCTGACAGCCGGGCATAAACACGATCACACTCTGATTTACTTTTCATCTTTCAGGGAATGCACAGTCAGTCAAAGGTATGGGTCACGCACTCGCTCTACCCTCCGTCTTGTGTCCCCCACCACATATACAGTAAACACACACACATCCAGTCACTGACGTTGGCAGGCTTTGCGGTGGCTGAGTGGCTTTTTGTGGTTGCGGGTGTATCCATTCTGGCAGTACTGGCAGTGGCGTCCGGCCGTGTGGTGGCGACACTTCTGGCACACGCCTCCACTGCGCCGGCCCGACTGCTGAAACACCTCCATGCTGAAGCGGCATTTGTTGGAGTGGCCGTTACACTCACAGGCTGGACATAGGCAAAGCAAAATAAATACTGATGAACACCAACGAAGAAAAGAGTTTCAGGGCTGGAGAAAGTATTATCAATGGTTATTCAAATCCAACAGTTTGGCTTTAATATGGTATCCAGAAAGTACCAAATAAGGGAAATTTCGGATTAAGCCAGATTTATGACTTTCAGTTTGATTGCAAATATGCTGACACCAAGCTCTCTTACACTTAGATCTCTTCCACAGCGCGTCTTTTGTTCTATTTTTATAGCGAGAATAACTTTCACATCAACTGTATGGGGGGGCGATCTTTTAAAACGCCCTCATTTCATTTCATGTTTGAAGTCATGTATAATTAACGGTGTGTTGCCTTGAGTAACAGTCACTGAACTGGACCTCTGCAACATATTTGTAGGCTGCTGAGTATCGGTCAGGATCTGATGTGCAAAAGTTTTCATGTTAATGCTGAAAACAGATGTCTGGCTTGTGCTGTTTGAGCGACATTAAGTTGCTGGATGAGTTATAGCCTTTATAAACCTGTACTTGAAATTGGGATTCAATCATGCTGTCTTTACTATATGCACAGTTTTTGACAGTTGCAATATTTTTTCTACTGATTTGATTGATTTCTTTCATAAGACCAAAGGTGGGAGTGCTTATGTTAGCATTTTCAAAGGCAGTATGATGCAGGACTCACCAACACAGGGGTTTGGGTTAGTGGGCGTAGCTCGATGCCATGGTCTGTCAAAGTAGAAGTCCTCACACACATCACAGTCTGGCCCCGCTGTGTGATGCTTGCACACACACACTGCACGACCCGTGTCGTCGCGGCGACACCTGGAAGCGTGTCCGTTACATTTACACCTGCCCCCGACCTGCAGGTCCGAGAGGGCAAAAGGAGCTCGGCCGGGGGGCTTAAAAGCAGAAGGTTGGGCCGCCTGCAGATTCCTCGGCCTTGTATTGTGATTGTTGTTCCTCCTTTTCCTCAGCTCCTGCCCTTTGTTGCTTCTGCTCCGCCCCTCAACTGTCCAATTGCAATCTCCATTGGGGCAAGGCAGCCAATGATTGTTTTCCTTCTTGCCGCCACGCCCTCTGCCTTTCCCGCCCTTTTTAGGAGAAGTGAGAGTGTCCATGCTGAAACTGTCCCCCCCTTCCTTGCTGGTCACGTTGTGCCCGTCTTCATCTTGACCTGAGCTTTTATAATGACCCTTCCTGACTTGCTTATCTATTCTAACCCCTTTGTTCCTCACCCTTGTCTCTGAGTTTTTTGTCTCCCTGTCAAAAAATGCCAGTGTATTTTCTGTGTTTAACTTGTCCACCTGATCTCCAGTCTGACCCTTGAAGTCCGTTCTCCATCTCACAACACCAGCCTCTCTGATGTCGTGTCCACCATCAAGCCGTCTTTCTTCTTCCGTCTTATCCATGTGGCCATTCTTAACCTCACTGGACACCTTATGGAAGACCACGCGAATGTCGGTGGCTGTCACCCAGTCCTGGAGAGTGGGGCTATAATCAAAATCAGGAGAAGATGGCCGTCCATCCAGAGTGGAGAAGGCCAACACCATGCCTCCTCGCTGCTTCTGTAGAGGGCGTGGGTCTGAGCAGAGGGGCTCCGTTTCTTGATGTCTCGTTTGGGCCACTGTTTGTGAAGGTAGCTTGAAGTTCCTGAGGCAGTCGCCGGAGTAGTGCTGCATTGGCCTCCAGGTGCGCCCGAAGTCCATCGACTTGAGGATGGAAATGGAGATGGGGTCCAATGGCTCTCTTTGGTGACAGAACTGAAAACTTATGTATGTGATCTCAAAGCGGCGGCCCAGCGGTAGGGTAAGGACCCAGTCTCCTGTGTCAGTACCTGCATCGGCCATCCAACATGTGAGGTTGTGGGGATTATTGAGGTCGGTTAAGGTGGTGATGTGGCTGTCATAATCATTTCCTTGTAAAGAGTGGTTCACGTTGACTGGGACCCCGTAGGCAGCATTGATAAACTCTGACAGGCAGTGTCGCGGACGGCCATCTGTGTGGTAGCAGGGGTCATTAGGTGAATTCCAGCTCAACGGCGGTTGGGGAAGGGAATAGGAGATGAGGGAAAGACAGAGGAAGAGGAGTAGAAGGAAAACAGGACAAAAAGAGGTGGAGGGAGGAGGGGAAAAGGGTTGGAACATCATGTCATCCAGCCTGTGAGAGGGGAAAAAAATCATTTTTTAAAGTGGAAAACCACAGGAGTGTGATCAGAAAAGAACAAAAGACTAACTGATTGATTTATATGATACGCATTTGAAGCCGAAGAAGGAAATCTAAGAAGGACCACCTGTCCCCTTATTGAAAACACACCATACCAACTGATTGCATCACTGCAAGTTCACCTTATTGGCTTTCGGTAGTTGCCAGTAAAGACCTCATCCTGTAAAAATGTAATCTCCCATCTTCCCAGTAGTGTCAGCCACCGGTTTGAACCCTTGAACTTGACAACTTATAAGAACTTATCCATCTTAAAACTCTCCTTAACCCCAAAACGAGTGGATGAGTGCGGGTGAAGAAGGGCGCGCACCCAACAGGTCTGTCTGAAATAACAAAAAACATACCCGACAGCTGGGGCTAAAACCTGAGCTGGACCACATCCATCATATTTATTGCTCCCTTTCCAAATATCTTTACCGTTGGTCATTGCTGCAGCCACCGCAGTGAGGGCCCCGACCATGAGCAGTGTAGTAGTGTCATGGTGTAGGAAAAAGGGCACGAAGAAACAGAGAGGGAGGAAGAGGAGTTGGAGATTAGCATTTGGGATGGTAGAAATGATTTATGGAATGAAATGTGTGTTCGATTTGAGCCCCTGCTCGGATACTTCCGTGGAAGAGACAAACCCTGACTTGTGTAGGTCTGCAGTGGAAACAAATCCGCTTCCCGTTTCGTATAATTGGTGATGAGTGTAATTTATTTTTCTGTCATGATTTGATACTAGAATTCGTCCGCTTTGGCATCCGGACAAAATGGACAATGCACCTACTTTCTCTGGGCCCAGTGATTTATCGTTTTTTCGCTGCTCACACAAAGCCCAGAAGCACATTTCCCAATGAGCACTACGTAAGTTTCTCCATTGCAGGGTGAGTTCAGCACCTTTCTCCTTTCGCTTTTGGGAAATGATTTCTTTTCTTCATTAAATGGCCTGTCATCTTCTCATTTATATCCGCCATCCTTCGGCGGTTTCAAACAACTTTTCCTCCACTCTCCCGTCTCCCTGCCCATCTATCACCTGCCCCCTTCATTCTGTTCTGGGAATATTCTTAACTGCTGTGAGATTGATGATGCCCTAACAAGCGTTTGACACTGACAGCAAAGTCAGCAGGGCTGCATAAACCAAACCCGTAGGAGAGGAACTGGGCTGAGAGCCTCTCCGGCCTCGTCATGCCGCTCAATTAGCCAACGACCGAAATATGAGGCCTCCCTTTTGGGACCACACAACTCTGAGGGGTCCTGCGTGCAGGTCACGGCGGTCTCTCGGCTGCCTGGGGACAAACCGCAAATGTCCAAAAGCAACCAAATGCTAGAAAATAAATCGGCTAAACTTGATTGAGCACAAAAGGGGAATAACAGGCTGAGCAGGCGCCTGTGTTTTGTGGCGTTGCTACAGGAAACAAGTAACAAGTGCAGTGATTAGTGGTCTGACTGTGACCCTGGTCCCAGTGAGCCACATTCCTATGATCCAGAATGCCTCGGCTAGCCATTCCTGACGTGTCGAGACATGCCCCACAGGAATCTGAACACACTGATAAAAAGCAGGACGTATAAGTTGATCGGCTGATTAATTGGGTCTCTGGTTTCATGTGGTGTCGATATACCGGTTGTATAAGAAGGGGAGACAAGTCAAAGGGATGATGAGCGGAGTAAAAGGCTACCAGAGGATTCAGGGAAGTAGTGGTGAGATTACAGTCAAGAATTCACCGGATGGGCAGTTACAAGCGTGTAGGCGGGTGGTGGGGGTGAAGCGTACACATGGCTAAAAGAGAAAGGGGTAGGTTGTTTAACATTCCCGTGACATGCACTTGCTCTTGTCTTTGTCACATTACATGACTAATTAAACATTTGCCCATTACACCCACTCTGATAAATGGATGCTCATCTAAGTGAGGCCCTTGAGGTTTTTAATGCGCCCCTCTAGGCCAAATGCAGAGACTAGATCAACTGTCTGGCACGGCCAATGCAACCCAGCGGATATGGTTTCAACTACGGTTTTTCTCTACCGCTTTCAATAAATTCACACAGCCAGGATGCCAGGGGGGAAATGCTGAAGACGAGCGGGATTTCCTCTGAATGAATTAGCAACAGTTTCCCGTTAACTCCAAGAAGAGGCCTCGATCTCCGTTTCAGTTTTGTCTACTTTATCTTAGTTACAAACTTAATGCGCACAATAGCTGTTGATATAACAAATATGCATTCAGTTTGAGGACCCTGTGAGCAGAAGTTTTGAAATAACTTGGCAGCAATCTGCCTCTCAAAAAGCTTATACAGCCAAATAGTGGTATGATGAGATCAACAACATCTCCGGCGGGTGATCTTTAGAAGCAGCTATGCTTGGCTGGCAAGTGGCTGGAAAAATACTTGCTGACAACCTGGGGGCATGTTTACAGCATAGTCAAACAGGAGAGAGCAAGGAGAGCGGCGCTGGTGTTCGTGCTCTGCAGTCCTCGTTTATTTCCCGACGTAAATCTCACGTTCTTCATAACGCTGAAATGTGTCTGAACTTGAAAGCAGCAGAGATGTCGGGAGCAGAAACAAAAAAGTGGTTTAATGATTTGGTAGAGGCTGAAGCTGCAGGAGTTCATGCACATGCATATAAGTTTTTCACATCTGAATAAATGGATGGGAATATGTAAGTGAATAGGAAACTCAATAAGGTGTTTCGGTGCAGCTGAAAATGCTGTTTGCAAAAGCGTTTGCTTGCTAGACAGTTTTGCACTGAATCTTTCTGTAGATTTACGAGTCTGGTGGAGCTTTCAGAGAGAGAGAAGTGATCTTATGGGGTAATAACAGCAATACATCCATAGTTTTCCATATCCATGCATGTTCATTTTTCATGCTTGGCCTGTCTCTGTAAGTAATATACCATGCCTTTTGCTGTATTATGATTCTAACTGAAGAACGAAGATCATATCCTTCTGAAAACTTATCAGCCATAATTTAACTTTTCTTTTTTTGCGTGTTTAATTGTTCCGCAGCAAACTTGTCTTTTTTGTGTATGATTTAGCAGAAAGTGTGTGTGGTTCCTCTCTCTTGCTACCTGCTAACTCGCTTTGTCCCTTGCAGAGCTTTGCGCCTGTCTGCGTCTGGAGCTATTCTGCTGAGCAGATGAGCTGGATTTGGCCCGTCTCGCACATTTTAACATTCCTCGTCATGCGCAGCAGTCCCGGCCAACCGCAGCGAGGGAAAATATGCTAAATTCAAATAGTTCTGCAACCTCTGTGATGAGTTTCAATAGATTAAAATGTGGATTGCGCAAATAAACACACGGCTGTGTTGTTTAATAAGGTGGATTTGTATCGAGCTGATAGCATCTGGGAAGATTTCCCAGGGTTTTACGTTGCAGCTCTGCTCCAAGACACGGAGCCTTTAAATAAATATGATCAATTATATAAGCTCTGTCTTATAGCCAGCGCGTTTGAAGCTGAACCAAGCGGGCACCTGTTGGCGCATGTTACCAAACTGACACCTTTGTTAATTTGCAATTGTCCTCAGCCGTCAGAAATACAACCCTGGGCTCTGGGTGAGAAGAGAAAGGCTATGCATGCGCTCTGTATTCCCAAACTGCATTCCTGCCCGCACAGTTGAAGCCCATGTGTGTGTTATTCCACGCGGAGCAGATTCCAGGAGTTCTGTTTTAGGTGTAATAATCTAATTTTAGTGGGGTGGCCCGGGAGGTGGAAGCAACAGACAGCACAAAATGGATTATCGCTGCTCGTATCTTTAGCTAAAGGCCTCTGTCCTTCATGTTTGCACCTCCAACAAACAGCCAGTCCGGCGCACGTGTGCCGCATCCTCCTGGGCCATCTGTGCCCCCTCAGATCTGAAAGGTGTCTCTGCACCGACCTGCAAGATTTACTTGCTTCATTTTTGAATAAAAAAACACATGTTGCCCGCTTGATAATACAAGGGGAGTTTCCTGTCAATTTTCCCCTTTACTGCCTCATACAAGTTGGCAAGAGGCTTTCAGCGCAGCTCCAGCTTCACATGATCTTATTGAAAACCAGATGGAAATGAAATCATTGGGAATCCATGCTGCAGTCAGGCCAAAGACAACTTCGGGCATTGTGGGAAAAAACAAAATTCCTGTGCGTAATTGTGTACCAATTAAATCCACACAGTGTCATACAGCAAGTTAATAATGAGAAGCAGGCGCGAAATGAATCAAAATACACCGCCAGGTTTGCGCCTTTTATGAGCACTGGACGAAATTTAAAAAAAATGTTTTTAAAAAGAAAGAAAAAAGAAGAAAAGAAAAACAGCCGTGATTTGCGTCAGCTAATTAATCATTAATGTTATAGTTTCATTTAAAAAAACAACTTTTTGTTTACTAAATTTTAGCTTGTTTTAATTAACACTTCACAGCAATCCAGTAAACCCCAGTCCCTGAATTCTTAAAGAAAAGAAAGACAGAAAAAGCAGGCTGTCTATATTAAGACAAATGCGGTTATATTTTTATTAAACTGGATTTTTAGGAAAACCAACAAACTGTAAACGGACCTTAAAAGGCAAACAGCCCGCAGATACACGCTGAATGCCGGAGTTGACTTTAACCTGAGTACTTAGACTTTAATGATCCCTTTGCCACGGTTCATTAAACGTAAATGTTTATCATATTTAGTCTGATTACTTTGGCCAGAGCTGAGAGCGAAGCCCGGAGACTAATTGGCTCAATTCAGCAGAGCTAATTGCGCTTTTGTTGAGCGCAAATTAGCTGCAGCCAATTATGAGCTTTATTTACACAGCGAGGCTATCGCAACGTGATCAGAAAACTCTCACTCTGATGTTTAATGTTGATCATTATTCTCGCTTGTGTTTAACGTTTAGGATAAATAACAGCGCCGAATTCCCGGCCTGCTAATTGGATATCGTGTTATGAGCGTATATTGTGTTTTGATTTATTTATTTAATTTTTCTTTTACCTCAACATAAAGGGACATAATGGCAAAACCACGTGCTTACGATTATATTCAAAAGAAATATATAAATGAAAATATATATTTTTTAAATTGTAGTTCTGCGCAATGTTGCAGTAAAAAACAAACAAAAAATAAATACAGATTATTATTTTTTTAGAATTTTTTCTTATTAAAAATAAAATAAAATAAAAACAAACACAATAAGCAATTTACATTTCAGTAACACTCGAGGTAAAACAATTTATACTACATGAGGTCATTTTATTTTCAAGAAGCATTAAACGTGGGTTTTTTTCTAGTTCAGTCCTACAGCTTATTTGTAAGCGCGTTAAATATTCAGTAATTACATTTAAAAGAATGAATTTTTAAGGAGATTTATTCTCAAATATAACTCAGCAAAATGAAAATATAAGTGTATAAACGATAACTGAAGAGAGGAACGTAGCAATAACTCTCCCCCTGATGTAATTTATACGAGTTTTTCTTCCCCACAAATGCTTTTCTGCCTTTATTTAACCGTCTTTTAGCCCTCAGTTCCACCGACAGAAAATACAGTCTGCACTTGCAGTTCAGTCGCTGCTTTCTCCAGCGCCACAAAAGCGCAGATAAAACTTCACACCGCCTCAGCTACCGCAGACCTTGCGCCGATAAACGATCAAAACTCAGTCACAGGAGCTCACCATGTGCGTCGTCGCTGTGCTTCTCCTTCCTGCTCCCGCGGTGCCTCCTGATCATTAAGAGCAGCGCAGCAAGTGTCCGGACATCCAGCTCGGTGTGCAGAGGAGAGCTGAGCAGAAGGCAAACCTGCCGGGAGGGGGCAACGCACCGGGTAGGGGTGGGGGGACTGGGGGTGCAAATTAATGGGATAATCTGGGAGGTGTCTCTCCTAATAGCAACAAAACTGAGCCAAGAGCTCCCACCGAGGAGAGGAGTCACATCATGCTGTGCCAAACTGGCTCCAAGTGCCGAATGCGTAAAACCCCGATCCAAAGCTTTATTCTTTAAACACTTGTTTTACAGCTAAGTGTTCTGCTGGTATCAGCTTCAAATGTTTGGATAACATTTACTTTTCTTTTTTTGTGGGAAAGTCCAGTGTTGACGCCCCCCATTCTATGCTAACAACCTGTATTTTTCCAGTTAATCATTGATTATATAAATAGTTATGTAAAAGGTTTTCTGCACCAGTGCATGCTTTCAAGAAATATCTTATTAAAATAATCAAAAGTTGTTTTGAAACAGCACGAAAGAGCATTTGATGTAAGAATAGAAACAGAAAGTAGCCACACAAACCCCCTCTGTGTGCACAAGTGCATTAAGCAGGGCATTTGTCGTGTTGCTGTGTGATTTGTTTACTGCAGATGAACTCCATTTAGGTTTTCTTTTTTCTCACTGTGGGAATATTTTTAGTCAAACGTAGCTTTGATTTCTGGTTGCCTTCACTGGCTCAAAGAAACACCTTTTCTTCTTTGATCTTCTTTCAGGAGCAGAACCTTTTTTGGAGTCTGATTTTATTTATAGGGCCTGCAGAGAGAAGACGCACTTCTTTGTTCTGTTGTCAGGTGTGGAGTTTAGTTCTTTTCTGACAACAGCTCCATCGGTTGCAGGTGTTTTAGTGCTATACATTTGCACTGCTGTTTCAGTTGTGAGTTATGTGTTCGCATTTGTACTCTTTTATTTTGTTGTACAGTTACTGAGTGCATTGCAGACTACGATTTAATATCCAAAACATGAGATGAGTTTGCAAATGACACTTTAAATTAAACCAGAGAACAAAATAGCTCAAATTATCCCATCAGTAGCCAACTCCCATTTATCATACTTATGATACTCATGCATTTTTTTCATAATATGTTTGTGCTTTCTGTAATTTATAGTTTTGTGGTGTTTCATGCTTGCTGTTACGTCATGCAGAAGGAGACGGGACACAGCTCCCTATAAATACAAACAGGTTGACCTTTGCCATTATTCCAGCTCTTTTTTGTTTAGTAGAAAACTACAATTTTTAAGACTCAGCTCAACATTTCATGGTTTGTTAAGGATCCCTTTTCTTTTCTCTTTTTTTACACTGCACGGATTCTCCTCCCTCAGGTTTATTAGCACTGGCAGGTAAATTGAGGGGCGCAGACGAAGTTCAGTTGCAGTAGTCTTATCTCGTCATCCAGGCAAAGATCTCGCTATCCCCTCGGTGAAATAGGAAAAATAGCTGAAGTTAATTTGGTGGAGTGGATCGTTCTCAGATGTGAAGCAAAACTGATACAGATGGAAATATAGGAACGAGAATCAAAGTGGAGGGAAGGCGGGAGGGAGGAGGGAAGACGCTTGATTGGAGAGGAGGAAACTTTCCCAGAGAAAGACATAAAACTGATTGATGACTTCCCTCGAGGAATGTTTCCCCAGGTGTGTTTTGTGTGCGTGTGCGTGCGTGTGTGTGTGTCTAGTTACAATGCACTTAAGAAATGCTATCCTTGGATGCAGGACAAGTGCAATAAAGTAAACTGAGGAGTGAAATAGGACGTTAATGCGTCAATATTGCGCTTTGGCAGCATAAATACAAAGGCACATGAGATATCAGTGTGCTGAGGAGGAGGTACCCTTATAAAGAATAATTTGAAAAACGCAAATACTAATTGAGAACAGAAATCACGCCTAAAAGTGATATAAGAAAAAGTGTTTAACTGTGTAATAAAGTCCTAAGGAGGTCCTTGACAGGTGCTTTGCACTGCCAGATTGTTCACCCTGCAGCTAGTAGTGTGCTTAGAGACTCAAAACATAATAAACAAAACACCACGGAGGTGCAATTTTAAAAGTCAACATTAACTCGCTGTAACAGAAAAGGGGCACATTTCACAATACGTGGCTGTCCGTGTTTGATGGATTAGCAGTGTTTAAATATTTAAAGTACTACAATATGGCTCTGTAGCTTGGTTTAATGATCAACTAAGGGGAAGAGGGGGGGATTTCCAATATAGCGAAATTACATGGATTTTTGTCCCCCCCGCCCCAGCTCTCGGCCACCTTTTGGTGCAACAGATGGGATGTTATATTATCCTGGAGAAAGATGCCCGTGTAGTAGAAACGTCCAGGCCTAATGTGAGCCACCATCGGCTCCAGTTATGCCACGGGGAAGTGTTGTGTGGTCTAGACACGACCCTAATATCACGATCCACCTGACAGCTGGCGCAAATAAAGTGAACTTGCGCCTGAGCAGAGGCACACCCAGAGTCCATGTCATCAGTCAGAGCCCACAGAAAACTGCAGATGTGGGGCCGAACATTCACTGTTATCTGGGTTTCAACACAGAATTAATAAAAAGATTTACCGCAGAGGTCCAAGAAAAAAATAAATAAATAAAAGCAAAATCAGTGTAAATACCACATGTGGGAAATAATGACTCAAAGACTGAAAGCAATTAAAGCTTAACCCATAAGAGTTCGGACCCATTTTTACTGTGAGGAAAACTATGGGAGAGTAAGTTTTGAAACTTAAACAGAAACTTTCCTCAATGTGTAAAGAGGCAGTGACACCTGTGTCACCGTGGGTTCTTATGTATTTAACTGAGATCAGCTGAATCTTTTTTTTCTCCTCTACATATGATTAATGAGGTGACAACAAATAAAACTAGAGAACTATTAATGATCTTGGACAAAAAGAAAAACATGCATTTGAGGAGATTTTTGACTCAGTCCAAAGAAAACGTTAAAAAAAAGTCAGCGGCGTACCTCAAGGTTCAATGTCGGGTCCCTTAAAGTTGCTTTGTACTGTGTGTATTATTGATCCCACCAAATGCAGGTTTAAAAACACCTTTAAAGCCTCTCTTTTAAAAACAAACAAACAAAATTTTCTCCACATGTGTACATAATACATAATAATTTAAATGTTATGGTATAATTCTCCATTTAAATTAAGAGGTTTCTTTTTTAAGTGGCTAAAACCTAGCAAATTATAGACAGATTAACCATTAGCTCTGTAGAATTTAACCATGATGTTATTGTAAATGACTTAAAAGATGGGGGGAGGGGGGGGGGGAAGCAGATAAAAAATAAACTAAGAGTCAATTTTACATCCATATTTCCATTTAGATCTTTCTTCTGTTGACAAAAATATTAGTGGTCAACGTACTAAATATGCAGTAACTTCAGCTCATTGCTGCTAATTCATGACCATAGGAGCATCTTCTGGAAGAAAAACTTTGCATACTACTTGGGAAAACCAAGGTTCAGAGGCTGTAAGAAGATCCTTTGTAAACATTGAGATGTGTCTCACATGTCTCATCTGTTCCAGAAATCGACCCCCTCCGTCATCTGAACAGATCCTCGGGGAGATCGTTTTTCCTTCCCTCTGACCTCCGCGCCAATCCATAGAGGGAATAAACAATGGGCATGCTTTTTGGCATAAGCCTCATCCGGATTCTCATTTGTACATTCACCCAGAAGATGGCAGTCATTTTGGATTTTAAAAAATTTCTATGTTCTACAAATATGTACACAAACCATTATTTCCTAAGTAATGCAATATGATTCTTTTTGTTATCTTTAAGGAGGAAAAAACAAAATAAACTTGATTGAATGCTTTGGCTCTGAAACATGCTTGGCATAAAGAACAGAGTGGAAAATTATCGTGGTTGCCATGAATCCAAATGCAGTGTTTTCTTTTTCCAGAGTTTTCCTCACTTTGTCTCTGGCAGGAGTGCTAACGGGTGCTGTTTGCTGACGGGGAGCAGGCTGTTGTTCTGGAAAAAAAACAAAAAACAAATCAATTACCCTGTTGAGTTCAAGTACCAGCGGTGTGGAATTTAGAAGAAAGGATTTTTGCTCAGCACCTTTTCCTCAAAGTATGACAGCAGCAACAAGTTCACTCTTGAATCTCTGTCGCTCTGATAACAGGGCCCCTCTTCTCTCGTTTCCAGTCACATTATGGGGACCTTCTGTCTTAATTAAACTGCTTGTTAAAATACTTTTGTCATTGTGGTTGATTAAGATTTCCAAAATTAAGAGTGACCTACATCTCGCATTAGCTCACATATCAAATATTTATCCACTATGCACCTTGCCAAAGCAAACAAAGAAGGCTTCTAGATCCTTTCAGAAAGGAAAACAATCAGAGGAAATGAAACGCGAGGAAAAGGAAACAAACCGAAGGCTTTGTTCACAAAAAAAATTATTAAAAATGAACGTTTCGACACAATATCAAACACTGACAAGCAGCTTGTGTAATATGATAAAAACATTGTGTATATTTTTGTCATAGGGGTTTTCATCATCAGAGGAAGTTGCCTGTAATACAATTTCAAGCGTGATGTTGACAAATGTGGATATTTTTAAAATATCGTTACAAAAGGCTGGCAAACACATTTAAAGCTTTAATTTGAATGATCTCACCAGCCTCATTGTGCAACGCCAGCATAAGGCGCACCTTATAAGGTATGTTCTTTAAACATCTGTGACACCTTTGGGCACAGGGCCCACAGACTGTAGCAGTTTCCAAATAGTGGCATGATAATCACTATTAATCACTCTTTAAAGTTTAGCACATTTTTGTAACTTTCCTTTTTGCCTGGGAACTGGTTTTTGTACACATCACTTTATCTGCTATCATGATATTATAAAGTCATAAAGCTCTGACTGTGGAAACTTCCAGACAGGTTACCAGGATCTATGGATTAAATAAAAGTGAACACACACTTGATATTTCAAATGCACCTGCAGGTGTAATCTGCAAATAAATAAATATAAATAA
Organism: Oreochromis aureus; assembly: GCF_013358895.1. Lineage (NCBI taxonomy): Eukaryota > Metazoa > Chordata > Actinopteri > Cichliformes > Cichlidae > Oreochromis > Oreochromis aureus. The sequence continues at coordinate 20,757,631 of NC_052944.1, read as the reverse complement.
AATAAAATGTCAGCAATGCAGCCGCTATGCAGATGGCTACATTAATGCTTAAAAAAAACAGTTCAATGACACTAGCCTGCAAATTTAAAAAAAAAAAAATTGTTAGTATTTTTAAAATGGTCTTCTTCTGTACAGATATTTGAGATTGATGTAGGCCGTCTCTGGAAGAAATACGATTGGTCCCAAAGTGGTTTTCCCCGTGCAGCTCTGCAAGAACAAAACATCTGAGTGAATCTTCTGCTGATCCTGTGACTTACAAGCTGTCTGCTTTGTAAATTCTGTCCAAATCACAGCAGAAGCAGCGGTTTGTCCCGGGCTCTGTGTTGCTCCTCAGCGCCCTCTCGTGGCTGGACTTGGCAGTAGCTGTCTAAATTGTGTTTTCAGTCCTGGGACAACTCATAAAGTTGAGCTATCCTCTGATCTCCATTTGAAAAAAAAAAAATGTTTGCATCAGGTATTTTTCAGTGTAGTTTAATTTGAACTTGGAAACACTGACCTTTAACTTGTTTTCTTTATTTCTTTTTCTTTTTCTTTTTTTAAGAAAGGGACTTTTTTCATTGGGATCTTCCTTGAACTGGGCCCAGCTTCCAGGTAACACGTGATACCTATAGAACCCAGTATAAAGCATGCTGGGGCATATGTTTCCTCCTTGTAGGCATTCAAAAGCTGGGGATTTCAGTGCTAACAGTGCTCCTGGGGTTCTGATGGAAAAAGAAAGGTACAAGCTGAATCTGGAAGAGTTTGTTCTGAACTTGGGGCAGGAAACAAGATCTGGAGCTGCTCAGCTGGGAGTCTGTGAAACATCTGCAAAGAACAGACAAAACCTTTATCAGATTTACCTTCTGCCCTCAGCTTTTATTTGCATTTTGGAATAATGGGATGCAGGAACTGGAAAGATTTATTGCAGCAATGTGTTCAAAGGAAGTTGCTTTCATTTGGAGAATTAAGTGGAGGAACTACTGTGGACATTAAAGACTCACCCCTGGTGGTCTATGGTGGGATATCTGGGGTAAGAATTCACATCGGGGTCAGAGTGGCCACACAGCTGCTTGCATACAGCTCTGAGAGGAAGAGGATGATGATCTACAGAGGCCTCGATGTTGACCGCTTCAGCCAAGAAGTAAACAGATGTCTGTCGCTCACTGTTCCAATCATCTGATGAGGGATGAGCTGCAGATTTAAACAGCTTTCAACTTTTAGAACAAACAAATGCTTCCTTGAATGTCTACATGAAGAGAAAATCTGTTTCTATTGCATTATTTTATTTATAGCTCGGATTTCAAATCAGCATTTAAGGAACAGCCATATCAAGTAATAAAGGTCAAAAGTCGTTCTTTATGGAGGACCCAGCATGCCAAAATTACAAACAAATAAATAAGATTCATACCATTCATAAAGTGTTACAAACAGATATTTCAATGCGCTCCTACATTTGTTTATTTTTGTGCTAATGCTCCTACATACATTCACCAGCCACTTTATTAGATACATCTTGCCAGTACTCGTCTGGACCTCTTTTTCTTTCAGAACTGTTCAGCTTTTTGTTTCATTCAGGGAATGTAACAAAATAGCTGGACACAAAAGCATTTTGTGTTTAAGACTTCTAACTGTTCCAGTCTAACTGTTTACATTGAAAAATGATTTTGTTTTAGCTCAGAAAAGTCACATTGTTCTTGTCTTGATGCTCCAAATATTTTCAGTTGGTGAAAGGTCTGGACTGGAGGCAGGCCAGTTCAACACCTGCACTCTTCTACTATGAAGCCATGCTGTTGTGATAGAAGCGGTGTGCAGTTTATCATTGTCTTGCTGAAATATGCAAGGCCTTCCCTGACAAACGACATCTGGATGGGAGCATATGTTGCACGGAAAAGTGTATATATTTTTCAGCATTGATGGTGGCTTTCCAGATGTGCTGGCTGCCAACTCCATAAGCACAAATGAACCGCACCCTTATACCATCAGAGATGAAGGCTTTTGAGTGCTGATGACAAGCTCCTTTTTATTCCAGGCCGTGGTGTTCGTGTTTTCCAAAAATAATTTCAAATGTTGATTCTTCTGACCACAGAACAGTTTTCCATTTTGACTCAGTGCGTTTTAAATCAGCTTTGACCCAGAAAGCACAGCACTGTTTCTGGATCGTGTTCACTTATGGCTTATTCTTTACATTATAGCGCTTTAACCTGCATTTGTGGATGACGTTGTAAACTATGTTCACACACAATGATTTCTATAAGCATTTCTGAGTCCGTGACAGAATCATATCTGTTTTTAATGCCATGGTGTCAAAGGGACATTTTACTCATTAGTCCATTTTTTGGAATTTGGGTTGTATCGTCAGTTTTTAATGGATCAGCAACACAATAAAAGCTCTAAAGACCGTTATGTTTGTGTAAATGATCATTTCTGTTCACACTTGACAGAAACAGCAGCACTCCCTGTTTGAATTGTGCCACCAGGTGAGGAGGGAGCAAGCTGATAAAAAGCACAACACTCTCAGCACTATCAAGAGAACCCACTAGGTGGCAGCATTAAGCAGCTACGTTCAGGCTTTGTGAGGTTTTGTTGAGCCCTCAAGAGCTGAAGTGGGACAACAGCACAGCTTTGTGTGAACTTGTTTTTTGTCAAAGTCTAGCTTACCACAACTGTTTTCACACAGTCAGCAGAAATCGTGGTAGACACCTTGGCAGTGAAGTGATCCTGCAGGTGAGCCAGTGTGCAAGAAAGCAGTTTTTATTAGAATCTTAATGCTGTCCTCATAACATTTCACCACAGAGACCTGGATCTTGTTTCATTTATCTGCAGTTATAACTTCAACCGGATCTCCAAACTGGGAGTTTGGCCTGTTTGTCTGCCAGCTATGTGAGGAAGAGAGGGCTGCTTTGATAAGTGTAACACTTAACAGTTACATCTCCTGGGTCTAGGTGGGAGGGTACCTGAACCTGGGGTGTAAAGTATGTTTGGGGAGTATGATTGTATGTACAGTGTACATTTGTGTCTGTCTTCATGTTGGGTGAGTGCTGAGTATTTTTATATGTGTGCATGAGGGTGGGAATGCACGTCTGTGTCTATATGTCAGGTCGGGTCTTAGACTCCACCTCTCTGGGAACATCTCAGGTCCTCCAAAGTATGGAGGTCTATCTCCCCTCACCACACTCGTTGGTTCTTGGTGTCCGGGGCTGGGCGCTCAGGTATGTTCTGGCTCACTCCCGGTGGCTGCTCGGTGGGGCCTCTTCCGGGGGGTGGAGGGCCCTCAGGCCTCTGGGCCTGCGGCTCGGTTCACTCTTGCAGCCCCCTCTGGCTTCTGCTCCATGGCTGCTGGGTGACCCCTGCTCTGGTGCTCTCCTCAGCTCTTCCCAGGAGAGTGGCACGGATGACCCTCCGGTGGTCCTCCTTGGGCTCTCATACTCTGGGGCCTTTGGATGTCTGGGTCCTGGATCTTCTCCATGCATGCTTCACGCCCTGGGGGACAGGGCTATGGCTCCCTACACCATCTAGCAGATCGTTACATGGATAAACCTTTTAAATACAAGCGCGCTCATCCACACAGGTGTGCACACAGGTGTTCCCTGTTCATAGACACAAGCCACACCCTTCTTGGCTGCTACCTCAAAGCACATTGTGCTTTGTCAGTCCTGCGTGCTGCACATCAACATTCAATGTTTAGTATTTATTGTTATTTACACTTAGCTAGATTAAAGCGATGGAGTTGTGTTTATTATGCTGCTCTTTTTTGCTTGATTTCTCTTTTTTTTTTCCCTCTCAACAGGTGAATTTTCAACAGGAGATTTTTCTTCTTTTTAAGTGTCCTTTCTCGCTGTTGAAAAAACTTAACAGTTATTAATCTAGTCAGATCATACAGAAACGAGATGAAATAAACATAAAGATGTGTATTTCATGAGTGATTTTGTACAGAGGCACTGTAAAAAAGTATTTTATTAAACATGAAAAAAACTGTACATACTGCACTTCAAGTCTGCAATTAGGGATAAAACAATACTGATATGCACCATGACTGTGGCAAAGGGAGAGGTCACATGATGATCTAACATTCAAATATTAAAGATAAAGGTTTCAAACCTCACAGGGAGCGCTGTAACAGTTTAGAAAGGCCACACATACAAAATAATGGAAGACGTTTAGCGTTAAACCCTATAAAGTGTCATGTTGCACGTGTTCATCGTAAAGCTAAATATCTAAGTGTAACTTTTACTGAATATTTGAAACCCTCTCAAAGGATTTCAGCTTCTATCCACCAGTTTGCAGTTAGAAAAATCTGTAACTGAGGTGTAGCGTTGTCTTCTTTGTTCCCCTTGTCTTCTTCAAAGCTCCCCGGCATCATGAATCTTTCCCTCTTCTACCTCCTCCTCTGCGCTCGTCTCCTCCTCAGCTCCTTCTTTGTCCCCCATGTCTCCTTTCCACACCTCCTTTAGACATTCTGAGGGAGTGAGAGAAAGAAAACACTAAGGGCTGTGTGGTTTCAGTTCATATTTCAGTCACTTTATATGCAAACATAAACATTTTCCAATAGTTGTGGTTTTAATTAAAAAAAAAAAAAATGCACAGCATCATCCATGCTTACAGTTGGAGGACTTCATGCTAGCATGTCTGAGTAAATCTCTCACTCTTTGTAGCCAAATATCTACAAATGGCCACAAACACTAACAAATGGCCAAACCGCAGGGCGAGCAGCGGTAGGACTCCCTTACAGAAAAGGGCAGACATCAGTGATAACAGGAATAGCAATAATTCAGTCAGATACAGCATTAAAGAGGAGTTTGGGTGCAGGTGGTTTGCAAAGTGGCTTGCAGGTAGAGCTGGGCGATAGAACGATAACGATATGTATTGCGAAATAACTTTTTTGCGATAGAAAAATTAAACTATTGCGATAGGCCTCATCTCTCTTGTCCTCTTAAAAAAAAAAAAAAAAAAAGGAAGAACAGCCAATCAAAATTAAGTAGCGCAGAGCCAAACCAATCACAGCCGCAGTGTCACGTCACGTGACTTGTTATGTACAGCACAAGTGCAAAGCCGCACATGTGTATTTGTTTGGGAAGCAGCCAGCCGCCGTGCCGCCCGGGTAATGGAGGAAATGAGTGTGCCAACTAGAGAAAAATCAACCGAGAGCGTGAGCGAAGGTTACCGAAGAAAAAACAGATGATGGTTCCAATGCCGGAGAGATTGTCGAACGGAAGGGCCACAGAAGTTCTGTAGTGTGCAGGTATTTCAGCTATTTCAAGTCTGACAAAAAACAGAGCAGTGCGCACTGTAAATTGTGCCGAAAGCAAGTCTGGAAATACAATAAAGCGGTGCATGCTCAATCTCTGACTGAAAGCGCTAATTCGTCATTCGGCTTTTGTCAGACTAAAGTAACTGTTCAAACTGTTTGAAAAGCTAAGCTATACAACAAGGAGAGATTGAGAATTTCCTTTTAGTTCTCAGTTTATTTGATATTGACAAAAGTTAGTCAATTTTGTCTGTTCTTCTGTAAAACAAACTAAGATTTATTTTTAGAATTAATATTTTGTTTCTAAGTGGAATTGACAATTTAGTGGTCTGTTTTGTTTTTTCTGTTTTGAAACTTAAACGCTTTAGCGGCTGCCTTTTGTGTAGTTTGCAATATTTGCCTTTATTTATCTGAAAAAGTCTCATGTTCCTTAAGTACATCTACCCTGTTGAACTTATTATGGGAAATAAATATTTAAATCAAAACAAGCTGCTGATTATTTCACATTTTACTTGTGAGCAACGGCACATTTAAATCTTACAAATATAGTTATTTGGCTTATATCGTGATATATATCGTTATCGCCTGAAATGAAAAAAAAAAAAAAAAAACATATCGTGATATGAAAAAATCTTATATCGCCCAGCTCTACTTGCAGGTAAGCAAATGAAAACAGAATTGGGTTTGTATGTACTCACACCACTTCCAGTTTATCCTAGAATCGGAAGTCCTCACATTACTCACATAAACACTTTAAAAATGTTGTACTGCATAAATTTTGTGATTTGACTTCAGGGCCTGTTTGAACTAACCCTGGGTTCAATTCAATTTACAAAGCAGAGGAAATGAGAAATTCTTATTTTCTCTGTTGCTTTCCTGGTATATGAATGTAATCATTTTGGCAGCGCGTTTAGATTCTCAACAGAGTGCGATTTAAAATATAAATATCATCCGCCAACCAGTAACTTGTTTTGGCATCATGCATCTCCCACCTTGCTCTGATGTCTCAAGGACGTGGTTCTCACAGAGGAAATTCTCCAGCCTCTGGTCCTGATGATGGAAGTACCAGTTCTCCACCACATCCTCATACTGCTCCAGCATCGTCTCACACTAACACACACCAAGAAATTAATATCAATTAATGTAAGTGTACACTACATTGAACACATTTCCTCTTGGTTTCCATAGCAGCACCTGCATAATGCCCACCACAATATACTGTAATATGACTTTAAATAAGTACATATACAGTGTCATCAAATAACGTATGCACTTTACAAAATATGCAGCAAGACGTGCATTTAAATCAACACACACAGTCCTACCTGTTTTTTCATGTCTGTCACCTCCACAGAGGGCTCGTCCCACAGCTCGTACGGCATCCCCAAGTCCACTTTAACCCCTTTGTGTACCAGATTCTTCAGGGTCGTCATGGTCTGACTGGAGCCCTGCAGACACACAAACGGCCTAAATGTCAGTCTGACACACAGACTGAACTCAATAAGGACCACGTGACCCACTTTTAATGCACAAGTGTTAAAAAACTGACAGATTACCTTAGCATATCTCAGGCTGCCAGGCCTCTCTGCATGAACATTATACTCCAGGATGCGCTCGCATATGTTGTCTACGGCCTCAGTCAGCCGAGTTTCCCTGCATTCAAACACACGGGGTTAACTACTGTTCTCACAGTCAGACACAAGCCACAGCCTGCAGTACAGCTCACACATGCCACAAAGAAATCCCATAAAAAAGCTTCAAATAAGTTGCATGTCCTCATTCAGAGATACCTACGAGGTGTTGTATTTGATCTTTTTCCTTCTCTTGCCGGTGTCCAACACTTCTCCGACCTCCAAGACTTCACGGGAGCGAGCGGTTTTCTCCAGAGCGTCCTGCAGCTCGACTGTCAGAAACTTACACACTGACCGACATCAGAAATCACACGTTAACAAGAAGTTTGGTAACTGTGGGCAGGTCCAAGATTAGACCCTGGTGCTAGTTTCTGCTCCTACCTTCGCATTTATTCGGCAGCCTCTCATTTTCTTCCGCCGAAACAAAGCCGCAGAGCCAAAACAAAGACACAACGGCAAGTTTCATTGCAACGCTTCGCTTTAAAACCTGCGGGGAAAGTCAAACTACCACGAGTTTAAAGGCACAGGAGCCACATCGGCGTATTTGACGGCGAGTTTAAACTGCGCGTGCGTAGTGCGTCCTAACAGACGTAACTAGTCGATGCATGATGCTGCGATGTCAGGGAAGATAGTCTATCCACAAACGTTAAAGAGTTCAGTTTTTTGAGTTCAGTTCTTTACTAATAAATGTACAAGCTCTTAGAATCATCGTCACTCAATATTATTTTAATAACTTTAATTTAATGTATTTATTTTTTAACATTTATTATTATTTATTAGTATTTTTTAAAATGGGTTCCACTCCTAAAAACAGAGAAGTGGTGGCTCTGAAGGAAAAACGGGTTCCAAACCACTTCCAGCAACATGTGGCTAATAAAGTGGACAGTAATTGTATATATGGCAGGAATATTTACAATATAATGTTAATATAACATAGATATATTAACATGAAATAAATGTATTATGCATATTGTCTCTAAACATATTATAAAAAATGATCATAACCATGTAGCCACATGAATAATAAGGCATCATATCCAAATAGTGAAATATGTGAAAATGAATTTATGATTTTATATGAAATAAATATTTTTTTTAAGTCAAAACAATTGAATGAAACTACTGAAACCTAATAGTGAAGTTTCAGCATGTTGCCAGGTCGCATGGATGTTTATTTATACATCATCAGCAAGTGTATTTCTAAAAATACAGAGTTTAACAAATGGATACAAAACAGTGTACACAATATGAAATCTAGATAGACAACTACACAGATGGTCAGACTAAACAGAAGAATAATTAAAGCACAATCTGTTCTTTGTTTGTTTTTTTTGTTTCTTTTTTTTAATATATCAATAGCTTGTCAGTTTTTGCTCTGCTCCTCAAGGTGTTTCTTAAAAAGCTGCTGCTGCTGCAGAGTTTTATTTTTGTATATGAATGGGGGGGTTTTAGCCTGGTGTTCAGCAGTGAAGTAGTTAACATAGGAGCGCTAGTCTCTTGGTTTCTCAGGTGTCAGGAGCAGCACACTCGACAGCAACAGATCAACAGATACTCCAGCAGACTGTGAGGGAGAAGATAGAGAGGAGAAGGAAGAGGAGAAGAGACTACACAGATAAGACAGAAAGAGAGAAGCGAGGGAGTCACAGGCCATGTTCAAGTGAGAAGAGAAAAGAGAAGACATGAGACTCGAGGAGAAGAGGACAGAATGTGCACAGTCACCAAACAGAAAAGCCGAGGCAGCAGTAAGTGATATGAGCGCATATATACAAACACACAACCTTAGGTCACACATTTCTTGATGTTCTTCAGATGATGTCAGAGGATAAACTGTTTGTCTTGAACGTCTGAACCTTGAGTCAGTGCAGTAACTGTGTGAGGATTTCCAAGGCTCTAAGTGTTATGTCACCTGGTGTGGCGGCTGTCTGTCTATTGTCTGAGTGGAGGGAGATAAAGTTACACACACACACATATACGCTCATGCATCAGCTCTAAAAACTGCACACACAGTCATGGTGTGAGGAGTTGTGTTTCACGTTCATTTTTTTTTCATCCAGGTCCAATGGCGCAAGTATGACACCGAGTTAATTACCTGGTGGAGATGTAGCAAACACTCCTGACACATTCAGAGGAAGGGACAACATTAACTGCTGCTGACTCTGGAGGAAACAGTGGACACATGTTGGCTGTTTTTGTTGTTGTTGTTTTTTTTAATTATCCTCTAAAATGAGGATGACTAAATGACTAACGAGGGAATCCACTGACGGGGCTCAGCACAAAGGTCCATCTTAGGAAAGCAAGTGGATAAACTTCCAGACTTGAAGGTAAAATATATGTTAGAGCCATGGCAACAATGTAGGTATACTTTTCAAATTTACTAAATGACAATATTAAGAACTGTCATTTAATAAAAACTTAAAGTCGATGCACTATGAACACTAAAAAGTGAATACTGGAGCAGGTGATGTGCCAAACTAATGCACTAACCAAGCAAACTATTGTAGGAAAAATCATTTACTAAGCAATTAAAGTCTCACGAAGTCCAAAAAACTAGTAGACCCTAAAGTTAGAGTTGCTATCGTGAATTTTTAAGGAAAGAGAAAATTATATACGTTTGTAAATTCATCTTAAATACTTTGTGTTGAATGACTAGTGATATCTCGTTATTATCTTAGTTGATTACCTGAAGTGAGCTTAACACTATAAACAGGGAATCTGATCAGCAACTATGATTTTTATGAACCTAAGATTGTTTTAAACTATATGAAAAATTTGATATAAAAAATGGATTGCAAAAGCTACTATAAATATGCCTTTCAACCCTATACTTTTTGCTATTGGCATATTTACAGATTTGTGGTATATGCTCCTGCTACAGTATAGTTTCGCCTGTTCATGCTGTTGGCAACTGATATACTTAATGACGTTGTGAAAAATATATAAATAACAACATAAAACAAAAAGCAGGTCTGTTACATGGTATTTATATGCTTAAAAAAAGTAATTTTAGCCTGTTGCTAGGTGGTTGCTAGGCAATGTGAAGGCCTCATAGAATATTATGCTTAACTCGACTTTTGTGTATAAAATGGAGATGTTATTGTTGTGAAATTAAAATAAACAAAAAATGTTTATGCCCAAAATTCTGTCTTTGATTACATATAAATTAATAAATTAAAACACTTTGATTTGATTGGTATACTTTCAGTTTATTAATCACTTCTGAATGATTACTTATTCAAATACAAGAACTTTGATTTGATGCTCACTGGGAGCGAATGATGATTTGTTTTGTGTGTGTTAGGATACCTTTTATAAAGTGTTGCATAAATGAAAAAGGGTCATTTTAGTCCATTGCTAGGTGGTTGCTAGGCAACGTAATAACACGTTAATATCGGAAAAATATAAAAACATTCAAAGGCCTAAGACGTATTTGTGTGCCAGATATGGTTGCTCAACTAGGTGGAGTTCACAATCAGTGAAACAAATAAACCCACAGCAAGACAAAGATTTCATTCACTATAATAAAATTCATTATTCCACATACTGAATTTGGTTTTAAGTATAGCAAAAATAGACTCAGATCAGGCTCATCCAAAATAACAACCATCTGTTTAAAGGGTCAAAGTAGTGCACAACAACAAAACAAACATGTAGCACCTGCAGATGAATTTATAGAAATGTTACTAAAAGTACTAAAAATAAAACTCAGTCTATTAGTGAGAGAAGGCAACATCACCAACATCAGCATCTAATCCAAAAGCATCAAGGAAAAGACGTTCATCAATTCCTGCAGCTTGATGTCGTAAAAATGTGTGTTTATACATTTTCCTCCACATTTGGGGCGTCTGTGAAAAGATCGTATGAGAAAAAAGCCAAAAAATAGACTTCACCAAAAAGTGATAATACTGACCTGATACACACTGCTCCTGGCACACACTCTCTGGCACTGAATCATTCTGCTACACAAACACAAACAGTTAACGCTCAACTACGCTCATTCTGCTGACTCCTGCCTGAGTTCATATCACTGATGACTAAAACAATGCCGTTACTTTACTGCTGTCCTCACCCTGTGCCCCCAAAATACACACTGACCCCACAGGATACCCCCCAGCTACCCCTGCCATGAGCTGCATACCCCTTTAGATTCAGTTCAATTATTTCAATCTTATTTAGTCTGCATATTAATATTTACACAGTAGTTACTGTGTGCTTACTCAGTACTTGGATGTTATACTTGCATCATCAGGATTTTCAACAAAAACTTAAAAAATGCTACATTAGATGGTTTTATGTACATTTTAAATTAATACACTTTGTGAATTTCAATGAACTCTTATTAATAAGTTAAATAATGGCAGTGTTTGGTTAAGTGGGAATTATATGAACTGTGAGGTAACCTTAATGGGACTGCACAGAAAAGTCTCTAGGCAGGTTGCAGCCGGTCAGTGTGATATGATACTGTTTGTAATGTTTAGTTGGGCGAAACAAATAATAATATTAAGTGAAGTAGTGTGAGAGATCTTAACTGTCATTGAAACAGCAAAGTCATTGACATCTATCAGTCTGGAAGGTATTACAAAGCCATTTCTAAGGCTTTGAGTCACAGTGAGAGCCATCATCCAAAAAGGAAGAAAACTTGGAACAGTGTGAACCTTCCCATAAGGGGCCGGCCTACCAAAATTAACAGAAGAGGGCATTAACGATTCATCCAGCTCACAAAAGAACCCAGAACAGCATCTAAAGAACTGCTTGTCTCACATTTACCAAAAAGCATTTTGATCATCAATTCAATAAAATTTCATTTATAAAGCGCCAAATCACAGCATCAGTTGCCTCAAGGTACTTTATATTGTAAAAATCCTACAATAATACAAAGGAAACAGTAAACCCCAACAATCATATGATTGTCCAGTGAGCATGCTGCGAGCGTATCCCCGCACTGCTTTAGTAGTGCATAGCTCCAGTTTCTTACAGTATGTTCTCTGACCCTCTCTCCCCTTTCTCATCTGCTTTCCACCTTCCTTTAAGGCCTCTGAGGCCCAACCAGGATGCCAGAACGAGTGTACGACTTCCAGGGCCAGAGTTTTCACAAGCTGCGGCAGGCCTGCCTCCGTCGAGGAGCGCTCTTCAAGGATCCTCTATTCCCCGCCACAGACCAGTCCCTCTTTTACAAGAGACAGCCTCCACCGGGTCTGACCTGGAAGAGGCCGAGGGTGAGTTAGACGTGGAGTGAAAAATTGAAATTTTTTTGTTTTTTAACTTGAAATACATCTCCTCCCCTCCCACATTTAAACTGAGTTGCTGCCTCCACATGTTGCATTTCAGCAGATTTGGTTAATTAAAGCACATTCTATTAAAGGACTGGCGTCATGTCAGCTGGTGAAACCTTAGCCCTCAGGGAGCAAGTCGATGACGGACCGCTGTATTAGTGGGATTGTGGGTGTGTACAGTATAGAAAAAGCACAAGCCAATTTAAATAGCCCAGGTGTTTTTAGCACACTGTTGTGATGGGTACAGCTGTCTAAGTATAGGTTTTTATTGTGGCCACAGAGAACTAAGGGTGTGGTAATACACTTGAATTAAACCAGTGAAATGTTAAGGTGAATCGAGGTCGAAGGGATTGTTGTTTAGTGTGGATATTTATCAGACATTTGATGGTCCAGTAACTTTATGATTACAGAGTTTTATCCCAGTCTGACGTGTTTTAATCTTCAGGACACTGATCCTCACTGTGCTGTGCTGAGGAAAATCTGTTTAATCCAAACAGTGAAACATGTGAAAGGATCAGAAATCCCTGGGTATTTCCCATCGGGGTCATTAGTTCAAGGAGTTCATTCAGTATATTTGCCAGGCCTTTAGTGCTCTTAATGTGAAACGCTGCTGATGATTAATTTGCTTACTCAGAGCTGGAGAGAAAGGGTTAAAGGTATTGCGTTGCTAATGCGCTACTCAGGTATTTTAAGCGTGTATCAACACAGATGATAGGGTGTCACCTGTCGCTTGACCCTGCTGGCACACAAAAACACACACACACACAAAAAACACACCCTAACTTCCCATTTGCTATCAAAACTATCCAGTTCGTAATCTCCGTGGTCTCATCTGAAGCTTGTTACGAACACGATAGCGTCGTAAAGAAGGTTTATTTCTTGTCTAGCGTTACAGCTCAAGAAGTTATGGCCACCCAGAGTGTATCTTTCTGCTTGTGTGTGTGTGTGCAGCGACACTTCTACAGTTACCTGACCCCGTCCCAAGTGAGAGCAGCAGGTCTACACACACAGGATCTGTCTCCTCAGCAGTGCTTTGACACCCTGACTGAATCAGCCTGCAGGCCCCATAAAACTCTGTGATGATACGAGCTGCTGCAGTCATTAATGGCAGTGCTTGCTCCACTTAACTGTGTCGTTTGAAGCTGCTTCATGAAACAACCTGCTTTTAGAGATGAACTCACCGATAATAATGAACGCCGACCTTCCTTTAAGCTTTAGATTTAGGTTCAAGCCTGCTGCTATCATCACAGGATCTCAGATCCCAGGTGGACACAGATGCCATTCACCCCTTTAGCTGTCACGTAGTGATAAACAATCCCTGTATTTCCCTAGAAATGTGCAGGTAGGAGCTCATTGGCTCCTTGATGCACAAATAAGAAATGAACCTGCTGTTGCTGATAAGGTGGAAAAACTGTGGTCCAAACTTCAGGACATGAAAATGATGACCAGAAATTGTGGTCACTTGAGGTTAGCTTCAAGCGGGAAGAAAAACTCCCTTTTAACAGGAAGAAATCTCAAGCAGAACCAGGCTCAGGGAGGGTTGGCTGTCTGCTGTGACTGGTTGGAGTGAGAGGAGGAAGACAGGACAAAGACACGCTGTGGATATACGGTCTGTTGCTAAAGCGTTACTGTTTTCCTGCAGTCTGCCAGGTGATGACTAACTACGTCACAGATTTTTTGTCATAAACCTGATCTCTCTTTCTCTCCAGGAGATTTGTAAGGACCCCCGTCTGTTTGTTGATGGCATCAGCACTCGTGATTTGCACCAAGGAAGTCTGGGTAACTGCTGGATGGTGGCAGCCATTTCTTGCCTGGCGTCTGAGCCATCACTATGGAAAAAGGTTGGGTGTGGTTTTCACCTCACCTTCTACACAATCATCTTTCCTCTTTCTCCTTATTCTTTACTATCGTCCCTACTCTGCATTCTCTGCATTTCCTCCTAGTTCCTTCCTTGTATCTCTTCACCCTTCCTCATCCACCTCTCTCCTCTTCCCAGGTCATCCCCGATCATTTGAATCAGGAGTGGAATCCAAAGCGTCCCGACTTGTATGCAGGAATTTTCCATTTCAGGTTCTGGCGTCTTGGTCGCTGGATGGATGTTGTTGTAGATGATCGCCTGCCTGTCAGCGAGGATGGAGTGCTGCTCTTTTGCCGTTCAGCCACACCACGAGAGTTCTGGAGCGCCCTGCTGGAAAAGGCCTACGCCAAGTGAGGATCAGCAGAAGATGCTAGTTTTGATATTTGATGGGACTGTTGTTAATTTTAGGCTGCTGACCCTACGTCTCGACTGCCACAATCACTACTTATGGCAATCGTAATGTGTAATGTTTGTGAATCGATCACTCTCATGCCTTTTAGACTTAACGGCTGCTACGAGGCCTTGGAGGGAGGGAACACTGCAGAGGCCCTGATCGACTTCACTGGTGGAGTTTCAGAGCCTCTCAGTCTGGATCGTGAGGCCCTGAGACTGCACAGTGACCAGAGGAGGGCGCTCTTCCAGACTTTAACCAAGGTCCATGAATGTAAATCCCTCATCACTTGCTCCATACGGGTAGGGCTTCTGAGTCTTGAACATTTTAAAAGCTGGTAAAGAGATGGGTTAAAATGATTTTACATGTTTCTCAGCCTGCAGAGGGAGAGACCGTGGAGTCAGTGCTGGAGTGTGGGCTCGTGCGAGGACACGCCTACGGGATCACGGCAGTGAGGAAGGTGAGGTTGGGGGAGAAGGTACTGAAGACAGGCGGGACATCCAGACTCTTTATGGTCCGCATGAGGAACCCGTGGGGGACCACAGATTGGACCGGTGCCTGGAGTCAGAGGTGAGAGGTGACTTTGAACTCTTTGCATTGCTTCTGCCGCATGTCAGACTGTTGAGAGCATTTTGTATGAGCTCTGGGGGGAAAAGTCTTTGCTGACTTTAACAGTGTCGCTGTGGTTTGCAGCATTTTATAATGCCACTGCTGATATTCTGGAAAGATTCTGACATTTTACAATAGTTTTGGATTTGTTTTACTGGGGTGGAGGGACATCTGCTGTTCACATCATGGAAGTCTGAGAAATGGACCAATAAAGGTTTCTAGAAGCTGAAACACTGCTTTTATTTTTATATCCTTTCCAAGTGTTCCGCTTTTTGTCCTTGTGTGCCCCCTGCAGGTCAGAGCAGTGGCAGCAACTGAGTCGTGCAGAGAGGGACAAGATGGGGCTCGTTGTTCGTGATGTTGGGGAGTTTTGGTACTTCTGATTTTTATTATTTGAAGAACAAAAAAGTCATGTGGGTGAGCTGGTTTCTGCCTCACATTTTATTCTTTTCCTTTTACCTCAGGATGGATTTCGAGGACTTCTGTCAACATTTTACAGATGTGGTGGTGTGCAGACTGGTGGAGAGGACTCTGCTGTGGCCGAGATTTCGCTGGAGAGAAGTGAGCTGCTATGGGGAGTGGGTTCTACCTCCCCCCACCCATGGAGCACCTCCACCCACTGTGCTCCAGAGTAACCCTACACTGACCCTGAGTAAGAGCAGCAACGGGCTTGGAGGGACCAAGCAGCGTGGAAACAGAAAGGAGGATCGACTCGGTGAGAGTCAACAGGAAGGAAGGAAAAGAGGAAGAAGCAAGCCTGATGCGAACAAAGTGACAACAGAAAAGGGTGGTGGGAAGGTGAATGGAGTCTGGAAGGTGGAGCTGGATAAGAGGAGCCGGTGTGGTGGATGTATCAATCACAGGGACACCTTCCTGCACAACCCACAGGTAAATATAAGATTGAAACCAGGGTTTGCATCAGCACATGAATTCTAAAAATTACTTTTCATTCTTATTAGTTCATGTTTGAGGTGCGAGCCAAAGAGGAGGAGGTGCTGATCTGTCTGCAGCAGGAGGACAGGAGGATGTGGAGGAAAAATGGAAAAGGAGAAAACCTGCCTATTGGCTTTGAGGTGTTGAAGGTGAGCGGGGCCACTGAGCAACCTCACGCTTTTTGAGTCATAAAAAAAATATTTCACTCCTTCCTCATCATCTGCAGGTGGAGGTGAACCGCAGCAGTCGGGTGCAGTGCGTGGCAGAGCAGGCGGCCAGCTCCATCTACATGGATTCCCGCAGTGTGACACTGAGGGGAACTCTGGCTCTGGGACGTTATGTTGTGCTGCCCACCACCTTCCTGCCGGGCGTCACTGGACGCTTCCTGCTTCGCCTCTTCTCCCACTCTCATATCAGACTCAGGTGAAATGCTGGTCAGGAAAGAAGGATTAGAAATAGCTTTGAACCTTCTGATATTTGTAGATACTAAAAATGTACGGAGGACCAAAGCTGCCCAAAGGTTTCAAAACCAAAAAAGTTTTTTTTTATTACAATTTTATTTTTGTATTTGCCACAATTTATGTTTCCAGTGTTCTGAATTCTGTATTTAAATTTTAATTTATTTACCTACTGACTTTCTGCATTTCAATTTATTCTGCTAGTAGCACTTTTACAAGTTCAGCATTTCACATACTGGAGGATGATTGAGCCCAGTAAAAACAGATATTGTTGCTTCTACTCAGGAGCTCTTTACAGATGTTCAACTAATTTACACAAAAATTTTAAAATTACTAAAAATAAAATAAAAAATAAAATAGTACATAATCAGGTGACTAAATACAAAATTAAATAATACAGGAAAGGTTTAGGAAGTAACAGAAAAATAAATGTAAATGACATTTTTTAAATTAAGTAATGGAACAGTTTTAATATTTATTTAGTCATAAAGTATATTTATTTATTTATTAATTATTTTTGTATTTACAATTCAAATAATTTTCATTTTGGTGGTTTTGTCCTTCCACGGAACAGAGAAAAAACCCAAAAACAAACAAACAGTAAATATGACATAGACATTTTTATTTTGATAAATTATAAAAATCTATATGAAATCACTATTAGCATCATAAATTTTATATTATTTCTTGCATTTAATTTTTTCCACTTTAACAGCAACAATCTCTTTTTCCCTTCACTATTCCCAGTCCTCTGCATTTAATTTAGTTATTTCTTTCTTCCATGAAGGGAACTGAGGGAGGACTTACCGTCTCCCTCTGTGCTCCACTGTCTTCTACCTCAGCCCACAGTGGTAACCACAGTTTATCTCCGCAGGGCGTCAGGACTCAGCCCTCCCAAACAAACAGGTGACTGCAAAACGAAACACTCAGATTTGGGCAGACTCTTAATTATTGCACATATCTCCCTTGGTGTTTTCCTTCCTTCTTTCTTTACACCGTGCTGGATTTTGTTCCACAGCCCCCGATGTTTACGCTGTAGTGAGATGTGAGAATGACAACGTCAGGACGCGGGTGTTCAAGGAGAGCGGAAACCCTGAATTCAACCTGAGAACCATCTTCTACAGGAGATACCCCAACACAGACATCTCTGTTGAGGTTTGGCACATTCCTGTTCCCTCTCACGCAGCACACAAACACACAGGGCTAATGGGCTTCCTGTGTACTGACAGATATACAGCAGAGGTCTGCTGTGGGACTCGCTCCTCGGTGAGACTCGACTCCAGACGGCCGAGTCTGAGAGGAGTCGAAGCCTCGTGATGAATCTGCGAGGCGGACGGTCTCGTTCAGGGCTCAGAGGTTGCGTCTATCTTGAGACGTCTTCCAGCGTGTGCCTCACAGACTTGTGACAGTCTGGCTGCCCTGGCAAACACTGCCCTCTCAGGTAGAAGCTGATGAGCAAATTCTACTAAACTAAATACAGCTGTGTGACAAAAGGTGCTGTAGTGTTTTTGTTTTTTTGACCTGTTGTATTTTAAGCCACAGTGAGCTGCTTGGTCTCTTGCACTTTGTTGTGGGACTTTAATAATTAGGTTATTAATGTACTGACAGATGCTCTGTGGTGATCTGCTGGTCAGTTATGCAGGCACAACAACTTTGGCAGTTCAACCAGAAAAGTGCCGAAAACAGTTTGTGTGTTATTTTAAAATATGTATTATTATGTGTTGTCTTTTTATTGATTTGTTATTTATCTTTTGTTTTATTCAATAAAAATGGCAATATAAAATTAAAATCAAAGTTTTAACAGCACTGCGCTCCTTTCTTTGTCAGTACATAGTACAGGATGAGTGCATGTAATGAAATATCCGTTTACATCACTTGGAGCTAGTTCTGGGTCATTTTGACCCAGCATTTTGAGTTTCTTGTATTTTGGTATTGTTCTGTATTATGGTTTATGTTCTGATTCATTAGTTGTGCTGTTTTGATTAATATTGTCTTGAGTTTTGGTTTAATTCTTTTTTATTTTTGACAGTCCCTGTTCTGCGTTCTGTCTCTGTCCTCATGTCTGCTCTGTCTGTCCTGGTCCCACGTCTCCTATCTAGTCATCTGTTTTTCTGTTCCCTCTGTATTGTGTCAGCATTTTTGTGGTGGGAAGTTTGTGTCTCTGAGTCTGCGTCTGTGTGTGCTGTCGCAGTTTCTGTTTTATGATAGTCTTGTGTGCATTGTTAGAGCGTCTAGTTTTGCCTCGCTTGTCTCGTCCTGCTTAATTTCTCCCAGTTGTGCTTCCTTTTCTGTCTACTGTTCCCTGATTACTCCGCTGTGTATTTCAGTACTTTGTGTGTGATGCAACAGCAAGCGGTGACTGACAATCGCGTCGTGCTGTGTATTCTCGCTTTGTGTCCTGAGGATTGCCTGGCTTGAATTTCTCAGTTTCTTGTTTCCAGTTCTCAGTTCTCAGTTCCCAGTTCAGGTTTTAGTTCTGCATTCAAGATTTTGGTTTGTTTTTGTGATGTTTACTCCCACAAAGAGTTTTTCCAGCAATAAAAGCTGTACGTTGAGTTTTACTTTCCATTTCTGAGTCCTACATTTGGGTCCTTCATCCTACCCGCCACAGCCCTCACCAGGGATTTCTTCAGAACAGACAGCCGTGGTGAGTAAAACAGACTTTTTCCTTACCCCTCACAAATCAATAACAATTAAGACTGTGACTGAGGACCTCACCTCACAAGATCTAAAAGCTGTTTCTCTCAGCCCAAGGAACGAGAACTCTGATTTTGTTTCTGATTTTGAAAAACCTGAGGTTTCTGTTTGTACCACACTGTTTGCTACACTACACAAGGGAAAAAATCACAAACTTTTAATGTTTAGTCTAGAGATGGCAAGATACCACTTTTTTATGTCCGATACCGATACCGATATCATAAATTTGGATATCTGCCGATACCGATATGAATCCGATATTGTGTGTTTTTAATCAATAAAACTGTTTTTTAATATCTTGCTGCATTTTGTATAAGTTCATACTCAAGTTTAAATAAACAACAACACTAAAGCTATTCTGTTATACCTGTATGTAAAAATACACTGCACCCAAAATATTTCATAGTTCAGCAACACTGATCAATCTAATAAACTTAAACCTACTCCATCCTCCCTATTCTGGTATTTTAAAGAGTACTTAGCAGAAATATTAAGCAACCTAACTAATAGGGTTGCAAACTCCCAGCAAAAAAAAAAATAGGAACCCCCACCCTCCACCTCATGATGCTTAATCGACGTAATCAACTTTAATTTGATGCAGGGTGAAAAAAATGCACAGAAATAAATTATTTTTCAAGAATAATTAAATAGATTCAACATCTTTCTTCAACAGAATTGCAGAATTCACAGATGGTACCTTCCCAAAGGAAAAAGTACTATAGCTTACTAGGGTATATTAGACTTAATAGTTACTATATACAGTAATGGACTTCTATACATTTTACATCAGATTAAAACTTTGGGTGTAAGATTCAGATAATTATTTATTAAAAGCTAGACATTTTAAATGAGAATAAGAAAGAAAAGTATGTCTTTGTGCCCCTTTTCCTGTTAATGCCCCTATCGGCCCCCTGGCTAAACTTTGCTAGATCCGCCTGCACAGTTACCAGCCGTCAGCTGCGTAGAAAAGGATCCTGGTGTAGAAAGTAATATTAAATAAATTCTAACAACAGCTTATCAAGCTTAAACGTGCTGCTGTTGTTCAGCCGCTGGTTTCCTCTTTCTGGTGAGAAGTGGGCCAAAAACAAAGAAGAGAGACAGACTCGCAACAGAAAAGCCGATCAGCTGATCATTAAGCAGTTTCACGACTGAAGTAGCAGCAGGAAGGTGAGGGAGAGAGAGAGGCAGTCGCTCTATATGTCGGCTGTTAAGCTTAACGTGGGAACGCTTTACTAACATTCAGAGATGAACTTACACACTTGCTTTACTTCTCTCTGGGATAACTTCCTCAGAGATGAAATGCTGGTTTGGTAGCGAGGCTCCAAATACACACAGCCGCTCTATCACATGAGGCATACTGCTGCAACGTGCTACGGTTATGAGCCGAGTTACGTGTGTAGCAAGTTTTGTGAGGTGCTTTTTTGATATTTAATGGATCGGATTACATTTTTTATTTCTCGCCGATATCCGATCCAGTAATTTAGGTCAGTATCGGACCGATACGTAATATCGGATTGGTCCATCTCTACTGGAGACTGTCACTCTCTCCAGAGATGCCAGTTCTACAGAGAGCTCAGGCGAGCTCACCTAGCCTGCAATTAACTTTGTCTCGCTGCAGCACAAAAAGCTTGCCCGGTGTTTTACGCAGCCTCAGCTGACTTCGTCTTAGCCAGACGTCTCCACACCTGCTGTGTCTGATCCCGCTGGGGACTCTGGAGAGACGCGCAAGCTGTCTGTCTCCGCTGGAGGCTCAGAGGGGGCCGTCCAGCCATCTGTCTCTGCTGGAGGGTCCAAGGAGTTGCTCCAGCCATCAATGGCGTCACCATCAGCGCCAGCTCAACCATCCACAGCTGCCATGCTACCACCTGCAGCCAACATGCTGCCATCTGGAACTCAAGCTGCGTCTCACTATAGATCAGTTCCTCGTCTGGTCATGCCTCATCTGCGTCCAGCGCGGCCTGCTCATCCGCGTCTGGCGCCATACCGTGGTAGGCCGCTTTCCAGGCCATCGGCTGATTGTCTTCGCTGCCGTGGCCAGTCTCCTGAACGGTGTTGCCGCCGCCACCACGACCTCTGTCCACGATGCTGGCCTCTGGATCTGCTTCGTCCATGCTGCCACCGCTTTCCGCGCGTTCGGCCCCCTGAACTGTGTAGGTCCTCCCGCTTTTCACACAGCAGGCATCCTGAGATGCTCTGTCGCCTCCGCTGGCTTTGCAGTCGGCCTCCTGAGATCCTCCATCGCTGCTACTGGGCTGTCAACCTTTGGGTCGGTCCAGTGAACCCAGACGTACTGGCTCCACTGGAGTCAGGAGATGTGGGTAGTCAGAGCCAATCAACGACAACGGTTGAGCTTGATGGAACGTATGAAGTGGAAGACTTCGCAGGTGACAATAGGTCCTTCGCAGTGTGTCAACTGGGTGTGAGTGCTTGGAAAGCCCAAGCACAGTGGCAGTGAATGCTCTATGGATCCAAAACCGTTTCCGAGGGTCAGTGGCGGAGGCTATAGAGAAGGAAACGGAACGTCCTTCCACCGTTCTAATGTCTTGTCGGATGGTCCGAAGTGCCAACTCCTCCTTCATTCACTGAATTCCCAGCTCTTGAGCAGCACTGTGAAAAAGGATTGTGGGCTCTGACCCATCGTCCAGGATGGCGTACGTCTCTCGCTTCCTTTTGCCATTATAGAGGCATACCCTGACCATTTTCAGTAGCACACAACTGCTCCTCCAGGTGGGATCAAGGTAATACGTGACAGGCTGGACAGCCTTCTCCGCTGGTCTGTCAGAGCTATTGGATTGCGATGCAACAACCTCATGGAGTACCTCCAAATGCATCTGAGTGCATCTAGCTTTCAGGTAGCATTGCGCCTCTGGATGGTCCCTTTCGCATCTCCAGCACCGCTTGCCTCTTCTTCACACAACAACTCAATGTCCACTATGTGAAGGAGCCAAACACATGCCTTCTCCTCTCATTAGCTGAGATAAACTGCTGGCATATTTGTTTTACACCTATACTGTCCAGTCTCTCCTGGTGGACATGGCATACAGCAGCATTGTTTAATCTCATTTGAGTCATTGTTAACCTTAGCCATCTTTTTAGTCTTCTGAGAGCACTGAAGCTTCTTTCAGCCTCAGTACAAGCGTTTTATCCTCAGATTAAAATTATTATTATGTGCTTGATGTGCCTCACCTTTGGCCCTGGCTCTTCCCCTCTGACTGCACTAGGACATATTGCCACCTGATAAAATAACACATTGATTCGTGCTATATAAAAAGTGAGACATGTCAATTCAGATTCTTTGTCAAATATACACTAATTAATCAGTTTACATCAGCAGCCTAACAATTGTCATGATAATAAATACTAGTTAATCTATAGCACCACATCATCAGTCAGTCAGTGACCTACCTCTTCACCTCTGTCTGAGCTACAACCTGATAAATAACAGTGAGACATTCCAAATACATGCAGTCACACATGTGCTTCAAATACAGTAATGAACCACCAAGTCATCATCCAATTTCACCTGAGATCTTGTATCACCATTACTCTCTGAGCTTTGTGTTGGTTGGAATATTTGCAAAATCATGACTACCTCATGATATTTTGTCTCAAAAATTAACCCTATGAATATAAGATAAGATGACCTTTATTAGTCCCACAGGTGGGAAATTTGTTTCGTTACAGCAAAAGTGCAACGTTTTGTAGCAGAAATTAGAAAACACTGGAATGCAATAAAATAAAATAAAATACTATATACAATAGAATAAAATAGAATAATATATACAATAGAATAAAATAGAATACCAATGCTATATACAACTGAGTAAGAAAATACAAAAGTACAACTTTGTCAGAAAAAGAATTGCACATGTAGCCTATGAATATGTCAGTACCATTAGGATGAAATTATTGTGTCACCAACATTTTAACGTTGGACATATAATTTTAACAGCCTCTGTAAACTAATATCCTGGCTTACTCGAGGCTGCTGTTTTCTCTGACAGTTTCAATCAAAATTAGAAATGCTACTCTGAGACTGAGAGAACTAATAGTGCTGCGTGTTGTGCATTTAGTTTCCAAAACAGGTTATTCATGGTTACATACAATTTTAGACTGTTGCGGGCCAAAGCCTAGCATAACCCATAATGTTATTAAGTGAGTGAACTTTTCTTTAAGTGACTTACAGGTTTCTTTGAAAAATACTTTCTTATATCCAGGTTCTTCCGTTTTGCTGCCATCCTCCTCTCCTCTTTGCAGGTCATCTTGGCCAATACAGGAGAAATATGCTCTCTCTTTCTAGTCCCTGTCAGTACTCTTGCTGCAGCATTTTGGATTAATTGAAGGCTTTTCAGGGAGTTTTTAGGACTTCCTGATAATAATGAATTGCAGTAGTCCGGCCAGGAAGTAATAAATGCAGTGCCATATTCACGTTGGCACTTCACGTTCATGTTCCTGACATGTCCAGCCAAAGGAATTTGACTGTACTTATCAGTTGACTTACATCTGAATAGAACTGAGGCTGCTGTACTACCGGAGGTGGCGGGAGGGGAAATGGCTCGGTGCTCCGAGGATCAAGTGGAAGTGATGCCTCTGGCCAAGATAAATCCCGTATTGTCTTCCAGTATGTGAAAGGCAAGTACATTGTGTGGGTAGGCCTGGAGGCACGGTCAGGATGAGGAGCCTGAGGCATGGCATCAGTCCACAAGGACTTCCTTTGGTCCTGGGTAAGTGAGCCTAATGCTGAAGGTTGGGGAGCTGGAGACGATTGGAGGACTGAGGACTGGAGAGAAAGAGCACCAAGTCCAAATGACAAGTCCAAATATTTCTCTTAGAAATTAAATCCAAACTTCTCCATTAATGCATTTTCTTATTTGTTTACAATAGGGAGATCAACCGTCCTCTTTTTTTGCAAAGCCTATATGACATTTTTTATTTTGCCAATCATTAACCGCACAGAGAAGGCTTTATAACAGTGTTATTAAAGTCCTTCATGAATGGGCCAAGTGTCCTCTTTTTTGGAAATCAAAATATGGTCAACCTAGTTTACAACATTTTACATACCACACCAACTGCCTCTGTCATTTTCTGACAATGTGGTTTGTGTCACTGTCACATTTTTTGCATACTATCATATTAATATTTTAGACGTGCCATCTCACATCAAGTTGGGGTGATTTACTGCAAACAACAAAAAAGTGCTGATGTCTCGCTTGATGATGATGATGATGATGAACAGTTTCATCATCATCATTAACTTCCATTGCTAATGCTAGCTGCAGCACTGTCAGTGAATTTGGCTTTCAGGCTCTCAGATTTGATATACTCTTCAATTTTAGATATATTTTATGGCTGACCTGGTGTTTCATCAGATTAGATGTGCTGTGTTGCCATGACAATTTTTCTGAGATCCTTGTCTGAAACAACACCTGAGACGGTTTGTGGCTCACCACTGTTGCCACTATCCTGTGTGTTTGTTGTTTTTTAACACATCAGAGGAACACTTTCTCTAATCCTGGTACCAGTCCTCATGTTCTGGGACCAAACATTTGTCACAGACTGATTTAGTAGTACCCTGACAAGTACAGAGTTTGATATGATATTTGAGTCTGCTGGCAAGCTGCTGTACTTAATCACACTGAGAAAAGTCCAAAGAAAATAGGAGTGCTTGATGTTTATATGCTAAAATTGGGTCATTTTAGGCCACTGCTAGATGGTTGATACGCAGCATGATGACCAGAAACAGGCAAGAAGCCACAAGAGCCTCAGATGAAGGAGGAGCTCACAGACAAAGAGGGGACAAAAACAGATTTCCTGTATTGTACTCAAAGAAGTTGTTTAGACACCGTTGTCATCGCCTTTTCTGGCTACTCAAGATCGCTTTGCACACAAGTTCATTTTGACTTTTAAAAGAATCAGAGCAATTTTCCTCTCACACTTCCAGCTCAGCTCTTTATTCTCTTCCTCAGGTGAGACAGCTCATTAGGAAAAATGGAGAGCAGTACCCTTCTGGGACGCATCCGGAACCGTCCTAAAGCCTCAGCAACTGCTCTAGGTAAAATCTAGCAATGTTAACATCATGTACAATGGTATCATAGTTTCATTTCTGTAAATATCATGTGAAGAAAGTGAGTTCAGTGTTTGATTTTTCTTGCAGCGATTTCAAAGCTGATATTTTGCACCCTGAGCATTCCTCAGCTTACAATTGGTGAGCTTCATATTTACTTACTTGCTTGAGTGTTCACAGGTGTTAAGGTTTTCCAGGCAGCTCTGATTGTTCTTGTTTGAGTCATCCTCCTTGTGTCCACCAGGGGCAATATACCTTCATGAGTGTCCGCGTGAGCACTACATCCCCATCTATCTGATAGTGGTGGGAGCCTTTGGCGTGTTTAATATCTTGCTCTCCTGCTTGCCCTGCATCAACGAGCCTGAAGAAGGCACCTCCAACCCTCTGAGCACAATCTACAAAGCCTGGAACTTACTGATAATGTTCTTTGCCATCTGCTGGGTCATCGCAGGTGAGTTAAAAAGTCAAGGAAGTGACCTGTTTCTGGTTCACTGCCTGTTAAAATAGTGTAAACACAATCATGGTCATCAGACAAACCACTGGCATATATTCACACCAAAGAGATTAAATATTAACGGCTCTCAGCACCACAAACAGAACAGGCAATGTTTACAGTGTGCTTCATGCAGCTTTTATGGCAAAACATTTCTATTATAGACCGCATTAGTTTCAGCTGCATGAAGCTCCAAACAGCCAGCAAAAAAATATGATACTGTGTTAAGTGCTCTCCCTCCATCATGTCATTCAGATTCATCATCACACTGGGTCTTATGTACTCAGGCTGTAGGGTCTCTGTCTAACCATTAAAGCTTGTGACTCATAAATACACATTGATATCCCATGCTAGCACAGCATGCAAGAAGCCAGCTGCGACAAAAACATGGATAATAATACTAATAATGCATTTTATTTGAGGGCGCCTTTCAGAAACCCAACACGGTTAAAAAAAAAATCCTAAAAAAACAGTAATATTTTGGCAGCTGGGGCGCCAAAATAATACCAGAAAATAACAGAAAATAACTTTCCCATGAAAATACGGTTATTTTCAGTGATGACAATACAGTTTGTTGCCCTAATTTTACATGGGATTTTGCCTTTTTCAAGTGCTTTTAAACATTAAATTAGGAACAATGTAATGTGATTAAACAATGAAATTACCTATAAAAAAGGTCAATGAATGCGGCAATATGAATAATAATACTTAAGTGTACAGAAATATACAGTTAACAGTTGGTTTAAATAAGAATGGATTGCATTCATATAGTGCTTTATGAGACCCTCAAAGCGCTTTACAATTCCACTTTATAATTCCCCTCTGGCCATCACCGGTAGGTGAAGTGTCTTGCCCAAGGACACAACGACCGAGAGTGCCCGAGCTCGAACCGGCAACCTTCTGATTACAAGGCGAACTGCCAACTCTTGAGGCACGATCGCCCTAAATAACAATAATAATAATAATTATGTGATGTAAAAAAAGTTTATACGAATCATTTTATATATTTTTCCATAGCATTACATTTGAATTTAACAGTTAAATCTTTCAAATAACGGACAAATATTTGTGAAATTATGATGCATTTGTGAATGTATTCTAACAATCTAAATATGCATATGTACAGACAGATAAATTTAAAAAACAAGAAAATTAAGTTTTATTACATTTACAGTGATTTTACATTAATTTACATTTGAAATGTAAAATCAGTCTATTTATGTACATTTAATGATATTCTAGAAGAACAGTACAAAACTGTAAAATACACAGTAAAATACTTTTATATCACAATTTTTTTTACAGTGAAGGTCACCTTAGAAAGAACAAAATTAATAAAAGGAACAGTAGTCATAAAATACATAAAATAAGTTAAAATTACAAAACAGAGCTTGACAACAGATAAAATCAGCATTAAAGCGAATAAGCCAGTTTAAACAGATGTGTTTTGAGCTGTGTCTTAAATACGGAAAGGGAGTCAATATTTCTTATGGCTGGAGGAAGAGAGTTCCAGAGCCGTGGAGCAGAGCGACTGAAAGCTCTGTTCCCCATATTAATAAGGTGTGAGGACGGAACAGTAAGATGAATAGCAGATGATTATCTGAGAGGGCGGGAAACAGTGGTGATATGGAGCAGGTCACACAAATATGAAGGAGCAGATTTATGGATACACTTGTATGTAAGAAGTAAGATTTTAAAGTTTATCCTGGCTTCTATGGGCAACCAGTCAAGCTGCTGAAGAACTGGCGTAATATGAGCTCTTGACGGAGTGCAAGTTATGACCCGAGCTGCAGAATTTTGAAGAAGTTGAAGTTTATGAAGGGACCTTTTAGGGAGACCAAATAGGAGGGAATTACAGTAATCAATACGGGACGTAATAAGACTATGGACAAGGATGGCAGCAGCATGAGGGGTAAGAAAGGGACGGAGTCGGTTAATATTACGTAAATGGAAGTAAGCAAACCGGGTTATGTAATTAATGTGAGACTGGAATGAAAGAGTATTATCAAGTATGACACCCAAACTCTTAACCTGAGGGGAGGGAAGGGTAGGAGAATTTTCAATGTTAATGGAAAAACTCTGGGATTTGGTTAAGATAGATGGTGTACCAACAAGTAAAACTTCAGTTTTATTACTGTTAAGTTTGACAAAATTGGAGGAGAATCATGATCTAATCTCAATAAGACAGTTTGAGAGGGAGGTAGGTGGGAGGGATGAATTGGGTTTAGAAGAAAGGTAGAGCTGGGTGTCATCGGCATAACAGTGAAAATTTATATTATATTTTCGGAATATATGACCAAGAGGGAGCATGTAAATAATGAATAAAAGAGGCCCTAATACTGAACCCTGGGGCACACCAGCAGAAACAGGATAGAGAGTTGAAGAGTGGGATTTAAATTGGATAAACTGAGTGCGGTCTGAGAGATATGAGGTGAACCAGGCAAGGGGGGTATGACTAATACCAATGGATGCTAACCGGTTCAGGAGGATATTGTGAAAAATGGTATCAAACGCCGCACTAAGATCAAGAAGGATGAGAATGGATAGGAGACCAGAATCAGCTGCCATCAGAAGGTCATTGGTAATCCTTAACAGAGCAGTTTCTGTGCTATGATTGAGGTGGAAACCAGATTGAAATTGTTCATAGAGATTATGGTTATTGAGGTGTAAGTGAAGCTGGGAGGCGACAACTTTTTCAAGAATTTTTGAAATAAAGGGGAGATTTGATATAGGGCGAAGATTATCAAAGTTGTTGAGGTCTGCAACAGGCTTTTTGAGAATTGGAATAACAGAAGCATTTTTCAGTGCTTCAGGAACGATTCCAGAGTTAAGGGAGGAATGAATAATACTGGTTATGAGAGGTGCTAACGAGGGAAGACAGGCTTTAACTAACACAGTAGGGAGAGGGTCAAGTTGACGGGTGGATGACTTAGATTTTCTAATAAGATTAGATACATCAGTTATGGAGGGAAGAGTAAAGCTTGAAAATAACTGACAGGAAGACAGTGGGGAAACAGGAAGTCTACTTCAGAGTCAGGAGCTCCTAGAGAGTTAAGTTGACGGTGAATGTCTGAGATTTTACAAGTGAAAAAGAGATAAGAGAATTGCAAAAATCAACAGAATACATGTGGGAGGGGAATATGTCTGGAGGTTTTGTAATTTTACTGAACAATGAAAAGGGAGACCTGGAGTTACCTTCATTAGAACTAATTAAACCAGAGTAGTATGCGGATTCGGCTGAAACAATGCAGTCCTTATAGAACAAAACATGAACATTATACATTTCTTTATGTATAGTAAGTCCAGTTTTCTTGAATAGACGTTCAAGTTGGCGTCCTTTAGCTTTAAGATGACGCAGGTCGGGGGTAAACCATGGAGCTGAACGGGAAAATGAGACAGTTCTATGTTTAAGGGGAGCAAATATGTTAAGAAGGTTATGAAGGTTGACATTATAATGACAAACAAGTTCATGAGGGGTTGAGGAGCTGTGAATAGATGGAAGGTCATGGACGGCAGATGAAAAAACAGCCGGGTTGATATTACTAATTTTCCTAAAAGTGATATTACGAGAGATACAGGATGTCAATTAGGCCTGTAGTCTTAAGGGCTGAGTGTCTAATTGATCAAAATCTAAATTGCCCATAGGTGTGACTGTGAGTGCGAATGGTTGTCTGTCTCTGTCTGTGTTAGCCATACGACAGACTGGCGACCTGTCCAGGGTGTACCCTGCCTCTCGCCCTAAAACAGCTGGGATAGGCTCCACCACCCCCCACGACCCTGAAAAGGATAAGCAGAAGAGAATGGATGGATGCCCTCAGTGTTTGTTGCTTTCTGTCAGAGCCAAAAAGTGCAGGAAATATTTCACCTGATGTGTTTTTGGTCACATCTCTTTTGCTAGCTAACAGGAAAAGCAGTAGCTGACTGTATCTGTTTTAATTGTGGCTTTTGTAGTTTTGCATTTATTTAGGTCATGCAGTACAGTGCATCTGAGTCATGATAAAGTAGGCGAGGTAAACTTGGTTGTGGATAAAATAGTGAATTCCCTGCTAATTAAATATTCCACAAAATAGCTGTTTAATATCAAACTTGAATCCATCCATTAAATCCACTTATCATTATCAGGCTCCAGATCATTTTAATCCACATCATACCTTTTGAGCAACCATGCCCATGAGCATTGAGGTATACTGGATGAGAATTAATACATGTTGTAACGTGCATGAGCCACTAGGTGGGAATATATGGCTGTTTTAATGGATTACTAGACATTGAACCCCTGAGTACATGTAACATGAATAAAGATCATTAAAATAATTGTCTAAACTCAGTGAGGCTTCAAGTGCTGCTGTGGACATCCTGTCAGCTGTCAGGCCTCCAAACACTAAAATCCAGGTTATTTGCAGAGAGATCAAGCAATTATTATTAATTCATAATTTATTAATTAATTTTAATTTCTTTTTTTTTTAGGTAATGTATGGATCTACTCTATTTATCAGCCCAACTATGACAAAAACACAACAGATGTGAGCTCCTACTGCAACAAGACCCTTTACCTGTTTGCCTTCTGGATGTTCACTGCGGGTTACATCCTGAGCGGGTTATTTTTCTTGTGCTGCCCCTTGGTCCTGATCTGCTGCTGCCTGTGTGGCCGTGCCGATCCGGATGACAACGTGTAACAACTTTTGGAAAAAATGAGGGGACTGGACACACAACGAATATACTCTCAATGCAAATATGTTGGAAATGCGTTTTAAAAAACAACAGGATAAATGTGTGATGTGGCCGTGCATCTTGTGTTGAAAGATGCAACCCTTTCAGTAGATTCTCAATTGAAAATTCTACTGTTTTCTCCTTGATGGCCTGTATTTGTATAGCGCTTTACTAGTCCCTAAGGACCCCAAAGCGCTTTACACAACCAGTCATCCACCCATTCACACACATATTCACACACTGGTGATGGCAAGCTACATTGTAGCCACAGCCACCCTGGGGCGCACTGACACTCTGACCACCACCAGTAGGCAACGGGTGAAGTGTCTTGCCCAAGGACACAACGACCAAGACTGTCAACCGGCAACCTTCCGATTACAAGGCGAACTCCCAACTCTTGAGCCACGATCGCCCCATGCTCGCCCCATCCTTGATGAGCATTTTCTATACCTCTGCAGCAGCTACTGTTTACAGGAATTTTATTCGGAAATCAAGAAGATCACTGGTGTTTAAGAATTTATACGAGAGCTGATTCCAATAGAAAAATTATCTTTCAGTTTCATATTTGTTTTCATAATTGTCCCAGGAAAACACGTATAAATGTGAGGGGAGGTTTTTCTCACAAGTATCTCAGTTCATCATTAAACTCTTTTAGTAAGACTGCAGATAAATATCAGCCACTGACATAGTTTACTGCCATCCTATTTGCTGATAAATGTCCAGCATCGGTTAGTTTCAGGATTCAGGTGATATATCTGTGAATCTGTAGATGTGCTGTTACATGATGAGCCACAAATTGGGGTTATTGAGTGTACATGATGAAATTAAAAAGTCACTTTGGTAATGGTATCATTTAAAGAATAATTAAACAATAAATATATTTGTGTAATGCAGTTTTTCATACTTTATAAAGTGTAGGTTTGTTTTCTGTGGAAACCAACACTTCACTGTATTTCACTGTTCAAATGCAATCACACTCTATGTTATGGATCATGAATCTTGAGATTTGCACTAAAAGTCATGCTGTGTTTTGTCATATTAGGAATAAAAATGAAAGACAAGAAAGAGTGGGAAGCTTCTATGCGGCAGCTGTGTAGCAACAGGAAATCATTTCATCTGAAAAGAAGAAATTCTGTACCTACACGTTAAACGGTTGTCTGTGCAAAAAGGATTAGACCCAGTCACACAATGGATGATTAATATTATTTTCAGTGTATCTGAACTTTAAAATTTGTAATTGGATACTGTCTCAATACTGAAGCATATTTCTTTTAAATATCTGTTTCTGTAAAAGCCTACGATGGTTAAGGATTGAGGTGTACACCTCTATACAGCACTCTGAGTTTAATTATTACTTGTTAATAATCTCTGGCTTGTCTCGCTTCCACAGCGTGTCTTTGTCTTGTCTTTCAGCCCTAACCCCAACCAGCAGATGGGAAACCACTGAATAAGAATCGGTGTCACAAAAAAGAAACAGTGGAGACTGTCATGATTTCATGCAGGAAACACCAAAAAGCTTAGAGGCTTGCAAAGTGTAGGGCTGGGGTGGCCTGTTTTAGTCATGTATTTAGAAATGGGGGCTCAGTGCAGATGAGAAAACTGATATTTAGGTTTTCAGAAAATAAAAACAGTTGAACAACAGAGAAATTAGTGATAGACTTGAAATCCTCTACAAGGATCCTCAATTCCCCAGTACAGACCAGTCCCTCTTTCACAAGAGACAGCGACCACCAGGTCTTTCCTGGCAGAGATGAGGGTGAGTTAGACGTGGAGTGTAAAATAGAAATTTTTCTGTTTTTTAACTTGAAATACATCTCTTCCCTCTCCTCCGTGAATCGCTACCTTAACGTGGTGGAGGGGGTTGTGTGTCCCAGGGCTTCTGTCAGGGGGGACTTCTGGCAGGGTCTCACATTGCAAATTGGTCCTATGTGAGGGACCACACAAAGAGCGATTCAGAAGACCCCTATGAGAAGACCATCGAGGGAACAGTTCACTCTGCCGAGGATAGGGTTACCGGGGCCCTGTCCTGGAGCTAGACCAGGGGAAGGTGCCCGCAGACAAGCATCTGGTGGCTGGGCCTTAGCGCATGGGCCCGACCGGGCACAGCCCGAAAAAGGGACATGGGCCCATCTTCCTGCAGTCCCTCCACCAACAGAAGGCACTGTAGGGATCAGGTGCAATGTGAGCTGAGCGGCAGCCAGGAGCGGAGGCCCTGGCGGACCAATCCCCAGCTACCAAGACTGGCAATTGGGAGGTGGAATGTCAATTCTCTGGTGGAGAAGGAGCCTGAGTTAGTGAGTGAGGTTGAGAGGTACCGGCTAGATATAGCCGGGCTTACTTCCATGCATGGCTTGGGCTCTGGAACCAGTCTCCTGGAGATGGGCTGGACTTTGTCTCAGTCTGGAGTTGGCCATGGTGAGAGATGGCGGGCTGGGTGGGTGTCCTGGTATCCCCTCGGCTTGCTGTCTGTACGTTGGGGTTTCTCCCAGTGGACGAGAGCATTTTTCCCAATGCCTTTGGGTCGAGGGGGACGGGTGCTGACCATCATCTGGGCTTATGTGCCGAGTGGCGGTTCAGAGTACCCAGCCTTCTTGGAATCCCTGGGTGGGGCTTACCGGTCGATCTACATCCCTAACACGGACGGACGGACGGACGGATGTGCTGCCTCCACATGTTGCATTTTAGCAGATTGAGTTAATTAAAGCACTTCTTATTAAAGGAAGGGCATGATGTCAGCTGGTGAAACCTTAGCCCTCATATCCCCCTTATATTTTGGGTGTCACGGTCCGTATGGCAGACCGTGGGGGTGAGGGGAATGAGGACCCAAGATGCAGGACTTAGTGATTAAGGCAGTGCGTTTATTTACAGTGGTGTAAATAGTCACAGAATCAACCCCGTGTTTTTCCCCTTGACTTCCATGTCGTGTCTTCACCCACAAGTCCGTGCTCCGTGCTCTTCTGCTCCTGTGTGTCCCCGCACCCCGTGCTCGCTGCTCTTGTCTTCCCTGCTCCTTCCTGGAGAAAATAACAAAGAGGCAACTTGTCAGGACACTCGATTACCGCAGGCATGCACTCACTGGACTATACATTAATCGACACTAACGTGGAGTTTCACACAACAATCCCACGCCGAGGAGTGCTCAGCCACAGTCTTAAGAAGCTCCCCAACGACGCTCCATTAGCTGCAGGTGTGTGAGTCATCATCTGCTTCAGGTGTGGCCATCCTTTAGGTAGGACACGCCCACCAGGCCTACCTGAACCCAGTACTCAGCCACACTCACAGACACACCCACTTGCCTATACATACAAGGATGGGGAATACAAGAACAGCAGCAGAGCAGACAACACACACATCACAAAATAACAGCAATGATTATAATAGTGGTCCACACTGCCCACGGACCCTGAATCCCTGGAGCTGAGTCCGTGACAGTTGGGATTGTGGGTGTACAACTGAATATAGAAAAAGCACAAGCCAATGTAAATAGACAGCTGTACCAATGGGCTAAGTATAGGTTTTTATTGCGTCCAAAAAAAAATGACCTGGCCGAAACTGGAAGTGACGTCATTTTCGCGGAAAATGTAGGTTTTTTACCTCCAAGACCTTATGAGCCTATACTGGTGTTTTTAAGAGATTACTATGGACTTAATGCATATAATGTAATACTCATATTATTATAAATTTGGGCTATAACGGTTGTATTGATGTATAGCAAATTGAAATGCTCCCAAAAATGGCACTATAGCATGTAAAAATATAAAGATAAGCTCTGGCGGACTTGGTTCTATGGTAGGTCTTAAAGGGTTAATTATTGCACATATCTCCCTTGGTGTTTTCTTTCCTTCTTTCTTTACACCGTGCTGGATTTTGTTCCACAGCCCCCGATGTTTACGCTGTAGTGAGATGTGAGAACGACAACGTCAGGACGCGGGTGTTCAAGGAGAGCGGAAACCCTGAATTCAACCTGAGAACCATCTTCTACAGGAGATACCCCAACACAGACATCTCTGTTGAGGTTTGGCACATTCCTGTTCCCTCTCACGCAGCACACAAACACACAGGGCTAATGGGCTTCCTGTGTACTGACAGATATACAGCAGAGGTCTGCTGTGGGACTCGCTCCTCGGTGAGACTCGACTCCAGACGGCCGAGTCTGAGAGGAGTCGAAGCCTCGTGATGAATCTGCGAGGCGGACGGTCTCGTTCAGGGCTCAGAGGTTGCGTCTATCTTGAGACGTCTTCCAGCGTGTGCCTCACAGACTTGTGACAGTCTGGCTGCCCTGGCAAACACTGCCCTCTCAGGTAGAAGCTGATGAGCAAATTCTACTAAACTAAATAAAGCTGTGTGACAAAAGGTGCTGTAGTTTTTTGTTTTTTTGACCTGTTGTATTTTAAACCACAGTGAGCTGCTTGGTCTCTTGCACTTTGCTGTGGGACTTTAATATTTAGGGTTTTAATGTACTGACAGATGCTCTGTGGTGATCTGCTGTTCAGTTATGCAGGCACAACAACTTCGGCAGTTCAACAAGAAAAGTGGAACTGCTGCCAAAACAAGTTTGTATGTTATTTTAAAATATGCATTATTATGTATTGTCTTTTCATTGATTTGTTATTTATTTTTTGTTTTATGCATTAAAAACTTTGATATTTGGGTCACATTTGTATTTCTCATAATTAAACTATAAACACTGTGTAAGCCTGTTTTATTTTATCATCACTCAGCAGACCTACTTGCCTTCAGTCACTGAAATGGTCAGTCAGCTAAGAGCCATAATCTCTCCAGCATGCCCTGTGTCTGCCCTGCCATCTCCCTGCAGTTGGCTCCTGTGTGTCCCCGCACTGGCTTCTTTCATGTATGTGGAGGAGCATCGGTTCTATTCTAGTCCCGTGATACGAGTCAGGAGGAAGGAACGCCACAAACCAAAGACTTGGGAAGGCCACAAATGACAATATGACATTTTAAAAATATACATATATCATATACATACATATACAATACATAATTTTCATAAATAAATGAAACTAAAAACATTTATAGTAAAAAGCTAGAATTAGCAGTTTGAAAGACACACCGTAATTCAATAACAAATCGGACTTAACCTCTATTTTTATCTCCGATGGTCAGACCGAGCGGTTCGGATTACAGACCGTTGCAGACAGAGAACCAAAACACAGTTCGCACTCCTTTTATTTAAAATCATTGTATCTTTTTTTTTTTTTTTTGAAAGCTTAAAATCAAAGCATTAAACAGCACTGCGCTCATTTCTTTATCGGTACATATATGAGTGCATGTCCGGTGACATCACTGGGAGCCGTAAAGGTGAATCATTTTTAAAAGCATTTCTTCTCATTAGATTCAAATCTTTCTTGTAGCATTACTACACATTACAATGCTTACAAAAAACAATGCACATATACGTGTATTGCTGATATTCGCAGAGCTCCACTCTGTTTAAATGCAAACAATAAACTTTTGAGAAGAACAAACGGCCCATTCAGCTTTTATCTGCTCTCATTTGACAGCATTTGATTATCAGGACAGCTGCTATGTGTGAGCAGCTGCTGTAAGAAGTGAAGGATCTCAAACTACCATGACCATTGCTTTGAGCAGAAAAATAATTTCACCCTAATGACACCCTTAGTAATTCAGCCTTATTTGCGTTTTACGTCACAGTCGTTCCTTCTTTCTCAAATTTTTAACACCAGTTTAACATATTAGCCTGGAAATTTAAAAATAAATAAATTTTGGAATATATCTTTGAAAATAGTCCAAAGGAATGAAACTTTCAGAAACCTTTTTTGGAGCCATTTTTTTAGGCCGGTGGTATGAAAAGAACAACAGTCTAAAATTGTATTAAGTAATTGTTTTTCAAACTGTTTTATTTAAGTATTGAAGTGTTTATATCCTTCACAGTCATTTTGAAGCTTATCATTAACAACTCCCATTATTAAACCGGATGTGTGTCAGAGCCTGTCACCTCTCGCCTCTTTCACAATCAGCTGACCGCGTGAGCTGATTTGTACGCGCGCTCCCTAGAGGCGGAGGCTTTGCATCCGACTAGGTGAGGCTGTCAGAGACGCGAGCAGCTGGCAGGAGGTGAACTCGGAGTGAGCACAAGGTAAGAGATTTAAAAGGGAAACTGTCGTTCATTTATTTAAACACAGAAACTCCTTTTCCCCTCCCTCTCTCGTTGTGTTGACTTTTTGTTGTTGTTTGAGAGCTCGAGAGACGACACGCGCTTCGTGTCTGTGTCCCACGCAGGCGGAGACGCTTACCGTCTTGCGAACTTAAAAAATTAAGGCGAGGCTGCAGTTTAACGTTAAACGTGCTGGATAGGGAACATTATAGAGCGTGTGGGGGGAAATGGTTTTGAAAGCAATTGCGTCACTTTGCTAGGAACTCCGTAAAGCAAGTCAGATGCTGTTAAAAGTTTGTTCAACAGGATCACATGCTTTACATTTTTCCCCTGCTCGTGATTGTGTCTGCGTTCTCTTTTTTGTAATGTGGAGCACGAGCTGTTTTCTAGCCTCTGCTCTTCCAGTAATATTGGTCGAACTGGCTTTGTAGTGAATGCAGACACACCTCTCCTTCCTCCCCTTTATCTTCTTCACCGCAGTTCAGTGGATCCAGTTTCCACACAGACTGAAGCCACTCTGTGTTCACCGCGTTTAGTCACATTTTCTGTCTGTGCTCATAATTGAGAGCTGCAACATAAACTGCAATAAAGTAAATTGAATTTAGGCCAATGTGACCTGCTTTGCTATTAAAGGACCCTACCGCAGATGGGAATTTGTTTGATGAGAGATGGAGTCCAGCTGCAGTATGGGAAATGTAGTATTCATTGTTTTGGACTCTCTTCTGAGTCTCTCCTACTTTATACAAGAGACACACTTGATAGCTGGAAACATGCCCATGAATTATAAAGTGGGTTATCATAGCTACTAATGCACGATGCCATCACCTTTCATTTCCAATGAAATGAAATATCTTTGTGTCTAATTCGATGATTGGAGTTTTGGTCAGTAATTTCATTTTTTGTTTAAAGCTTCTCAATTAATAAAAGTTGCTATATTATTTTTTTTTTTTTTTTTTTTTTTTTTTTTTTTTTAGCAATGACACTGAAATATTTGGGAGGTTTCAGTTGACGGTCTATAAATATTACAAAAATGTAAAATAGCTCTGTAGCATTTTGCAAGACTCAGAGGTGACCATTTAAGGTTTTTTTTTTTTTTAATCAGTTACATCTTATTGAGCGCTCAGAGAGCTTCAGTGTGGAAAATGGCTCCTCTGTGAAATAAAAATATTGCTGCCGGGGAAGAACAAAGAAAGGAATGAAGTAAGAACATTGCATATTTAACCTCCAGTACATGCCCGCCCATGCCACAGGGCTGTTTAGCCTCGCCACATTTGAACCTGTATCGTATCCAACTGTCCTTTTGGTTTGGGGGTTTTTATTGGTTTTTTTGTTGTTGTTTTTTCTGTGTTAAAATGATAAGTTCAAGAGTATGTCATACAAAATAAATGCAAACTTTGACACACTTTGTTATTTTGTTTTTGTTTGCAATATTATACATACCACACCGGCTGCCTTACGTCATTGTCTGACAACGTGGTTGACGTCATATTGTTTACATACTAAAATATTAATATTTCAGACGTGCCATCTCACTTAAAGTTAGGGTGATTTACTGTTAACAACAATGTCTCACTAAAAGTTTCATCATCATCTCCTAATGCTAATGCTAGCTGCCGCTCTGTTAGTGAATTTGGCTTTCAGATTTGATATAATCTTCATGTCTTAGATGTGCAGTATGTTGTGACAGACCTGGTGTTTCATCAGATTAGATGTGCTGTGTTGCCATGACAATTTTTTTTCTGAGAGTCTTGTCTGAGACAACAATTGAGACTATTTGTGGCTCACCACCGCTGCCACCATCCTGTGTGTTTGTTCTTCTTCGACACATCAGAGGAACTCTCTCTTTCTTCCTCTAATCCTGGTACCAGTCCTCATGTTCTGGTACCAAACATCTGTTGCAGACTGATTTAGTAGTACCCTGAAAAATACAGAGTTTGGTATCCAATCCTAGTGTGTGTGCTGCCGGGAAGCTGTTGTACTTAATCACATTGGGAAAATAAAAAAAAAATAGGAGTGGTGGATGTTCATATGCTAAAATTGGGTCATTTTAGGCCTTTTCTCGATGTTTGATAACCCGCTTGATGACCTGACAAACCTGTAGGTTAGAACTCACAGGAGCCTCAGATGAAGGAGGAGCTCACAGACAAAGATACAAATTTCTTGTATTGTAATCAGAAGATTTGTTTTGTTTGTTTCATTGTCACCGCCTTTTCTGGCTACTCAAGATCGCTTTGCACAACTTCACTTTAACCTTTAAAAGAATCTGAACATTTTTGCTCTCACCAGCTCAGCTCTTTATCTTCCTCCGCAGGTGAAAAAACTCATTAGGAAAAATGGCGAGCAGTAACCTTCTGGGACGCATCCGGAACCATCCTCAACCCCCAACACCCGCACTAGGTAAAATCTTGCGATATTAATATCATGAACACTGGTATCATAATTTCATTTCTGTAAATATCATGTGAAGAAACTGAGTTCAGTGTTTGATTTTTCTTGCAGCGATTACAAAGGTGATTTTGTGCGGCATGCCCATTGCTCAGATTGCTATTGGTGAGCTCCATACGTACTTACTTGAATGAGTGTTCACAGTTGTTAAAGTTTCCAGGCAGCTCAGATTGTTCTTGTTTGAATCATCCTCCTTGTGTCCACCAGGGACAATATACCTTAATGAGTGTCCCCGTGAGCACTACATCCCCATCTATCTGATAGTGGTGGGAGTCTTTGGCCTGATTCTGTCGTTGCTCTCCTGCTTGCCCTGCGCCAGGGAGTCTGAAGAAGGCACCTCCAACCCTCTGAGCACAATCTGCACAACCTGGAACTCACTGACATCTGTCTTTCTCTTCTGCTGGTTTATCGCTGGTGAGTTAAAAAGTAAAGGAAGTCACCTGTTTCTGGTTGGCTGCCTGTTAAAATTGTGTAAATACAATCATGGTCATCGGACAAACCACCGGCATAAATTCACACCAAAGAGATTAAACATTAACGGCTCTCAGCACCACAAACAGAACAGGCAATGTTTACAGTGCGCTTCATGCAGCTTTTATGGTGGAACATTTCTATTATAGACCACATTAGTTTCAGCTCAATGACTCTCCAAACACCAAACTGAATGTATTAAAAAGCCAGCAAAAAATATATGGTGCTGTGTTAAGTGCTCTCCCCTCATCGTGTCACTTAGATTTATCATAGCAGACACTGAGTCTTATGTACTCGGGGTGCAGGATTTCCTGTCTAATCATTAAAACTTGTGACTCATAAATACACATTGATATCCCGCACTAGCACAGCGTGAAAGAAGCTAGCCGCTATGAAAACAAGGAGTACAAGCTCAAAAACATGGATGTCAATTAGGCCTGTAGTCTTTAGGGTTGAGTGGTGATTGAGCGATAGATATGCTCTCTATTCTCATTGGTCAGAAGATCAATAGCCATTATTCTTGGCAGAGGGAAGAGGAGATCAGTCTGTATATGAATGATGGATGTAGCTTCCAGTTTTTAAATGTTTAGCCAATGGAGAAGTGCCTTAAACCTGCATGTGACCACTGTGATGTGACCACTGTGATGTGACCACTGTGATGTGACCACTGTGATGTGACCACTGTGATGTGACTACTCTGGTTCTAAAAATACTTAAGGTTGTGCAAAAGTCTCTGAAAAAATGCTCCGCAGCTTCCTCATTGTCTCACACTTCACGACGGCCTTATCGCCCTCAATTACTGGTATTGCCTGGGTAAGGGCATCGAAACGCCTCACAAGAAGGGATATAGGAAGTAATTTAGTAAAATTATGTTAGAAAATGATGGTGGTGTAGGACTTGGATTAATCCATGTCTGGGAAACTGGGCCTAGTTTTCAGAAGTAATCTGGAACGATCTAATAAGATCAAGACAGGACATTATTTAAAAAAGGTTGTGAATTAAGAATGTTAAAGGTGATCACAGTAGATAAACTTTAACTCATTAAGGACTTAAATCTATCCATAGGCTCTCAGTGTTTGCTGCTTTCTGTCTGAGCCAAAAAGTGCAGAAAATGTGTCACCTGATGTTTTCAATCATCTCATTTTGGTCACGTCTCTTTTGCTAGCTAACATCACCAGCAGTAGCTGACTGTATCTGTCTTAATTGTGGCTTTTGTGGTAGTGCAGTTATTTAGGTCATGCAGTCCAGTGCTTCTGAGTCATGATAAAGTAAGTGAGGTAAACTTGGTTGTGGATAAAATAGTGAATTTCTTGCTAATTAAATATTCCCCAAAATAGCTGTTTAATATCAAACTTCCATCCATCCATTAAATCTGGTCATCGTTATCAGGCTCGCAGGGGGCTGGAACCTATCCAAGCTACCACTGGTCGAGAGGCAGGGTGCATTCTGGACAGATCTTTTGTTTGTCGTGGGGCGTTAACAAACTTCAGGCAGTTAATTAGGAATCTTTCTCATTTATATTTTTTTTTTTTATTTTAGTGCCCCCTGCATCCTAATGAAAATGCTGGTAATCTGAATTTGATCATGTTTGAAAGTCTGTACTTGGATCAGAGTGAGCCTGTAAGTTCTGTTTTGAACAACCAGGATAAAAGTGAGCTGGGTTAGATACACATTATCCAGAGAAGGAAAAGACTGGACTACTAAAAACAGATCATTTTTGAACAACTGTTCCCATGAGCATTAAGGTACACCAGGGTGAGAATGAGAATGTTGTAACATGCAAGGGCCACTAGGTGGCAATTATGGCTGTTTTACATGTAACATGAATTAAGGTAAATACAATAATTGTCTAAACTCAGTGAGGCTTCGAGTGCTGCTGTGCACATCCTGTCAGCTTTCAGGCCTTCAAACACTAAAGTCCAGCTTATGTGCAGAGAGATCAAGCAATTATTATTCATATTTCATTTCATGTATTTTTTTCTTTTCTTTTTTTAGGTAATGTATGGATCTACTCTATTTATCAGCCCAACTACACCAAAAACGCAACAGACGTGAGCTCCTACTGCAACAAGACCCTTTACCTGTTTGCCTTCTGGACCACCACTTTGGTTTACATCCTGATCGGTTTGTTTTTCGTGTGCGGCTTCTTGGTCCTCCTCTGCTTCTGCCTGTGTGGCCGCGCCGATCCCGATGACGACGTGTAACGACTTTCAGAAACGATGACGGTACTGGACGCACTCAACGAATATGCTGCTGATGCAAATATGTTTACTAATATGTTGTAATAAAAAAAAAAAAAAAAAAAAAAGCAGCAGGGTAAGTGTGTGATGTGTCCGTGCATCTTGTGTTGAAAGATGAGCATTTTCTATACCTCTGCAGCAGCTACTGTTTACAGGAATTTTATTCTGAAATCAAGAAGATCACTGGTGTTTAAGAATTTGTACGAGAGCTGATTCCAATAGCAAAAATATGTTTTACTTTCCTATTTGTTTCCATGTTTGTCCCAGGAAAACACGTCTACATTATAAATGTGAGGAAGGGTTTTTCTCACAAGTATCTCAGCTCGTCATTAAACTCTTTTAGTGACGCTACAGATAAATATCAGCCACCGACATCGTTTACTGCCATCCTATTTGCTGATAAATGCCCAGCATCAGTCAGTGTCAGTGTTCAGCTGATACATCTGTGAATCTGTAGATGTGCTGTTACATGATGAGCCACAAATTTGGGGTTATTGAGTGTACATGATGAAATTAAAAAGTCACTTTGGTAATGGTATCATTCAGGGAATAAACAAATACTAAAGAAATCCTGTGTAATGCAGTTTTTCATACTTTACAATTCTGTAAAGTGTAGGTTTGTTTTCTGTGGAAACCAACACTTCTCTGTATTTCACTGTTCAAAATGTAATCACAACATTAAAGTCTGTCAGAGGTTTATCGCTGTAAGTTATGGATCATGAATCTTGAGATTAGCAATAAAAGTATTTTGTCATGTCAGAAATGAACATGAAAGACAAGAGTGGGAAGCTTTGTGTGTCTAATCGATTTCATCTGAAAAGCAGAAATTCTGGACCAATAAACGGTATCTATCTGTGCACCCAATCGCACAATGGACGATAAGGTTATTGTTTTTAGTGTATCTGATGTTTAAAATTTGCGATCGGGCACTGTCTCAATATCGAAGCTTATTTATTTAAATATCTGTTTCTGTGCAAGAGGGCGATGGTTAAGGATTGAAGAGTACACCTCTATACTATCTTTCTGTTAAAAGGGATTTTTTTTTTCTTTCCGCTGTCACCAAAGCTCCTGCTCATAGGGGTCATTGGAGGAAAAAAAAAAAAAGATGTACTGTTTTTACCTGCAAAAGTTTTGAATTTAATTCCAAGCATTTCCAGGTCAGTACTGAGACCGTGGAAACAACCAGGGCTGGACTATAATCTGGCATGCCAGGCATTTTCGGCGTGGGCTGACGTGCTTTTGGGCCGATGGGTAAATTGCTCAACACCACTTTTGCTGTGTTCTCACGCACCTTACAGAACAGAGTTGCGATGAAAAGCTAAAAGACAAAAAGTAAAATTAAATGCAGTAAAATGTGTCAATTAACCCGACATGCTATCTGTCAGGGCTGCTGATGCTGCACCGTCAACAGTAGTACCAGCAACAACAAGTAACAACTCCTCACAGTCGCAGCAGTCTTCAATTTCAATATCAACAATCAAACAAAAAAGAAATGCATTGAATTATTTATTTGAGCAATCATGGTGGGTCACATGTACCACAAATGTCAGAGCCAGTTTTTTTTTTCCCAGACAAACCCTTGAAACTACCATAGCTCACCGAGAGATTCATAGATTTTTATTTTGAGCTTGGCCTAAACTATGAAGACATTAAATCAGTGCGTTGCAGTACACGCGTTTTTATAGAAGTGGCAGATATCTGACGAGAGATCTTGGTGTAAGGAGACGCACTCATCACAAGGCATACTTTGGTTGAATTCATTGACAACCAGCCGCAGTACTCTGGACTGTTTCACGGGTACCGGTGAAAGTACAAAAAATGCAGAACGCTGAATGTTTCAGTGTCCTTACCACGGCAAGGCTACGTAGGGACATGGCTATGGGCTCAAATTGTGGTCATAAATATTTTGTACTTCAAATGCCTATTTGTGTACTGAGTTTTGTAATCTTGTAAACCAAAATATGTGAAAATTTTTTGTTTGTGCATCTACAGATGAGAATTTGTGTTTGTAAAAAATATTTACACGACTTACAAATTATTTTGCTATGGTCTCCTTACAGATACAAAGCAAAGAACTACGTGTAAAACTCTGCTCTCAGGTTCCCTGGCTGTGTGTGGATTTCAACTTACAAGTACAAATTTCTGACCAGATTTTTCTTCCTTTCAGCTGATTGCTCAATGTCATGTCAATCACAAATGTAGTTATCCAATCAGAGAACATATGCGTTTGGCTGTTGGAGGGGTGCTGCAGTCCAAGCCATAGAGAAATCTATAGGGATGATGATGTTGCAGGAGAGAGCCAGCTGGCTCAACCTGACAAACCTGTCACAGAGGGAGAAGGAGGACATTTTGGACATGCCGATTGTGCCGAACTGCGTTTTCGGGACTGCTCTGGCTTCCATGCAGCAGAAGAGTGAGACGAGAGAGGATGAGGCTGTCAAGCTCGAGGTCGGACAACGGAGCTAACACCTCTTCCTGCCTGTGAGCTTGTCTTCAGGCTTCTTCTTTACAGCCTGGACGTCTCTGCTCCAAGTTTCACACCAGTGAGGCTCTGCTGCCAGCAGTTTGTCCAAGGGTGTAATCCTTGGACAAGTAGATCTTTCCAAGTTGGTCTGAGATTTCCTCCTCGCACATCTTCTATCTAGTGAAGTATGAAGTATGTTAATTTAGTTATTTCTTTCTTCCATGAAGGGAACTGAGGGAGGACTTACCGTCTCCCTCTGTGCTCCACTGTCTTCTACCTCAGCCCACAGTGGTAACCACAGTTTATCTCCGCAGGGCGTCAGGACTCAGCCCTCCCAAACAAACAGGTGACTGCAAAACGAAACACTGAGAGTTGGGCAGACTCTTAATTATTGCACATATCTCCCTTGGTGTTTTCCTTCCTTCTTTCTTTACACCGTGCTGGATTTTGTTCCACAGCCCCCGATGTTTACGCTGTAGTGAGATGTGAGAACGACAACGTCAGGATGCGGGTGTTCAAGGAGAGCGGAAACCCTGAATTCAACCTGAGAACCATCTTCTACAGGAGATACCCCAACACAGACATCTCTGTTGAGGTTTGGCACATTCCTGTTCCCTCTCACGCAGCACACAAACACACAGGGCTAATGGGCTTCCTGTGTATTGACAGATATACAGCAGAGGTCTGCTGTGGGACTCGCTCCTCGGTGAGACTCGACTCCAGACTAGA
Organism: Oreochromis aureus; assembly: GCF_013358895.1. NCBI lineage: Eukaryota > Metazoa > Chordata > Actinopteri > Cichliformes > Cichlidae > Oreochromis > Oreochromis aureus. The sequence continues at coordinate 20,712,808 of NC_052944.1, read as the reverse complement.
GATGTGTACCGGTATCCGGCACCGGTATCGGATAAAACCTAAACGATACCCATCCCTACTCCAGACAACCGAGTCTGAAAGGAGTCGAAGCCTCGTGATGAATCTGTGAGGTGGACAGTCCCATTCAGGGCTCAGAGGTTGCGTCTATCTTGAGACGTCTTCCAGCGTGTGCCTCACAGACTTGTGACAGTCTGGCTGCTGTCAAAGATGAAGGACTTCAAACGACCATGACCATTGTTTTAAGGGGAAAAATAATGTAACCCCAATGACACCCTTAGTAATTCGGCCTTATTTGCATTTTATGTCACTTTGACCGATTTTGATTTTTTTTTAGGTAGCTTGTGGTCAGTCATTCTGTCTTTCTCAAATATTTTAATAAATATCAGTTTAACATATTAATCTAGAAATTAAAAAAAAAACAACTTAATATTGAAATATATCTCTGAAAACAGCACATGGGAATGAATCATTCACAAACCTTTTTGGAGCCATTTTTTAGGCCAGTGGCATGAAAACCACACTAGAGTCTAAAATTGCAGTAATTGTTTTTCAATCTGGTGTATTTAAGTATTTATATCCTTCAAATTCAGAAACAATTCAATACTTTTCACTCAAATTCCTACTTAAAAATAAGATTCAACTTAAAGAAAAAGTTATTGAATATTTAACACTCATTATTGGGTCATATTTGTTAATTAGTTCATGAGTAGGCCTACGTTACTTTTAGGTTACACATTAATCATACACATTTATTTGTACAGTAGTGTATTTAGATTTTATATTAATACTGTAAGCCTGGGGAAATGATTAGAAACATACTGTTTGTATGTTGGTATTGATCCAATTCTAAGTAAATACAGGGTCAGTGTCACCGATACAAATACTGATACTTTCAACCTATAAAGGGAACTTATGGAGGGGAGAGCAGTGTGTCGGGATTTATGAGTTGAATCGTCATCAATTTGCCAAATTCTGAAAACATGACCACTAAGTGACTGGTTTATATTTTCCACAATAATTAGTTAACACAGTGAAACACACCTTTCAGCTTTTCATGGATACTTAAACTGGGTTGCTTAGACACTTGGGAGTGTCTCTAAAGCACTTTGGATCCTGTTCTGTTGTTTCAGTGAGCTATAAATAAAATAAATGTGACAGTGAACATGACAATGAACACAAAAACAAAATTTTTCTTCATGCACGTTTGAAGTATATTTAGCAATTCCAATAATAATAATAATAATAATAATAATAATAATAATGATAATATATTAAAGCAATTCATGGGCTAAAGAGTGAACTTTGAGAATACAAACAAAGTATCGATTCTATGGCACTACTATTGATCTGATACTGATACCAATGTTGGTATCCATTGATATTTTGATCGATCCGCCCACCTCTACTTCACAGTCATTTTGAAGCTTATTATTAACAATTCCCATTATTAAACCGGATGTATGTCAGAGCCTATCACCTCTCGCCTCTTTCACAATCAGCTGACCGCGTGAGCACGCCCTTTCGTTTGTACGCGCGCTCCTTACAGGCGCAGGCTTGGCATCCTACTAGGTGAGGCTGTCAGAGACGCATTCAGAGTGAGCACAAGGTAAGAGATTTAAAAGGGAAACTGTGATTCATTTATTTATTTTAAGACAGAAAATCTTTCTCCAATCTCTCTCTTCTTGTGTTGACTTTGTGTTGTTGTTTGGAGGACAGCTATGAAGACGACACATGCTTTGTGTCTGTGTCCCACGCTGGTGGGGACGCTTAACTTTTTGCAAAAGTTTGCAATTATATGTGCTGTGTTGCCATGACAATATTTTCTGAGAATCTTGTCTGAGACAACAATTGAGACGGTTTGTGGCTCACCACCGCTGCCACCATCCTGTGTGTTTGTTGTTCTTCAACACATCAGAAGAACGCTCTCATGCTTCCTCTAATCCTGGTACCAGTCCTTGTGTTCTGGTACCAAACATTTGTCACAGACTGATTTAGTAGTACCCTGAAAAGTACAGAGTTCGATATCCAATCCTGGTGTATGTGCTGCTGGCAAGCTGCTGTAATCACATTGAGAAAAGTCCAAAGAAAATAGGAGTGGTTGATGTTTATATGCTGTATTCGTTGTTTTGGGTCAAAAATATTCATTGTTTTGGTACTAAAATGACCCATTTTTGGGTCAAATCATTTTAGGCCATTTCTAGATGCTTTATAAGCAGCGTGATAACCCTGGTGAACCTGTTAAACTGTAGATAAGAGCCCACAGGATCTCCAGACGAAGGAGGAGCTCACAGACAAAGAAACAAATTTCTTGTATTGTAATCAGAAAATGTGTTTGGACATCGTTGTCATCGCCTTTTCTGGCTGCTTAAGATCACATTGCACACCTTCAATTTGACCTTTAAAACAATCTGAACAATTTTTCTCTCACACTTCCAGCTCAGCTCTTTATTCTCTTCCGCAGGTGAGAAACCTCATTAGGAAAAATGGCGAGCAGTAACCTTGTGGGACGCATCCGGAACTATCCTAAACCCTCAGCACCCGCACTAGGTAAAATGTAGCGACGTTAACATCATGAACACTGGTATCATAGTTTCATTTCTGTAAATATCATGTGAAGAAAATGAGTTCAGCATTTGATTTTTCTTGCAGCGATTTCAAAGGTGGTGGTTTGCATCATTCCCATTGCTCAGATTGCTATTGGTGAGCTCCATACTTACTCACTTGAGTGTTCACAGGTATTAAAGTTTTCCAGGCAGCTCAGATTGTTCTTGTTTGAATCGTCCTCCTTGTGTCCACCAGGGGCAAAATACCTTCATGAGTGTCCGCGTGAGCACTACATCCCCATCTATCTGATAGTGGTGGGAGTCTTTGGCCTGATTCTGTCGTTGCTCTCCTGCTTGCCCTGCGCCAAGGAGTCCGAAGAAGGCACCTCCAACCCTCTGAGCAAAATCTGCATAGCCTGGAACTCCTTGACATCTGTCTTTCTCTTCTGCTGGTTTATTGCTGGTGAGTTAAAAAGTAAAGGAAGTCACCTGTTTCTGGTTGGCTGCCTGTTAAAATTGTGTAAATACAATCATGGTCATCGGACAAACCATCGGCATAAATTCACACCAAAGAGATCAGCACCACAAACAGAACAGGCAATGTTTACAGTGCGCTTCATGCAGCTTTTATAGCAGAATGTTTCTATTATAGACCACATTAGTTTCAGCTGCATGAAGCTCAAAAACATGGATGTGAATTAGGCCGGTAGTCTTTAGGGTTGCGTGTCTCATTGATCGATATGTTCTCTATTCTCAATGGTTAGAAGATCAATAGCCATTATTTTTGGTAGAGGAAAAAGCAGATCACAGTCTGTATATGAATAATGGACGCAGTTAACTTAATTTCACTTCTTAAAAGTTTAGCCAAAACAGAAGTGCTTTAAACCTGCATATGACTTCTGTGATGTGACTACTACTAAAAATACTTGTCATGGTCCAGTGCTAGTCTGTGGTTTCTTCTTGGTTCATGTTTACTGGTGTGTTGGTTTCTGTTTTGTATTACTTGTTCTTAGGTGTTGGTCCCTATGCTCATCGTGTTACTCTGTGCTCCCTCCGTTTGGTGTCCAGTCATCCCTGCCCATATGTTTCCTCTGTACTCTGTCAGTATCGTGTCTCTGAGTTCAGTCAGTGTATTTCCTGTTTTACTTTGAAGGTCCGTGTCTGATGTCAGTGTGTTCCTTTTGCGTCCTCCCTGTCTTGTCACGTTAATTAGGTTCAGTCGCGTGTGTCTCCCTCCTGTGTGCGGTTTCCTCGTTTCCCTCTGTGTATATTTAGTGTGTGTTCGTCGTCAGTCCGTCGGCGTATACATAGCGTTTCATTCTCAGTGTCGCCCCTGCTTGCCATGCCCTGTGTAATATCTGCACTCCGTCTCCTCGTGTTTCAGGTTTCTTAGTTTCCTTTCTTAATTTTCCCCAGTTCAGATTATTTCTTATCCTCTTGCCACCTTCACTTTTGTTTGTATAACGCTCACCGTAAATAAAAGCTCCAAGCCAGTGCCTGCATTTCGGGCCCCTCTCTCATCTTCACACGACTGCTGTCGCAGGTTGAGCAAAAGTCTCTGAGAAAATGCTCCTCAGCTTCCTCGTTGTCTAACACTTCCCGACTGCCTTATCGCCCTCAAGTAGTAGTATTGCCTGGGTAGGGGCATCCAAACGCCTCACAAGAAGGGTCAAAGGAAGTAAACTTAGTAAAGTTACGTTAGAAAGTGATGGTGGTGTAAGACTTGGATCAATCAATAGTAAAAGTAAAGTAATCTGTAAGGATTTAATAAGATTAAGACAAGACGTTAATTTAAAAAAGGTTATGAATTAAGAATATTAAAGGTGATCACATTAAAGACTTAAATCTATCCATAGGCTCTCAGTTTTTTCTACACCTGTCTGTCGTAGGGCGTTAACAAACTTCATGCAGTAAATTAGGAATCTTTCTATTTATTTTTTTTATTTTAGCACCGTGCCGTGTTTTAACAACTGTGCCTATGAGCATTAAGTTATACCAGCATGAGCCACTACGTAGCATTATATGGCTGTTTTTATGGATTACTACACACTAAACCCCTGAGAAGTACCCTACACTGTCTGAACTCAGTGAGGCTTCGAGTGCTGCTGTACACATCCTGTCAGCTGTCAGGCCTCCAAACACTAAGGTCCAGCTTATGTGCAGAGAGATCAAGCAATTATTATTCATTCTTCATTTCATGTATTTTTTTCTTTTCTTTTTTTAGGTAATGTATGGATCTACTCTATTTATCAGCCCAACTACATTAAAAACACAACAGATGTGAGCTCCTACTGCAACAAGACCCTTTACCTGTTTGCCTTCTGGACCACCACTTTGGTTTACATCCTGGTTGGTTTGTTTCTCTTGTGCGGCTCCTTAGTCCTGATGTGCTGCTGCCTGTGTTGCCGTGCCAGTCTTGACGATGACGTTGTGTAACGACTTTTGGAAGCAATGAGGGGACGGGACGCTGCTGATGCAAATATGTTGGAAATGCGTTCTAAAAAAATGGCAGGGTAAGTGTGTGATGTGTCCGTGCATCTTGTGTTGAAAGATGCAACCCTTTCAGTAGATTCTCAATTGAAAATTCTACTGTTTTCTCCTTGATGAGCATTTTCTACACCTCTGCAGCAGCTACTGTTTACAGGAATTTTATTCTGAAAATTAAGAACCTACACAGATGTTTAAGAATTTGTATGAGAGCTGATTCCACCAGCAAATATATGTTTTACTTTCCTATTTGTTTCCATGTTTGTCCCAGGAAAACACGTCTACATTATAAATGTGAGGAAGGTTTTTCTCACAAGTATCTCAGCTCGTCATTAAACTCTTTTAGTGACGCTACAGATAAATATCAGCCACTGACATCGTTTACTGCCATCCTATTTGCTGATAAATGCCCAGCATCAGTCAGTGTCAGGATTCAGCTGATACATCTGTGAATCTGTAGATGTGCTGTTACATGATGAGCCACAAATTTGGGGTTATTGAGTGTACATGATGAAATTAAAAAGTCACTTTGGTAATGGTATCATTCAGGGAATAAACAAATACTAAAAAATCCTGTGTAATGCAGTTTTTCATACTTTACAATTCTGTAAAGTGTAGGTTTGTTTTCTGTGGAAACCAACACTTCTCTGTATTTCACTGTTCAAAATGTAATCACAACATTAAAGTCTGTCAGAGGTTTATCGCTGTAAGTTATGGATCTTGAGATTTGAAATAAAAGACTTGTATTTTCTCATGTCAGGAATAAAAATGAAAGACAAGAGTGGGAAGCTTTGTGTGGCTAATCGATTTTATCTGAAAAGCAGAAATTCTGGACCTACACGCTAAACGGTAGTTATCTGTGCAAAAAGCTTTAGACCCAATCGCACAATGGACAGTAAAGTTATTTTTAGTGTATCTGATGTTTAAAATTTGCAATCGGGCACTGTCTCAATATCAAAGCTTATTTATTCAGATGTCTGTTTCTGTCCAAGACGACTATGGTTAAGAATTGAAGTATACACCTCTATACACCACTCTGTGTTAAATTATTAGTTATTATTTCTCTGGCTTGGCTCGCTTCCACACCCTGTGTTTGTCCAGTCTTTCTCCCCTGAACCCAGCCGGTCACAGCAGATGGCCGCCCCGCCATGAGCCTGGTTTTGTTGGAGGTTTCTTCCTGGTAAAGGGGAGTTTTTCCTTCCCACTGTCACCAAAGCACTTGCTCATAGTGGGCCACTTGTTTTATCTTTGTACTATTGTTGGGTCTTTACCTCACAATATAAAGCGCTTGTGATTTGGCGCTACATAAATAAAATTGAACTGAAAATGGTTAGTGTCTGTGAATAGTCAGTTGCCATTGACAACTGACTAATCTGGACCATTGAAACCACTGAATAAGAGCCTATTATATATCATGTTTAAAAAAAATCTAATGAATGATGATAAACTAACCATTTATCTGCCTAGCCAGTTTAGGGAAAGTAATAAAGCTAAGTGCTTTACAATCACACTCGTTCAAACCCTTTTAAATGGGTTGGCTCATATTCAGTGCAGTTCTGTTTGGTATGTAGAATACACCTTTTATTATGGGAAAACCTTTAACTTGCTCATGTTGTTGGTGTCACAAAAGGGAAACAGTGGAGACTGATGATTTCATGCAGGAAATACCAAAAAGCATAGAGGCTTGCAAAGTGAAGGGCTGGGGTGGCAGTTTGAGCAATTTATTTATGAGTGGAGCCTCAGTGAAAAGGAGGAAACTGTTATTTAGGTTTTTTCTATAAAATAAGTCCGAGAAAACTGTGATAGACTAATGAAATATTAGCAGTAATGCATTGTAAACAGATGCCAACTGCAGTTAAACCCCAGAGGAAGTGCTTGCAAATACGTGGCTTCCTGAGGACACAACTTTCTGTTTCATCACTAATCCTCCAGCATTGTTGTTTTGGTGGCGCCGGCTTCTTCCTTGATACATCTTCACATCTTTTTTCAGTGCACCTCCAGGTAAACACATTTCCTTATACACAGAATGAAGGTATAACAATTTTTATGCTACTTTTGTACTTGTGCGTACTTTTAATGCCAGTTAAGAACATCTCTACATGCTTATCAGTACATGACGCTCAGTCTTGTGTGTCATATCGTCCCATTGGTGGATTTGTTCGGTGTTTCATAATACATCCTGTATTGTACTCTTTTATATTTGCATTTATGTTTAATAGGCTATTTACAATAAGTACTGTCCATTAATTCTCTTCACCTTATCCAATCCAGAGGGGCTGGAGCCTGCATTAACTAAATGTTACTTTAAAAAAAGAAAAGAACCAAAATGCTCAAATAAATTTGTTATTTGTTTTGTGGTAGACTTCAAATGGGAGGAGCCACTTTATCAGTGTCCTTCAAAGGAAATTTTAAAAAAAGTTTTTTATGTTGTTGGTGGTTACTAACATTTACATATACAAAAGAGCCAAAAAAAACAAACAAAAAAACTGGGTGTCTTCCACAGCAGAAAGGTAATGCCTGATTTTATTTTCTGTTGGGGGGGGGGATTAGGTGGTTGCTCATTCTGTAAGACTGTATGGGTAGTAAACACTTCTCTTCTCTGTCAGACTGATTTTTTCATTTTCCTGACAAATAAAAACAACTGGACTATCTGGATCTGTGCTGGTGGAAGTTGGCATAATGGCAAAACAAACAGCACCAACAGGTAAGAGAGTGCTGTGCAGCACATCTGCAGCTGTTGAGTCGTCTCATTTGTGATTTTAAAAATCTATTCTGTCTCCCTTCAGTTTGCATCTTATTGGTTTTATTCATCACAGTCTTTGCTCAACTGATAGTTGGTAAGTGAAAGAAGCAGCACATACAAACTGAATTTATCTGAATATATATTACCAGTGCATTTAGCATATGTTATTTTTATGATATTATTAATAGATTAGTTGCTTCACATACAGTTGCCAGAGATAACAGGACCAGACAATAGAAATTGGCGTGCATAAGTGTAAGAATACCATAGCTTCCCTTTATGCTCCTGCAGTTTAACTAATGATGGTATTGAAGAAGGTGTCTTTGTCCTCTGCAGCCTGCATTCCAAACAAATTAGATACATAACATCTGAGACTACCTCTCAGCATTAGTAAGACGTCCCACACATATTGACACATATTGATTGTCTGCTTCACACTTTGTTTGTTAGGATCTGATTGCTCAAGAAAGCAGAAGTTGTAAAAGCTTAACAGTTGAATTAAGAAAACTGCGACTCTGTGAGTGAGCCCTTCACTGTGTCCCCAACAACACACCAGTGTAGACTAGATCAAATAAACAGTTCCTGAGAAAAGCCAGAGGTTTATAATAAGATAGTCGTCAAACAGGTGATGTGCAAGCAGTTCTGGTGATACTTTGTCTTTGTGCCTAAAAGGTTGGAATTTCTACAACGACTGTCCAGGAATTCCCTTCATCCCTATTTATCTTTGTGGAGCCTTCTTTACCTTCATTGCATTGTGCATATGTGGGTCATGCAACCTGCCTTGTTTGTCCGTGACCACCCTCTTCTTCATTTGCTGGTACATTGCTGGTAAGTTTTAAGGGTTTTACTCAATTTCTAACCACAACAGGTGGCTCTTGAAAAATAACATGAAGCCTGCACAGCAGAAAATACCAGATTAAGCAAGCAACAAGTAGATTAATATGACAGAGAAAGAAAACAAAAAGCAAAACTAGAAGCATAGTTAATATAGGAATTATTCAAGTAACCAAGTGATAAGTTCAGTTTCAGAGTCTTGGCTTTAGATGGCATCAGTGAGTGTGGAGAGCTTCAATTTGAGGTAATATAACCATTTTTGGTACACAGCACTCACCAGCTGTTCAATCCTAAACCTAAACCTGACCAGTTTACTCTGGAAATGGACATTTTTAACATCAAGGAGACTTTAAATTGGCAAAATAAAGAACTAATTAAGAAAAAATAAAATACTAATTCAAGTACATCATGGGATTAAAGGAGGAGTTTAAATCGCTTGTTTCCAGCTGTGGATGAAGGGAGGTACTGCACCAAAAAAAGATAGATAAGAAAAATAGAAATAATGAAAGCTAAAAATGACTGGCTTCATTGCAGAGATTGTGTTTGTTCTCCTCTCAAGTGCCCGAAATATATAACACTTATTTAATTTAATTATTTAATTATTTCTTTAATTGATATTGTACCAAAACCATACATTTTCTGAGATTTCGCTCATATTTCTGCAGGTAATGCAGTGATCTACAGCTATTATGAACCAGACTACAGCTACTGCAACAAGACACTCTACCTTTTTGCATTTTGGAGCACCAATATGACCAACGTCTTACTATTTATGCTTCTCTGTTGTTGCCATGGTGAGGATGAGGCTGAAAATAATATTGATGTTCAAGTATAAATACACACAGAAGGTCAAAATTAGTGTGTATGCTGTCTAATGAGTGTTTTTATGGGAAATTATTAATACAGCAGCACTGATATTATGATTTATGTGTAAAATGCAGGATTTAACATGTTTATGTTTTTGTAAAAATGCTTTTGACATTAGCATTATCTTGAGCTTTTGATTGATTATTATTACAAATAATATTTTCAGCACTTGATTACATGTGTACATAAAACAGGTTGGTTGATGCTTTTCTGCCTCACTGAGCCACTGCCAGCTCAGTTATTACAAACTCGAGATTCTCAAAGGTACAAAATGCACCAGGGAGAATATTTATTTCATAGAATGCTGCAGCTGAAAAAAGTTTATTCTTCAGTGGAATTGTTAGTTAACTCCAGTGCTGTGCAAAAGTCTTTAGCCGCCCCTCATTTCGGTTTAGTTTGTTCAGAAAACGGGAGGTGCCGAGTTTTTTGAAACCTGTGAAAAGACATTCATGGAAATACAGTGTACACTGAAAGGAACAGGTCCAAGGAAGGAACAGTGGTGAACCAGCGACAGGGTCATGGCCAAGGCTTATTGATGCATGTGGGGAGTGAGAGCTGGCCTGTGTGGTGCGATGCAGCAGTCGAGCTACTGTAGCTCGAAAAACAGCAGAAAAAGTTAATGGTGGTTCTGATAGTTTGTTGCACGTGGGGCTTCATAACCGTAGATCAGTCACAACGGTCACGTGAGCATCAGAGCTGGACCACAGAGCAAGGAAGAAGGTGGCCTGAGCTAATGAATTGTGTTTTCTTTTACATCACAGGCCAGGTGCATGTGGGGAACACCTGGCACCAATATGCACCATGGGAAGAAGGCTAGCCATCAGAGGCAGTGTGCTGTTTTTAGGAAATGTCTTGTTGGGAAACCTTGGGTCCTGTCATCCATGTGGATGTTACTTTAACAAGTACCACCTAATCACTATTGCAGGTCATGTAGACGCTGTCATGGAGACAGTCTCTTTCACTTCCTTCAGGATAAAGCGCCCTAACACAATGCAAAAATGGTTCAGGGTTGGTTTAAGGTGTGGACTCCTAATTCCCTAGATCTCAGTCAGACCTGAAGACCTATTGCACAAAAAAACTTAAAAAACTAAAAAAAAAAAAAACAACAACAAGATAATCTGGCTATTTGGAAGCAAAATATAGATAAATGAGGGGGGTCTCAAGACTTTTACTTAGTGCTTTATTAACAACAAAAGTATAGGGTTATTGCAGAGATAGTACCTGTATTTAGCCTGTTAATAGCAAATATTCAATAAAAGCACCACATATCCATATTAGGACAAGTGATCTTCCTTCTATATGTTAATGATTTTATTTACTCCTCTAGTATTTTATATAAAGTAATGTTTCCTAATAATACAAATCTGTTTTGTCTCATGAAAACTAGATAATCTCCAACATATTTTGTGAAGGTTTGATGACTTTGTGACTTCCAAGAGGCAAATTGATGGTTTTATGAAAAAAGTTTCTAAATATGTTGGTTTATTTTTTAAAATTCAGAAATTGTCCTGAATGTGAATTGTTGTGATAATTACATGGTGGAATATGTGTCCTACTTATTTTAGGAGATTGCAGAAGTTACAAAAAGAGTTATATTTAGCTGTATCATGGTCCAAGGCAGATGCTCCTCCTAATCCTCTTTTTCATTACAGACTTCTGAAGTTGTTTAAGTATAACATCCTTCATAATGCCCGTGTAATGCATAATGTTTTGTTTTGTTTTTTTAAGTGTCACTCTCCAGATGTCACTGGATTCATGTTATCTTTAAGGTATTCTTAAGATGTTTGACTGATTTAGGTTAGTTGATGATGTCTTTTGGGAATATATATACATATATGTGTATATATAATTATATATATATATATATATACATACACACATATATATATATGTATACACATAGGTAGATAGATATAGATATATACATATACATGCATTTCATATATAGTCCACATTTACCAATTTACCAATTATTCACAAATCATTATTTCACAAATAACTGGGTCATATTCATTATCATGTTTGAATTTGTATTTTAGTTGATTTGTTTTCTCTGTATTACTGCAGGGTCTTTATAATATAAAGCTCTTTCAGGTGACTTTTGTGATTTAGAAATATATATATTGAAATGAATTGAATTCAATTGAATTTAATGTGATATCACTTTATTTGTGACAACCCCAGCCAGACAATGGCTAAGCTTTCTGACATTTTTGCATATTTTTATTTATGTTCAGCCTTAAGATGCCTTCCTTTTCCTTAATAATATTATTATTCATCTACAGGACAGATGAATAATAATATGCTCTAATAAAAATATATATATAAACAACAACAGATATGTGCATTATTTCAAAATACACTTGGACACGCGTGCACACAACAAGTCTAGCATTGTCAGGATGTACATAACAAATTTAGACACCTGATCGTTAAATAAACTTAATTTTACTGCATTTAAAACATCAATAAACATCTCCTTGTTTTTGTTCAATCTTATTAAAACATAAAAACTTTAAGTTACAGTTACACTGTACCTGACTTTCAGTCAAGACAGTGAGTTAGAAAACCCTCATAAGGAAGTGCACCAAAATTCCCATTATGTTAAAAAGTACAAATGGTAAAAACAGCTTACTGCTCCTTCAAAATGGGAGGAGCATAATTATTAATATTAGTTGTCACAACTCCCATAGTGGCTGCTGTCGTAAAAAATCAGCCTGCTAAAAATCAATCTACTCGCCCCTCGTCCTCTTGGGGGCGCTCTCAGCTCACCTGCTCACAGAGTTCACCAGCGGCTTCAGTGGACATTAGAGCCGTCTGTTAGTGTGGAAACTGCACAGGTAAAATGTATAAAATGAAAAGGTGAACATGGGGTTAATTTGCAGCTGTACCTGACTGACTGAAGCTTTCATCTCAGGAACCACAGCGAGGCGTAGCAGGTAAAACAGCTATAAGGATGGTGTTTGACAGGTATGCAAAAAACAAAACAAAAAAGAAAATAAAGAAGATTCATTGATCTGTGAAAGTGAGAGTGAGGAAGAAAAAAAGCTGTGTTTAGTTCAGCTAAACACTGATAATCCCACTTTGACTCAGCCAAAATCAAGTCCTTAAAGTCACAAACCACTTCAAGAACCTGTTTGAAGCTCAGATCATCTCTAACTGGTTTGTTGAACATTACACGTACTTCACTCCGGCAGCTCTGAAGGCTGGTAATAGCAAGATACAACTGCTGAAGCAGCCAGAGGGTCTTTGTGCTGTTCTGGTAGATGTGCCGATCTGCTTCTCCTACATGATTTGGTCTGTTGGCTTATATGTTATTGTAATTTGTAAACCTGTAAACTTTTACAATAAACCAAAGATAACAGACCTGTAAAATGTCAGATGCTGAAGTTTTAATCTTAAGGACAGTTTTTTTTTTTCCACAGATATGTAGTGACAAACACAAGAATCACAATAGAATATAACAGAATAAAGTCTGCACACATATACTCTTGAGTGATATCCTATTCTTAATATATTTCATTTAATATGATGTCAGCCCACCCTTTTCCTTTTATAACAAAACCCCGACACCCTGAAGCTGTGACATCAACTCTGAATGAGTTTTAGATAGTTAAGCTAGCGCGTCACGCTCATAGCGTCTTCATATTTCTATTACTGTACAGACAGTCGGAAACCTCTCAGGATGATGCTAGCTAAGCCAACGCGATTTCAGTTTTGTTAGCTAATAAGTGAAATGCGAAAGTAAGTCATTAAACAGGAGTAGCTATCTACCACTTTGTTTGTTTGTTTGTTTTTCTCGCCTTAATATTAGCTTTTATTCTGAATAGTAAACCTCTTCCACCCAACTTAAGGTAGTTAATCTGCGGCTCGACATTCAGTTAAACAGTTTATTTGGCATTGAACGCTACACCATCTGACAAACTATGATATGCAACCAAATTTGCGCTTAGTAACTAATTCTGTAACTAATTCTAAAAAACTAATTCTAAAAAAAAATAAAAAAAATAAATTAAAAAAAAAAAAAAAAGTAACTAATTCTGTTTTCCCAGTATTAAGGCCAAGGGCGTAGATTTGGCATGGACGGAAGGGACATGTCCCCACCAATAATTTGATCTCTTCGATTATAGAAAAACAAATCCGATAGAAAGAAAAAAAACGATCTGTCAACGTCTCATTCACCCAGCGGTGCAGAAAGAGTTAAATTACGTTCTCTACTGGAGTCCTACGTCATGTGACAAATATGGCCAATGTGATTGGCTGTGCCTTTCGGGGAGCTCTGTTTAGTTTTAGCAGCGGCAAGCCTGCGCTGCGAGGACCTGCAAGGAGGAGAGGAGGATGGCAGCAAAAAGGAAGAACCTGGATATAAGAAAGTATTTTTCAAAGAAACCTGTAAGTCACTTAAAGTCAAGTTCACTCATAAAATGTGTCATAATAACGTCACAGGCTATGCTAGGCTTTGGCCCACATCAGTCTAAAATTCTATGTAACCATGAATAACGTGTTTTGGAAACTAACTGCACAACACGCAGCACTATTAGTTATCCTAGTCTCCCAGAGTAGCATTTCTAATTTTGATTGAAACTGTCAGAGAAAACGGCAGCCTCGAGCAAGCCAGGATATTAGTTTACAGAGGCTGTTAAAATTATATGTCTAACGTTAAAATGTTGGTGACACAATAATTTCATCCTAATGGTGCTGACATATTCATAGGGTTAATTTTTGAGACAAAATATCATGAGGTAGTCATGATTTTGCAAATATTCCACCTTGTAGTGCAGTTTGCACAAATTGTTTTAAAAATGCACTCACCCTACAAACATTACTGATGAGTGACAGAAACACTGAAGCAGCTCCACATTTTATTCTTATTGTCATGTATGTCCTGTTTGTCAGGTGACAGAAGAACCAACACAAAGCTCAGAGAGTAATGGTGATACAAGATCTCAGGTGAAATTGGATGATGACTTGTTGGTTCATTACTGTATTTGAAGCACATGTGTGACTGCATGTATGTGGAATGTCTCACTGTTATTTATCAGGTGACAGAGGCAGCTCTGCCATGTTGTAGCTCAGACAGAGGTGAAGAGGCAAGGTCACAGGTGACTGACTGATGATTTGGTGCTATAGATTAATGAGAGGAGAAGGCATGTGTTTGGCTGCTTCACATACTGGACATTGAGTTGTTGTGTGGGGCACCAGTAGTCCATGTCTGTTGGTGTAACAGTAGTTCATGTTTAGAATAAAAAATCCCAGCTCACTGGTTTGATCGGGGCAATAGTGCCTAAAATGTTGCATAATTTTGCTGAGAGATCTTTTACTTTGTGGTAATCTTAGATGAGTAGTTTTATGGACAAAAACAAGCAGGTCATTCAGTGTTCCCTTAGTGCTAATGTATAAGAGATGTTGGTGTACTATAACTGAAGTAATGTTGTTAAGTCCTTAAAGTCATATTCTTCTATTGTCATGACTGTATTTGAAACTATTTTTATTTTTGTACGATACCTGATTTATATGGAATATGGCTGAAGTAAACTAAAGCCTAAAATACTTAGTCATTTGTTTAATAGTAATTTAACATTATATAATTCACATATAAAACTATGAATTGTAATTTTAAATGGTTTAAAAGCATGTAGAATAGGATATGTAGCCAAGTATATTTCTCCTTTTTTATTAAGAAACAAAGACAAAAAAGGAAAAAAAAGAAACAGGGCAGGGTTCGGTGGTTGAATCATCCGTCCCCACCAATGCCAAAACCAAATCTACGCCCTTAAATAAGGCACATAGATGAGTTTGTCATGTAAAGAGGTTAATGCACCTCTCAAATGGCTGCAATCGTGACAGAGAGCATCTTTAGCATAGTTATCAGCAGCTCTAAGATAAGAGCAAGTCTCACTCCAGAGCATCTACACTGCAATCGTGAATTCATGAACTAAATCATCTGGAAACTTTACTAACTTGTCATTTTTGACCGGAAAATAAAATCTTTTTCATTTAATTTGAAGCTTTATTTGAACTCACGGACAGAAGCCATTTTCAGTTTCCTATCTGCATTTGTTCCTGATGTGCTGCTGCCTGTGTTGCCGTGCTAATCTCGACGACGATGTTGTGTAATGACTTTTGGAAGCAAAGAAGGGACGGGACGCTGCCGAAGCAAATATGTTGGAAATGCGTTCTAAAAAAATGGCAGGGTAAGTGTGTGATGTGTCCGTGCATCTTGTGTTGAAAGATGCAACCCTTTCAGTAGATTCTCAATTGAAAATTCGACTGTTTTCTCCTTGATGAGCATTTTCTAGACCTCTGCAGCAGCTACTGTTTACAGGAATTTAATTTATTCTGAAAATTAAGAACCTACACAGATGTTTAAGAATTTGTATGAGAGCTGATTCCACCAGCAAATATATGTTTTACTTTCCTATTTGTTTCCATGTTTGTCCCAGGAAAACACGTCTACATTATAAATGTGAGGAAGGTTTTTCTCACAAGTATCTCAGCTCATCATTAAACTCTTTTAGTGACGCTACAGATAAATATCAGCCACTGACATCGTTTACTGCCATCCTATTTGCTGATAAACGCTCAGCATCAGTCAGTGTCAGTGTTCAGCTGATACATCTGTGAATCTGTAGATGTGCTGTTACATGATGAGCCACAAATTGGGTTATTGAGTGTACATGATGAAATTAAAAAGTCACTTTGGTGATGGTATCATTCAGGGAATAAACAAATACTAAAAAATCCTGTGTAATGCAGTTTTTCATACTTTATAATTCTGTAAAGTGTAGGTTTGTTTTCTGTGGAAACCAACACTTCTCTGTATTTCACTGTTCAAAATGTAATCACAACATTAAAGTCTGTCAGAGGTTTATCGCTGTAAGTTATGGATCATGAGATTTGAAATAAAAGACTTGTATTTTCTCATGTCAGAAATTAACATGAAAGACAAGAGTGGGAAGCTTTGTGTGGCTAATCATCTGAAAAGCAGAAATTCTGGACCTACACGCTAAACGGAAGTTATCTGTGCAAAATAGCATTAGACCCAATTGCACAATGGACGATAAAGTTATTTTTAACCGATCTGATCTTTAAAGTTTGTCTCAATATCAAAGCTTATTAATTTAAATGTCTGTTTCTGTCCAAGACGACTATGGTTAAGAATTGAAGTATACACCTCTATACACCACTCTGTGTTAAATTATTAGTTATTATTTCTCTGGCTTGGCTCGCTTCCACACCCTGTGTTTGTCCAGTCTTTCTCCCCTGAACCCAGCCGGTCACAGCAGATGGCCGCCATGAGCCTGGTTTTGTTGGAGGTTTCTTCCTGGTAAAGGGGAGTTTTTCCTTCCCACTGTCGCCAAAGCACTTGCTCATAGTGGGCCACTTGTTTTATCTTTGTACTATTGTTGGGTCTTTACCTCACAATATAAAGCGCTTGTGATTTGGCGCTACATAAATAAAATTGAACTGAAAATGGTTAGTGTCTGTGAATAGTCAGTTGCCATTGACAACTGACTAATCTGGACCATTGAAACCACTGAATAAGAGCCTATTATATATCATGATTAAAAAAAATCTAATGAATGATGATAAACTAACCATTTATCTGCCTAGCCAGTTTAGGGAAAGTAATAAAGCTAAGTGCTTTACAATCACACTCGTTCAAACCCTTTTAAATGGGTTGGCTCATATTCAGTGCAGTTCTGTTTGGTATGTAGAATACACCTTTCATTATGGGAAAACCTTTCAATTGCCCATGTTGTTGGTGTCACAAAAGAGAAACAGTGGAGACTGTGATGATTTCATGCAGGCAGCATAGAGGCTTGCAAAGTGAAGGCTGGGGTGGCAGTTTTAGCAATTTTATTTATGAGTGGAGCCTCAGTGAAGAGGAGGAAACTGTTATTTAGGTTTTTTCTATAAAATAAATCAGAGAAAACTGTGATAGACTAATGAAATATTAGCAGTAATGCATTGTAAACAGATGCCAACTGCAGTTAAACTCCAGAGAAAGTGCTTGCAGATACGTGGCTCAAGAGCATAGATTTGGTTTTGGCATTGGTGGGGACGGATGAGTCAACCACCGAACCCTGCCTTGTTTCTTTTTTTTCCCTTTTGTCTTTGCTTCTTGATAAAAAAAACAAACAAACAAAAAAAAAAAACAGGAGAAATATACTTGCCTACATATCCTATTCTACATGCTTTTAAACCATTTAAAGTTACAATTCATAGTTTTATATGTGAATTATATAATGTTAAATTACTATTAAACAAATGACTGACTAAGCATTTTAGACTTTAGTTTACTTCAGCCATATTCCATATAAATCAGGTATCATACAAAAATAAAAATAGCTTCAAATACAGTCATGAAAATAAAAGAATATGACTTTAAGGACTTAACAACATTACTTCAGTTATAGTACACCAACATCTCTTATACATTAGCACTAAGGGAACACTGAATGACCTGCTGGTTTTTCTACATAAAACTACTCATCTAAGATTACCACAAAGTAAAAGATCTCTCAGCAAAATTATGCAACATTTTAGGCACTATTGCCCCGATCAACTCAGTGAGCTGGGATTTTTTTTATTCTAAACATGAACCAAATCAAATCAAATCACTTTTATTGTCACGTCACATGTGCAGGTACACTGGTACAGTACATGCGAGTGAAATTCTTGTGTGCGAGCTTCTCAAGCAACAGAGTTGTGCAAAATACAATAACGTAAAACAAGCAAAAATATAAGAATGGCTAAATCTGAAAGTAATAAATATATGTACAATATATAAGAGTAGTACCATTGTTACCAATTGGTGTTAGCACAAAACCTTCGGCCTTCAGTTAGAAAGCGGATGATAAAGAGGAACTTCATCTTTCACCACAACAATGACCCAAAGCACCCATCCAGAACAACAACAGAATGGCTTCACTGGAATAAGACTGAGGCTTTGGAAGAGACCAGACAGAGTCCAGACCTGAATCCCATCCAACATCTGTCGGGTGATCTGAAGAGGGCTGTACACAGGAGATGTGCTTGCAATCTGTCCGATTTGGAGGTTTTTTTGCAAAGAAGAGTGAGTGAGCAAATATTGCCACATCAAGATGTGCCACGCTGATAGGCTCCTACCCCAAAAGACTGATTAGTGTGATAAAAGGCAAAGGTGCTGCAACAGTATTAGTATTAGTTTAAGGGTGTGCATATTTGTGCATCCAGGTTATTTTAAGTTTTTTATTTTATTTTTCCCCCCTTTAAAGGTTTCTGTTTGTTTTTCAGGTGCATTGTACATTATTATATATATATGTATATATATATATATATATATATATATATATATATATATATATATTATAGTTCCAGAACTATTTCACTTGCTGTCTGTTTTTTTTTTACATGACAAAAACCTGGCATTTGAACATGGGTGTGTCGATTTTTTTATAGCCACTGTACATGCGTTTTATCCTCAGATTAAAATTATTATTATGTGCTTGATGTGCCTCACCTTTGGCCCTGGCTCTTCCCCTCTGACTGCACTAGGACATATTGCCACAAATAAGACATTGATTTGTGCCATATAAAAAGTGAGACTTGTCAATTCAGATTCTTTGTTAAATATACACTAATAAATCCATTTACATCAGCAGCCTAACAATTGTCATGATAATAAATACTAGTTAATTTATAGCACCAAATCATCAGTCAGTCACCTGTGACCTCGCCTCTTCACCTCTGTCTGAGCTACAACATGGCAGAGCTGCCTCTGTCACCTGATAAATAACAGTGAGACATTCCAAATACATGCAGTCACAAATGTGCTTCAAATACAGTAATGAACCACCAAGTCATCATCCAATTTCACCTGAGATCTTGTATCACCATTACTCTTTGAGCTTTGTGTTGGTTCTTCTGTCACCTGACAAACAGGACATACATGACAATAAGAATAAAATGTGGAGCTGCTTCAATGTTTCTGTCACTCATCAGTAATGTTTGTAGGGTGAGTGCATTTTTAAAACAATTTGTGCAAACTGCACTACAAGGTGGAATATTTGCAAAATCATGACTACCTCATGATATTTTGTCTCAAAAATTAACCCTATGAATATGTCAGCACCATTAGGATGAAATTATTGTGTCACCAACATTTTAACGTTAGACATATAATTTTAACAGCCTCTGTAAACTAATATCCTGGCTTGCTCGAGGCTGCCGTTTTCTCTGACAGTTTCAATCAAAATTAGAAATGCTACTCTGAGACTGAGAGAACTAATAGTGCTGCCTGTTGTGCAGTTAGTTTCCAAAACACGTTATTCATGGTTACATACAATTTTAGACTGATGTGGGCCAAAGCCTAGCATAGCCTGTGACGTTATTATGACACATTTTATGAGTGAACTTGACTTTAAGTGACTTACAGGTTTCTTTGAAAAATACTTTCTTATAACCAGGTTCTTCCTTTTTGCTGCCATCCTCCTCTCCTCCTTGCAGGTCCTCGCAGCGCAGGCTTGCCGCTGCTAAAACTAAACAGAGCTCCCCGAAAGGCACAGCCAATCACATTGGCCATATTTGTCACATGACGTAGGACTCCAGTAGAGAACGTAATTTAACTCTTTCTGCACCGCTGGGTGAATGAGACGTTGATAGATCGTTTTTGTTTTTTTTTCTATCGGTTTTGTTTTTCTTTACTCGGAGAGATCAAATTATTGGTGGGGACAATTCAATAATCGCTGGATATTGGTGGGGACATGTCCCTTCCGTCCATGCCAAATCTAAGCCCTTGACGTGGCTTCCTGAGGACACAACTTTCTGTTTCATCACTAATCCTCCAGCTGTGTTGTTTTGGTGGCGCAGGCTCCTTTCTTGATACATCTTCACATCTTTTTTCAGTGCACCTCCAGGTAAACACGTTTCCTTATAAAGAGAATGAAGGTATAACAATTTTTATGCTACTTTTGTACTTGTGTGTACTTTTAATGCCAGTTAAGAACATCTCTACATGCTTATCAGTACATGACGCTCAGTCTTGTGTGTCATATCGTCCCACTGGTGGATTTGTTCGGTGTTTCATAATACATCCTGTATTGTACTCTTTTATATTTGCATTTATGTTTAATAGGCTATTTACAATAAGTACTGTCCATTAATTCTCTTCTCCTTATCCAATCCAGAGGGGCTGGACCCTGCATTAACTAAATGTTACTTTAAAAAAAAGAAAAGGGCAAAAATGTTCAAAAAAATTTGTTGTTTGTTTTGTGGTAGATGTCCTGCCAGTACAAATGGGAGGAGCCACTTTATCATTGTCCTTTATGGGAATTTTTTTTTTTTTTTTATGTTTTTTGTGGCACATTACTAACATTTACATAAACTGAGTGTCTTACATGGCAGAAAGGTAACACCTGATTTTATTTTCTGTTGGGGGGGGGGGATTAGGTGGTTGCTCATTCTGTAAGACTGTATGGGTAGTAAACACTTCTCTTCTCTGTCAGACTGATTTTTTCATTTTCCTGACAAATAAAAACAACTGGACTATCTGGATCTGTGCTGGTGGAAGTTGGCATAATGGCAAAACAAACAGCACCAACAGGTAAGAGAGTGCTGTGCAGCACATCTGCAGCTGTTGAGTCGTCTCATTTGTGATTTTAAAAATCTATTCTGTCTCCCTTCAGTTTGCATCTTAGTGCTTTTATTCGTCACAGTCTTTGCTCAAGTGATAGTTGGTAAGTGAAAGAAGCAGCACATTCAGACTGAATTTATCTGAATATATATTACCAGTGCATTTAGCATATGTTATTTTTATGATATTATTAACAGATTAGTTGCTTCACATACAGTTGCCAGAGCTAACAGAGCCAGACAATAGAAAATGGCATAAGTATAAGAATACCATAGCTTCCCTTTATGCTCCTGCACTTTAACTAATGAGTGTGTCGAAGAAGGTGTCTTTGTCCTCTGCAGCCTGCATTCCAAACAAATTAGATACATAACATCTGAGACTACCTCTCAGCATCAGTAAGACGTCCCACACATATTGACACATATTGATTGTCTGCTTCACACTTTGTTTGTTAGGATCTGATCACTCAAGAAAGCAGAAGTTGTAAAAGCTTAACAGTCAAATTAAGAAAACTGCGACTCCATGAGTGAGCCCTTCACTGTGTCCCCAACAACACACCAGTGTAGACTTGATCAAATAAACAGTTCATGAGAAAAGCCAGAGGTTTATAATAAGATAGTCGTCAAACAGGTGACGTGCAAGCAGTTCTGGTGATACTTTGTCTTTGTGCCTAAAAGGTGGGAAGTACTTCAAGGACTGTCCAGGAATTCCCTTCATCCCTATTTATCTTTGTGGACCCATCTTTGCCTTCATTGCATTGTGTATGTACGGGTCATGCAACCTGCCTTGTTGGTCCGTGACCACTCTCTTCTTCATTTGCTGGTATATTGCTGGTAAGTTTTAAGGGTTTTACTCAATTTCTGACCACAGCAGACGGCTCTTGAAAAATAACATGAAGCCTGCACAGCACAAAATACCAGATTAAGCAAGCAACTAGTAGATTAATATGACAGAGAAAGAAAACAAAAAGCAAAACTGGAATTATTCAAGTAACCAAGTGATAAGTTCAGTTTCAGAGTCGTGGCTTTAGATGGCATCAGTGAGTGTGGAGATCTTCAATTTTAGGTAATATAACCATTTTTGGTACACAGCACTCACCAGCTGTTCAATCCAAAACCTAAACCTGACCAGTTTACTCTGGAAATGGACATTTTTAACATCAAGGAGACTTTAACTTGGCAAACTAAAGGACTAATTAAGCAAACATATCATACTAATTCAAGTTCTGATGGGATTAAAGGAGGAGCTTAAATCGCTTGTTTCCAGCTGTGGATGAAGTGAAGTGCTGGACCAAAAAAGAAAGATAAGAAAAATAGAAATAATGAAAGCTAAAAACGACGGGATTTATCACAAAGCTTGTGTTTGTTCTCCTCTCAAATGCCCAAAGAATAGAAATATATAACAAATTGTATTTATTCAATTATTTATTTGATTATTTCTGTAATTGATATTCCACCAAAATCATTCATTTTCTGAGATTTCACTCATATTTCTGCAGGTAATGCAGTGATCTACAGCAATTTTGAACCAGACTACTGCAACAAGACATTCTACCTTTTTGCATTTTGGAGCACCAATGTGACCAACATCTTACTATTTCTGCTTTTTTGTTGTTGCCTTGTTGAAGCAAGGGCTAATAATAGTACTTCTGTTCCAGTATAAATACACACAGAAGGTCAAAATCAGTGTGTATGCTGTCTAATGATTGCTTTTATGGGATATGTGTATTTAAAGCATATCATCAAATGGATAAAACAGCAGCACTGACATTATAATTGACGTGTAAAATGCAGGATTTAACATGTTTATGTTTTTGTAAAAATGCTTTTGACATTAGCATGAACTTGAGCTTTTGATTCATTATTACAAATAATATTTTCAGCACTTGATTACAGTGTTGGTCAAGTTACTTGAAAAAAGTAATCAGTAACTAATTACTGATTACTTCCCCAAAAAAGTAATCCCGTTACTTTACTGATTCCTTATTTTCAAAAGTAATTAATTACTTAGTTACTTTTTAAAAACACGATTTACAACCTGAATAGGTGATAAAGTGATAGATCTTTCAGCCCAATTCTACTTTTTCTGCATAATCCATCATACAAAATGTAATGAAATGGAAATGTCTCTTTTTAAAACTTGTTTTATTAGTTTTAATCTTTTAACTTTATGCATCAAGCAAAAACTTAATTATATGCAACATTCTCTGACTGGAAGAAATTTGTTTAACATTTAAACCTATTTTCTGCACATTCCAGCACATAAAATAAAATATTTTTTTGTGTTTACACTCACTCTTTCAAATAGATGCAAGTAAAACACAGCAGAATATAAATAAAGTCAAAGACTAGTTGCTCTATTTTCACCTGTAAAGCAGGAGTGGGGTAGGCGGAGGTTTACCCTGGTGCAGGTGTGCCGCAGCGGTCAGTTGAAGACTCCGCGAGTTTCTCTGTCAATTTCCCATTACAGTCGTAGCGCACTTGGCGCTTGCTTGGAAGTTTAGGGGGTTTTTTTCGCTGTAAAAAGAAGTTTTCTTCCCACGCACAACGGACACTAATGTTTTTGTCACTTTTTATGGAATCAAACTCAAAATAAGGTCAGTACTTCCACGCTTTAAACGCTGCACGCTCATGCTCTCTCCCGCACTCGATATATTATCCATTGTTGATCTGCAGACAACTGTTGTCATGAACGTCGCACTAGCTTACGTCACTGTCATGAGACATTCTCGCAAAAAACTCATGGTTTTAGTAACGCAGTAACGCAGCGTTCCTACGGGAAAGTAACGGTAATCTAATTACCGTTTTTGCAATGGTAATCCCTTACATTCCTCGTTACTTGAAAAAAGTAATCGGATTACAGTAACGCGTTACAAGTAGCGCGTTACTGCCTATCTCTGCTTGATTACATGTGCACATAAAACAGGTTGGTTGATGCTTTTCTACCTCACTGAGCCACTGGCAGCTCAGTTATTACAAACTCGAGATTCTCAAAGGTCCAAAACGTATAAAGCTGAAATGCAATGAAACGTGGCAAAAAAAACACCATGGAGAATGCTGCAGCTGAAAAGAGTTTATTCTTCAGTGGAATTGTTAAGTGCTGTGCAAAAGTCTTTAGCCACCCCTCATTTTGGTTTATTTTGTTCAGAAAATGGGAGGTGCAGAGTTTTTTTGAAACCTGTGAAAAGACATTCATGGAAATACAGTGTACACTGAAAGGAACAGGTCCAAGGAACGAACAGTGGTGAACCAGCGACAGGGTCATGGGCAGCCAAGGCTTATTGATGCATGTGGGGAGTGAGAGCTGGCCTGTGTGGTCCCATCCAGCAGTCGAGCTACTGTAGCTCGAAAAAGTTAAAAAGGTTGGATGGGATCTTTGTCATGATGGTCTTCCACATCAGTAACTACGGCTTCTCCTCCATAACATGGAAGCTTCTTCCAGACCCGCAGATGAAGGTAGCTGGATCCTCCCACATGAACCTGCAGTCAAACCAGAGGAAACTTGTACTTGTTGAACACTGAAGATCTTCAATCTGTTCAACAGCTCATCTGGATCTCACAAGTAACTCAGTCCATAAACATTTTCTTTATTTTCTTCCATTAATAATCACTGTCATGTATGATGTCACAGTTTTAATTACCTTGATGTCATAGTTGAATCCTTGCACCACTTGACTCTTGTACTGAACAGCTTTGAACACGGCATATGCTTCATTTCTTTTTTCCTCTACTTGACACTTAACCTGTGTATGGACAAAATAAAAGTAAAACACAACGTAAAATGCAGAGCACAGAGTTGATGTGTCTGTCTGTCTGAATGTTATGAAGAAGCTCACCTCATCACAGATTGTCTGAATTTCCTCATCAGCGTCTTTCACCTTCGAGAATCCTCCACCTGTTATGGTATCCATTGTGAAAGTCTGCTGAAATAAACAGAGGAGACAGTTTTCTGGTTTTATGTGTCTCAAACATACTGGTGCCAGTCCCAGTACATATACTGGGTAAGAGACCCGGAAACTTACTGGAAGGTGACTCTAACGTATGATAGGAGGAGCAACATGTGAAACCACAGCCCCTAAATGTTTGCTTACACTGTCTTCTTGAAATATCTACTTGTGTAATTGTCTTAAATTATCTGTGTCTTTAAAACAGATAAACCTATGCTTTCATATGAACTTTTCAGACCACTAAAAAGGACGATAACTAAAAGGTGTTTCTCGTAGTTCTGTCAGTCTGTAGTCGTGATGAATGTCTTATAAAAATAATTTATGTGCCACAGCTGTGGCTGTCAAAAATTATCTTAAATAAATACCATGAACTTTGCAAATTCTTCTTTAAGCTGACTGTCCAGAGATAAGCTATCAAACCTTAGATAGATCAATATGCCAGATCTGCAAGTTTTTTTAACTGAAGGGAAAAAAAGTGTGTAAATGAGGAACCTTACAGTTTTGCAAGACACCCCAAAAACACGTTTTCAAGAAAATGATAAAAGGAATCTTGAGTCTATATAAACCTGTTTAGAGCAGATGGTTGTCAAACTAAAGTATTTAAAATCTCATCCAGCTCCTCCACACCATTGTACAATATTTACTTTTTACTTATTACAAACATGTGAACTTAACAAAAAACTAAGGAAACTTTTATTTGGGCAATCATTTCTTTGTTGTCACACTTCTTCTTGGCAATAAATCTTGTGCTATTGGAAACTCTGTTTATTTTCCTTTAAATGGTGCCATGTTTGTAAGGAAAATGCATTCCTGTGTTGAGCAGCAGAGGTGAGTATGTGGATTATGCCCATAAAAACTTACCAGATCTTCTCTGTCAAAGCCAAATAGCTTATTCTGCTATTGACTCTGGTTTTGAGCTTCAGGTACCCCAGGTACTGACAATCCAGTGCCTGATTGGTGCCCACTTAGTATCTCCTGTGAGCATGGACCCTGGTGCAGCGATCATATTCTCCAAGCATGCTATATTTAACTGATGTGGATAGGGCCTGTGCCATAGGGCAACTTCAAACTTGACACCACAAGAAGACCGTTTCCGCTCACTGTCTGCATTTAGAAACCGTACGCAGTCTGCTACAGATTTGCAGTCAAAGTTTGCAGGATGATTTTGCCAGTGGTGCTCTGCCCAGACGATGCATCAGGCCCATTAGCACTGACGTCAGCGACATGTGCACTAAGCATGAACGTGAGGAGAAATGTTATGTTTAGCAATGAATGCAGACTCTGCCTTTAGCAGCTGGATTGTAGGATCAAAGTCTGGAAAAGACACATAGACGCTGTGCTGATTGATGCATCGATGGAACAGCTTTTGCAGAGCTTGTCCCTATGCAGAAAGATATTGAGATTAGATCCTGTAACAAGTGGCATCCCATATGTCCACAGTCTGGGACCAAACTATTTCCTCCAAGATGATAACCCTTGCCCCCACAGAGTATGCTTTATCAGAGACTACCTTCATAATTTGGGCAGGGACAAGATAGAATAGCCTACCTATAGTCCTGACCCCAACCACATTGAACACTTGTGGGATCAGCTTGGGTGTTAATGCCAAAGTAACCAGTAAAACCACATTGGCTTAGTTGTGACAAATGCTGGTTAAAGAATGGGATGCCGTCATCCGACAGCAGTGTGTGACCAAACTGGTGACCAGCATGGGGAGGAGGTACCAGGCTCATGTGGCTGTGCATGGTTCTTCTACAAGCTACAGAGTCAATAAATTCATTAAATTGCTAATATGTCTTCAACCTCTAATCTTCCAATCCAATAAATTACACCAAACAAGAGTCCATAGCAGAACAAGCTGTTTAATGAACTGTGTATTATATTATCAGACTCCTAAATGCTCTGATTGATTGATAACACTGCTCGCCACTAAAACTTCAGATTTTAACCAACTACAGAACAGAGCAATCATCAGCCACGTCACCTACATGGATGACATCAAGCTGTGAACGAGATATCGATTCACTGATCCACACCACCAGGATCTACAGCAACAACATTGGCATGTCATTCAGACTGGAGAAGTGTAGTTTGATAGTATCAACGAGAGGGAAGGTAGTGAGAGGATTGTACTACCAGGAGGCAACATTTGAGACACTGAGGACAGCTGCATGTACCTGGGAATCCCACAGGCAAATGGGAATCTTGAAGAGACCGCAACCACCAAATACCTTCAGAGGGTAAGGCAAGTCCTGAGGACTCAGCTGAATGGGAAGAACAAGGTGATCAGTACCTGTGATCAGATGCCAGGGATTAGATACCCTGCTGGGATACACCCTGAGAGTGTACGCAAAGCAAAAGGAAGGAGGCCAAGGACTAGTGAGTGTAAGAACCACTGTGGAGGATGAGACAACAGACATCTATGAGTACATCAGGAAGGTGGCCACTAATGACTGCATGCTTAGTGAATAACTCTGGCAGCAGAAACCAGAGAAACTGAGAAAGAGGAGGATCAAGGAGAAGAACCATCATTTAAGGACAGGGCCCTGCACGGTATGTATCACCAGCAGATAGAAAAAGTAGATGACATCCAGAAATCCCACCAGGGGCTGGACAAAGCTGGACTGAAAGACAGCACAGAGGCACTAATCATGGCAGCACAGGGGAACGCTCTGAGCACAAGATCCATCGAGGCTGAGGTCTACCACACCAGGCAAGACCCCAGGTGCAGGCTGTGTAAAGATGCCCCTGAGAAAATCCAGCACATAACGGTTGGGTGCAAGATGCTAGCAGGCAGGAAACACCATAACCAAGGGGTCGGCATAATATACAAGAACATCTGGGCTGAGTATGGCCTGGAAGTCATAGGGTGGTCGAGAATGATGAGCTAAGGTCCTGTGAGACTTCCAGATACAGACGGACAAAATGGTGGTAGCTAACCAACCGGACATGGTGGGGGTAGAGAAGCAGAAGAAGAAGGCCGTAGTGATACACGTAGCGATACCAAACGACAGCAACATCAGGAAGAAGGAACACGAGAAGCTTGAGAAGTACCAAGGGCTCAGAGAAGAGCTCGAGAAGATGTGGAGGGTGAAGGTAACATTGGTTGCAGTGGTAATCGGAGCACTAGGTGCAGTGACTCCCAAGCTAGGCGAGTGGCTCCAGCAGATCCCTGGAACAGCATCCGAGATCTCTGTCCTGAAGAGCGCAGTCCTAGGAACAGCTAAGATACTGCGCAGGACCCTCAAGATCCCAGGCCTCTGGTGGAGCACCCAAGCTTGAAGGATAGACCGCCCGCAGGGGCGACAGGGGAATTTAAAAAAGTTAATAGATTATATAGTTTCTATAATTTATATGTTCATTTATATAATCTACACACACACACAGTTACTTTAGCCTTCCCCACTGCTCTGCCACCAACTTACCGTAAGGTTGACAGCTGCAACTATTCTGGTGCACACAGCACTATGGTGCTAATTACATTATACACACGCAGCATTGAGGCCGTCCAAAGAGCAGCGACTTTATCCAAAATGCTGTACCTGTCACAATGCTTTCACATTTATAAGATAACTGCAAAACACTGATTAAATAAATCCAAGATGCAGTTGTGTTCATAATCAACATCACCAGAACTCTTACCATCAATAACACACACTGCAGTAATCAATATACTTACAGGTATCTGAACACACACTGGCAGTCCTGGACTTTCCTCACCACCAGCCTATGTCTGCCATTTCCCACTTCAGTGTGCAGCTCTCTTATTCCAGCCACGGGGTGCCCAGCATTCCCAGGCTTGCACTCTTAATGACTGACGGAGTGGAGCCGTCACGGTGCACGCACTCAGAGCATGACTCATGACAGAAACATACAATATCCAGTAAGTGAGATCAGTTAAATTTATAGTGTCATTTACTGCTTATATCATTAAGGGAAATTTATTTATTTTTGTTTTTCTTTTTTCAAAAATGTAATTAAAAACATAAATACCACCCTTATGGGTATACAGTAAGCTTGAAGATCAGACGACAGCAAGTTAAGTCTAAAGTCAACTCTTTTAGTCTGACACAGTACTTCTTTCTTATCTTTCCTTAGTTTGTCATTCAAATGATGAAGTGTTTCTGGTCTATAGGATAAACATAATACATGTCAAATAAAAGTCAAATATTTAAAGTCTATCATCAAATGTTTATGTGCTACAGTTCATCCTGACTATTGTATAATATTATTTATTCACTTTTTAAAACATTTATGGGCCTGACGATTTTGCTTTAGCTCTAGCTCATGTGAGAAAGAAACTTTTCACAGAACTCTGTGCTGTCCTATGAAAAACCAAGTACAACACCTGACTCCATACTTTGTCGAACAAAACAAACCACAAAATTCACATTGATGTAATTAACAAAGACAAGCGTCAGTAACAAGATAAAAGAAACACTGATTAATGGTCAAATTTGCTAAAAAAATAATGCTGACAACCTACTGACCACCTTTCATGTGTACTTTCAGTTATCTCCTAAAAGCTGGAAAAGTTGATTTCAATCAATAAGAGACCCTCTGACTGAACTGTGCTTTATTTTAGGTCCCCTTCAGATATGCGTTCAAAAAGGATAACATGCTAAATGAAATATAACTCTCCAAATGATGCTATAATTGACTCTTACACACAGGATGTGGGGAAGAAAAGTATTTAAACTTCAGTCTCACATGGTTATTGCTACAAGAACGTAAAATATGATTTTGTGAGTTTGAAAACACATAACATTGTGTGCTAAAATCCTTCAATTCAGAGCCTGGAGACATGCTTACAGCATTTCTCTCTCATATCTTTTGCAGCTCTTTTTTAGCCTATTATTTTCTCACCTTTTTCACTTTTCTGGTTATTGCACCCTCTCAGATGTGACTACAGGGAAGCTTTCTGTCCATATCTCTTCCTGCCGTACTGCCCTCTGATGACTTCTTTGCGTTCTCTCAATCTTTTCTATCCTTTCTTCACATCTTTCAAACCTATATCACTTTTTCACACCTCCTGATATAAAACTCCAGTGTTGTTCTCATTCTACATAAATCTCAGCTTTTTTCAGCTCCTCTGCTATAGTCCATCCTTTCTCCCTTTTACCAGGATAAGAATCTGATTTTTAATACTTTGATTTAATTTGGGATGAATTGTTCTCCCAAACGCTGCCAAAAGCCAGGTTTTACTGATAAATCTTTGTTTGATGGGGGGACTTTAAATGTATTCTTCTCTCTGCTCCTTTTCTTTTTACACTGACCTTATTTATTTTATCCTGCAGTCAAGTCAGGTGTGCATGCTGTTTGTGAGGCAAAGCAGAGGGAAGGGCGGGATTACAAATGCACAAGGGGCTGATTAGACAATGAGACACAGGAGAGCGCAAAAGTAAAGATAAAAGCCAAACCAAACCAAACTTTTTCCACCACTTGGTGAGTAGTTGGCATCCTACATGCAAACTGCAGGTGACCATGGCAATCTGATTGCAACCAAAGCAATCACAATCAGTGTTGGTCAAGTTACTTGAAAAAAGTAATCAGTAACTAATTACTGATTATCCCCCCCCCCCAAAGTAATCCTGTTGCTTTACTGAAATTTGTTTAACATTTGAACCTATTTTCTGCACATTCCAGCACATAAAATAAAATAGTTTTTTGTGTTTACACTCACTCTTTCAAATAAATGCATGTAAAACACAGCAGAAAATAAATCAAATCAAAGACTCAGTGGTCCTGTTGCTCTATTTTCCCCTGCTTAGCAGGAGTGGGGCAGGCGGAGGTTTGCCCTGGTGCAGGTGTGCCGCATGTCAGTGGAAGAATCTTGGAGTTTCTCTGTGAATTTCGCATTCCCATGGCAGCGTACTCGGTGCTTGCTTGGAAGTTTAGGGTTTTTATCGCTGTAAAAAGACGTTTTCTTCCCACGCAGTGAACATCAGACGCTAATGTTTTGTCACTTTTTACGGAATCAAACTCAAAGTAAGGTCAGTACTTCCAAGCTTTAAATGCTGCACGGTCATACTCTCTCCCGCACTCGTTATATTATCTATTTTTGATCTGCACACAGCTGTTGCCACGAACGCCGCACTCGTTTACCTCATTGTCATGAGACACTCGCGCAAACGAAATCACGGTTTAGTAACGCAGTAACGCAGCATGCTTACGGGAAAGCAACAGTAATCTAATTACCTTTTTTGCAATAGTAATCTCTTACTTTACTCATTACTTGAAAAAAGTAATCGGATTATGCGTTATTGCCCATCTCTGGTCCACATACAGAAAGTGTCATAGAAAGATTTAAGGTATCGTGCCACATTTGACCTCTGACCTCTTGTTCATGGTTAATAAATTAAGAGTCAAAGTGAAAGACAAATTTGAAACTTTGTTACTTACTGCCGTTGTTTGGAATAAATAGGAATATAGGGAATTATATATTTTCATTTCAAGACAGCGTTGTCAAGAGAAAGAGAATGACCTGCCTAGTTAATAGGAAATATACTTTACTATAATATATAATAAGCTGAAG
Organism: Oreochromis aureus; assembly: GCF_013358895.1. Lineage (NCBI taxonomy): Eukaryota > Metazoa > Chordata > Actinopteri > Cichliformes > Cichlidae > Oreochromis > Oreochromis aureus. Next base: position 20,681,236 of record NC_052944.1, on the reverse strand, counting down.
TTATTCATGTACTTTATTATTAAACATTTAAACAATGAAATGAATGTTACACATGTAGTATATCTGCATATCTGTATAAATAAGAAAGAATAATGTCAAGTATAGTAAAGTGGATTTCATCAGGACAAAATAAAAGCCCTTCCTCTTGTTTTTATTTCAATACAAATTTCTTAAAGGAAAAACAAAGGAAATAAATAAATACAAAACATCACACTATTGCCCTTTAATTATTTTTAAAAACCTGACATCTGTGCAGACCACAACTAGACAGATAAGCACATCGGATTCAGATTTGATTTAAACTAACATCAGTCAGTCTCTAGAAGTCTAAAAAGTCTGTTTCTATCATTAAACATCCAATATACTCAACTTCCCAGAAAGTTTTGACTTCACGTGTGAAAATAGGAACGATTTTTGTTGTGTTTTGTACCACGACATCAGCTCAGATATTAACCTGCATTCAGCCCATGTTTAAACAAAATGTGGCATTTTCTGCTATTTCCTGTCAGGACAAATGGAAATGAAAATGTAATTTGCTTTAATATGATGAAACTAAAAAAGCTTGATTTTCATCACTGACTGAGAATATTGGATCTGTCTCCCAGCCTGGCTGTCCTGATTATGATGATGTATAAACCTTTAGCTGAGGAATAGATGCCAAAAGCCAAGAAGACCATAGAATTGTGCTCATTTTGCTGTCAGTAGACAGTGTTGGGGAGTAACGGAATACATGTACCACTGTTACGTATATAAAATACAAAATATGAGTAACTGTATTCCATTACAGTTACCGTTTAAAAGGGTGGTATTCAGAATACAGTTACTTTGTTGAAATAAATGGATTACATGGCGGTCTTTTCCTGATTTATATGTTAGGCTATGCCCTCTCTATTTTTGGTAATTCCACGACGGTGGAAACCCAAACAAAACACGCATTAAGAGGCTCTAATGCCTGTGTCTCAGTCTCACGGCCCATGTCACCTCTAATGATGTGAAGAAATATTTCTTTAAATTATTATTCAATAAATTGATTTAATATGAAGGCAATAGGCAGAGTGTTACATGCATAGCCCTAAAGAATATAGCCTCATGGGCAGTGTAGTCCATGCTGCAGGGAGAATGCAGCCAAAAAGAGTGCCTGACGAGCCCAGTTGTAAGTAAGCTATTAAGACTCGACTTTCGAACTCGTGTTCGTGTTTTCCTCTGAAACAATAAGTTCCGTTGGAGCATACTTTCAACGCCTCTCTCTGTCTCTCGCTAGCAAAGCTGACCCAGACAACAAAGTAAAGCAAGTTTTTGGCTACGAGCCCGACACGGAACCCGACGTATTAGACAGAGGTCCCTTTACTACGGTTCGGAGCCGCGGACCTGTTTCATGTACGCGTGGAATAGTTTTAGTTGTAAAAAGCATGATAATATATTAAGTAATCCAAAGTACATTTTAGGGCATGTATTCTGTAATCTGTAGTGGAATATATTTTAAAAGTAACCTTCCCAACACTGTCAGTAGATGACATGAAGAGAGCTGATACTGAGATGTCTTTATTTCCTTGATGCCTTGTTGGCATGTTGAATGAGTTATTGCCTTCCTTGTGTAATGTTTAGTTAGTTTGAATTTGTGAAATTCCCTCCCTTCTGAGGTGAGAAATAACTTTGCTGTTGCAGAGCTAAATTATTCAACAAGTTAATACCTTCGCAGCGAGGTCACCTGCGGCACGAGAAATCCATTTTCATGTTATTTAATGTTCCTCGGTACAATGACAGTCCTGTAATGAAGTGCCTAATTTAAAATGGAACATCATCTATTGGTGAAACCAGCTTAGATTATAGGACTCACATGTTTTCATTTCTAGTCTTTAAAACCTCTCTACCCATCTAGTATTAATTCCTTCTGGGATACAAATATGTATATTATGCAGACACACAAACACACATGCAGCTATTACCCATTTCTTGTTTTTATACCTAAGATGAATTATTGTTGAATGAAGACATTTTTCAAACACATGTAATTGCCAATTGTGTTTATTGGGTAAAAAAAAAAGGTAGAAGGGGGGAAAAGAGGTAAAAAGAGGAATAAAAAGAAGGAAAGAGAGAGAAGAGAGAAAACCCCAACAATCCCCTCTGAGCAAGCACCAGGCGACAGTGGATAGGAAAAACTCCTTTTAAAGTGAAAGACACTTAAAGGAGAAACCTATGGCAGAACCAGGCTCAGGAGGGGGCAGTCAACTGCCGGGACTGGTCGGGGGGTGAGGGTGAAAAAAGAAAAAGGAGGGAGGGGGAGGGGAAGGGGAAGGGGAAGGGGGAAAATTAAGTTGGAATAGAGGTGGAGGAAGACATGGTTACATCAGGTGAGAAGCAGCAGTGTCCCTTCTCCAGAACCAGTGGAAACGTTTTCTCTTCTTTTTCAGACAATGTTCCACCAGCACTTTTTTCTCAAGGATGAGGGTTTTCAGCTCATCCATTGTTTCTGTGTTTTCTTTCTCAAGTTTGCTGCATCTTTTCACCATGTCTTCTAATTGTTCTTGTTTTTCTTTAAGCTTGTCTTGCAGTTCTTTAACTGTTGCCTCCTCTATTCGCTTTGCCTTGTGCACATCTGTGTGCATGTCTTCCAGCTGCTGGTTTCTCTTCTGGATTTCTTGAAGTCTACACTGCAGGTCTTTATGTGTTTTCTGTTGTTCTTGCTTTTGCGCCTGGATTTCAGTGTTTTTGGACTTCAAGGTCTTAGAAAGTTCTTCAAGTTCGGTATTTTTTCTCAGCATTTCATTGATGCTACTCTGCATCGCTGAGCACTGTTTTTCCATTTTTTTCTTTTCTCCTTCCAGTACAGATGTTTTGTACCTCGTTTCGTTATACAATTCTTGGAGTGCTAGATATTTCTTCTGGAGAAAAAATTTTTCTTCTTCCTGTTGTATTTTCTGTTGGTCTTTTTCTTGAAGCAGCTCTTTATTTTTGAGGAGTGTTTCCTCAAGAGTTATTTGGAGCATTTTGCATTTTTCCTCCAAGACTTCAAACTTGCGGTCCATTTCTTTCTCGAGCATTTCTTGTTGCTCTCTCTCTTCAATGAACTCCTTATTTCTGTGCACTTTTTTATCGAGCTTGATTTGGAGCAGTCTGTGTTTTTCCTCCATCTCATCAAGCTTGGAGTCCATTTCCTTCTGCTTCATATCCATTTGCTTCTTGTCTTTAACCAACTGTTGATTTTTGTGCAGAGTTTTATCATGTTTCACCTGCAGAGCTTTGTATTTTTCCTCCATGGCTTGGAGTTTGCTCTGCAGGTCTCTCTGCTCTTCGGGCTGTTGTTTCTTGTCTTGGAGAATCTCTTTATTTCTCTCCAGAGCTTCATCAAGCATAACTTGCAAGCCTTCATTTTGTTTCTCGATGTTCCTCAGCTTGCACTCCATTTCTTGCTGATGTATTTTCTGTTGGTCTTTGTCGTGAAGCAACTCTTTATTTCTTTCCAGAGCTTCATCAAGCATTACTTGCAAGCCTCTATTTTGTTTCTCAATGTGCCTCAGCTTGCAATCCATTTCTTGCTGATGTATTTTCCGTTGGTCTTTCTCGTGAAGGAACTCTTTATTCCTTTCCAGAGCTTCATCAAGCATTACTTGCAAGCCTCTATTTTGTTTCTCGATGTTCCTCAGCTTGCAATCCATTTCTTCCTTTTGTATTTTTTGTTGGTCATTCTCGTGAAGCATCTCTGTATTTTTGAGCAGTGTTTCCTCAAGAGTTATTTGCAGCATTTTCAGTTTTTCTTCCAAGACTTCAAACTTGGAGTCCGTTTCTTTCTCGAGGATTTCTTGTTGCTCTCTCTCTTCAATGAACTCTTTATTTCTGTGCACTGTTTTCTCAAGCTTGATTTGGAGCAGTCTGTGTTTTTCCTCCATCTCGTCATGCTTGGAGTCCATTTCCTTCTGTTTCATTTCCATTTGCTTCTTGTCTTGAAGCAACTGTTGATTTTTGTGCAGAGTTTTGTCATGCTTTACCTGCAGCGCTTTGTATTTTTCCTCCATGGCTTGGAGTTTGCGCTGCATGTCTCTCTGCTCGGCCTGTTGTTTCTCTTCTTGGTGGATTTCTCTAAGTTTCTCCAGAGCTTCATCAAGCTCTTCTTGGAGCTCCTGATTCTTCCTGACCATGGTTTCCTGTTTTATGCTCTCTTTTTTCTCCTTTTGGAGCAGATCTTTAATTTTTTCCAGAGCGTCATCCAGCTTTTCTTGGAGCACCTGATTCTTCTTATCTTGGAGAGCCCATTGTTTCTCCTCAATACCTTCTTTTTCTTGAAGCTGGTAGGATAATTTTTCTAATTCAGCTCTTTCTCTCATTTTCTTCCGTCAGGATCTTAATCTTCTCTCTGTTCATGAGATTTTCATTCTGCATTTCTTCCAATCGCTGTTCCTCTAATTCTACCTGTTCATCCCAAGGTAGAGAGCTCATATAAGGGTCTAGGGACTCATACCATGGAATAGAGCTGGGGTCAGCTTCTTGTCTTTCTTGCTTTTTCGGAGACATGTTGGAGTCTGTTTACCGTGACTACGAAAAGGATCCAAAGGTTTCGAAATGCTTTACTGGTGAATGTTTGAACGCTGCTGACATAAGTGCTGCAAATAACGGACTAAAAGTTGTACATCCTCACCCCTATTTAAGGATTTTGAGGATCAAAGCTTCAAAGGATCAAAGCTTTAGAAGCCCGTGACATCAGAATTCCATAAGCCATGAGGTTGTCACATGACATTTTTGAATGAGGTCATATTTTTGTATGAATTTTTTTAAATAACATCAACATTCCGTAAGCCAGTGAGGTTCTTACATGACTTTTGAATGAGGATAAATTTTTTGCTTGGAAAATTACCAATAAAGTTTCAATCCCTGTTACTTTTGTAAAAAAAAAAAAAAAAGAAAGAAAGAAAAAAAGTGAGTAAAGAAAGTAAGTAAAAGTACAGTTTTATTTATATAGCATCTTTCAAGACAAATTCATTTTGTTTGAGTTGTACTGGTAACTCGTTGAAGTGTTACTGGGTATCATAACCAGTTTGCGCATACAGTGAGTGAAAGCATTGGGTGGACTGAATGAGGCTAAATTAAATCGATAGAACTGAGTGGAGTTCTATCGATTGTATTGATCAGACAGTTAGAACAACAACTAAAGGAAACTTTGATTAATCTCAAAGGAACTAATATAGGTTAACTGGTAGCTGATACAAATCAGGATTTAAAACCATTTTTGGTTTGTGTTAGATTTATATTGTTGATTGTCATTTATGCTTAGAAATATCTACTTATATATGCTTAGTTGTAGATTGATAGAGGTTTGATCCTTAATAGTCTGCAAACTTTGTGTGCATTCCAGAGTGTTCTGGCATGCACACACAACTTAAGGTCAGGAGAAAGGTTATATCTACTCTTACTGATTTATGGTATAGGAGGACACCTACTCTGTATCTGGTTAAGTATAAGAGCCTTTTGTTTAGATGGACCGTTAGACTCCTGGCACCAGCGTTGGGGAGTCTTCACAGGTACACACACACACACACACACACACACTTACACAACGCACAGGCAAGGTAATCTTTGTGTGTATGTATACGTCATATGTTAATGACCCTATGCATATTCATGTAACCTCAATTAAAGAGCAGTGTACGGGGGAGTGGACGAGAGCAACTGGGGTCAAGCGAAGGAACGGCGCTTGTCCGGTTCTCTCCCGTGCACGGAAACAAAGAACGTTGCCTACTTGTGTCTTGCTTGCTGTGTAATTACATTGTCTTCAACGTTCCAGCGAATAGGTTTATGCTATGAACCTATCAGTTTGTTTGTTTTTCTGTTTGACTCCTTGTTTTGTTTAATATTGCAATTTATATGATAGTATTATGGGTTTGTTAAACTTTTCAATGTGCAAATGTTGGAAAATGAAATATCACAGCTGGAAATCAATGAAAGTGGAAATTCAGAAGAACTACCATCTCCACCCTAAATGACCATAGCCCCTCCACCCTTATTTGTTTATTACATTATATAACTGCCCTTGTATACAGACCCACAATGTTTCTCTTTCAATATTTCTTACACATACACCATGTATATAGTTTCACTCACATATATGTATGCATATACATTGCTTTTTATTTTATTTTATTTATTTATTTTTCCCCCCTTGTTGTATATTGGTTTCTCTTCTTCTTACTTTTGCATCTTTGTGGTCAAGCTACCCAATTTCGCCGTGCAAGAAACTGCACAATGACAATAAAAAGCTCTAAGTCTAAGTCTTTTCCTCATTAATGCACATCAAAGATAACTATGTAATGTGTCTGTTGCACACTTTGTATGTCAGGAATAACCATAAATGTGTTGTCTTACAAACGGCTGTATCAGGTCTTTACATCCACAATAAGCGTGGATAACAGAACTCCTGGAAAGCAAAATAAAAAAAAAAAATCTGGTTCTTGTTTTTAAGACAGTCGCCTTTAGTTTCACGCTGAGTGATGCTGGATTGTTGCAGACAAAGCTGATTATGTTTCCCACTGGGTTTTAATCTTCAGAGGCAACACAGAGTAAAGAGAAGCATTGTTATTTCAGTTTAACTTTAGTCTCAGTTTAGTTTTATCCCCTTGTAAATTTGATAAGAGCCAAATTGAGGAAACAAACTCAGTGTGTGGCCAGAAAATGCCATGGTGTCTTACAAACACATGTCACAGCAAAATATGAAGGATAAGACATCACATGTATAACGGAAAGAGACGCAGAAGAATTCATCTCTTTAGGCACTAGGATCAGCACCTTCACGCAGGCTGACCTGGCATCACGCAGCATCCAGTACGTCCACACCAGTGAAGAAGAGAAACATGCCGACCAGTTCTCCTTCACCGTGTCCGACGGGACAAATGAGGTGAATGGCAGAAGATTTTTACGATACCTGGTAGCTTAACATGTTTTAAAATTCATTCATGAAGGAGGTCTAGATGCAGATATCTACTGACTACAACAGAAGCTCTGAAATATTATTTGTTCTTCCTAAAGACTAATTGGGTTTTAAAAATAACTTTGTTCCCATTTTGGCCAAGAAATAAGTCAACAGTCCTTGTGTGTCCAAAGAGGGACCTTTAATGGTGGTTCTGATAGTTTGTTGCACGTGGGGCTTCATAACCGTAGATCAGTCACAACGGTCACGTGAGCATCAGAGCTGGACCACAGAGCAAGGAAGAAGGTGGCCTGAGCTAATGAATTGTGTTTTCTTTTACATCACGGGCCAGGTGCATGTGGGGAACACCTGGCACCAATATGCACCATGGGAAGAAGGCTAGCCATCACAGGCAGTGTGCTGTTTTTAGGAAATGTCTTGTTGGGAAACCTTTGGTCCTGTCATCCATGTGGATGTTACTTTAACAAGTACCACCCAATCATTATTGCAGGTCATGTAGACACTGTCATGGAGACAGTCTCTTTCACTTCCTTCAGGATAAAGCGCCCAAACACAATGCAAAAATGGTTCAGGGTTGGTTTAAGGTGTGGACTCCTAATTCCCTAGATCTCAGTCAGACCTGAAGACCTATTGCACAAAAAAACTTAAAAAAAACTAAAAAAAAACAAAAAAAACAAAACAAAAAAACAACAACAAGATAATCTGGCTGTTTGGAAGCAAAATATAGATAAATGAGGGGGGTCTCAAGACTTTTACTTAGTGCTTTATTAACAACAAAAGTATAGGATTATTGCAGAGAAAGTACCTGTATTTAGCCTGTTAATAGCAAATATTCAATAAAAGCACCACATATCAATATTAGGCCCAGTTTTCTTCCTTCTATATGTTAATGATTTTATTTACTCCTCTAGTATTTTATATAAAGTAATGTTTGCTAATAATACAAATCTGTTTTGTCTCATGAAAACTAGATAATCTCCAACATATTTTACATTTAATAGGTTATTGTTTGCAAAAATGTAAAAAAAATTTAAAAAGTATCTGTATTTAACTCAAACAGAAACTAGAAAAATGTTGACAATGTACGTATCCAGATAAATAGTAGTGTTATCAAGAGGGTAAAATTTGCAATATTTTGGAAGGTTTGATGACTTTGTGACTTCCAAGAGGCAAATTGATGGTTTTATGAAAAAAGTTTCGAAATATGTTGGTTTATTTTTTAAAATTGAGAAATTGTCCTGAATGTGAATTATTGTGATAATTACATTGTGTAATATGTGTCCTACTTATTTTAGGAGATTGCAGACGTTACAAAAAGAGTTATATTTAGCTGTATCATGGTCCAAGGTAGATGCTCCTCCTAATCCTCTTTTTCATTACAGACTTCTGAAGTTGTTTAAGTATAACATCCTTCATAATGCCCGTGTAATGCATAATGTTTTGTTTTGGTTTTTTAAGTGTCACTCTCCAGATGTCACTGGATTCATGTTATCTTTAAGGTATTCTTAAGATGTTTGACTGATTTAGGTTAGTTGATGATGTCTTTTGGGAATCATGGATAGAGAGATTTAGATATATACATATACATGTATATATAGTCCACATTTACCAATTATTCACAAATCATTATTTCACAAATAACTGGGTCATATTCATTATCATGTTTGAATTTGTATTTTAGTTGATTTGTTTTCTCTGTATTACTGCAGGGTCTTTATAATATAAAGCTCTTTCAGGTGACTTTTGTGATTTAGAAATATATATATTGAAATGAATGGAATTCAATTGAATTTAATGTGTGATGTCACTTTATTTGTGACAACCCCAGCCAGACAATGGCTAAGCTTTCTGACATTTTTGCATGTTTTTATTTATGTTCAGCCTTAAGATGCCTTCCTTTTCCTTAATAATATTATTATTCATCTACAGGACAGATGAATAATAATATGCTCTAATAAAAATATATATATAAACAACAACAGATATGTGCATTATTTCAAAATTGTATACACTTGGACACGCGTGCACACAACAAGTCTAGCATTGTCAGGATGTACATAACAAATTTAGACACCTGATCGTTAAATAAACTTAATTTTACTGCATTTAAAACATCAATAAACATCTCCTTGTTTTTGTTCAATCTTATTAAAACATCAAAACTTTAAGTTACAGTTACACTGTACCTGACTTTCAGTCAAGACAGTGAGTTAGAAAACCCTCATAAGGAAGTGAACCAAAATTCCCATTATGTTAAAAAGTACAAATGGTAAAAACAGCTTACTGCTCCTTCAAAATGGAAGAAGCAGTAGCGGTTTTTGATACGGGCGACACGGGCGGTTGCCCGGGGCGGCATCGTGGTGGGGGGCGGCATCACGGGCATCGGCAAAAAAAAAAAAAAGAAACTAAAGAAATTGCTTGTACTCATGCTGCCCCGACATCAGCCAGCGCATATTGGGAATGGCATAGGCACCGATCGGTTTTCTATCGCCCATTTGCTGGGAGTATTTTTTTTTTTTAAGAACTTTATTTACAGATAGTATAACATACAAGGCATAATCATTAATCTCAATATGTAACATCCTCGGTTGAGCAATGTAGTAAGAAAAAAAAAAAAAAAAAAAAAAAAAAGCATAAAGCTAAAAGAGAGAACAATCAATAAAGGATTTGAACCAAAGGCAAAAAATACCATGAGCAAAAAAGGGCAGTCATGATTATAACATAGGGAGGTTTCTTTTTTTTTTTTTTAACATAGATCAAACTCGTTAAATAAAACAACAAGCTTATGAGCTTTCTTATTATTCACAAGTTTCAGCGATTTAGCCCAGAGTTTAAAGTCGTTCAGCCATCTGTTTATACATGGTTTAGCTTTAAAATATCTACATTTATGAATAAAAAAATTTCCCATTAACAAAAACGTCCTAATCAACAAGTCAAAATCTGCATTCTCAGCAAGTATTCCAAATTTTATTACTGTCACCGTTAAATGTGGTAACTGAATTCTCCTGGACTGTAGCCAGCTCCACATGTCAGTCCAGAAGGAGTGCACTGACTCACAGTAGAAAAACAAGTGATCCAGACTTTCAATATCATTTTCACAAAATGTGCAGGCGTTCACATCTAAGTTAAATTTCCGTCTTAAGAATTCATTGGTTGGATAAACCTCATTAATGATTTTAAAGTGAACCTCTTTTACTTTAGGGGAAAGAGGAAGTGAAATATACTTTTTTCTTATCGCCTTAACCTCCATGGACTCAAATTCTTTAAGGATATAATTTCTTTTAACCGGATTAGGGTAAATTTCATTTATCAAAATATTCCTGATCACCTTGTTTGTAAACCTGCTGTCATCAAATTCAACTCCAGCTATGCAGAGCTGCCTCAGTCCAGGAGAACTTTTAGAGTGCACAATATCTTCTTTTATCATTGATCTCAAAGGGACTGGGATGGCTTTTATTAAGGATTTATATCTCTTAGCAGTACATCTTACATCAAATTTCTCACAAAACGTCTCATGTTTTAATAAAACCCCATTCTCATCCATAAAATGAGCTACAGCCCAAATCCCTTTAGATCTCCATTCATCCATGTACACAGATTTCCTACACAAACGGATATACCTGTTGTTCCATATAGGGGTATTGTGAGGAGTAAAGTTATGTTTATAGATTAATTTCCAGTACAGAAGGGCCTGCTGATGGAAAGCTGAGAGTTTAACAGGTAACGAACTGCAATCAAAGTCACAGTGTAACAAAAAGTCTATTCCACCCATTTTGCCAAAAATCAAATTGGGAATAATGTTCCAAAAGGAATTTTTGTTCCTAATGAAAGATCTTAACCATTTCAATTTTAGTACACCATTCATAACATCAAAGTCAATGGCATTAGCCCCACCCTCTTCATAATTCTTAATCATATCATTCTTCTTTATATAATGACATTTGTTCCTCCATATAAATCTAAAATTAAAATTATTTATAGATTTAATCAGTTTTGGAGATATGGGCAGAGAAAAGGCTGGATAGACTGTCCATTTTGGTTAGCAAGATTCTCCCAAACAGAGTTATGTCCCTTTGCAACCACCTGTTCAAAATTGACTTACACTTTTCTATATTGGTACAGATATTCTTATTTTCTGTTGATGTCTTATCCTTACAAATTACAATGCCCAGATACTTCACCTCTTTTTTGATCTGTATATTATTTATTGCTTGAAGGGGACACTCATGCAGAGCTAGAATTTCACATTTATTAATATTCAGCTGTAAGCCAGAAGCTTTGGAGAAGTGGTTGATCACCTGTAAGGCTAAAGGAATCTGGTCCTCATTTTTTAAAAACAGGGTGGTATCATCTGCCAGCTGACTGATTATTATCCGTTCACCCATCACAGTTAACCCCTCAATGTGACTGTTTTTAATCAGAATAGACAACAGCTCAGCAACCATGATGAACAGAAGTGGTGAGCTGCTACATCCCTGCCTTATCCCTCTATTAACCTCAAACCTTGAGCATGTACCATGTTCTAGCAAAACAGAGCTATTAATGTCATTATAAAGCATCTCTATGACATCGATAAATTCCTCTCCAAAACCAAGAGACTGCAGAGTTTTTAATATGAACGTATGTTCAACTGAGTCAAATGCTTTGTAAAAATCCAAGAACAGGATGTATCCTCTCTCTTGGAGTATTTCACTGTACTCAAGGAGGTCCAAAACCAGCCTAATATTGTTATGAATTAGTCTTCCTTTCAAAAAACCTGATTGTGTTTCACTGATAATGTTTGAGATGCCTTTCTTTAGCCTCTCAGCTACAGCTCCAGACAGGATCTTATAGTCAGTGTTTAATAAGGTGATGGGTCTTAAATTGTCTAAAATTCTTTTATCCTTAACAGATTTAGGGATCAGGGTTATCAACCCTTGTTTCATGCTTGGCATCAGTTCTTTTTTCTCTATCGATTCCTTTAATGCATCAAACAATAAAGTTCTTAGGTCCTTCCAGAAGAATTGATAAAAGTTAGTAGTGAGTCCATCTGTCCCTGGGGACTTGTTTAATGCCATTTTCATGACCACCAAATCCAGTTCCTCAATTTTAAGCTCTGAATCACACAGATCTTTGAACGGCTCGTCAATACATGGGATGAGATTATGAATCTTACTAAAGAAACTATCAGAATCAGCTGCTGAATATTCTGAGGAGTACAATTTGGAATAAAAAGTGAAGACTTCCTTTTCAATCTTTCTGAAATCTTTACATTCAATCCCATTTATCAACAAGCTTGTGATTAAATTTCTCTGCTGTCTACACTTTTCCAGCTTACTAAAATATGATGAGTTCTTTTCACCTGCCTCAATCCATTTGGCTCTCGATCTTATAAAGGCACCCTGGGCTTTCTCTAGGTAAAGATCGTCTAATTTAGTTTGTAACTCCATCAATTTATTCTTCTCTTGCACGTTTAGTTTTTCTTTACTACAGCACTGAGTTATTTCACGAAGTAAATTACTTTCATATTCCGTTTTCCCTGTTCAGTTCTTTGCAGAATTTTATAGTGAATTCTCTGATTTTGAATTTAATAAATTCCCATTTCTGTATATTACCCACTACTGAGTCATCATTTTTATATCTGTAATTATATGTCTAATTTTATCACAGTACTTGTCCTTATTTAAAAGGCTGGCATTAAATTTCCAATATCCCCTGCTGCTACGTCTCATCCTTGTTGGTTCTAAGACAAGATCAATGAAACAGTGATCAGATAGGGGTGCTTTGGAGATTTTAGATTGTGAAGTACACCTCAAAATGTCATCGCTCACTAACCAATAATCAATTCTTGACCTGCTTTCTCCATTAGGTTTAAACCATGAATAATTCTTAACTCCAGGATTCAACCTTCTCCAAATGTCTGTAAAATTATTATCACTAGAAAAGTTCTCAATAATGTTATTCTGTTGCCTCCTTCTTAAGCGAGGAGGCCATCTGTCCATCCACTCATCTGGTGTCATGTTCCAGTCTCCTCCTACAAGGATGTAATCTGTGGGGTACATAACTTTAAACTCTGAAATAACTTTTGTTAGATTTTCCAATAGACTTTTATTTTGACCCTCATTATTATGTCCATAAAGATTTGTAACAATTAGAAATATACCTTCGCTCTTCAAAACTGCAGTTAACCAATGACCCTCACTATCAGCTTTATATGTTATAATCTCCCCTGGGAACTTATTAAAACAAATCGCCACACCTCCAGATCTGTGTGTGTGTGTGTGTGTGTGTGTGTGTGTGTGTGTGTGTGTGTGTGTGTGTGTGTGTGTGTGTGTGTGTGTGTGTGTGTGTGTGTTTCTCTGGCGAAATTCAGTATGGTTCCGACAACAGTTTTATGTTAATGTATAATCCTTAAAATGTTTTGTGTGTGTGAGCCCTCCAAGATCCTGACTAGACCGGCTTCCATTTGCGCAAGTAAAAACCAATCGAGCTCTAATTGTCTTGCTTTGTTCATGGTGATAAGTCTCTGAGCTAGCAAGGCCTGCGAGTGCAGACCTAAAGCGAAAAATAACCATCAGCCCACCTTGCCCGGTGGCCAGTCCAGCTATGGTGTCAAGCAAGGGTTTAATTTACAGAAATAAAACTTGTGAATTCAAACAGTTAATATAAAAATGCTGCAGCCTTTAGACCATTGTTGAAGTTGCTGTATTTATTTACTAAGGGTGTAAGCTCACTTGCAAGTGACATTTTCTAAAGCAACATCCTGATTCAGTTTTATGCATGACTGATACAGTTTGTTTTCCATGGAAGTTAGTAGCACAACAAATTAAGTCTATGTCTGATACAGTGGCTTTGAAGACATTGTCAAAATACAATAAATGCTTCAACTATGTTTCTCTCATGACAATACAGTTTGAAAGGTCCAAACTAGCCATCCATACAGGGGATGATGGCATTCAGGTCTGGCATGAAGCTGATATAATGCACATAAGTTTATAGCTATTGCTAACTTTCAACCATTACTGGCTAGATCTTCCCATTTAGGGTGTAAACTAGAGTTGGATGCAGATTTTAATGTTGCTTTCAGTCAGTTTACTCTATTAAAATTTAAATAATTAATTATAATAAATGTGCAATTATTACAGTTCTTCACACCTCTCATTGGCTGGGCCTCTGATATCTTCAGCATGGTGTAGTAATTTCTCTAGAAAAATAAATTAATAACGATGATTTTTTTTTTTATTTTACCATTATATAGAATCTTAGCACTATTATTTACCCTATGCTCAGCTGAGATTGGCTTAACAATGTTGCATCATGGTTTCCTGCAGGTTCTGGGGGAGCATCTGCTCTGCTGCACTTCGGAGGTAGATGTTGAGGTGTGCATTTTTGTCTTTGGGTTGTTAGTTGGTGGGCATGTGTGACTGAATGGCTTGGGTGTGTATATGCATGACTGGACCTGGAATCTGGGGCTTACTGAGCTTTGATCCCTTTGATACATGGTCATGGAGGGTGACAATGGAAGAGTTGTGGTCCGGGTGGCTTGGCTTCTTCAACGTGGAGGGAGGATTCTCACAGTTATCAGGCAGTTCTTCGGGACTCTTTCTAAGCTCACGATAGCTCATGCTTTCATAATATGGAAGTATTTGACTGGTAACCTGCAATTTCATCTTTTCAAAATTTCAGAGAAAGACCTTGCACATGTGTTGTGTCTGCGGAGTGTCTTATTGTAACGACTGGCCACAAACACTATGCACTGAGACAAATACTAAAGCACTGCTGAAACCTTGAGTAAACATTATAAAGTTTACGTGTTCTGAAGACAGGTCAGGTGAGTTTTGGGAATTCAGTGGAAAAGGATCAGGATATCCTTGGGCCAATCAAATCACTGAGTCATGTTTAAATGAGTCATTTTTTCTTATTTAAAGCTGAATACAGTTAATCCACACAGGCAGAACTCCAGACTGACTCTGAGAAGGACGAGCAAAAGGTAATTTTGCAATAGATTACTTTTTCTTATTAAATATTTATTATTACTTCTTAGTTGTTAATCAGTTTTCAGTGCAGAGTTATCAGCTCACTGCAAAACTAACATTTCTTCATGTGTTTAAGGCTATCATCACACTTGATGCGTACTTCGAATTGGAACAGTACTTGGTCTCCGACTGATGACGTATCACGAGTACACGAGAACGCAAGTACGCACAAGTACGCATATTGATAAACGCCCACTGTGTCGAGGCTTGCTTCGTTTGGCAAAAGTCACGTGACCAGTGACGTCCGAAGCTTCATTACGCACGTAACTGCTTGGGTACCTGATTCAAATGGAACGAAGTGAATCATTTGCGGGATTTGTGGAGTGTCTTGATGGTGACAGATAGCGAACCGCTGATCATTCTACTGAGAGATTTGGTTCTGTTGTGTATTTTGAGTTGATTCTGGTCAATCGGGTGGGTTTTCCAGCTTTGTGTTCTGGCTGTTTGCTTTTGTTTTGTTCGTCTTTATTTTATCTGAAAACGGGAAAAACTTAAAATGTAAAAAATCTGCTTTTCATAATATAAATATCATTAAATAACTTCCATTTGACTCGTAACATTTAATGTTATAAAAAGATATATTTTATTTAAAAAAATAATCTTAAAATGTTAGTCTACAAAATGTGCAGCAATTTAATTTATTTATTCTCTTTAGCTGATAGTTTGTGGAGCCATAACTGCATCTCTACCAGTTTTTCTGCACTCCAGCCTCTTCTGTGCCATGTGAAGGGATTTTCCTTAAGGCAGGAGAAATTATCTCCACGAAGAGGAACAGATTCGGCCATCGCACAGTGGAACTAATTTTCTTCTTAAATAAAAATGAAAAAGGGTTACCTTAAATGCATCATGTTTTTAATTTGCAAGTTCATGAGCATTTCCCTTTCCATTTCACAATCAATTCTACCCCCAGGTCAAAAATATGTATAGGAAAATTTCCCTAATATAATATTATTTATAAATATACCCGTCTAGAGATTAAATGCATAAGTACATGGAGGCAGGACCTCACAGCAGAAGAATACTGCATAATGTGCATTATTATATGTATGTTATATGTAACGTGGTATTTTTCAATTATTGTATTTACCAACATCAAGAAGTCACAAGCAAAGAAAGACCACACCATGGTGTATGTTCACACAAGGAAAGTTTACTGGTCAAAATGATTTATTAAACAAATAAACTAGGGGAGACCGGGGATAGTTGTAACATTTTTGACATTTCTGTCTGTAAATTGGAGCTCTTTTAAGGTAGTGGATTGAAAATGTAATGCAAAGTATTTACATGTCTCTGCTATTAAATAGTGCAGCTATTTTCTCTGCAGCACAATTACCCATTGCATGGTATGGTCTCAAACACAAAGAGTGAAATGTTACAATTAACCCCATAGTCTGGGTTAGTTGTAACATATCCTGGGGTGAAATGTAACACAATGAAATAAGGGTACTGACAAAACATTTACATGTAATCTTTTTTATTCAGCACATGAATGCACTTAGAGCCATTTGTGTAGCTGTGTGTGTGTGACAGAATGCAGAAATCTAGCTTTTGAACATATTCCAACCAACCAAAAAAGACAAATTATGGAATTTTCTGCAACTGAATATTTCATTAATTTTGGTTGGTCTTCCTTGAGTTTGGCCTCATTGGCTCAGTGGGCATTATAACCTACAACTCTTGCAACAACTTTTGAACATAACAATGAAGCTGAAAAAATGTAGTTGTGCACCAGCATCGCAATTCCATTACTTTTTATCATGGCTTACCTTGGTGTGGTTTGCAAAGTGCTTCAGAAAGATGAGGAAATCTGTTTCTTGCACCCATCCTGATTTATTTCCACTACCAGTACTTCCTACTGGTCCATCTCTGACACAGTGGTCTGCATAATGTATGTGTGGGAACACAAACAGTGGTTGTGTTGCCAATGGCATTAACCACATATACAATACATATAGGTGACCAGTGAACCTCTCTCTGCTGATGTCGTTGCCCCAACTTGTTTAATATAAGTTAAAGTAATAGTGTGGTAAGTTGTAACATCTGCATTATTGTTACAACTAACCCAGACTGTTGTTGTTACAACTGACCCAGACTCCTATAGCCATGAACTAGCAAACATTACAGCCAACGGCTAAAACATTAGCACTAAAGACCTACACAGAAAATATCCCCATAGACATACAAATAACATAATTTAAGTTTGATGAGTTTAACTGCAAAGCAGATAATGCTATTAGAAATTGAAATAAAGCAGAAAAACTTACTTTTTGGCATACAAATTACTTTTTTTCGTGTTAAATTGTCTGTGTTTGACAAAATGTGCTGATTTTTCACATGTGATAGCAGAACTGAACTGGGCATGTACAGGATGAATCACATCATTTGAAACTTAGTCCTGATTGGAGAAATTGGAAGTGTTACAACTGACCCACGTTACAACTATCCCCGGTCTCCCCTACATTTTTTAACACCAAAAAAATACACGTTCAAAGCAACACAACAGCAGCCCAATATGAGACAGAGTTCCACTCTGTAGAGTGGGCTATCATTATGAAGCAGTTGGTTTTATTTTGTGGATTCAAGCTGCTTTTCATATTTTTGGCCACCAGATGTCACCAGAGAGGACTGTGTTGAAAAGCTTCGAGTAATGAACCGTTTTTCAATACAAGTTTCAGTGCTTCAGAAAGCTTCATTTGGCCATCACTACTGAAAAGTAAGTCAAAAAGAGATTAGTAACCAAACACACTCCTCTCCACCAAGCAGGAGCAAACAATCACAAAATACCGCTCACTAGCTGCAACCACCAAACACCCAGCTCACTAGCTCCAACAACTCACATGGCACTCTGCCCCAGAGCTCACCTTTCTCTGGGTTTAAATACCTTTAATTGCTGGTGGAAGGCAGCTGTGCAAAAGAAAAAGGTGGCACCTAAGGCAGGAGAGATGGTAGGACACACCCACACAGGCAACTTCAGGAGGAGGCCCTCCATAAATACAAACCCGTGGTTTGTCAGAAGGTTCTGCCTGTCACGATAAACAAACCAATCAATCAAGCCCGTAAGTGTTGCATCACCAAACTGTAGGCTTTCCACCTACCAAACCCCATAGCAATGGTTAGGCATCACCTGCGGAAGCTGCCAACCCCATCTCAATGGGTTCAAAACACTGACTGTGGGTGGCCCCACACCCTCAAAACAATGTCCAATGTGAAAGCCAGGGCTTTTTTGAGCCATCACATGTGGAGAACCCAGCAGGCAGCTAGTGGGCCTTACTGAAATGCTTTAGCCAGAGGGGCAGGCTTGAATGATTTGAAGTTTTGTGGTGTACACAATCTGTTACACTGCAGGTCATTCAGAGGACCTGGAAAATGGTCAACAGGCAACAGCTCAGAGTTAGTTGACCTCTGACACTGACTACATGACACCACTGAGTAATTATGCTTCAAGTGTGGTCTTTTGCTGGGCCTGGCAACCTTGTTGGTTTGAGAACCATGACTGACTGTTCTCGAGGCAGGTGCTTTTTGCTTTGAGTGCGTTTTCTGTTTTAGTTTCAAGCATTTGGCAACAAGAAGAAACCTAGCTTTGGTTTGGATCTTGAAATGACAACTTTTTCAGCCTTTCTAGCTGGCTCACTCTTACCTCCCCAAGCAGGGGCGGCTCTAGAAGGGTGGCATGGGGTGGCAAGTGCCACCCTAAAATGATCCCTTGCCACCCCAGTTTTGCATATGACAGTGTTGTTTAATAAAATAAGATAGCATTAACAGTTTGAGCGTAGTTACAGTCAACAGTGAATATAAATACTAAAACTCAATATATCCGATAGTGTCCCCCCCTCCACTATTAACAAATGGTTCAGCCCATAGCAGGACCGGCTTTTTTTTCTTGTTTTCAGTAGCGAGCGATGTTTATGATTGTGCCAGAGCACATTTTGAACAGCACTATGGGAATTTCGGATTTTACACAGCTGGTTGGATGTTACACTCTGGAAATGGAAGGAAGGTGAGTGTTATTAACCCCCTGTGGTCCACGGACACGCTGCACCTCCAAATCACATGACTATTTTAAGCTGACATAGCAACAAGCTGCAGCCACGCTGAGTCTCTATTTCAGCCCACATTGAAAGTTCGGACTTCAAAGTTTTTAAATTTTAACAACAGGCCAGTAAATCCAGAGTTATGATAATATATATATATAAGCCACGCTTTTTTCTAAATACTGTCGTCACGTTTTTGTGTGTGTTTTAAGCGTTTTCTAAGGACAGCGCGAAAACAGTAAAGAAAGGGGGAAAAAAAGGCTCTTCTTTCCTGTCGGTTGAAAAATGTACCATGTCGACCAATTTAAAAAAAAAACAAAAAACAGTCAACACGTGGGATTTGGTTGTTTGGGAAGAGGGAACAGTAGGGGCAGCGAGACAGAGCGAGCGAGTAATAGAGAGAGTTTTTAGATGTGGGAGATTTGTGACGTTTAGTGTGGAGTGTATACTTAGTGTGTTGTGTTGTGTAGTTGTTTTGTGTGTCAGTGAGGGCACTAATGAATGTCACAAAGGCACCAAACCATCCTGTTCTGAACCTAACACCAGCTCAACGCATGTGCCTTTTCTAATCTTTACCAAATGGCAAAGGAAACCAGTTTCCCCTCTGATCACTGACTTAGGGAGGCAACATCCTGATTCAGTTTTGTGTATGACAGACACAGTTTATTATTTTAGTTTGTTATTTGATTTTTAAGGGAAGCCAGTTGTAAATTAATTCTGTATCTGATACAGTGGTTTTGAAAAGATTGTTAAATTACAGTAAATGCAGTAACTACTTTTCATCCCAAGATGATAAGTTTAGGGTGTAAACCAGTGTAGAATGCAAATTTTTGACTTTGCTCAGAATCTGTTTACACTATGTACATATAAAGGTTTTATTTAAATCTGTAACGTGTGATTTTAGTGCTTTAACATTTAAAGCATCCAGCTCAAGATGTATCAAACACTTACATTTTTTTTTACATTTATTTTTATTGCAAGTTAGTAGCACATGAAGTCTATAACTGATACCGTGGTCTTGAAAAAACTGAGGTTATAGTAAATAACCGTGATAACTCTGATCAAAAGGTCCAAACTAGTTGTCCGTACAGGGGATGATGCCTTGATCTTTCCTTTTAGCGTGTAAACTAAGGTAGCCTAGCCATTGGTTGAGCCTCCAATATTTTCAATATGGTGTAGAACTTTTAAACAAAAATACATAATAACAATTAAGACTTAGATATGCCTGTCCTTCCTGCACCCCATTTGATACTTCATACACCTGCCTGGTAGTTCGGGGGATGGTCTGGCTGCATTTTGGTTCACTTCTGGCGTTACATTCCCTTAAAAAGGTCCAGGGGATGAGGGGAAGCAACAAAAAGTATCCGGGTTGAAAAAGGAGAGAAAGGCAAAATGGTTAAATTAAAAAGGTTTTATTAAAGTTTCAACAACTCAAGGAGACGGTCAAGCAGGTATCAACTTTTAAAAAGAAAACACAACAAAACTAAGTAGTTGGTCAAAAGCCCTGGAAAGTAAGCAAAACTAAAGGTTAATCACCAAGCACACTCCTCTCCATAGAGCAGGAGTAATCAAGCAACACACACACACACACACACACACACACACTACAAGCCTTAAGTACCTCTACCTGCTGATGGGAGCACACCCACTCCAGGGCAATTTCAGGAGGAAGGATCTGCTTGGCCATATTTCAGAGATCTGGCCCTGTGGCCCTGCAGTCCTCTGGCAGGGTTAGCTTTCATCATATGAAAGTATTTTCCTGGTGACAAGAAATACCTGAAAGTTAATCTTTTCTGAATTTTGGAGAAATACATTGCACACGTGTTATGTCTGTGGGGTCTCTTATTTTAGGACTGGCCACAAACACACTGTGTTATATTCACAGAGTGAAATAATAAGGCAATTCCACAATACACATAAAGACTGATCATTTGTTTTTGTTTTAATATGTACTGCTAATGTCTTGGATAAACATTATAAACATATGCAGAACATACAATTATTTATTGCCAAGTCCAAATGGAAGAGGGCTTTAAGAGAGAAAGGTACACTGAGCAGTTGAATTGTCCAACACTGTGCTTTCACATAGGTGAACTCAGCTGAAATGAATAAAGTACAAGGTGGTCTCTTTCTGGGTGATTTTCTTGACATCAAATAATTCCGGCTTTTAAGGAATTCAGTATCACTCTGATGTAACATATTTCTCCAGTCTTTTCTCCAGTATAAGCAAACCAAACCACATAATATGACAGAAGTTCCTGTATACAGTGTGCCAAACATCATACTATCCCTAGAGGGGCAGCCTGCTATACAACTGTTCAGTGTTCATGCAGTTCTGTAGTTATTTTTTTTATTTCTTCATAAAGCTATTGTGTCAGCAGGTTGTGTTTAACCTAAATATCTGTTTCCATGTTCTCCCCATTTTCACGTGGGTTCTCTCCATGTACTCTGGCCTCCCCCTACAGTCCAAAGACATGCAGTTAATGGTGTTAGGTTAACTGATGATTCTAAATTGCCCATAGTTGTGAATGGTTGTTTGTCTCTATGTGTTAGCCCTGCGACCTGTCCATGCTGTACCCTGTCTCTTGCCCTGAATGGATGGTGTTCCTTTTGTAAGAGTGGTGACTGAGTATAAAGCATCCTCCAAAGCAACACTGTGATTATGTCTCATGACTGACTGATAGTACTGACACACTGCTTGTTAACATTCACTTACCAAAATGAGTTGAGTCAGTGACTGATACACTGACAGCAACATTTTTGCAGACATTTGACACAAAGCTGGCTTTTAAAATAATAATTTAATGAGTATATTTCTCTCATGTGGTGGTGTCCTGGGCTCATAACGCATTCTTGCCTATACATGTTCCTTTCTCATTGGCTTAAAAAAATCATCGTTGAAGGTATTCATTTCATATTTCTTAGCTCTTGGTTTTTGTGTAGAAACATATCTCTCTATTATATCTACTATATCCTGAACTACAGAGAACAAACTGATGTAAAGCATGAACAGGGCAGAAGCCACAACACAAAACCTCTTGCCAGTGCAACAATCAGGCAATGACTAAGGGAGTGGTTCAGGCTAAAATAGTCACTGTGATGACCCCATGAGCACCAGATTGGTTAATCAACAGATCTTTGACAGGGTTTGAAAGCTGGGTGGGGAAGCCTGGAGGAACCAGTGCTGTAAGAGCTAAATAGAAACACACCCAAAAACATAAGAAAAGGGAGAAAGAGAGAGAGAGAGTCAGAAAAGGCATGCCAGTGCAGGAAGACTTTTGCACATGACCTTTTCATATTGTGAAATATCCTGCAAAACAAGCTATGGTGTACTAACTTTGTGTTATTTTAAGATTATATGAAATTACTAGGAGGAAGTTCAGTGAGGGTTGAACAGGTCAGCTTGCTTTACAGTTTAGACTTTACAATTATGCACTACGTTGCACTGGTGCACCGTGACAGTGGTGTTCCTGGTCATAAGTACATATTGTTGAATTCAGCTGTGCAAATCCACCAAGAGCAGTAAAACTTTGGCCAGCAGTTGCGTTTGAGCTGGTTCAAAAGGTTTTTAAGTGTTCTCAACACGTTTATAAACAAAAACTTCTTAACCTACTCTTTTTTTTTTTACGGCTTTCCAACGTGACAGCTTATGCCTTGCATTTTCAACTAAAGAAAATAAAGTCAGTTTCAGTCCAGAAACCTTCAGCTATTAATGCCACAAGAGTTGTTGTTCAGCCTCTGATTTATAATAGAAAGACAAGTTGCTGAATGAGATAGTATCAGGTGGAGGGTAGCAGTTATACTTACTGACACTGTCACTTTATCAATGCTGGTCATCAGGTCCTTTGCTGCTAAAGTATTTATACCTACATTCTATACCCATACTCCATACTGGTGCTCATGTTGTTACACTCTACTTATCATATTATTTTATTACCTATTCTGTTTTGTTTAAAAAAAAATTTTTTTTACTTTTTTTTTTTTTTAAAGAAGTTTTTGTTATTATTCTGTCTCTTTTCGCTGCGGGACCGTGTGTACTTAATTTCGTGTTAACATGTGACGCAAATGACAATAAAGCTCCTTGAATCCTATCGATTGTTGAGTGGTTGTGCTCTGTGGATCCTCATATTTGATCATCAGTCAATAAATGAAATTAAGTCAACATGATGTTTCGATTCAGAAAGAGAAAAATGCAACAAATATCTGGGTGACATGATTTTTTTCCATCAGTTTTTTTTCTAATGAAATATTAGTTCCTGATTTTGCAACTATAAACAGTTACAGTATGAATACAGTATGAATAAATGTACAGGCAGGAGAGCACCTGATTTTATGAAGGAACATATAACTATAATATGGGAAAGTATGAAAAGAGTAAACAAACACAGTTATTGAGTGTAGGCCTGTGAAAAGCAATTATTTTACAGTCTGTTTTGAATGTAAGCACAGGTGTAATTGGCCTCAATCCTGCAGGTTATTCCAAAGAACAGTACAACCGTAAATGTTCTTTGGAACAAGCAACACCACATTTAGCTTTAATTGTGCAAACGGTTAAAAATACATCTGTGGATCTAAAAGGTCTAATTGGGTCATAGACACTGAACAAGCCAGAAATGCACTGGGGGGCAAAGCTTGAGCTTGAACTAACATAAGAATTTTAAAGGTAGTTCTGTTCTAAACAGGGATTCTTTGCCATGTTACCCTAGATTGACTTCAGTATGGGACTACATGGTCAAATTGCTGTGTATGTGTAAGGGCTGTTTGCTGTATTCTGAATGAGTCACCCTACTGATCATTTAGATAGTTCTGCAGTAGTAAACTGCTAAGAGAAAACACATGGATCGATTTCTTATAGTCATTTTGAGATAAAAATGTTTGAACATTTAACATACAGTGCTTCACAGATTTATTAGACCACATGTCATAAAAACAAGATGAGTGATGGTCTAATACACTTATATCATCCTTTTTAATTGATAGAAATTAACATTTGATATTTGATTTGAAGTGTAACACATAAGCAGAACAAAAAAACAAAAACAAAACAAACAAAATAAAACCCAAACCAATTGGTCCAAAAAGCTAAAAACAAGAAAGAAAAATGACTGTTCCAAAAAGTACTTTAGTGTTGCTTTGTATGCTTGTCTTCAGGAGAAGATCATGTTGTGAAGACACCCAGACGCTGTCCACATGGCTGGAAGATGTACTGCAATCGATGCTTCCTCTATCTTTCCCAACCCCGGTCTTGGGCTCAAGTTCAGGTAAAAATGTGCATTTAACCTTTTTTCTTCATGGATTGACTTTAATGCTTTTATACTTTGTAAGTATAGCTTTGTAAAATCCTTCATCCCTTTTTGTTTAATTTGGAAATTTTCCTGTCTCTTGATCTCCACTGTAGAAAAACTGTAAGCAAATGAAGGCAAACCTTGCATCTGTACACAGCCACAGAGAGCACAAGTTCATTCGGAGTCTGATATTTCGTGCCACTCGCCATAGTAAACCTACATGGCTCGGAGGCTCAGATCCAAAAGCGGTATACATCCGGTGGGCGGCCGCGAGGAAGACGGCGGCAGCCACTGAGGTGATCCGGTGGGCGGCCGCGAGGAAGACGGCGGCAGCCACTGAGGTGATCCGGTGGGCGGCCGCGAGGAAGACGGCGGCGGCCACTGAGAAGGTCCGGGGGCGGCCGCGAGGAAGACGGCGGCGACGTCCAGAACGTGGCTTGGGCGACGGCGTGGCAGCCGCAGGACCAGGCGAGGCTAACGCAGAGGCAGAAGCTGGACTGTGCGAAGCCGAGGCTGGGCCAGGTGAAGCAGAAGCTGGAGCCGAGGTTGGGCCAGGCGACGGCATGGGAGCCGGCGGTGACGGAGCAACAGCTTCGGAGGCTGGGCCAGGAGGCGCGGAGGCCTCTGGCTGGAGACAGGCTGGGCCAGGAGGCGCGGAGGCCTCTGGCTGGAGACAGGCTGGGCCAGGAGGCGCGGAGGCCTCTGGCTGCAGACAGGCAGGGCCAGGAGGCGCGGAGGCCTCTGGCTGGAGACAGGCAGGGCCAGGAGGCGCGGAGGCCTCTGGCTGAGGAGCGGCCGGGCCAGCGGGCGCGGAAACCCCTGGCTGAGGAGCGGGAGAGCTCACAGCTGGCTCTGGATGCTGTGGCTGCAGGTCCGGGAACTGAACAGGATGGTGGATGAATGACTGGACCAGAGAAGACTGGACTACAGAGGCCTGGAGGACGGGATGAGACTGGACTACAGGAGAGGACTGGACTGACTGGGCAGGAGGCAACTGGACTGACTGGACTGGAGTAGCCTGAGCTACAGGTGACTGGACTGGAGCAGCCTGAGCTACAGGTGACTGGACTGGAGCAGCCTGGAGAGCAGGTGAGTGAACTGGCTGGACAGGAGCAGACTGGAGAGCAGGTGAGGGAACTGGCTGGACTGGGAGCTGAACAGCAGGAGAGGGAACTGGCTGGACCGGGAGCTGAACAGCAGGAGAGGGAACTGGCTGGACCGGGAGCTGAACAGCAGGAGAGGGAACTGGCTGGACCGGGGATGCTAAGGGATGAACAGAGGTAGGCCAAGCTGACGACGGAGCTGTGGTTGGTGTGGCTAATGGCTGAGCTACAGACTGAGCTAGTGACGGAGATAAAGCTACAGCCTGGGCTAGTAAAGCTGGTGCCTGAGCAGGGGAAACCTCAGCTAGCCTAACCAGGGATAGTGCAAGGGCGTGAAAGGCTGGATCAGGAGGTGGTTGAAGTGGTGGACTGATGGGTGGAGAGGCTAACTCTTCTGAGCCTTTAGGGAGGTCAGGCTGAGTTCTGGCTGCCCTCAGCCTGGGCGCTGGGACAGGCACGGGAGGTGGCTGGACACCAGTCACCCCCACCCGAGAAACAGGAGCGGGTGTGGAGGTAGACTGGGTCGCAGCTGCCCTCCTCCTGGGAGCTGGCACTGGTGTGGGTGTAGGCTAGGCCCTAGTCATCTGAGGAGGTGAAACGGCTGAAGAGGAAGGCCGAATCTGGGCCACCGTGCTGGTAGGAAATGGCTGAGTGATGGGTGTGGAAATAGTGACTGGGTGTGTGATACTGGCAGGTTTATCAGGGATTGTTCTGGTCTTTCTGCCACCACTATTTAGTCTTTGGGGGAGCAGAGCAGAAAAAATCTTCCCAGTCCACAGAATCCTCCAGGAGGGAAACATCCCATGAATCAGAGATGGGTTTATCAGTGGTTTTAAATGAGGAATCGAATGAGGGTGGAAAACAGTCACTGGAACTCACCACCGGGAATTGCTGGAAATAGTCCATTTTATGGCGGCGTGTGCGCCGCTTTCTCCGGGAAGAGGAAGCGGGCGGGGTACACATCCGAGCCTCTGGTGCGGGAGCCTCTGTTGAGCCGAGGTGGGAGGCGGAGCCGCTGTGCCGTGGCGAGGTTGAAGGTCCGGTGAATGAGGCAGATGGCGTGTGAGCGAGGAGCGGACCCGCGAGAGAGGGAGCCGCCGAAGCGTGGCGCGAAACGCCCAGTCTCCGCGGCAGATGCTCCGGTGCAGGTGGGGCAGCAGGTGGGAGAACGCGGTGTCTCCGAGGCCCGCCAAGAGCCAGGCGAGTGCCCTCGAAGATGTGCTTCTCCGCCCAAATGGAGAGCGCTGCCTCCTGCCGCTCAAAAAGGTCCGAGTCCGCTGGGTCAAAAGCAGGTCGTGTCATTCTGTCAGGAGTGTCGTGTGTGGAGGCGAGGAAGAGATGACCCAAACGCTGGACTCAAGGTGCAGGATAATGGGGTTTATTGTAGGTAGGTTGGATGAACAGAACATGAACTGAAATGGCTGACTGGATGGACGACTGACTGGACGACTGACTGAATGGCTGGCTGACTGATCTGAACATACATGCGGAGAGACGACATTAACATCAATGACACGACACTGGACTGGTTGAACTGAGGAACATAAATACACAGGCTGAGTGATGAGTGATTAGAAACCGATGAGTACACAGCTGAACATAATGAACTAATGGTACATGGGAAGAGGACTGAACATAATGCACACAGACCAAGGCTAACAGAATAAAACAGGAAGTGAAACAGGCAGAAGATAAACTGTGAACATGAACTAAAAATACTGGGTCAACGACCCAGAAACCCTGACAGTTATTTGAGAGTTTAGCTTGTTTGTAAATGTATTATTTTCTTTTCTGTTCTGTTTCTAGAATTATATTTAGACTTGGATCGATGGAACAAATTTCAGATATGCAAACTGGTGTCATGGAAAACCGACCAAAAATTATGGCCACTGCCTGGAGATGAATTTTTCAGGTAAATCTTTAAAGAAATCCCTTAAACTAAAGTGTAAGCCCTATTAATGTTAAGGAAAAAAGCCACAATACCCTATTTTCCTAAATAATATTAATATTAAATATTTAATACAAATGCTGCATCTTGTTAAATAACAATAATTTAATACCAAATGTAATTCTTTTTGTCTAACAAGTGAATAAAAACATGATTAAATTTTATAGGAATAAAATATACAATAATTTTTGCATTGTGATGTGATAGTAACAGTGAATACTCACTGCTAATAATCACGGTTTCAGTTAATGTGATTTTTGTTGCTTACAGCAAAAAAAGTCTTGGAATGGTCGGTTCTGTTCCTGCCTCCGCCCATCTGTCTGCGTCAAGAATATCTGGTGATTCCTGACCTCATACGAAGGCATGGTGCACTTGGCAAAGAAGCAAACTGTCTCATATATCGTCCAAAGAGTCTACTTCTCATTTTACATCTTTGCTTCTGTTCAGCGATGCTGAAAAAAATGCAATGCAAATGCAAATAAAATGACAGAAACTGTAGTTTTTCTCTTTCAGGAATGTGTAATGGAAATACTGCTTTTAGCAAAGCTTCAAGTACAAAAATGAACTGTTCTTTCTGGCTTGTCTGTATCATTAAAATCTTAAGCACTGAATCAAACTGGTCACATTTTCATGGGTTAACTCATATATTTCAAGCTATTATTGTTTTTTTCAAACAATCAATATAAATTCACGCACCGTGATATAATCACAGTAGGTACAAATCTAGTTTTAGACTCAGAATGCGTTCAAACCCACTAAACAGTAAAAGGTAATCGGCAAAAAATGTCCAAGGTTGACCTAGCTGGGATCCTGTGGGACATCCAGATACATCACAACTGGTGATGGCTAACAAACCAGTACTAGAAGTAGTGGGGGACAAGAGAGGGAGAAGGCCATAGTGGTAGCTATAGTGGTCCCTGCAGTAACTGGAGTTGTATATTTAGATATAGATGTGTGTTTTAATGTAAATTTGAACATTTTGCCATGGCTATTAGAGGATCTGCAGCTTTTAAGCACTTGTGACTTGGCTTAATTTTTCAGTTCTGAGTTGGTGTTGACACACTTCTCAGGTCAATGTGTATTGCACTTGAATATACTGAAGAACTCTCGGTGACCTACAAGAGTCCCTAGTTTTCTATAGTAATACAGAGGTCATCCCTATTTTGTATTTAAATATTAGGACATATCATTTATACGTATAACTGGTTTATTTTCTTTCTTTGCCTTGTGCATTGTAGTTGCAGTATGGAGATCTGACCACATGATGGGGCTGTGGTCAGCAACATGATAAAAACCTACAGTGTCTGCAGCCAGCTGCTCTGTACACAACATTCTTCTTTCCTTATGTCTCATTATTTGTTTCTTTGTCATCAGGTTTAATACTTGTGTAGAATTCTTATTCATTATATTGAAGTTTGGTTTCTGTTTAGGTTTTTGTGTGCAGTTCTACTGTTGTCTGTGGTTTCTGGTTTAAGTTTGGTTTGAGTGTGTGTGTGTGTGTGTGTGTGTGTGTGTGTGTGTGTGTGTGTGTGTGTGTGTGTGTGTGTGTGTGTGTTCCTTCAAATGGGTGTTTTAAAAACTGCTGAAAAACAGTATAATCTTCTCTTGCATGTGCCCCATGCTGCAGTTGAGAAGCATCCGTTGCTTAACTGTGGCAGTTGCTGCAACTTCTGCACAAAGGCAAATATAAATTACAGATGCTAAATGGTGATACTAAAACAAATGTATAATTGACATTGAGATGATATTTATTAATTGCATTTTGTATTTAGCTGATATGTTAGCGATGGGCAAATGAAGCTTGTATTGAAAAACGGTTTGTTACTTGAAGCTTTTCAACACAGCCCTCTTTGCTTTCCACAAATATGAAGAGAAGCTTGAAATGAACTGCTTCATTAGGATTGCCGACTCTACAGAGCTGTTTAATATGATGTAACAGTTCTGTCTGATATCGTTATGTCTATTTTAAAATCATTTTGATGATAGACCTTCCTTGCTTAAACTCCTAGGACCTGGCATCCACATATCTGGACATCATATTTTGGGTTGTCTAGACCACAATACTAAATTTTGCTCTACAAGGGCCTGATATCCTCTTCTCAGAAACTACATCAGGTAAAGAGATAATTCTTTGTTTTTACATTCATCAGGTCCCAATCAGCCCAAAAAGCAAAGAGAAATTAAAAATGCATGCCATGAAAGAGTTCCGGTCTTAGGGGGTTAAACATTTACCATAATGTGTTCTCCCTTTGGTTGTGACTTATTGATCTTAATTAATTAATTAATAGTTGATTAATTAATTAATAGAAATTTAATAAAAATAAAAAAAATAGACTATATATAATAATGTACAACACAATTTTATAATAGGTTGGACGTATGGTTGTGTTAAGAGGTTCCTGCCTTCACATGATATTGTAATTAACTAGTTGAAAGGTACACCTATGTATAGTATACTACAACCTGGGGGCAGGACTTGCTCATGAACTGGTTATTATTCAAGAAC
The DNA here is from genome assembly GCF_013358895.1 of Oreochromis aureus. Taxonomy (NCBI): domain Eukaryota; kingdom Metazoa; phylum Chordata; class Actinopteri; order Cichliformes; family Cichlidae; genus Oreochromis; species Oreochromis aureus. The sequence goes on along the minus strand of NC_052944.1, from coordinate 20,651,432 downwards.
AGGCAGAGCGCCCTGTCTTCCTCACTGGTTCCATGCATGATTATCATTGTGTCGCACAGTGAATCGCTCTGTCTCACGCAATAAGTCTCAAGGTGACTAGCTAAAAAAGGAAAATAATTGGTTGTAATTGTAATAATAGTTTTAGTGAAGAAATGGTTGTTTTTAATCCAGCAATAAATTTTTCAAGAAGAAATACCGAGAAAAGAATAATGAAACTGTTTTAACCATCAGTCCTCTGAGATTTAAGTCATACTGGGTGATGACTCCAAATGTAGGCCCAACATCGAACCCTGTATCTTGATGCATGTGCAATCATCCCAGTGGTTCAACTGATTCTGTTTATCTGGAAATGGTTTTGTCAATTTCATTACTGAGCTAATTGCCTTCTTCAGTCCCTTAGTCACTTCCTTTGTCCAGTATGTTAGGAATGTATATATATATCTTGTACAAGATACAAGATGCAAAAGAATTGTGCCTAGAATTGTACAAGATCAACAGGACCCTAAAAGCCTTCATCAGGAACTCAATGGGGATGTGGCGTACAACACTAGAGGCCAACTCCAAGCCCATAGCACAAGTCACCATCAAGTGCGGGATCTACCAAGGAGATGCTCTGTCCCCACTGCTGTTCTGCATAGGCCTGAACCCCCTCAGTGAGATCGGTATGCACGGTATGTACCACCGGCAGATAGAGGAGGTGGCTGATATCCAGAAATCCTACCAGTGGCTGGACAAAGCTGGACTGAAAGACAGCACAGAGGCACTAATCATGGCAGCACAAGAACAAGCTCTGAGTACAAGATCCATAGAGGCTGGGGTCTATCACACCAGGCAAGACCCCTGGCATAGTGTACAGGAACATCTGTGCCGAGTATAACCTGGAAGTCCCGAGGTCAAAATGGGAGACGCCCCCAAGGGTGATGGAGAATGACCGAGCTAAGATCCTGTGGGACTTCCAGATGCAGACGGACAAAATGGTGGTGGCTAACCAACCGGACATAGTGGTGGTGGACAAACAGAAGAAGACGGCCGTAGTGATCGATGTAGCGGTTCCGAATGACAGCAACATCAGGAAGAAGGAACACAAGAAGCTGGAGAAATACCAAGGGCTCAGAGAAGAGCTCGAGAGGATGTGGAGGGTGAAGGTAACGGTGGTCCCCGTGGTAATCGGAGCACTAGGTGTGGTGACTCCCAAGCTAGGCGAGTGGCTCCAGCAGATCCCGGGAACAACATCGGAGATCTCTGTCCAGAAGAGCGCAGTCCTGGGAACAGCTAAGATACTGCGCAGGACCCTCAAGCTCCCAGGCCTCTGGTAGAGGACCCGAGCTTGAAGGATAAACCGCCCGCAGGGGCGCGCTGGGTGTTTGTTTTTTTTTGTATATATATATATATTTAAATATATATATATATATGTTATCTGATGCATCCCTTTAAAAGAAAAGATTCAGTATGTCAGGTAGTCTCTCATCTCATCCATCCAGTCATTTCTCTGATGGACAACTTGTGGATATCCTCATTATTGTATTTGCAAACATGTAATAGCACAAGAGTGAAATTCTGAAGAAGTTGGCCCAATATCTTGTTAAATTAAGTTAAAACTTAATTTCACAGGAATTGTTGCTAAATCTCTGGCATGTAACTATTTTAAGGTAAATGAGGCAACTTTACTGCAGAAGAACAGTCTGTATAATAAAGCATCTCACTGAGGTCAGGCAAGGCAAAGGCAAAGAAAAAGAAAAAAAAAAATTTGCACATTGACCTCAGTGACTAGCATAGGAAATATTCTAAATGAGCCAGTAACAGTTTCAGTGTTTAAAATTAGTAGGATCTTCCTAAGGCACCAATTATGATAATTCTTAAATGCAATGTTGTTTCTCATCAGGACTTTAATTAACAATTTCAACAGTCAACAATGAAATAATGTTTCTCCTAGACTGAAAACAATATAGATAAAGTGCAAGAATATTGACAAGACAGGGCTCAGTTATATTCAGTGTATTTGCAGGATTACACTATTATTAGCTGTAATCAATTGTTACACACATGTTGAATTCTCTCACGGCTGCTCTATTCCCATGATGTTGCAGTATATTAATGACTAACCTCGTATTATCTCAGTTGTTCTCCTGACTGAAGTTTACTCCGTTTACAGCATCCTGCCCTGCTGTATTTAAACACAAATACCCATTTGTCCCTAACCATCGGGAACCCTCAAGTTAACTTTTATCGAGTAGAAGAAAGTTAGTGTTCATCCTCCAGCTTCACTGTGTTTATGTTATGCTAACATAGCTATGTTGCTAGCGATCACGTAGCACATCGTTATATACCAGCTAGTCCAACTTCAGTAAATGACCTGTATTTGTATAGCGCTTTACTTAGTCCCTAAGGACCCCAAAGCGCTTTACACTACATTCAGTCATCCTTCAGTAGCCCTACACAAGTCACTGCTGTTTAGTTTTCTGTCTTCATTTATGTTGGAAGTGATAGCAGAGCTGTATGTTTGAAATTTTTCAGAAATCTCTCAGTCAGAACATGGTATATCATGTTTAGGTGGAAACTAGCGAGCTAACTCCCTGCTAACTTCTAACACTGTTAAATTGAATAAATTCTGTTTTCATGGATGCCTGGATATTAAACTTAACCCTTGAACGTCCCCCTTTTAAAAAGGGACCCTTTTTGGTAACTTTGGATTTTTGATTCTCAATATATCAGTCATTTCATTCATATCACTGAGTTGATCGGGGCAATAGTGTCCCTAAAATGTTGTATAATTTTGCTGAGAGATCTTTTACTTTGTGGTAATCTTAGATGAATAGTTTTATGGACAAAAACAAGCAGGTCATTCAGTGTTCCCTTAGTCCTAATGTATAAGAGATGTTGGTGTACTATAACTGAAGTAATGTTGTTAAGTCCTTAAAGTCATATTCTTTTATTGTCATGACCGTATTTGAAGCTATTTTTATTTTTGTATGATACCTGATTTATATGGAATATGGCTGAAGTAAACTAAAGTCTAAAATACTTAGTCATTTGTTTAATAGTAATTTAATATTATATAATTCACATATAAAACTATGAATTGTAATTTTAAATGGTTTAAAAGCATGTAGAATAGGATATGTAGGCAAGTATATTTCTCCTCTTTTTATTAAGAAACAAAGACAAAAAAGGAAAAAAAAGAAACAGGGCAGGGTTCGGTGGTTGAATCATCCGTCCCCACCAATGCCAAAACCAAATCTACGCCCTTAAATAAGGCACATAGATGAGTTTGTCATGTAAAGAGGTTAATGCACCTCTCAAATGGCTGCAATCGTGAGAGAGAGCATCTTTAGCATAGTTATCAGCAGCTCTAAGATAAGAGCAAGTCTCACTCCAGAGCATCTACACTGCAATCGTGAATTCATGAACTAAATTATCTGGAAACTTTGCTAACTTGTCATTTTTGACCGGAAAATAAAATCTTTTTCATTTAATTTGAAGCTTTATTTGAACTCACGGACAGAAGCCATTTTCAGTTTCCTATCTGCATTTGTTCCTGATGTGCTGCTGCCTGTGTTGCCGTGCTAATCTCGACGACGATGTTGTGTAACAACTTTTGGAAGCAAAGAAGGGACGGGACGCTGCCGAAGCAAATATGTTGGAAATGCGTTCTAAAAAAATGGCAGGGCAAGTGTGTGATGTGTCCGTGCATCTTGTGTTGAAAGATGCAACCCTTTCAGTAGATTCTCAATTGAAATTCTACTGTTTTCTCCTTGATGAGCATTTTCTAGACCTCTGCAGCAGCTACTGTTTACAGGAATTTTATTCTGAAAATTAAGAACCTACACAGATGTTTAAGAATTTGTATGAGAGCTGATTCCACCAGCAAATATATGTTTTACTTTCCTATTTGTTTCCATGTTTGTCCCAGGAAAACACGTCTACATTATAAATGTGAGGAAGGTTTTTCTCACAAGTATCTCAGCTCGTCATTAAACTCTTTTAGTGACGGTACAGATAAATATCAGCCACTGACATCGTTTACTGCCATCCTATTTGCTGACAAACGCTCAGCATCAGTCAGTGTCAGTGTTCAGCTGATACATCTGTGAATCTGTAGATGTGCTGTTACATGATGAGCCACAATTTGGGGTTATTGAGTGTACATGATGAAATTAAAAAGTCACTTTGGTAATGGTATCATTCAGGGAATAAACAAATACTAAAGAATCCTGTGTAATGCAGTTTTTCATACTTTACAATTCTGTAAAGTGTAGGTTTGTTTTCTGTGGAAACCAACACTTCTCTGTATTTCACTGTTCAAAATGTAATCACAACATTAAAGTCTGTCAGAGGTTTATCGCTGTAAGTTATGGATCATGAATCTTGAGATTAGCAATAAAAGTATTTTGTCATGTCAGAAATAAACATGAAAGACAAGAGTGGGAAGCTTTGTGTGTCTAATCGATTTCATCTGAAAAGCAGAAATTCTGGACCTACACGCTAAACGGAAGTTATCTGTGCAAAATAGCATTAGACCCAATTGCACAATGGTCGATAAAGTTATTTTTAACCGATCTGATCTTTAAAGTTTGTCTCAATATCAAAGCTTATTAATTTAAATGTCTGTTTCTGTGCACAACGACTATGGTTAAGAATTGAAGTATACACCTCTATACACCACTCTGTGTTAAATTATTAGTTATTATTTCTCTGGCTTGGCTTGCTTCCACACCCTGTGTTTGTCCAGTCTTTCTCCCCTGAACCCAGCCGGTCACAGCAGATGGCCGCCCCGCCATGAGTCTGGTTTTGTTGGAGGTTTCTTCCTGGTAAAGGGGAGTTTTTCCTTCCCACTGTCACCAAAGCACTTGCTCATAGTGGGCCACTTGTTTTATCTTTGTACTATTGTTGGGTCTTTACCTCACAATATAAAGTGCTTGTGATTTGGCGCTACATAAATAAAATTGAATTGAAAATGGTTAGTGTCTGTGAATAGTCAGTTGCCATTGACAACTGACTAATCTGGACCATTGAAACCACTGAATAAGAGCCTATTATATATCATGTTTAAAAAAAATCTAATGAATGATGATAAACTAACCATTTATCTGCCTAGCCAGTTTAGGGAAAGTAATAAAGCTAAGTGCTTTACAATCACACTTGTTCAAACCCTTTTAAATGGGTTGGCTCATATTCAGTGCAGTTCTGTTTGGTATGTAGAATACACCTTTCATTATGGGAAAACCTTTAACCTTCTAAGACCCAAACTCTTCCATGGCATGTATTTTTAATTTCTCTGTGATATTTGGGCTGATTGGGACCTGATGAATGTAAAAACAAAGAATTACCAGATTTTTTTTTTTTTACCTAATTTTTGTTTCTAAGAAAAATGAGATCCACATATGAGGATATTCGTTTAAAATTTCAATAGAACAGTAGCAGTATAATGTCCTCGTAAGTGGATATCAGGCCCATGTAGAGCAAAATTGAGTATTTTGGTCTAAATAACCCAAAATGTGATGTCCACATATGTGGATGCCAGGTCCTAGGAGGTTAAATTGCCCATGTTGTTGGTGTCACAAAAGAGAAACAGTGGAGACTGTGATGATTTCATGCAGGAAATACCAAAAAGCATAGAGGCTTGCAAAGTGAAGGGCTGGGGTGGCAGTTTTAGCAATTTTATTTATGAGTGGAGCCTCAGTGAAGAGGAGGAAACTGTTATCTAGGTTTTTTCTATAAAATAAATCCGAGAAAACTGTGATAGACTAATGAAATATTAGCAGTAATGCATTGTAAACAGATGCCAACTGCAGTTAAACCCCAGAGGAAGTGCTTGCAGATACGTGGCTTCCTGAGGACACAACTTTCTGTTTCATCACTAATCCTCCAGCATTGTTGTTTTGGTGGCGCCGGCTTCTTCCTTGATACATCTTCACATCTTTTTTCAGTGCACCTCCAGGTAAACACGTTTCCTTATACACAGAATGAAGGTATAACAATTTTTATGCTACTTGTACTTGTGCATACTTTTAATGCCAGTTAAGAACATCTCTACATGCTTATCAGTACATGACGCTCAGTCTTGTGTGTCATATCGTCCCATTGGTGGATTTGTTCGGTGTTTCATAATACATCCTGTATTGTACTCTTTTATATTTGCATTTATGTTTAATAGGCTATTTACAATAACTTCTGTCCATTAATTCTCTTCACCTTATCCAATCCAGAGGGGCTGGAGCCTGCATTAACTAAATGTTACTTTTAAAAAAAGAAAAGAGCAAAAATGTTCAAATAAATTTGTTGTTTGTTTTGTGGTAGATGTCCTGCCAGTACAAATGGGAGGAGCCACTTTATCATTGTCCTTTATGGGAATTTTTTTTTTTAATGTTTTTTGTGGCACATTACTAACATTTACATAAACTGAGTGTCTTACACGGCAGAAAGGTAACACCTGATTTTATTTTCTGTTGGGGGGGGGGATTAGGTGGTTGCTCATTCTGTAAGACTGTATGGGTAGTAAACACTTCTCTTCTCTGTCAGACTGATTTTTTCATTTTCCTGACAAATAAAAACAACTGGACTATCTGGATCTGTGCTGGTGAAAGTTGGCATAATGGCAAAACAAACAGCACCAACAGGTAAGAGAGTGCTGTGCAGCACATCTGCAGCTGTTGAGTCGTCTCATTTGTGATTTTAAAAATCTATTCTGTCTCCCTTCAGTTTGCATCTTAGTGTTTTTATTCGTCACAGTCTTTGCTCAAGTGATAGTTGGTAAGTGAAAGAAGCAGCACATTCAGACTGAATTTATCTGAATATATATTACCAGTGCATTTAGCATATGTTATTTTTATGATATTATTAACAGATTAGTTGCTTCACATACAGTTGCCAGAGCTAACAGAGCCAGACAATAGAAAATGGCATAAGTGTAAGAATACCATAGCTTCCCTTTATGCTCCTGCACTTTAACTAATGAGTGTGTCGAAGAAGGTGTCTTTGTCCTCTGCAGCCTGCATTCCAAACAAATTAGATACATAACATCTGAGACTACCTCTCAGCATCAGTAAGACGTCCCACACATATTGACACATATTGATTGTCTGCTTCACACTTTGTTTGTTAGGATCTGATTGCTCAAGAAAGCAGAAGTTGTAAAAGCTTAACAGTCAAATTAAGAAAACTGCGACTCTGTGAGTGAGCCCTTCACTGTGTCCCCAACAACACACCAGTGTAGACTAGATCAAATAAACAGTTCCTGAGAAAAGCCAGAGGTTTATAATAAGATCGTCATCAAACGGGTGACGTGCAAGCAGTTCTGGTGATACTTTGTCTTTGTGCCTAAAAGGTTGGAAGTACAACGAAGACTGTCCAGGAATTCCCTTCATCCCTATTTATCTTTGTGGACCCATCATTGCCTTCTTTGCATGGTGTATGTACAGGTCATGTAACCTGCTTTGTTTGTCCGTGACCACCCTCTTCTTCATTTGCTGGTACATTGCTGGTAAGCTTTAAGGGTTTTACTCAATTTCTGACCACAGCAGGCGGCTCTTGAAAAATAACATGAAGCCTGCACAGAAGAAAATACCAGATTAAGCAAGCAACAAGTATGACAGAGAAAGAAAACATAAAGCAAAACTATAAGCATAGTTAATATAGGAATTATTCAAGTAACCAAGTGATAAGTTCAGATCCTAAACCTAAACCTGACCAGTTTACTCTGGAAATGGACATTTTTAACATCAAGGAGACTTTAACTCAGCAAAATAAAGGACTATAAGAAAAAATATCATACTAATTCAAGTACTGATGGGATTAAAGGAGGAGGAGCTTAAATCACTTGTTTCCAGCTGTGGATGAAGTGAGGTGCTGCACCAAAAAAAAGATAAGAAAAATAGAAATAGTGAAAGCTAAAAACGACTGGATTCATCGCAGAGCTTGTGTTTGTTCTGCTCTCAAGTACCCAAAGAATAGAAATATATAACACATTCTATTCAACTGTTTCTTTAATTGATATTGCACCAAAATCATTCATTTTCTGAGATCTCTCTCATATTTCTGCAGGTAATGCAGTGATCTACAGCAATTATAAACAACTACAGATTACAGACTACAGATACTGCAATAAGACGCTCTACCTTTTTGCATTTTGGAGCACCACTCTGACCAACGTCTTATTATTTATTTGTTGTTGTTGCTGTTGTAAAGAAGAGGCAGATGAGGTCGTTGATGTTCAAGTATAAATACACAAAAACTAGAAAACTAGATAATCTGCAACATATTATACATTTAATAGGTTATTGTTTGCAAAAATTTAAAAAAAAAAAAAAATTTAAGTATCTGTATTTAACTCAAACAGAAACTAGAAAAATGTTGACAATGTACGTATCCAGATAAATAGTAGTGTTATCAAGAGGGTAAAATTTGCAATATTTTGGAAGGTTTGATGACTTTGTGACTTCCAAGAGGCAAATTGATGGTTTTATGAAAAAAGTTTTGAATTATGTTGTTTTTTTTAAAATTCAGAAATTGTCCTGAATGTGAATTGTTGTGATAATAACATTGTGTAATATGCGTCCTACTTATTTTAGGAGATTGCAGACGTTACAAAAAGAGTTATATTTAGCTGTATCATGGTCCAAGGTAGATGCTCCCCCTAATCTTCTTCTTCATTATAGACTTCTGTTGTTTAAATATAACATCCTTCATAATGCCCGTGTAATGCATAATGTTGTTGTTTTTTCTTGGGGGGTGCGTGTCACTCTTCAGATGTCACTGGATTCGTGTTATCTTTAAGGTATTCTTGGGATGTTTGAGTGATTTAGGTTAGTATGATGATGTCTTTTGGGAATTATATATATACATGTATTTCATATATAGTCCACATTCACAAATTATTCACAAATCATTATTTCAAAAATAACTGCATCATATTCATGATCATGTTTGAATTTGTATTGTAGTTGATTTGTGAATAAATTGAACTGACTTACATTTCCTGTTTGTTCTTTATGTGAAATCATTTCTTCATCGCTCATGTTTGAATCTTAGTTTCACTTCTTCCAAGTGGAACAAAAACAGACTGCAGTTATATGCAAACTCCACTAGATGCTCCCCTAATGCCTTTACATCCCATGACATGAATGCCTTTGCAAGAATCTGTGATTCAGAAATATTTTCTTACCTGAATTAGTTCATAATCTACAAACAACTTTACAACTGCCTCTGACCACATGTACACAATATGATGAAATCCAGTCTGTCTTAAATGTAAACACCTGAAAACGTTTTTACATCGTCTGTCAGTGTAACAACAATCGTAACATAATAAATATTTTTATTCTGCTTTTTTTTCCAGTTACTCAGATGTAAAACAAAGTCAGGAAACCCAGAGGGGTCATCTGATTGTTGGGCTTTTCTCTGTATTATTGTAGCTCTTTGGGTGACTTTTGTGATTTAGCACTATATTAATTGAAATGAACTGAACTGAACTGAATGTGTGATATCACTTTATTTGTGACAACCTCAGCCAGACAATGGCTAAGCTTTCTGACATTTTCGCATGTTTTTTATTTATGTTCAGCCTTAAGACTCCATAGGAAACATCTTCTCCTTCCTTTTCTATAATAATATTATTATTCATCTACAGGACAGATGAATAGAAACATATGCTCTAATACAAAAAACATATATAATCAACAACAGATACGTGTATTATTTCACAAATGTGTACACTTGGACACACGCGTGCACACAACAAAAGAAGTCTAGCATTGTCAGGATGTACACAACAAATTTAGACACTTCATCGTTAAATAAACTTAATTTTACTGCATTTAAAACATCAATAAACATCTCCTTGTTTTTGTTCAATCTTATTAAAACATCAAAACTTTAAGTTACAGTTACATTGTTACTGACTTTCAGTCAAGACAGTGAGTTAGAAAACCCTCATAAGGAAGTGCACCAAAATTCCCATTATGTTAAAACATACAAATGGCAAAAACAGCTTACCGCTCCTTCAAAGTAGAAGAAGCATAATTATTAATGTTAGTTGTCACAACTGTGTTTACCCTGCACTCCCATAGTGGCTGCTGTCATAAAAAATCACCCTGCTAATCAATCAAATCAATCTACTCGCCCCTCGTCCTCTTGGGGGCGCTCTCAGCTCGTGGGCTCACCTGCTCACAGAGTTCACCAGTCACTTTGTAGGAAGTGTAAAGTCCTTCAGTGGACATTGGAGCCGTCTGTTAGTGTGGAAACTGCACAGGTAAAATGTATAAAATGAAAAGGTGAACATGGGGTTAATTTGCAGCTGTACCTGACTGACTGAAGCTTTCACCTCAGGAACCACAGCGAGGCGTAGCAGGTAAAACAGCTATCTGGATGAAGGTGTTTGACAGGTATGCAAAAAACAAAAGAAAAAAGAAAATAAAGAAGATTCATTGAGCTGTGAAAGTGAGACTGAGGAAGAAAAACAAAAGCTGTGTTTAGTTCAGCTAAACACTGATAATCCCACTTTGACTCAGCTAAAATCAAGTCCTTAAAGTCACAAACCACTTCAAGAACCTGTTTGAAGCTCAGATCATCTCTAATTGGTTTGTTGAACATTACACGTACTTCACTCCGGCAGCTCTGAAGGCTGGTAATAGCAAGATACAACTGCTGAAGCAGCCAGAGGGTCTTTGTGCTGTTCTGGTAGATGTGCCGATCTGCTTCTCCTACATGATTTGGTCTGTTGGCTTATATATTTTTGTAAATTTCGACATGTAGCTTTTGCAATGAACCAAAGATAACAGACCTGCAAAATGTCAGATGCTGAAGTTTTAATCTTAAGGACAGTTTGTTTGTTTTTTTCCACAGACATGTAGTGACAAACACAAGAATCACAATAGAATATAACAGAATAAAGTCTGCACACATATACTCTTGAGTGATATCCTATTCTTAATATATTTCATTTAATATGATGTCAGCCCACCCTTTTCCTTTTATAACAAAACCCCGGCACCCTGAAGCTGTGACATCAACTCTGAGTGGGTTTTAGATAGTTAAGCTAGTGCGTCACGCTCATAGCGTCTTTGTATTTCTATTACTGTACAGACAGTCGGAAACCTCTCAGGATGATGCTAGCTAAGCCAACGCGATTTCAGTTTTGTTAGCTAATGAGTAAAATGCGAAAGTAAGCCATTAAACAGGAGTAGCTACACTGTCTACGAGTTTGTTTGTTTTTTCCAACTCAAGGCCGTTAATCTGTGGGTCGGACAAACAGTTTATTGGGAAATGAAAGTTACACCACCTGATAAACTATGATATGCAACCAAATTTGTGCTTAGTAACTAATTCTGTTTTACCAGCATTAAGGCACATAGATGAGTTTGTCCTGTAAAGAGGCTCATGCACCTCTCAAATAGTTGAAATCGTGACAGAGAGCATTTAGCATAGTTATCAGCAGCTCTAAGATAAGAACAAGCCTTACAGCAGAGCATGGTCACTGCAATCGTCAATTCATGAACTAAATTATATGGAAACTTTGCTAACTTGTCATTTTGACCGGTGTGGAGATTCACAAATTGTTTTATTGCTGCCATATAACCTGCATTATTATAATTGCATTAATAACATGTTTTACAGCATTATTTGATTAGTAATATTTCTTACAGGGTTCATATTGCATTGAATATGTTTGTCATCACATTCATTCTATTCACAGGTAGTTTATTTTATACACATTGCATATCTGTGCTTGTTTAGAGTTGATGTTCCATCCAAGAGGGTTGTAAGCTTCACTGGTGAGAGTGTCCAGGTGATACATGTTGAGGGAAGATGAGAACATAGAAGATTGACTGCATGCATGCTTACAATACACATAAATCTAGGGACAGGTCTGAGCGAAGGCCCAAGTGTCTTCTGCTCCTTCTTGAAACTTGCTGCAATTTAGTCTACTTAGTGATTAATGACGAGTGTCCATTTTTAGCTCTTAGAGACCCTGTAGCTTGAAGTTGGTTACCTTAAAAGGCAAGTGTCTTTGACCTCTTTGTAACTGGCTGCCCTTTTAGCGACCTGGTAACAGATGACTGGAGGAGATAACCAGCCCTCAGATACTCTGAAGGCTTAGGACTATGATTGTGCATGGAAGGTGTTATGGAAAAGAGAAGTTATATGTCTGTGTCTAGCTATTAAAAAATGTACAAGATGTACCATTGTCTGCAAAACAATGACTGCACATAATGTATTTTTGACCTGTATTTGACGCCATGGGGGGGCGGATACCCCAATGCTTTAAAAGTGTTCTCCACATGTATTTTTAGTAGAGAGATAGAGAAGACTCATGCGGTAATTTTGTTCTGTATTAATAAACTCATCGTTTGATTGCACTTTTCTGGGGCCTCCGTGGTTTGTTTCACTGCTCTACATTGATCGATTTCGCGACACTGGCAAATAAAATCTTTTTCATTTAATTTGAAGCTATAATTGAACTCATGGAAATTTTTGGTTTCCTATTTGCACATTAATTTCTTTTTCCTAATATTCTGATTTACTTCATTTTCATGCAACAAAGTGTGACAAAGGTCACACAGGTGGGAAGACTTGAGTAGGGGAGGTGCTGGAGCCTAGAGCAGAAGCTTCCTGCCCACAGGAAGTGGAGATTAAATAATCGTTGACTAATCGAAGAGAAAAAAAAATTAGGCAGATTAGTTCACTATAAAAATAGTCGTTAGTTACAGCCCGAGAGTTCTGTTGGGTTGGGGTCAGGACTTTGTGCAGGCCGGTCAGATTCTTCCACACCAAATGGGTCTTTATGGACCTTTCTTTGGTGAACTGGTTTGCAGTCTTGTTGGAACAGGAAAGGGCGATCCCCAAACTGTTTCCAGAAACTCCAGAAAAACAACCCCACACCATAATCCCCCCTCCAAAAAAGTTTGCACTCAGTGCAATGCAGTCAGACAAGTACCGTTCCCCTGGCAACTGCCAAACCCAGACTTGTCTATTGGCTTGCCAGACAGAGAAGTGTGATTCATCACTGCAGAGAACACGTCTCCACTGCTCTAGAGTCAAGTGACGGCGTGCTTTACACCACTGCATTGACGCCTTGCATTGCGCCTGACGATGTAAGGCTTGGATGCAGCTGCTCAGCCTGCGATTTCATGTGGCCTGCCACTTCCTGGCTGAGTTGCTGTTGTTCCCAGTCGCTTCCCCTTTGTTGTAATACCAGCTGACTGTGGAATATTTAGTAGCCAGGAAATTTCACCACCGACTTATTGCACAGGTGGCATCCTGTCACGGTACCATGCTGGAATTCACGAGCTCCTGAGAGCAACCAATTCTTTCACCATTCTTTGTAGAAGCAGTGTTCATGACTAGGTGCTCGATTTTATACACCTGTGGTCATGGAAGCGATTGGAACAACTGAATTAATTAATTTGGACAGCACGGCGTAGCTTGATTGCGTGAGGTTTAAAGTTCTCCTGAATATTTTATGCATTTCGTTTGATTTAATTGATCCTATGAATTGAAATTCCAGCCATCAATCCTTATCCATATCTGAATCAAATTTTTCTAAATTTAAAACATTTGCACTTTATCAGTAAATAGACAGCAAATTAAAAAGTCATCGAAAATATGAACAGAGTTCAAAGGCAAGAAGTGTTGCTTTAGATGTGTCAAATAGGTGCTGATTGCAAAATCCAGACAGCATGCTGTTCACGCCTCTGTCCAGATAAGAGCTCATTTTATCTGTTGGGAGATCCTTTACCTGTGGAAAGGATGAATCACAGGTTTCCCACTATGTGCATGTAAAGCTGTGCAAGTGGGTGGGTGCGTGGCATTCCTTGTGATGAACTGATTAACTACACAGATGGGCGCGTCCAACTGGGAGAATCCGAGTTTGACTAATTACAGGAAAACTGTTAACTTCTGTGAGTCACAGAGAGGCCGACTGAGCTCATATTGTTAAAATGAAGAAGGTTTCATTAAACAACAAGAAAAAAACTACTAATGTTGATGGTATGGCATGTCATTTTTTATTTATTTATTTATTTTTTACACCAAATTTTCACATTTCTGACACAAGACACAAACTATTATGGATTTAAACCACTTTCAACAGCTGGCTGGTGGTTTTGTGAAGCAGCAGCTCTGCCTTCACTCTGAGTCTTGACTAAATGTGAGTTTTGCGGGTTTTTTGAGTCAGAGGGCTGGGCTTAGCTTACCACAGACTGAGGCAGGAAATATCTAACTGTGTGTGTGTTTAAGGTCGTGCTGCTTCTTGCATCGCTGCTTTTCTCTCCACTCCCTGCTCAGACGTGTTTTGTGCCACCGCCAGCTATCTTCCCAAGGTAAGTCTTATCACGGATTTGTTTTTTTACTTCCCTCTACAGTTCTTCACTCTGATTTCTTCTTTCTGTTCCTACTTTGTCTTTTGCAGCACTTTTCCTTTTCCCTGTACTTTCCCCCTGTCTGCTCAGCACATTCCTGCTCCTGGACAATGAGTCTTCAGTTTCACGTCAGTGGGACTCGCCTCTGTCCATCCTTCCATTCAAAGTTTACCCTTTTTCGCTTTGACGCTCTTACAGTTAGCAGCGAGGCAAGCCCCGTGTTTTTCATTTCCTTTCCTTTTACAGCTTTCTAACAATTTCCTTGAGGTTAGGGTGTGGCACTGAAGTAACTTCCAATCTGTGTCATTACTTTAGACAAGGAAGTAAACTACCCTTGGCTTTAAACTGCAGACAGCATTAAAATGACACTGTGTTTCCTTTCTAACCCCTCTTTGTTTTTCGGTCCTCTCAGTATCTCTGTCACTCTGTCTTGATTTCACTCTCATAAACGTAGAGCCCACTGAACCATACACACACACACACACCCTGTTCACCAGTCACCAACTAACAGATTGCTCTCAGGTCTCTCCACGCCTGATGCTCTGTGCACCTGCATGTCGTACGCTCTCATATTTCATTGTGTGCCCAACAGCGCATGAATGGCTGATTGGCTCAGTGACCCCAGCAGCCTATCTTTGACCTTGTGTATCCATCTAAGCCCTTCCTGTCGGCTCTCCTCTCCATCTAACCAGGCGCCACTTGATGCTTCAGTGGACAAGGCCATGAGGGCATCTTTGCGTTTTTACCATTTTAACCCCTTGAGCGACCTCGTTTTCTGCTCTGCGACTCGTCTTTAGTTCGTTTTGCTTGTTTCTCTGCGAAAGACTGGACTGGATTTTAGAGATCACAGTGCTGAGTTATTATGGCCCATATTAAATAGACCAGAGGAGAAACTACTGATTTTAAAATACCCCACATTATTTTAAAGGCCCATGAAAGATGATTTTTGTCTTACTGTTTTAATTCCTCAAGTTTATTTCACTCTTTATGATTGTATGTTTATTACTGACTGAAAATACACTCTGTACATGCTAGTTAAAATCTTAAAATCTACCTTGCTAGTAAATTTTCATGATTGTGCATCAAACAGCACAGGTTACTCCATCAAACCAAACAGGTCCTCTCTGCTGTTTCAGTCTGGAAAAGGTTTTTTTCTTGCTCCCTTGCTTTGCTAGTGAATGAAACCAATACCCAAATTTGAAAAATAATAGAAACCTAAAATGAAGTAAGAAAGAAAGAGAGAAATAAAAACAGGCCTATCAGTATTTATACATTTAATGGAAACTGCAGTAAACAAAATATAAGCAGATTTCGGTTTTGGAAGTTTGATGCCAGGCTTGTAATCTAAAAATGAGCTTAGCTTCAGAGCTAGTTTTGAAAAGTAAAATTGTAGTTCTGAGGTTACTCTTTCTATATCACTGTTTACATTAAAAAATACAAATAATGCAGTAACTAAAAAGATGCCCCTTTCAAGACCACCTCCTGGGACGCTGTTCTTTAAGTCATCAGGCTGCTAATGCATGACCCACCTCGTGCAGACTGTTTCATGAAACCGACTGATTTTCGTGCACGCACTTATTTATTGTATCTTCATTACATTTGGCTTCATTGTTACGAAGTCATTTGGGTGGTTGCAGCTGGGCCACTGCAACATCTTGATCATTTTCCTTTTCAGCTGTTCAGTTGTAGATTTACTGCAGTGCTTGGGATCATTGCCCTCTTGCATGAACCAGATTAGCTTTAGCTGTCAGACAGATGGCCTCACATCTGACTCTAGCATACTTTGGTATACGGAGGACTTGATGGTCCACGTTCCCCTGGCAGCCCGTCCACACAAGCCATACTTGTTCAGTGTTTTTCTACGGGCACAAACTTTAACATTTACCATGCTAACTGAGACCTGTAGACTCTGACATGTATCTCGTGGCCCTTATCTTGGGGTAAAATTTGCTGTGACGTACGCTCCTGAGCAGATTATGGCATTATGTTAAGACACCTGAATTCTTCAGATCTCCAAACTGCTCACACTTATCGGCAACTGGCTGCTACTTACCCTCTGAACCTCAGAGGCTGGATACAGAAATGCTTTACTTAGACCAGCCCTTCGCTCCTGTTTTAAAGAGGGCAAATGGGGACAAGGGGAAGAGATGGCGATAGAGGAGGGGGAAACAGTGGAAAGACGAAGAAGCCAGCAGCTCGCTCTCACTGTAATTATCAGCTTGGTGTTTAGCTTTAGCCAGGAAACCAGGAACCCGACTCTCCCCACCTCCACACACACGCAGCGTCCTATCTTCGGGCCTCAGGTAGGCTTTCATCACTCCGGCTTCAGTTACCTCCCACATATAAGCTAACAAGGCCAGGTGAGCTCAAGCACTCCTCCTCGTCAGACCCCTCGATATCTTACAACCTCCAACACACACTCCAGTGGACACGCAGAATGGACCTGGAGTCAGACAGCATGCCGGAGGTACCAGAGGAGATCATACAGTTAAGTGGACCGGTGCTTTTATTTGTGCCTCCTTACTTACTCTTCAAGCGGCTGTCCAAGCATTGTAACCTTAACCCAGTGGCCTCTGCATGTGCCGCCTTTCTCCGTTTCCCTGCACCCCCTCTACAATACACAGTATATGTTCAAATGCTCACTACACTGCGCTGTTTGCTCGATTGACAGTTTACAAAAATAATGCTGAGTTTTAAAAGCATGTTGACATCCTGTTAGTCAGACCACAGTGCTGATAGTCAGCATTGATAGATGCGCTGTTTTCTGCTGCCTAATGAGTTGTTTTAAGACACATAACGCAGTAGCGCTGGGAGCAGCTTCCTACATGTTGGATCATCACTTGACTCTAATCCCTATAATTAAGCTAATTGCTTGTTTTCCAGCCCTCCTCTATCTTCACGTTGCCTCTGTAGCAGCACAGTTAAAACAAAAACTACTCACTTATATGATGATTGAGCTAAAAGAACGTGTTAAAGTGTAAGTGCTCCACCCGTGCTTTATTTTATAAAGAGATGTTTATCTAAATGCCCACTGGGGCTCACTCTGAATGTGTTGTGACACCCATAAGTTTGCCACCTTTTTTTAATTAGTTTTATCACAAGACAAAAAAAACAACCGCACAGCTTCTTGGCGTTGTGACGCATTTTCATGATAAGGTTGATGATGAATATGTGAAACTGCAGATATACATCAGCATGCATCAATATGATAATGATTATATAAAAGCTGGGAAGTCTTTCTTCTCGCTCGTCAGCGACCCTGAAGTTAATATTTATCAGTCAGCTCTTTGACATTTTGAAAGTTGGTTTTTGGCCATTGAAACCAGTTGTCTCATCATCAGCTACTGTTTAGCCACTTCCTGTTTATTTTGAGGTCTCTGTTCTGTTTCCCACCCTTTTGTACCACACCTGTGGTCAGTTAGAAATTCAGTCTGCTTAGTATACCAGTCAGGCATAACATTATGAACACCTACCTAATATTGTGTTGGTTTCCTCATGGACTCCACTCGACCTCTGAAGGTGTGCTGTGGTATCCGGCACCAAGATGTTGGCAACAGATACTTTAAATTCTGTAAGCTGCGAGGTGGGGCCCTCATTGATCAGGTTTGTTTGTCCAGAACGTCCCACAGATGCTCGACTGGATTGAGATCTGAGGAATTTGGAGGCCAAGTCGACACCTCAAGCTTGTTGTGCTCCTCAAACCATTCCTGAACCATTTCTGCTTTGTGGCATTATCCTGTTATTTAGAAAGGAGGAAAGGGAGGGGCAGAAGGTCTAGTCATTTTCACATCCTTCAGTGACGTATGTTAAAATCCCCTATATGTAAATAGAGTCCAGGGCTCCTTCTTTCATTGCTCTGTGGTCCCATTCTGATGCTCACGTGCTCTTTGTTGGTCGCTTTCAGTGGTGGACAGGGGTCAGCATGGTTATCCTAACTTGTCTGCAGCTATGCAGCGCCCTACACAACAAACGGTGATGCTCTGTGCACTCTCACATCTTTCTATTCAAGCCAGAATTAAATTTTTAGGTAATCTAAACTACAGCAGCTCATCTGTTTGAAATCACCCTGTTACTGGTTCACCATTGTTCCTTTCTTGGATCACTTTTAATAGATACTGACCACTGCAGAATGAGAACATGACACACGAGCTGCAGTGTTGGAGATCCTCTGACCCAGTCGTCGAGCATCACAGTTTGGCCTTAATCAAACTTGTTGAAATCTTTACACTTGCCCATTTTTCCTGCTTCTAACACATCTTTGTGGATAAAATGTTCACTTGCTTTATACCTCATGCCCACTAACAGGTGCTATGTTGAAGAGGTAATCAATGTTGTTCGTTCACCTGTCAGTGGTCATGATGTTAACCTGATCAGTGTAAATATATCCTGCTTTGCACTCGTCATTTGTCAGGTTGATTCAGGTTATCACCGTTGTCAAATCTTCCTGACATAACCTTGTGTTTTCTAGTTTTAGTTCATGAGCTCGTGCCACGGCATTGTCATCCATTTATTCGCAATTCACAAGAATCTCTGCTTTTCCTGCACTGTTGGTCTCATTTTAGTGAAACTTACAGTGATCACATAAGTTTATCCAAATTATAAGTCACTGTCATGTTTGTCATTTTACAGCACTTTTTATATATGTTTTCACAGTATTACCTTCATCCATATTTACAGTTTCAGCATTTCAGCCATTCAGCAAAGTCAGTGACATAAGAATCTCAAGGTTTACAGAGTTTGTACAAAATTTTAAAGAAAGAATTTTGAAATGTTGATCATGGAGTCGAGTGGTCCTATTGGTTAACTTCCTGGTTATATAGGTGTGGCCTTCATATCACAAGCTAACTGCAGTAATACAATCAATGCAACAGTGCTGCTGCGTGCTCATAATTTCATGCTTTTTATATCAATGGTTACTACTACTACTACTTTCACAATACTCTGACCCAAAGCCCTTTCATTTGTTGGTGAATGAGATTAATTTGTCCAGATTATCACTGTTTCCAAACCACCCCAACTTCTCAATGGATTCTAACTCTCACTAGTTTGTGTTGCACAGCCAATGACAAAACTTTGTGTATTTCACAAATTAACTTATGAGCTGTGGTCGATCGTGGACCTGGTAAGCTATGACGTCGCCGACCTTCAAGTTCCCGTTATTGTTTTCTTTGTTCCTCATCCATTTTTAGCTTTTTAAGGACGATCCTGTGCGTTCTTGGCGTGTTTTATCAACCTTACCTTCTGCTTTTGACTCCTGCTTGCATTAAAACCTGGGTTTTGGCTTCTGTGTCCTTTTCCTGTGAGTCATTGCAAAATTAATTCCAAATAATTTTGTTTACGGTTCCCTTATATAGTTTTGTGCTGCTTTTAGCAGCTGGCAAGGGTATTCCTCAAATCATCAGTCCAACAAAGTCAGTTTCAACATGGTCTGTCTTCATCCAGAAGATCTTGCTGAAAACTGTAGAGCAAGGAAGCTGGCCGTCACTGAAGTTACAGTTTCTGTTTTTCTGTTTAAACAACATAATTCTTGTTGCGTGAAAGTTAACTAACCTAAAGAAATGGCCACTGTCCCAGAGCTTTCAAAATATCTCTTGGTCTTTTTCAGTAGATAAAGATTACTGAGTTAATCACCCTTACCTCACAAAAGAGCAAACCTTCACTCGCATGATCCAATGAGTCGCCGCCCCGGCCAAGGACAACTCGGATGTGCTTGAAAGCTCCCAAAAAAAGACACTTCAAGCCTTTCCAGTGTGATCTATTGCCTTTTTATTTCTTTGTAACAAAATAAAACTTAAATACTTGTCCTATTAACCAATATATACATAATAGTTTGGTTAATAGGGCAAGTATGTAGTAGTATGTTAGCGATAAGACTAGGGACCTGTCCAGGATGTTCCCCGCTCGCCACTCTATGGCATTTCAAATAGTCTCCAGCACCCTCACCACTGTGACCTGGATAACACTGAACAAGCATACAAAAACAGACTGATGGTCAGAAATGAACAGTACACATATCATAAAGGGGACAAATGTCATCCTTATCTCCATTTTCCACTTGTCCAATTCTGGGTCGTGTGTGGCTGAAGCCCTAATAGGTACAAGCAATAAAAAATATGATTGCAAGTTTCCACAATTTAGTTGCAATGTAAAAATACAGTCGGGCTCAGTGAGAGATAAAGACATGAAAGGTGGTGACGTTGGTGATCTGATCCCCCTACAAGGCTAACCGTCTGCTCTCGTGCAAAGAGACAAACCAGAAAAACCAACCAAAGACAGGAAGACGTGGGCGTGTAGTTGGATGACACACTTGTTTGTGTACTACAAAAAAAACACAAATTTTTCGTTGCTAATGAAAAACAAAAGGGGCACGATTACGCGAGTCCACCCTGGCCTCGTTCCTACCTGCGACACCAACTGTTTTTGTGCAGTGGCACTAAGGCTGCGTTGGTGTCGTGTTGCATAAAAGTCATGTAATGTAGCTTGTGGTCCTTACGCAGCAACACAACCCACACTTTGTGTCTACTTGAGATATAATTACACTCATCACAGTGTCTCCAGCCTCTGTTCTGTTGCCTTAAAGCGATTGCGGTAAGAGCGAATCAAACAACCTCCAGCTACATTCAGAAGTGTGCCTTCTCCTTGAGTGTGGAGAGGAGTGTGAGTTTAGTGAGAATTTAGGCACCTTTGAGGAGTAGACAAGAAAAGTCACGTAAAGCCGCTCAGTTTAGACACACTGTGGCTTCAACTTCCTCTTTTACTTCTACTTACTCCAGCCAAATCCGTGCACGCGCTCCCATGTGGAACAAGTGACACAACACTGTTTTGCCACTTCCTGTTTCTTCTTCCTTCTTTAAGGGACATGATGTGTGACTCAGATGTCCTCCATGGATAAGCTTCCCATATGCTCCCTACTCTTTATGTGTTTTTTCTTCTAACACCTTTTTTCTTTGTTCTTTTCTCCATGTAGTATGCTCCCCTTGAAGCCAGTGCCAGGTCAGTTCAGCCCAGAGGTCCGGCAGCAGGGCCTGTGGGTATGGAGGGTAGAAAAGATGAAGGCGGTGCCACTAGATTCCTCTGAGGTGGGAGCTTTCTTCAACGGAGACTCCTATTTGGTGCTGGATAACCGCGGGGAGGAGGGAGTTGACCTCCACATGTGGATAGGTAAGAGACTGAAGACGCATCTGGCTTATGCAACATGCTACCCGATGCAAATCAAACACAAAGTAGTCTTGACTTTACTTGGAGAAAAACAATGGAAGAGTATCTGATTTCCATTTTACTCCACCCAGTAAAAGAGCTAAGCATTGTCTGGCGCTCGCTACACACCTACCCCTAGCTGAAAGGCTAGTAGCCACCCCGCTGATGGCGATGACACACGAGACACTCTGCTGCCCTGATGCATCATTGTTTGTCAAGAGAGGCTGGATGAAGAGGGATGATGAGGGAATGAGTCCAGAGGGAAGCATTAAAAATACAGGAGCACTGTTATAGTACTCAAATGCGGCTGTTGTTTCCAGCATGTATCCGGTGCTTTGGTAACACTAAGCTGATTGTCACAACTTGGAGAGCCCTCTCTTCGCTCAAGCGTGCACCTCTGTTAATCCTCCCTCTTCCTCTCCTTGATGGACCGGCGGTGACTTTGTGTGTCCACCGTTTGTTTAGTTCAGCTTTTTTTAATCAGTCGTACCAGCACCTGATTAGAGACTGTAACCTGTTATCGTTTTTATAATCGGTACAATTTACAGATTTCCACTAAATATGTTGCACACAGCTAAATAATAAAGCTGCTATTTGAAAAGAGGAAACCGATGAGAAGCAGTATGTGAAACACTAAGCACACCTTTAGTGCTTCCACATAAGCAAAGAGGGTAAGTAGCAGCCAGGTGCTGATAATCAAATGCACTTGATTAACTGATCTTCAGCAAGTGTGAGCACCTCTATAAAAGCAGGCGTTTTGGCACCCAGGTCTGTTTTAACATGATGCCAAAGAGAAAAGATGTCAGAAATTATCTTAGAGAAGCAACTGTTGCTGCCCATCAAGGAAGAGTTATAAAGGCATTCCAGTCTAAAGTGAGAAAGATTATTTAGATTATATTGGAAGCAGGTTCAGAGAAATTACAAAGCAGATCAGAAACACCTCATACCAACTGTGAAACTCAATGGTTGAAGGGTGATGATTTGGGTTTGTTTTGCAGCCACAGGAGCTGGGCACCTTGCAGTCATTGAGTCAGACATGAACTTCTCTGTATACTAATGTATTCTAGAGTCAAATGTAAGGCCGTCTGTCTGACAGCTAAAGCTTGACTGAAACTGGGCCATGCAACAGGACAAGGATGCTAAGCACGGCAGCAAACCTAGAGCAGAATGGCTGGAAAACAAAAGAAATAAGGTCCTGCAAGGCAAACCTCAATCTTACTTTAATGCTTTTGAGTGCCCTCAGTGAAATGAAGCAACACCGCAAAGATGAATGGGCCAAAATTCCTTTTAGAGCAAGTGGAGACACTGATAGTCATACAGAAACCATTACTTCAAGTTACTGTTGCTAAAGGTGGGTCGACAAATCCGCGGGTCATACCCTCCTGTGTCATGTCACTACTCCCAAGAACTGCGATCTCTCCTTGCACAGCTGTTTAAACCGAATCATTGGGTGTATTTGTTTTTATGGGTGTTTTTCACACACTGCTTCTACACTTTGGTTCAGTTTTTGTTAAATAAGTAACAGCCAGTGTTGGTCAAGTTACTTGAAAAAAGTAATCAGTTACTAATTACTGATTACTTCCCCCCAAAAGTAATTCCGTTACTTTACTGATTACTTATTTTCAAAAGTAATTAATTACTTAGTTACTTAGTTACTTTTTAAAAACACAATTTACAACCTGAATAGGTGATAAAGCGATAGATCTTTCAGCCCAATTCTACTTTTTCTGCATAATCCATCATACAAAATGTAATCAAATGGAAACGTCTCTTTTTAAAACTTTAAACTTTAAATCTTTTAACTTTATGCATCAAGCAAAAACTTAATTATATGCAACATTCTCTGACTGGAAGAAATTTGTTTAACATTTAAACCTATTTTCTGCACATTCCAGCACATAAAATAAAATATTTTTGTGTTTACACTCACTCTTTGAAATAGATGCAAGTAAAACACAGCAGAAAATAAATAAAATCAAAGACTCAGAGGTCCTGTTGCTCTATTTTCACCTGTAAAGCAGGACTGGGGTAGGCGGAGGTTTACCCTGGTGCAGGTGTGCCGCAGCGGTCAGTGGAAGAATCCGCGAGTTTCTCTGTGAATTTCACATTACGTCATAGTACACTCGGTGCTTGCTTGGAAGTTTAGGGGGTTTTTCGCTGTAAAAAGAAGTTTTCTTCCCACGCACAACGGACACTGATGTTTTTGTCACTTTTTATGGAATCAAACTCAAAATAAGGTCAGTACTTCCACGCTTTAAACGCTGCAGGCTCATACTCTCTCCGCACTCGATCCATTGTTGATCTGCACACAGCTGTTGTCACGAACGTCGCACTCGCTTACGTCACTGTCATGAGACGTTCACGCAAAAAATCACGGTTTTAGTAACGCAGCGTTCCTACGTGAAAGTAACGGTAATCTAATTACCGTTTTTGCAATAGTAATCTCTTACATTACTCGTTACTTGAAAAAAGTAATCAGATTACAGTAACGCGTTACTGCCCATCTCTGGTAATAGCACAGTTTAATGAGTAATATGTTGTTGCTCATCTGAAGTTGGATTTACATTATTTAAAGACCTGGTAAGAAACTCGTGAGGTTTTCTTCTTCTTCTTTTTCATTATGCCCTGTATGGTAAAGTGTAACTCTGCAGAAGGAGATGCAGACTGTGGCTTTCTTGAAAACTGCTCATGCTTATTTGTTACAGGAAACCAGAGACGACAAAATAAATGCACACAGCTCCAACTATTTTTGGAAGAAACGTTTTAGATTATAGATTTGTTTCCTTTAATTAAAACGTTTTGGCCAGCCCACAGTTAATCCTGACCCCTGTTTAAGTATTAATACTTAGTTTTACTGGTAAAGCTAAAATTAGCTTTAGTCAAGGGTAGGAGTAAAGGTTTAGGAGCAATCATTCTCATGCAAGCAGTGCAAGAAATAAGATAACATGTAGAGAAGCAAGAAAGCAAATGCAGTGTGTAATAATTAGATATGTTAAGAAGTTTGATGGCCTGGCGGTACAAACTGTCTGTAAGTCTGGTAGTACATGTAGCATTACTCATATGTTATGTGCAGAGCTAACAGTGCTTTGTAGCCGTAGGGTTAGATGATGCGGCAGAGGTCCACAGATAACCTGAATATCCTGGAAAATATGTGGCACCACTCCCTGTGGGCTAATTTCCACACCGTCTCGTACCTTTAGTATAATGAGAGGTCAGCCTCAACTCTCTCATCACTAAATACAGAAGTAAAGACGTTTTGAATATGTGAGAATTCAAATTAACAACCAGAAAATAACTTGTTAGTCAAAGCAGCTCCTACTGGATGCACTGAGGTAGATTTATCATCACAAACTTGACCTCAGCTGGTCGAATGTATTAATATATTACTGAATGCTTTGGAAAATCTCCCATAAAGTGAGAACAAATTCTAATTGGAGTGAAAAATTTAGACCCAACTGTGGGCTACCAGCAGAGGCTAAAGATAGACTGTTTATTTTACATCATGCTCATAAGTTAAACTTGCAGCAACAGGTCCAGAGCAGTTTTTCAGCTTTTAATCCCCAAACTTGGTTTCTCACATCCCCAATCCTTCATAAATAAACTGAGTTTTTGTACAGGAAGAACATGCTTTTCAATGACCTGTGCTCCGCCTCGTTCCAGGTGAAAAATCGTCTCGAGATGAGCAGGTAGCTTGTGCCATGCTGGCCACCCAGCTGGATAATTTTCTGGGTGGAGACCCCATTCAGCACAGGCACGTTCAGGGCTTCGAGACTCCGGAGTTCATGGAGCTCTTCCCCCGAGGGGTCAGCTACAAGGTGAGCAGGCCTGATTCTAGACGGTGCTGGAAACAGCGACGTGTTTGGGTGCCTAAAACTGAAAATGCCAGTAACTTTATTACCACAGCATACCTGTGTTGTTCATAATGAAATATTGACCGCACAGAACTGTGCACTGCCGTTCAAAACAAGCAACAACAAGCTTTAAAATACAATATTTTATTTTTAAATGTATGTGTTTATTAGTTTATTTTTAGGAGACTGAGGTGGTCGGATCTCTGTAGATTTGGCCACCTCAGCAACACCATTGGTTTTATAAATAACTCATTTTATCGTTTTAGAGCTTCTCATGACTTCTTTATAGGTACCAATCTGAGCTTGTTAAAATGAATCAATGTTATGGCTGAAATTGCTCGTCCAAAAAGTCAACTGTTATAAAACTTAAAAAAAAAAAAAAAAAAGACAACCATGAAAGTCCCATCCAAGTGATGATTCTGCTTCTCCTCACAGGAGGGTGGTGTGGAGTCAGGTTTCAGGAGGGCTCAGGGCTCTGGCACGGTGCAGAGGTTGTACCAAATCAAAGGAAAGCGCAACATCCGTGCCAAAGAGGTGGAGCTGTCCTGGAAGAGCTTCAACAAGGGAGACTGCTTCATCCTTGATCTCGGAGAGGTGAGATAATCCATCCAAAGGAGGACATACTGGGGAGAAGTGCAGCCAAACGCCACCGAATCATTTGCTCTTTTAAAACGTGTCAGATCTATGTGTGCGCTACACAATAACCAGTGACATTTTTTGCTGCAACCTGCAAATAAAATAAAGTGCCACTTTTACCACGTTGTGCTGATCTAATGTCGACAATTGTGCCCAGACGATTGTGTCGTGGATCGGCTCGCAAGCCAACATCTTCGAGAAGCAAAAGGTGCGCGAGATCGCCTCGCTGATCCGCGACACAGACCGACACGGCAAAGCCCGCATTGTGGATGCAAACGAGGGGGAAGAGCCGGAGGAGATGATCAAAGTAAATACGTTTTCCTGATTTGTTGTCTAATTGTTTTATTCAGGAAGGATTTTTTTTTCCAAGTCAATGATTACATAAAAAAACGTTTTTTTTTTTTAAAAAAAAGCTTCTCTATTGGATCTCTTTGTAGTCTTTATAAGATGTTTTTGTGCTGCTTTGCAGGTCCTAGGACAGATTCCGACTTTGCCAGAGAGCACGCCAGAAGAGGACAGCAAAGCAGACGCCTCCAACATGGCCTCCCTCTACAAGGTAAGCTCTATATGCAGAACTATGTACACGGCATTGACGTTTTAAACCACAATTCCATCACTGTTCACTGTATGCTCGCTCATCAGGTGTCTGATGCCACCGGTTCCATGACGACGACCAAAGTGTCCGATAAGAGCCCGTTTGCCCAGGAGCTGCTGATTCGTGACGACTGCTTCATCCTGGACAACGGCTCCAACGGAAAGGTCTTCGTCTGGAAAGGTGAGGAGCTGCTACTCAAACTCGAAGCGGCAAACTCGCCACCTCCTCATATTTGATAGCTGATGATTAAAATTGTAATGAACACAGTGAAAAATAATGAAAATAAGGCCCTGCTTACATGTGACTGGTGTAAGGGTTTCTTAAAGAGCTACAGCTTCACAATGTCAGCATTTAAAAGCAAATCACCTCTGAACTGATCAGACAACACACCGAAGGCGAATAACCATCGTAGAAACATGCACTCACCCAACATTTCATTAGGTACACCTAATCTGTGAATCGCATGGCAGCAACTCAGTGCATTCAGGGATGTAAAGATGATCAAAGCTAAAGTTCAAAGTGAGCAGAAGAGCATCTCTGAACACACAGCAAACGGCAAACCCCTTTGGCCACAACAGCAGGTTAATTTAGTTACCCTGAAAGCCTGTGACTTTGTGTGAGAAAAAGCTCTCAAATAGAGGAACTAATTAACATTCGATCATTTAATCATCAGGTAACGGAGCCAATGCTGAGGAGAAGAGGGTGGCCCTGCAGATGGCGGACAAATTCATCGAGCAAATGAATTACCCTCGCATGAAAACACAGGTACTGCTGCGTCCTTCTTTACTGTAGACAGGAAAGCTCGTACCGTCTCTTAGTTTTGATTTTTACAGCCACAGATCTGACGTGTGAGTTTATGATGTCAACTGTAAGGTCTCTTATATAAGCGGTTAGCAGTAAAGTTTTATGTGCATTGCACTACAGGTGGAAATCCTGCCACAGGGGAAGGAGACCATCATCTTCAAGCAGTTCTTCAAAAACTGGAACTGAGCACTTCACTGGGAATCCTGCACATGGAGACAAGGCTGCGTGTCTTCAGAGAGCACCTGTTACAAAATGCATTTGTTTTGTTTTTTTAATATATATATATAGTGACTTGTATGTACATAAAAAGTGTAAGGCTGACAGTAAGCTGCCTCTTGCCTTGGACTTTGGTAGAATTCGAGATGTGATGCCACTTTTATAAAAACAAGCTACTTGTAGTAACAGAAAAAGGATATAAGGAAAAATATTAGCTATAACTCAAGTAAATGAGATGTGCTTTTTTTACATTGGTTCAATGGTGTCCCAGTTTTGCCTGCATTTCAAAAATAAATGTAAAACTCTGGTTTATACAGGAGGAAGTTGTGCTGATTTTTTTTTACCCCCTCCTCCAGTCATCATGTGGGGAAATTAGCTGATGCTTATCAGTCACGTCTCCACCCACAACTGTGAGCTTTATATAACCTTTATTCTAAACTATGCCCTTACTGCTGCCACGGCTGCACAAATATTACACCCAACTTTATAATAACGCCATTTAATAATTAACAATAAGCCATCAATAAACTTCCACAGTAATTAGCGATTAAACAATCTGGCATTATTAAGTCGGTCACAGGGGGCATTGCATTTACTGCTGAGTAATATGTGGCATACTTTTACATAAGGGACTTTTTGAAAGAACAGTTATATATATTGTTTTACCTTTTACCTGTTCGGCTTCAGCTGCAGAGATATCAAATTTGTAATTTTGCACAAACACGACGTCAAGATTGTTTTCACGCAACTATTGAAAAGGGGGTGACGAGGAAACCCTAAATAATCTGAGAAGACAATATTATCAGGCCTTCATTATTCCATATCCGTGACTTTCAGGATTCAGAGTAAACCAGCTGTGGGACTAAAAAATGCCACTAATTGTTTCCTTCACTCACTTCCCAAAATGCTGTCATCATTCCTCTTTGACCAGTCCCTGCCTGGGTTTTTGTATGGCTCCATGACCTATTTCCTACTTAGATTAAGCTCACAGAAACATGCCCTGGCATTTTCTCTTAATGACTAGCTGGTATAGGACAAAGGTCATTGCTTCTTTAATAATCAGCAGGCGCATTGAAACAGACCCAAATCTCCCACCTCCAGATGTCTCTCAGAGGGGATCAGCCTCTGATGCTGATGTTTATTCTGCTTTAACCAAAAACCTCTGGTTTAGGCATTTAACTACAACTACAAAATGTTACTCAGACAGCTTTCTGACTTGTCTCTGTGATCTTGGGGTGGCTGAAGCTCAGGAGGTGGAGCAGGTCATCGACTAATCTAAAGGTTGGTAGTTCAGTCCCTGACTGCTCCCAGTCTGCATGCCAAATATCTTTGGGTAAGATACTGAGCCCAAGTTGCATTAAAAGAAAGTGCTTTTATGAATGAGGCAAGCTGTATAAAGTACTTTGAGTGGTTTGAGTTCATTTACCATTTATAAAAAGCTGCAAAAGCTGCAAATATACACTACAGCTTTTTTCGACGTAGAAATAAGTTTCTCCTCAGGGCCCTGCTGTGACGGACAATAAAATTATCCTGTGTGAAAGTGGCCTTTAGCTGCTTAGAAGCTACCCTGAGCTCCGTGTGGCCTCCCAGTCCTATAACGTCTTGCTCACAGAGTGATTTGTGTTGGTCAGCCTCCCTTGGGGAAGGCACGAGGTATTTTGAATTCCCCTGATTTGTACCCAGTCTTTCTGACTGCAGGCTGCTTGAGTTCGAACTCATTATAGGAGGTTTTGAAAGGTTGCTGTTTTTTGTTGTTGTTGTTTTAATGCAGAGATTCGTTTTCAGTAAAGTATGTTTTTAAAGTCAGACTCTAACAGATACAGCGTTTCTTCCTTATCTCACACCTCATTTAAACCCATCGGTTGAAAACATCTGATTCTAATTTTGCCTTCAAATGAAGCGTAATCCTAGAGGTTTGCAAACTTTTCCCCCCTTGCAGATTTGTTCATTTTCCTCAGTAAATAAATGGAAGCACTTTTTTAATTTGCTGAATTTGGTTCTCTTACACCAACTGTGGAAACATTTGATCATATTTTAGGTTACACTGCTGCTGAAGGTTAGAAAATTCACAAATGTTCTCTTGGAGGATGATTTATTCAGTTTTAATCTCCACCTGACTCCATATTAAAAGGCAAACTGAAGTTTGCTCAAAAGGGGAAAAAAAACTCAGCAGCTAATAGTTTACACCAGATTGTTGATTTTATTGTATACAAACAGAAACGCGTAGGGTTCAGCGACTTGCATAATGACGCTCTGACCTTGAAGTCACAGATAACCAGGCGGTGGAAGAAACACACAATGAAAAACTCAGTGCAGGAACAAGGACCCCACTTTAAAAATCAAACCTGGACCAAGTATAACTGCACTGTAACTTTTATTCTTCTTCTCCTGGTTATTAAAAGTAATCCTCTCATGTTTTTTTGGAAGTCCTTCTCATATGCCTGTTTCATTTTGCACAGTGCAGTGAGATGTAACACTGATGACTAAAGGGGAATAAAGGGCAGTGCGCTGATGATATATACTGGGAAGTATGTGATTCTGTGATGTTTCTGCATGTAATGCTGAAGACATCCAGCTCTGCATGCCTTGAGTCATTTTCAGGGAAAGTTCCTATTTTTCTGCCTTTTCTGACACCACGCAATACCCTTCCAAATTACACCCGCTTGGGACGTTATCAGTCCAGTCCCTGGATGTTATGGGCAGTAATCAGTAACTTCTTCTGCTTCTTTTTCTTAAATAGAATTCATAGTTTGATGTTAAGCAAAAGGAAATAAAAGCATAAAAACAAATCCCACATTATGTAAGATGTAGATGTAGAGCTGTAGTGTGTGGGTTTTTTGTCTTTTCACTTCTAATAATTATTTATATAGCACCTTTCATCACAGAGTTACAAAGTGCTTCACATGAAGATTTACTTGAAAACACAAAAAAATAACAAAAATAGAATAAAGTCAGAAGCTTGTTGATGGCTAAAAGAAGCATCTGGTCGAGGTGCAACTTGCTAAGGAACATGTAACCAAATATTAGAGCCTGTGTGGATGAGAGAAAATCCAAAACAGATTGAAACATGTGCATTTTAAAGTTATTAAAGATCTATGCTGGACAATCATTCCATCCTGGAAAAAGAACAGTGAGGACCATGACATTCATCCACTTGAGTGTTACAGACAAGATGGGACCAATTACTGTAAACAAAGTGGAGCATCATATATCTCCATTAGTGTAATATGTGTCAAGGCAAAGATAAGAGTTGCTAGGATTCAGTTTCGGTTACAGTCAAACTGAATCCAGTGGTGCAGTAAAAAGTAAAAATCACATTTTTTTTACTGTTTGAAGAATCTTTATGTTTTATGATTTAGCTCACACAACTGAAGTTTATAAAGCACAGATACTGTAAATGACTCTTAACACTCCTATTGTATATACAGTTTACCAACAGCCACACAGAGTATCTGTCTCCCTCCCGGTCATAACCGGAAATTTACTGCAGTCATAAAAAGAAAAAATCACGCCATTATACCCTCACAGCGCCCTCGGTTATGGAGCTGCCAGGAAACTGACAAGGTTTCGTGTCAGGGGATTCTGCATGCAGATTTCCTTGTCATAAAGTCCAAAGCTCAAACCAAGGGAGACACAAAAGGATTAGTCCAACAGCAGTGACTGTCCAGTCTTCGCCACCAGCAGAGCTGCACCACCGACAGGTATGACATAATAAGTTTGCGTATTAGTTTAGTGTGTCTCTTTATACCTGAGGTCTGTGGGATATGATTTAATTTCAAATATGAACCGTTATTTTATTTTATGAATTCACTGGCAAACATAAGGCAGGTTTGTGTTTTAATTCTGTGGTGTGTCGCTTTTTTTGTTTGTTTGCTTGTTTTTTTCTTTTCTTTTTTTATTGCTTATTTTCTTTTTACAGCTGTGTTTTATATCTAGCTTTAACTTTTTTCTATATTTATTAGTATTATTAGTATTATTTTTTTTATTATTGATTCAAAGTAATTGTATTATTTTATATTTGATTATTTATAATTCTGTATATCCATATATATTTAACCTCCTAAGACCCGAACTCTTTCATGGCGTGCATTTTTAATTTCTCTTTGCGGGGCAGATTGGGAGCTCATGAATGTAAAAACAAAGAATTAAATGATTTTTCTTTCTGAGAAAAATTAGATCCACATATGAGGACATTCGCTTTAAATTTCGATAGAACAGTGGCAGTATAATGTCCTGACGCCAAGTCCAAGGAGGATATAGTTTTAAAACTTGCAAATATATCTACATACATATATATGTGTGTGTGTGTGTGTTTGTTTAGTTCTATACTTTCATATTTTATCTTTTTCATGTGGCGTGTGTTTTTTCTCCACAGTGAGGAAGCCATGATGGAAATGAAAAGTATCCTAAAACCCAAAAAAAGTAAGTCTTTTTCTTCCTTTGTGTTTCATAGTGACACTTAGCACACATTTCTTTCCCATCTGATAACTATCAGCCTTTGCGTGATGCGATACTGTGTGAACTGATACAGTATCTTAAATGTTTCCATTTGCCAGAGCCATAAATCTATCACTATAATTTACACAGCCTCTGCTGAAAAGCTTTTATCTAAAGCTTGTAATTCCTGCTGCTTTTCTCAGTTTGGAAAAGCAGCATGACATTAACTGAGACTTAAAAGAGCTTTTTTTTTTACCCCTTCAGAGGTGAGCATGCTGCTCTCTGGGGAGGACGGCAGCGCCACCCAGAGCAGTTCCATCGGGGCCGTACGCTGGAACCTGCCCACCCATGATGAAAGCAGCCAGCCTCACAGCTCGGTCCCCAGCAGGCCCACCAACAGCCTCAATAAACAGTCACAGGTAAACCACACACTTCAAACTGCTTTTCCCTACAGTTAGTTAGTGTATGTTTGGGCTATTTGTGACCACCTCTGTCTCCTGCAGCAACAAACTCGCCAAAACGGCCTGAAAGATCTCCGCAGCCTGCAGGAGTGCGTGCAGTTTATCCAGCAGTGGAAGGAACAGGTGGATCAAGTGTGCAAGGTAGAAACTGGCAGACTTATATCAGTGTTGTTAATGAACCTAATCATAGGACTTGATTGTACACGTGGTTGATCATGTTCACTCAGCAGTTAAACTACAAATGTGTGAAGTGACCCACAGTCAAATTTTTCACCTTTCTAATGTGTCTTAGTATAGCCAGATTTAAGAGTGCACAGACCAGATAAGGATCACAATGACAAAATATTTACTGTACACAAGAACTCTGTCACACAACAGCACTGAGTGTATGGATGCTGATAGCGCAGCTGTTCATTAACTCTTTATAGCTCACACCCTTCCCCTTATAGCATATGTAGGATGGGCGTTTCCTAAGATATACCATCCTTTAAACACCTGACACATGCCAAAGGTGAACCTCCACTATGTGACCCATGTAGTGCAGTTACAATTAGAAGACGCACTGTTTTTGTCAAGTAAATGCCAAAATCCGTTTGGTTTTTTCAATCTTGACACACCACCTGACACAGTGTGATGTCTTTTAGCAGGAACCTCTGGATCCAGGAGAAGGCACCACGAAGGAAGCCCAGAGTTCACACGGGCGCAGCGAGCGCAGCCTCGAGGAGAGCAGGAAGCTGATCCTGCAGTGGGCAGATGAGCTCCGCGATGTCGACAGGGTCAGTATTTACAGACGCTGATGTGAGATCAGACCAGATCAGATTGACCCTTCAAATAAAACTGAATTGAATTAAATTGAAAATCCTATTTTGATATACAAGGTGAAACGAAAACTGTTAAAATCTAACAATGTAGTGATTAACTCAATGTCCTTATAGCTCCTGAAGGAGACTCCCTGGGTATCTGACAGTCAAGAACACGAAACTAAAGACAAGGATGCCAAAGAGGTGGCACACATGAGGATCATGGAGTGGGCAAAGGAGCTGCAGGAGGCGAGCGAGGTGAGCAGGAGGTCACTAACCAGACACCGAACTTCAAATATGTTTTACTTTTATGTCATTTATGTTTTGGTTGGTGTCATAATTTTCAAAGTAAATGGCGGCAAATCTGAAGCGAGCGTTTGTTTGTGTTGCAGCGTTGTGGCGTTCAGAGCAATGAGCTGGGTAAAGTGCTGCGCGCGCTGACTCTGAAGAAGAACCGGCTGGCCAGACTGATGCCTCTGCTGGAGTTCATCACCTGGTCCCTGCTCAAGGAAGGAAGCACGGTGAGAAACCTGAATCAGCCCTTAAAAACATCCTTTATGCAGAAACTCTGGCATAAATTGGAAAATGAGATGAGAACAATGGCAAGATGTAAGTTTGAGGTAAAAGATAAACATCTTAGAGGTTTGATAGCACACAAATAAACCAGTGTGTAGTAAACCAGTTGTTCATTTCGAATGTCACGCAGGGCAGTCGTGGCCAGGTTGTGGGACAGCTTTATGCCATGTGTGATCTGAATGAACTCTGCTCCTTCATTGCCCGCATATATCAATGAAAGATCTCAGTGATTCAGTTTAACAACCCTAATCAGGCTCTGCTCTGATAGCACGCGTGTCAATGTCCCCCGTGAACGACGGGGCAGTCTGCAGATCGCCACATTTACAGATGCTGGCGTGCTGTTTTATCACAGCTCTGATTGACTCTGGTGCCTTGCTTTACTTTATCAGTTTCAAATTAGGCTCAAATATTTCACCTGTCACTACTACTTGCAGGTTTTTGTGCAGAGCCATGACCTTTGAGGCTCTATCTATCTAATTATGTATGCACTGACTAACATGGCATAGGTTACCCAGTCATAAGGAAATAGAAAGCAAAGGAATATAAAGTGAGTTGAGTTTCATGAGTATGAGTTTCATTTTTATGTTTTTCCTTATCAGAAAATCGTCCCACAGTTGTGGCTGCTGGCAAAGCAAAAGTCCTGGGAAGCAGGAGTTCCTCGATACATCCCCAACTCAGGTGTGAATTTTAAAACTTGCACCAAAAAAAGCTTTTATTGTGAATAATGATTCCAATGCTTAGAACAATTTGTGGAGGCCAGGGGACTATTTTAAGAGCCAAACTCATCTCTCCGGCAACTATAATAAAACTCTCTTCATCTGTGTTTTCAGTTTGGGGCTGGATCTGCAGCGCAGCAGGTAACAACAGCCTCAGCTTTATCGCCATCCCAGAAATCAACCGACAAACACCAAAGAACATGTGGTTTAATGAGCTTTTTTATTTCTTTTCTTCCAACAGCTGATGTGATTCTTGACCCCATGACCAACCACCCATGGCTGCTGCTTTCAGATGACAAGCGTAAAGTCCAGGAGTCCCACGTAGCGTTAGAGCAGCTTCAAAGCTCCCAGCGCTTCGACGACTGGCCCTGCGTGCTCGGCAGCGATGGCTTCAGCAGCGGCCGCCACTACTGGGAGGTGGACATAGCCAACAACGGCTACTGGCGCGTGGGCGTGACCACCGCTGACTCTGAGCGGCACGGGAAGTTCACCATGATGCCAAAGAAGGGCTACTGGGTGCTGTGGCGCAGCACGCACAAATTCTACGCCTGCAGCAAGCCAGAAAAGGAGCTCCCCCTCAGCCTCGTGCCCAGGCGCATGGGGGTCTACTTGGACTACGAAGAAGGGCAGATCTCCTTCTACAACGCTGAAACCAAGTTCCACATCTACACCTTCACTGGAACCTTCAGAGAGAAACTGTACCCTCTGTTCGCCCCATTGGATGGACGCACACTTATGACAATCATCCCGCCAAACAACATCTCAGGGAAATGAGAGATGGAAAATCTCACTGGACTTTAATTTGACTCAACCCTGTGAGGTCTAAGTCCCTAATTAGTGATAATTAGGGATTTTTTTGGCTTTAAAAAAGTGTCTTTTCTTGGCAACCAGGGGGACAAAAATCACTCTAACTGAGATCTGTCAAGAAACTATTGCTTCTTGTATTTTTCCGAAGCATACATAGGGTTAGGGTTGACTGTTGTCATAGCTGCTCAGACCTCACAGGGTTGAAAAGAAAAGAAAAACCCAGAATATGCATTAAAAGTATAAAAGTAGGTCATTATAGAAATTAAAAGTGTGTGTTCTCACTTTCAAAACAAAATATTTAAAAGGTAATTTTGCGAAGTTTGTCTTAAATATTCATCTAAAAAAAAGAAAGAAAAAAACAATTTCAAATATTTAAAACTCAAAAACTGAGCTTTAAAAAAAAAGCTATAAGCTACAACGCTAATGATGTTTATAGCAGGAAGACTTTATTGATATTTTCAGTCATAGCAAATATTTCAGGACAATTCAGGTTTTGCAGTTACAAGCAGAAACTGCAGAACTGGGTAAATAGAAATAGAAAGATTTATTTTAAAAGACTGCAATTTAAAGAATAAGCTAACTCTGTCCAAAACTGAAGGCAACGGCTGACACATGTTGCTTGTTTTTTCGATATTTTGCCTCTTCATGCATGAATGCACTTTATAATGCACTTTCAGATGGCAATAAATGTTTCATATGGCTAACTTAAAATCTTTTATTCCTGTCCCTTTCGGCTTCTTTTCCTAAGATTGGTAGATTTCAGAGTTGTAAACAGTATTTTGTTTACCTTTTGTGTCATGCCAAACTGACATTGTAAGTAAACTGTGTGTAAAATAAATTTTAATTGTGTGTCAGTACTCCTTCTTACAAGCCCACGGTCCGTACTCTTCACAGTCAGCGGCGAACAGACTCGCGCCTCCCCTCAGGTCTGCGCAGTCCCTGTGATCAGCATCCCACTCCACCATCACCCTTTGAAACACACAGTGGGAGTGAAAACTCAGTGTTTAAAGCAAGCAGTACATGACAATAAACCTCAATAAAAAAAATATAAACTGTAAATATGTTACATAAATAAACATATGTACAGTCACGTCGTGTACAGTCACGTTACATATCGTCCCGTTACGTACAGTCACGTTAAACAAAAAGTGTGTGTTTTGTGTGTGTTTGCCTTTGAATATGTGTGTCATGTGTATGTGTATATTGTTTGTTATAATATTGTAATAAAGATTAACTTAACCTTAAACGTTTCTGTTTGTGTTTTCATTTTTTGATTGTGTTCTAATTTTATGTGCCTGTATATTAGATAGAGAGATAGATCATTTTTCATTTAATAAATACATTTTTGTGGCTAAAACAGGCAGAATACTACTAATATTTGTTATATTCTAAAACATATTTCTGCAGTTATTGGGCATATCTCAGGAGCAGCCTTCTCATCATTGCATTTACGCTACCACGGTCATCGGGAGGGCCGACAGTGTACAGGCCACCGACATGGCCTACTCCCGCCACTAGAGGACTCTGGAGTCAGACAAAAAGCCTCGAGCAGCTTCCACCCACAGGCAGACTTGGCATGTCGCCCCTGCTGCCTGTTAATCCCTCAGTGCAAATAACCATGACTGTTTTGCATTTGCAATCGTTGCACCAGGCAAAAGTGTTCTGCAAATCCAGTTTTTAATATGAAGACTTTGTAACTGATTTATAATTTTTTTTTTTTTTTTTTTTTTTTTTACTCCTTGCACTTTTACTTTTAATTCTTCCAAAATGAGTTCTTTAATTATACTGTATTATTTTATTGTTTTTATTTTGTTGTTGTGATATGACTTACTGCATGTAGTGCTGAACGGCCCTCCCGTCGCCCCACAGCCACTGACCCTCCTGCTTGGCATCTGTCAGTCCCACCCACAGGAAAGGAATCTGGGGGAACTTCGTCATCACTTCTTGAATGAAATCCTGTGGTGAAAGCAACATTCACTCTCATTTTACATCACCGAGCACAAACAGCCCACTTTGAACTAAAGTGAGCCTGCGCAGCGACACGCCCCTTTCTGTAAGAGTACAGAAGTTAAACCACACACTGAATCCCTCAGTTAACTTCATAGGAAAAAGTCATTTTTTCAACAGCATGTCTCAGTTTTTCTACACGATAAAGAAATGCTTCTATGTTAAATGGAAGAAATTTATCAGCACGACTCTTTCAGACTAAATTGTAAGCAATAAATGTGTAAAATTACAGAAAAATAAACTGTCCCAGACTGTCCTGTAATAAATAAATAATTTTAAAAAATTGTTCGCTTTTTCTTTGCTTTCTTTCTTTTTTTTTTAACTGCGTGGACCTACTGTAAAATTAAAAAATTTCTATTGCAGACAGAGAAAAATTCTAAACTTTTAAATGTTCATCTATTACTTAATTAACTTAATGACCTCTGGGAATTTTATCAGTAGAAAATGCTGTAAAAACAGTAAGAAATGTATAAAACATATAAAATCTATGCCTTTCTTGACATTTTCCAAAGCCAACCAACGGGCTGGAGTCCTTTGCGGGCTCATTCTGGCCCCCAGGCTGTATGTTTGACTACAGAAATTATTTCCACAGAAATAAAGACAAGTGCTGGTACAGAAAGCTGGCATCCACCCAGGTTGGGCCATTACTGGTTTAGCACCAGTTCTACACTGGTTACTTAACTTCCTTGAGAAGAAAGTCAAGGTGGACAGAAGCTGCAGGATACATCTGTGAATTTCTTGTGGGAGTCCTTAGCAAAGTTTCAATTTTCGTTTAGCAATTTTTTTGTTTTCTTTTGTTTTTTTGGAACTTCTTTTTTATGTACGTTTCTCATGTGCAGTCATGCATCTTATTATAATTCAATGAAAATAAAACTAGTATATGCACAGGTATGAGAGGCTTGAAGGAGTTACTAGTCCATGGATCTCTCTTGGCATCACACCAATGTGAAAGTGTAAAGTTCCAAAGCTGGAATCACTGACATCACAGCAAATTCACCCAGTACAACTCAGACTCTACAGGCCTCAGTTGGCATATTAAATGTTAAAATTTATGAAAACACAATTAGAAAAGATGGAACGAGTGTGGCTTGTTTGGAAGGGATTGCGTCTGAACAAAGTGCACAGTGGAGGAGGGGTAATGATTTGGGCTTGTTTCGCAGCCACATGACCTGGGGACGCTGCAGTCACTGGGTCGACCATGAACTCCTCCCAAAGTATTCGAAAGTCAAATTTGAGGCCATCTGTGTGACAGTAAAACTAAACTGGGTCATGCAACAGGACAATGATCCCAGGCAAAGGAAAGAATCAAGGCGTTGCAATGGCCCAGTCAGAGTCCAGACCTCAACCTGATTTAAATGCTGTGTATAAAAAAATGCTTACAAATCTCAACCAACTGAAGCAACGCTGTGAAGAAGAGTGGGCCAAACTTCCTCAGCAGCTTAAAGTGGTTCTGATACGTACAACCTCAGGACTGTACGTGTGTGTGCTTCACATGACTTGTGCAGGGTGCACTTACCATCTCTGCAGAGTCTTCGATTACAATAAGGCTGCTGTTGTACTGCCGGCAGAACTCGGCACTTTCATTCCATCGACGATTTTCCTGCAGTCCGACTGAGAAGAAATAGCAACGACCCATCCACCACAGCCACTTTTCAGGGCACAAACTGCACCTTGAGTCTCCACACATAAGAGAAAGAAACACTGATTTAAGTGTCAGATAAAATCCTGTGAGAAGTGGAGCCCCACAGCTTTCACCACTCTGCGTGTGAAGCATGTCACAAATGTAACCAGAAACATGCTGTGATGCAGTGCTGTGGCAGCTCACCTGTGTTCACTGTGTTTGAGATCATGTAAATCACCTTGAGTGACAGTGTGAAGCATCAGGTTCACATCACGATGCTGTTTCTGGCACTGCTGCAGTTGCTCCAGCAGTTCACGCTTTAACGTCTGACTTCCTTCTGGTGCTGCTGTCAATATGACTGACAAATAAAATTATAAAGATAAGAGCTGAGCACTGAAGGTCCACTACAGGCAAAAAAAATAAACATCATGTCTTCCAGATGATTTGGACACTATAGCTCCATGTGTTACCTTTTTCTCATTTATATTGAAAGCTAAAAAGCAGATTATGATTACTTTTGCTGTTTTAAGCTACTTTAAATGCTGAGAAAGACAGATTTAATCATACTATAACCAATTTTCTTCAAATAAATTAACATAGATGCATTTTTAATATTTATTCTTCACATTTGGAGGAATTTTGAAGGGATAAATATGGAAGTGGAAACTGTGGGTTCACAGAGACAAAAACAAACAGCAGAAAATAATAGATTAAGTATGTTATATATTATGTTCTGGCAGGTTATACCCTCTGCGGGGTTCTCAAGCACCCCAAAGTTCCATCATTGCACCCCTAAAAATAACCATAATAATCATAGTAATAATAATGTGTTTTAGTCTTATTTTCTGATGTTGTCTTCAATTGTTGTATTTTGCCATCTTGTGTACTGGAGACTCTTTACCTGAAATATAGCAAAACTGCAAATGCTTCTTACAGTGAGGGGGCACTGGTGTGACTTATAAAGTGTCTGCTTATGTATGTTTGATTATTTAGGCTAAATGTCTGGAAATGATCAGCTAATTCTAGATTTCAAAGCCATCAGCCTGCTGTCATAGCTGCTAGCCAAGGAGGTGGTGTTCTTTATTATTTTAGTGTTTTATTTCCAGTTCAGTGGATTAGCAACCGTAATAATAACAACATTAATTATTATTATATAATTATGTTATTATATAAATGCAGTGTGTTTGCTTGTGGCTGTCAGAGCGAAGAAGGAGCAAAGTTAAGTGGAAAAAAATACTTGCTGAAAAATAAAAAAGTTAAATTAAATGCTTTTAGATATTTTTTATGGATGCTATGTGCGCTTTACAGTAACGCACTCAAAAACTGTTAGCACACACAGCAGTGTGTTTGCTCCCTTCCTGATTTCCTCTTTTTTTTGTATGTTTGTCACACTTAAATGTCTCAGGTCATCAAAAACATTTAAATATTAGACGAAGTCAACACACGTAAACACTTCTTCACGCGTGGACATGTAGGCCTGGACACTCCCCCTCCCTTAATCATAAACACCTTTATTTAGAAACTTTGTTGCATTTTGAATTTACTTGTGTTATCTTGCTCTAGTGTTTAAACATGGTGTATGATCTGAAGCATTAAAGTGTGACTAACATTTAACAAAAAAAAGAGGAAATCAGGAAGGGAACATTTAGCCTAAATGCTCAAACATACATAAGTAGACACTTTTTCACACCACTGTGTTTGAAACAGAACGTGTTGATATGAAATGTGGCATTTTACACGATTCTCCAGATCTATTCTCCACTGGGGTACATGATGATGCTCTGTGCTGAGTCTGCAGAATAAAGGGAGGATTTGTATGAACTCTGTATGTATGAACTACTTTCAGTTTGCTTGCTGTCCAGGTACATGGAGCAGCATCTTTAATGATAATTTCAAGGCACTGTATGCACAAGCTTATGAGGAAAGGTTTGATCCTGGAATCTCCCCAATTGTTTACAGATTAAATAATTCATGCATGTATTACTTATATGCACGCACATTTAGACTCACCAAATACAATGAAAGACAATAGGAGTCCTGCGATCAGGGTTAATGCTGCTATAGCAACAGCAACTCCAACTGTTAGATGACAAAATTGACAGGATCCTGTACCTGTAATGATAAAAGTTCTTTAGCCTACCCGAGCACTCAAAGCGCTTTCTACAACTGACCTCATTCACCCATTCAAACAGACACTTTTATCTATGCTCTTTCTGCGTAAGTGCTTTCGATCCAACATTCGCACACATTCACACCCCAGTGGATGGATTAAAGAGCAACTTGGGGTTAGTATTTAAGGCCATTAGGCTGAAAATAAACATATATTAAAAATAGGCCTAAGAAAGAGATAACGAAAACCAAATCAGCAATCTGAGAAGGGACACGCTGACCAGCACAACAACACCAAAAGACCTCAAAGACCACAGAAAATAGCTGAAGTGCACAATCATAGAATTATTTTTGTGGTTAAGAAAAACAACCTGACAACATCTAACAAAGGCACGGGCACTGTCAAGCAGGTAGAACCGTCCCTGACAGACCACTGGTTACACTGAAGAACAAGAAAGCCAGATTACACTTTGCCACAAAGCATCTAAAAGAGTCTGAAACCAAGATGCACCTGTATCATACTGAGGGGAAGAGATAAAGTATGGAGAAAGAGGTAAACAGCTTGTGATCTAAAGCATACCATCTCTCAGACATGGTGGAGGTAGTATTATGGTCTGGGCATCTATGGCTGTAGGACTGGCTCACTAGTATTTATTGATGATGTGACTGCTGATAGAAGCAGCAGGGCTGTACTCTCTGCTCAGATTCAGCCAAACCTGATCAGACAGTGCTCCACGGGGCAAATGGATCAAAGCATATAGTGCAAGAGCAACCCAAGAACTTCTCAAGGCAAAAAATGTGACATTCTTCAATGAGCTATCTGTCACGATCAACAGAGCGTGCTTTACAGTTACTTGTTACTAAAGACAAAACTGAATGCAGCTGCAGTGAAGGCCTGGTGGGCACCTCAAGGGAGGAAACACAGTGTTGGGTGGTGTTGATGGGCTTTAAACTTCAGGCAGTCAGTGACCGTAAAAGATTTTTTCACCCAAATACTAAAAACAATCCATAACTGTAAAATTATGTTAGTCTGTCCAGTGAATTTGGAGCCACTCTAAATGAGGGACTGCATATAAAAATGTCGGATGTTCTTAAAAATGAAAACAATTTTTAAACCCCTTCAATTAAAGGTGAAAGTCTACACTTAAGGTACGTGTTGTTTGATTTAAAATCCCTAGAGAAAAGATAGAAAAACGGCTCTTTGTCCAAAATATCATGGGCCTGTCAGCCGATGAATGCATTGGGAGCGTGGAGGCAAAAATACAGCAAAGGAAGAAACTGAAATTCTGTTTCAATCACAAACAGGAGGTCATTTATATTAGTTTTAAAGAACTTAAATCATGAAAGGATGCAACATAGAGAGAAATGTGCCTCTGATCACACCGAGGCCCATCTCCTTTTCAGAAACAAAGAAACATATCATTTTTATTTTCAATATTAACTCATCAGAAGTGTCCTG
Source organism: Oreochromis aureus (assembly GCF_013358895.1). NCBI lineage: Eukaryota > Metazoa > Chordata > Actinopteri > Cichliformes > Cichlidae > Oreochromis > Oreochromis aureus. The sequence continues at coordinate 20,608,786 of NC_052944.1, read as the reverse complement.
TTTTAAAGCCTTTCCTTTAATTGATTTTTTTAAACTAACCTGCAAGTGTTTCCCTCTTAGCTTCATCTTCTCCGTGTCCTTGTGAAGACTCCATTGCTGCTGCTCGATTGTGGTTTTGCTTCAGCAGTTTCGAAAGCTTTTTTGGCTCACGTTTTCTTCTCTCTGATGCTTCTTTTTTTTCACATTTACATGCTTTTTTTTTAAAAAAAAAATGTGATCACTCCACCCCTTCCTCATATTGCAGTGTGCTTTCTTACTCTGGAGCGTTAAAGTTGTTACCGACACACTGCAGAGGAAGCTGTGCAGAGAATAACTGCTTAAACGCAGCGTGACTTAAGTGTTAACAGGGACCAGCTCACACCCTGGAAGTGTTATAGATGTTACATATGCAGGCACAGAGGCACCGCAGACATTAAGCTTTGTGCTTGGTTTTATGCCATTACTTGACCTCATAAAACTGCAGTATGTTCGAGGGCATCAGGTCTTCGCTGTTGACGTATTTGTTGTTCAAAAACTGAGCAACAAGAGTTGTTTTTTTGGAAAAAGGGGAAGTGTCTGTATGCATGTAGAATTAAGAGAACAAGTATACACAGACTGAGGTTTTTTTTTTTCTTTTTTTACTGTTGATGTTGATAAAATCTTAACAGCTGAACAATCATCAGCAATTATGTGTAATTTATGATCCGTTCGGAAATGTAATAAATTCAGAACTAACAAGTGCAGGAGAGGATATTATTTCTGTTAGTCGACTTGGTATCATGGAAGATGCTTTAAGGTGTGACGTCAACCTTACACAAATATCTGTGTTACAGTGACATGCAGTGACAGGATCCAGACCACAGTTAGATTATAGTGTGTTTATTTAAAACATCCTCAGCATACAAACTTCAGGTCGAGAAGAAAAAAATAGAAGGTGATGTGAAAAAAAGAACAAATAAAATGCTGATTTTAATAATGATTGGTCATCTACTTTATTCCTATTGCCTATTACAAAATGAAAAAAATAAAAATTAATCAATAAATGAATATAATTGCAGGTAATCACGCATCACAATTCTGATCAGAAAAGTCGCTGTACATTTTACTGAAGCACAACCTTTAAGTTTTTACGACTAAATCGCAGGAAACGCGAAGTGTCATATCCTTGTTTCCTTTAGTGCTCAAGATGCCAGTCGATGTGCCCGTCCAACAGATTCTTGAATGTGTTGTTCAGCTGTAGCAAAACACACAAATAGAAACAACACTATTAAAACAACGCACAATTGAAAACACAAAGCTGAGACCTTTCACCGAAGCCACAGCTCAGCACACTTGGCTAATCAAAATGCTGCTTTTGTCCAAGTGGTGACAGATTCACCTGATTAAATACAGCCGTCCTTGTTGTGTTGTTATCACACAGGAGAGCCTCGGACGAGGAGCACAGCATCGACAGGCTGATTTCCTGTAGTTCTGGAACTGGGAAACGAACAGAGACTGTGAGACGTGCAAACAGGAGGGGAAAAGGCAAGCACTGGCATGCTTCCATTCATGGGTAAAATTTGCATGTGGTGGAATAAATACAGCTACAGATAGAAAAATAAAAATCCTGGACTAGCTGGTCCGACATGTTTCCCAGCCGTCACCTTTTGCTTGTATAGCATTTTGTTTTTTCCACACTTCTCTCAGTCTGTCAAGTGAGTTTTCTATCAGTCATATAAAAGCTCGCACTCACTGTAAATGGTAAACGGACTGGTTGCTATATAGTGCTTTTCTACGCTTTCTGAGCCCTCAAAGTGCTTTACACAACTTGCCTCATTCACCCAGCAGGTGAGCAGAGGCTGTAAGGATTTCTCTGCTCTTTGTGAAATTTTGGGTCACTGAAGGTGATTAAAATTGTTGGTTTGCTGTAGTTTTCATGATACGCTATTAGGTCAGGTTTGAGACATAAATATCTTAACTGAAACCAGAAACGACTAAAGTGCATGTAGCAGCAGTGGCTCAGGAGGTAGAGCGGGTCATCTGTTGGTCTCTGGTTTGATTCCTGGCTGCTCCAAGTGGCGTGTCAAAGCGTAGTTTTTCCAACTTACTATAGACTCAATCCATCTATCATCTATCACGTTAAGTTAAAAAATTGGTACCGCCTGGTGTTCAAATTGAGTAAAAAAAAGAGATCTAAATAAGTACCTTTACATTTCTTACTTACTTTTTTTAATCACTTATTTACTATTTACTTTATTTTGCAAAAATTGACCTGAGGGCTTAATTTGCTGGTTTTCAAATTGCCAGTCTCTGTGAACTGTTTATCCAGTTTTGATAAGTGGCCTGGTATGAAATGCAATCATCAAATTTCAAATCAGATAATATTAACTATATCTGTCCTCTACTTCGAGTCTGGATTTCACCTTTTGAAAAAAAACAGTTAAGTAAAAAGCAAAGTCACATAAAACACAATCATGTTTTTCCTTTTGGTTCCTTTCTGTGGCTCAGAACTTCTTTTTGAGGTGGAATAATCCACCTAGGCTAGACAGCTACTTGAAATGTTATCATATGATGCAAACATAAAAACAGGAGAATGCATATGCTTACAATTCATGGGGAAAGCACAGCTGTCTAAATCTAATGGAGAAAGTGGCCAATTAACTTTTTCAACAGCCATAACTGAATTCAGCTCCTCAAAAATTTAAAATCAAATAAGAAATAGCCTGTTTTATCTTGGAAGCAGAAAACTTCTGAACCAGAAGTCCCTAATACTCAGTGACAGATCTGTGACTGAGACTTAGGGACTATCCACCAGACACTGATTTCTGAAAACTGAGTCTGGCATTTTCTTATTTAAACTTAATGAACGATGTAAATACATTGTCCTATTCCTTGCTTTTGAATATTTCTTCTTGTCTTCTTACGCTTGTTGGCTTTTAAATGGGATGTAAGTGCAATTTTCACCTCATGTGAATACTGGTGTTGGAATGATAATAAAAGATGTTCAAACCTGACGCAGCCCATAATCATGTGTGAAGTACAGAAAGAAAGTCAGCAGTTTTCTCGTCACTATTTTCTGTACTGCACAAGCTAATGAGAATCAAAATCCATGATGAAGTCAAGGAGTATGGCAACCAATCATATCCAAGACAGACTCCTCTTATTTCACTAAAATCTGAGCAATCAAACGACACCCCTTTGAGGAAGCACTCGGCGATGGTGGCAAGGAAAAACTCCTTTTTAACAGAACCAGGGGCGGTCAATTTCCGTGACCGATTTTAGGCAGAGCTAGTTTTAATCTTGATGTTTTTTTGGAAAAGTTTGCAAATCACTGATTAAAGTCTCTTCTCTTCAGTTTCCCATAATAAGGATTATTTCTACAGTGGCCCTGAAGGGTCAAACACACTGCAACTTATGAAAACACCAGCATACAGAAAAAAAACTGCAAAAGCACACAAAACAAAATGAAACTTTCAATGAAAGTTGAATAAAACGCCACAAAAGCTCAAAAAAAGTGCAAGTGACGAGCTAACTCCTGCCAAGTGTCACCTATGATGTTGTTAACAGTTTTTCTTCCAAGCTAAAAATCTTACCTGTGAAATTTGCACAGCCTACTGAGGCACTTTTCTGTCCATCAGCGATTGTGTACACACTGAAAGAATAGTTGGTCCCTGATGTCAGGTTAAGAAATGTAAACGTGGTGTCAGAGGTTGTATTACTCCAACTCTGACCCCAGAAGCTAGAGCTGAGTTTGACACCATACGTGGGTGTTGATGTGTTTCCAGGTGCGTCCCAGGCAAAGGTGATGCTGTCCTTACTGATACTACTGGCTCTGGGAGGACTAGGAGGATTTGGCACTAAAATCAAAGAAGATGGAGAAAATTAGAAAGCCATTTCTCATTATTATTTTGCAGTCAAGTCGGCCTGACATAAGTGTAATGAAGTAATGTTTTTTGTGCTTTTATAAATCAGACTTGTATGAAATAGATCGTTTCTGCCACTGAAGTTTACATCAAAATTTCAACTTAGCTCTGCGTGCAAATCTGTTTTCTCAGTGGCGTAACAATCATTCACAGATTTGCTTTTTTAGAATAAGAATTGAGATATTTCTGCTTGTAAACATTGGTGGTGGCAACCAAACAACTCTGACCACAGAAGATGACAAAAGTGACTCACAGGTGAACTTGTAGGTGGACTCTGCCGTGCTCTTAAATTGTCCACTCACTGCATAGACGGCCACAGAGTAATTGGCAGCATTCTTCAGACCACTGAATGTGATGTTTGTGTCTGATACATTTTTTGTGTTTACAAGTGTCTGGTCAAGGCTGAGCTCGACTGTGAAATTTAAGGCGCTACCATTAGGAGGCAGCCAGGTAGCGGTGAGGGAGTCATTAGTTGTATTCAAAATCAAATTTGAAATCGGTCCAGGAGCTACAAAACAGACAAGCAGTCAGATTAGAGGCGATCAGTGTAGCGTGGGACAGTTCCTGTTTATTTGTTTCTGTGCATCAACAATGAAAAAAATCTGAACAGTGAGAAAGAGTTACTTGTGAAGCTGTCAATATTTACGGTTTCTCCCACCAGGTCTTTGTTGACCCGCACAGTCACAGAGATGAATATATGTGTGGCTGGTGGCAGACCTGTTACTATCTCCTTCTGCTGAGTATGATTTACAGTTGCAGTAAACAGGCTCCTGTCACAAAGAGAAACTGTTACTAAAGCTCTTAGCCAAAACTCCACTCTTCTTTTCATCCAGCTGAATATGAAGATCTATTCAGCTGTAATAAGAAGACCTGATGGGACAGTTAACCTCAAAATCAGAAGCTACCTATCACCGCATCACTGTCCAGAAGGAGACATACACCCAAACAGTGACCAGTTGGGCTAGTGACCAAATCGTGATTTTTGGAAAGCAGAATTGCTGTTGAAACTTTTTCACAGGTTTTTTATTTCATTGTGAATTTTGAGGGAGGGTATAAAGAGTCAATGTATACCAATCAAATAAATGTAATAAAAATACATGGAACACTGACTGGAATTAAAATTTACATTTAAAGTCAACAGTTAGGGCATTTTTACAGCTGATCTCTCCAAAAATAAAGCCTCAAACAGCAAAGGAATCTAAATGACAAAATAACACAACAGGCTGCATATGCGTATATTGTTATTTTAATTCTATTTGATTTTTTGGCAAACTTCCTATAAGTTTAAAATAAATAGAAGGAGTGCAAAACTTTGTCTTCACAGTCTGAGAAACATGAACTCTGCTTAGAGAAAAATGTGTATCATACAGTGTGGCTGGATTTCCACAAATACATACGTTCCACTTGAGTTCTTAGCTACCACACGGATATCTGTGAAGTTTCCCACAGGTCGATCCCATCTGACCACCATCGACTGATCCGTGTTATTAGACACTATCAGGTTGTAAACCTTATCAGGCTCTGAAATCAGGAACAAACAGATGAGCACAAAACAGACACATCCACCAGGAAAACTTTACAGGTGCCTCTCTTCACGTCAGCAGTGGCTCTCATTTGCCTTTGCTGATTTGAATTTCATGTTATGTTAGCAAGAAAGGACAAACTGTAAACCGCTTCCTCGTTTAAGCACGAACAAGCTTTTCGGTGCCTTTCGCTGTTTTCAATCACATATTACACTTCCTGCTACTAACAGAAGAAAAACAGATATGAATGTTACATGTGTAGCACAGACGTATACACGACAAAGAATGAGCAAAAACTCACTGGTACACGCTGAGACATGAGCTTCATAACTCCACTTAGATGCATCATTGACTCCCGAGACGACAGTGAAATTGTAGGGGGTTCCAGGTATCAAATCCTTAACTGTTTCTGTCTCTGTTGTCACCTTAACAGTGTTGGTCTCGTAAGTCAGACGATAGAAATCCACGTTTCCCTCTGGTTTTTCCCAGCTCAGAAACACAGAGTTTTTCTCCACAGAACTGACTGTCAGGTTTGTGACTGCCTTAGGTACTGAAAAAAAACACAGATATCATCAGTGTCTCTCTCTTTTTTTTTTTGTAAACGTCAGGCTGAACCAGGCTCAGATGGGGAAAGCATAAAGAAAAGAAAAACATAAACTTTGGGTAAACTTAAATATACCATGTAGTGCAATAACGGCAAATTCGTGATCTTAAGTGTGAGTGTTGTTCTGGGTGTTTACATGATGCTGTTCGGGGTATATTATCAGAACTATAAGCAGGTGAACAGGTGCGTAAATAAATCTATATTTCTCACGTCCATTGAAACTCACTGGTGTAGAAGGTGGCGTTCTCCGGGTTAAGGTCTCTTTCACACTTGACGGGGAACACCTGAACCGAGTAGGAGGTGCCTGCTGTCAGGTTGGAGAGGCCACAGGTCAAAGCAGTGTGGTTAAACACCCATGTTTTGTTATCCTTTTGACCTTTGACCTCTACCCGGTAATGGCTGATATCGCCCGGTGCAACCATCCATGTCAGGTTGGCGCTCTCAAAAGTTATATTGGTGACGCTGACTTGTCCCATGAAGCGATCTGTTTGAAAACATGATGAAGAATATTACTTAGACAGCAACATGAAGGCAAGGACAAATGCCCCAAAGAGTTGAGGAGGGAGATACTAAAATAAAACGTGTGGTGTATAAAACTTACTTCCTCTAAATGATTGTTTAAGCTATGTGTAATAAAGTCACCTACAGTTAAAGCAATAAGGAATATTCAAGGGCTTTTATTGGCAGGAAATATAAAGTGGACATTAAGATACTGAGATTAAGTTTACTCAATGTTCTGAGCCTATAATGAATTAAAACATCATATATCTGATTATGACAGAATAAATCTACTCCTACTCTTTAAATATAAAAAAAATAAATGAATTTATGGTCTTAACCTGTGTTTTATTGTTTTAGTAGGCCTACTCTTGTCTAGACCCACTATACTAAACAGGCAACTATGAGTGTTATGTATGATTTTGCATTCAACAAATCTGGATCTGGATACTTGGCGAATTTAAAGTATTGCCTCAAAAAGGTCAATCATATTAGCCTAAATCTGATGAAGTGGCTAGATCATCAGCAGAGTGAGGTGATTAGTGTTTTTCATGCACTGAATCAGATTCAGTTAAACTTTAGCTGCCAAACAAATGGTTTCATATTTGACTGTAGAACACTTTGAGGAGAACTCAGAGGAGCTTGACTCAGTGACTGCAAGACAAGCCCAAATCGTCACCCCACCACCACCACTGTGCTTGATTGCTGGTATGAGGTATTTGCACTGATATGCTGTTTGGTTCGATCCAAAAGAAGTGGAGATGATTAGCCATAGTGCTGTACATTATAGCCAGAAATTGCCACCTAGGTCTCACCTGTCCAAAGGACATTGTTTCAGAGCTTTGTTCAAATGGTGCTTTACAAACCTAAGCCGTGGTGTCATGATCTTTTAGAAAGAACAGTCTTTCTCCTGGTAACACGTCTACCATACTTGTTCAGTCTTTTTCTAATTGTACTGTCATAAACTTTAACATTTAACATGCTAACTGTAACTCTTGGGGTCTTTGCAGTTTTTCATTGCACAGTCTGGCCATGGGGTGAATTTGGCAACACGTCCACTACTTGCAGCACTGTGTTTAGACACCCCTAAAGTGCTCACAGCATCTGGCTGTAACTTAACCTCTAAATTCCTAAATGGAAGCATTAAGGGTGGCCTTAGTTTTAACTGTAGTATTTTATTTGTGTGATAAATTAGCAGGTATCTGCATCTGTGCACCCATACAGTTTATGACCTACCTTCATAACAAATAAATGGCAGAAGCTCCAGGCAGCTCTTTTCAATCCACGGCCCAAAGCTGAGCATGGCCACACACGAGTCTTCAATGTAATTCTTATCGTTACTGTCGTCTTCATCTTCAGGTTCTTGTGGCTCCGGCACAGGCGACTTCTCACACTGTGCTGCTAATGGCATCTCAGCGGTCGTCCAGGGTGCACTTGTGCTGAAATATGGAGTAGTTCTCTGAGTTGTCATGTTTTTTGTTCCTGTTACGTGTGTTGTACTTTCGTCGGTAGACGTGAAGTCTGGTGTGAATTCAGTTGTTTCAGCCGGGTCATGACTCCAACTTGTCACATTATGTCCTGATTGTGTTGTTGTCGTGTTGGGCGTTGTAAATTCTGCGTTTGTAGTCATGGGTGTTGTTGGCCTTGCTGGGCATGTGCAGGAGCAGCTGCAGCACACGGTTTTGTTGGGAGGTTTTGGGGAAGGTTTAGGCAGCGGCCAGCCAGGGTACCAGTTTTGGAACGCTAGGGGATCCCCATTGGCCCACCGAGTCCAGTTCATAATGGGGCTGCTGGAGTCACTGCCGTTGATATAGTGTGCGGTGAAGGAGCTTTCTGTGTAGCTTGCAACAGTGCTGGTTAAGTCGCCGGTGGAGTTGTCGATAGAGTTGTTTTTGAAGTTAAAGTTCTTGCGAAGACCGATCCAGTGGTCAGAGGTGACGTTCCGGGCAAGGGCCTGACTGTTGTCTGGAGTCAGTGTCACCAGCTCTTTGAAGCAGGCCTGGCCACACACAAAAAGCTACCGTCAGTCTTTTATAGATGGGCCAAAGACTGGAGAGCATTTCATGTTATGAGATGGTTTTCTTTAACAATTTAGATTAAATCTATAAAGCTGAGAAAAATGACAGGAAAAGCGCTACAAATTTATATACTAGTAGATTTTGTCTTAAGTCTTAGACCAGTGTTTAAAATTGCTCACATATACCAATAGATGTGGCTCATGGCTCTAAACTGCAAGATGATGTTTGATACAACCTGTGCTAAAGATATATCCGCCGCATTTAAACACACAGGTAAGCACACAGTCGACACAAGCACCACTAAAAACACTTTTTTGCTTCAAATATAACCCGGTACGTCAGTTTTGCATACTGAGTTTTGCATACTGAATGCCTGTTGCTAGCATTTAGGCTATTCTAAGTTAACAAACAGCTGCTAGTCTAATCCATAACCAAGGTTTCCAAATGTTAGGCAAGTCATGTTTCTATTATTCCTGTGATACAGGTGTACAAAAACTTAAATTTCCTTTGCCACTACTTTGTAGGTATTGATATCCTTTCATCAAAGGGAACCTAAATCCATTCAGGCCGTAATTGGAAAATATAAAAAAGGGTCTGTTTGATACAGAGGATGATCTCAAACCCAGTAACGACCACCAGGAAAAGAAGTTGGAAAATACTGATGGTCACCTGTCTCTTAGTAGATACACCTATGGTATCAGTTTTAAAATCCTATGTTGCCTTGTTCTCTAGTTATCACATTTCACAAGATTTTCAGAAAACTTGACCTCTGACCTTGAGTTCACGGTCACTGAGATTCAAACTGAGATTCTTAGATATCAATTTCAAACTCCTATGTCAGTTGCTTCTTGAGTTATCGCATCCACAAACTTGCATTTCCACACCGCCAACCTGCGCCCCCGTCAGGCTGGGTGATGACATTACCTCATCGGTCTTTTATGGCTGAGGGGTAAAAATGCAAACCATTGGAAAAGCTGCCCTTTTTATGGCTTTGCTAGATTAGGACGACGATGCTAGATGTCAGCAGCCCAAGCAAGGTGAAGAGGTTTTCTGACCATCAACTCAACTGAGACAAACAGTGTATTTCAAAGAGCGAAGTGCAGCACTGTGAAATTCTGCTAATGTGGTGGAAGGATGCTGCTGGTGAAGCTAATTGCCAGGCAAAAAAGGTCATAAGTGCCTTCATCTCTGAAAAAAAAAATCTATATAGATGCTGATAATGACAGCATTTAACACTGAACTTTAACACTTCAACATAGCATTGAATGTATTGTTAGTCTAAATTTGCTCCTCTGAATATATAAATGAGCCCATATGGCATAGAAACTGAACACCTAACTTTTTTTTTCCTGGAAACACTCTTTTGTCTGATCATTTGTTAATAAAATTCCAATAAGCAGCTACTTTAAACCACTACTTTAAAAAATAGTGCACTACACAGCACTGGAAACAAAAATTCAGTGCTCTAAAACATCTTCTGAAAGCGCTGTAACAAAGTTTACAAGAGCGTACCACTTTGTTATCTGCAATACTGTGTGCCAACTCAGAGCAGCTACTTAAACTATACTTGGACTCATAAATACAAGCCAGATAACCCGAAAGGACATTTGTTCCTATCAAAAGAGTTTTTCCTTGCCCCTGTTGGATACTGCTTGCTCATAAGGGGTCTCTTGATTGTAGGGTTTTAACCTTACAATATGAAGCACCTTAAGGTTTTTGTGATTTGTCCCTATTTAAATAAAGCTGAATTGAACAACAATGAATTTCTCAGTCATCTTGCTTTATTTCTACTTGAAATCAAAGCTACTCAAAAAAGCAACTATAATAATAATTTCTTAAAAACAGCCAGAAATAAAGTTAAATCTTGATCATAACTGAATCTAAATGACAGTGAAGAAAACAAATCTTCCAATCTGTACTGCACACAATGGCAAGTCTGAATTTTTTTAAGTTCCATATTGAATCCCCTCTCACATATCCGCCTTAGTGAATAAAACTGACGTCGTAGAGCTCAGCTTCATGCTTCAGCCTGTTAGTGCATAAACTTCAGGTTTAGCCTGTACCTGACAGTAGTTTCGGGCGTCAACCCAGGTGAGATTTTTGCGCTGGATGAAATACTCTCGCTGTGCATCGCTGTACATCGACGTCAGAGCTGAGGAAGGAAACGGCAGACAAAGGTTTGCTTGTTTGCGTTTTTAAAGGCTTTCCAAGTTATCAGTCAACCAATCAGGAAGCATAACTAGCTTTTTTTTCCAGAGTTTTCGCAATGCTGGGGTCATCTTGTATTTGCACTATGATTACAGAGACTATAATACCATGTAGTGTAGTGAGTGGAATAACAGATCTAAAAAACATGAACATTTTCAGATTAAAATACCTTTAAATGGTGACTATAAGAACACTTTCACACAAACATGCTCCCAGTCCTATTACCCACACTTCAGTATCATCTTTGAACAAAAAGTAGTGTTTTAAAGTACAGATGAGGACAGAATTATTATCCACAATATTTAAAACATTTTTTAAAGTATATCCCCAAATCTTGTTACACAGTGCATAGAATCTTTAACACTAGTATTCCAAACATCTTAATTTTAGATTAACATTACTTTATCGTTTTACTGTTATTTCCCCAAAACTACCAGGGTCGAAATTATTAGCCTCCCTCTTGCTAATAGTCAACCGTGTATCTTTTATTGCTGGATAACAGGCTGCATTCGTTTATTGTAGTTTTAAACTAGTCTCACACACGTCTCCGAGAAATCCCCGGGTTAGGGTTTGTTCTGGGATCTTTAGGCACATCTTCCACTAGTTTTCTTTGTGGTGTCTTTGAAACCATTTGCTTCCTGCCTCTGTCAGGCTTGTTCTGTACTGTGTGGCTCTCTTTGATTTTCTTGATTATGTTTCTCATTCCAGTCCTCGACACTTAGAAAAAGCTGTGATAACTTTGTATATATCCATCTCTTGCTTTGTGACCATCAAAGCAAGACTTTTTTGGGGGGTAAACCCTCACTGAAGTATTATGCTGTTTGTAAATTGGAAGACAACCCTCAGGTTTAACTTGATTTTACAAGAACTGAGCGTTAAAAAGTTAAAGCACAGCAGTGAACAGCAGTGGTCTGCGTTATGGCTCAATTAAAACATCGGTTTTCACGCAGAATTGAGTACAGGGTGCAGAGAAGCCAAAATGTAATGTTCCCACATAAGGACACAGGATCGCAGGATGTTAATAAACTGACAGCAGTTATCACATAGGATGAAAATACAGGACTATCATATTCCTAAAAGTCTGGACTTGATGTCTCCTTGTTGTACACAGTCTCACAAAATATTTTCTGACATACAGATCAAATTTTTCTAAATAAACTAAATACTCACCACAGCACAGTAAAATGCAGAATTTCACCTGAAACTTCGCCATATTGGCGCTCTGTACGCTCCCAGCCTGATACTGTATCAGAAGAGGGGAAAAAAATAAATTAAACAAAAGAAACAAAGTGACTAAAAACTCCAGCTAATCAAAGACAACAGCCAAAAGGTGAAATACTTGATGCCTCACCACTCACCCAGTCTACAGACGATGCATCTCTTGTGACCTCTCTGTGATGCTGGCAAATAAAACCGGTTATAAACCGCACATTTGACTGGTGTCACAAGGCTCCATTCAACTGTAGGAACCTTTAAACAGCACCAGCTTTGCATTTATAATCCAGACTTGCAAAGCACAGAAAAATATTTGTTTATGCTGTCCAACAGAACACAACACCACAGTGATCCTTATCGCATTTATTTCACGTTAAAGCTTAAAGTTACACAAAAAGTAATTAGTACAATACAAAAGTGAAAAACAACAGAAAAATATAGAGAAACCCTCTTATACAAAACTATTTTCCCAAACTAATCAAAAATAATAAGGAATGCCTTTTAACACATTTTTGTTGGCAGTGTAAAAACGGTTTGGTCAGCGGGGACATCAACAGGACAGCTCACATTTACTTTTTATGAAAAAGGTCCAAAAGGGGAAGAAAAAGGTTTTGTTGTCATTGCATCCATTTACTGTGTGCGACTACTCAAGTAACACTAACTTTTACAAATCAGACACTTATTTTTTCTCCTGTAATAAAATCTACACTAAAAGACTGTTAGTTCAGGGGATGATCCAGCCAGCCCCTCATCTACCAAATCTAACTGAAAAAAATAAAAAAATAAAATAAAATTTAAAAAAAAAAAAAAAAAAAAAAAAAAAAAAAAATATGTTCCCCACAACAGGCAAACAAAAAATGGTGACAGTGAAAACTGATACATCCGCATTTAGAAAGGAAAGAAAAAAAAAAAAAAAAAAGCCCCACTAAAGAATGATCAGTTAATACTATGGGTTAGTTCTGTTTTACACTGCAGACATGATTACACATTGCATATGAATCAAGGTTGGGCAGAGGTGGTTGCATTTCCCAGACAATCATGCAAACTAGATATCTGTTTAAAAATTATATGGTGCAACAGGACTGTAGCACAGTAATACAGCAACATCAGGAGCAAATTCCATTCAAGTTTTCCAAGCCTAGCTTTGAACTTTATTTAAATAAACGGCAGTGACTCGTTATGACAAGGATCGTTCATAATCTCACTCAAACCATGTTGAACGGCTCCAACCCAATTAAGAACACAGGTTTTTCTCAAAAACATTTTTAAAAAAAAAAGAAAAACATAACTGAACACAACAGTATGTCAGTGTACAGTGACTGAGTACAGGCAGTACAGTTTTAAGAACCTTTTTAACTGAGGCAGGATGGCATTTTGGTTTTTAAATGGGCATTTAAAACCTGAAATAGACCTGAAGGCTCAGACAAAGACGTGACGTTTGTTTTCAAAATGAAGGTGACGGGCATCTTAGTCGCTGTCACTCCTCTCTCCTCTCTGCAGCAGCCTCTTTCCACTGGAGGGCACGGGAACCTCATGCTTCACTGAGACCTTTGACTTGCTTTTGCTGCAGAGAGAAAGCAGGGTTATAAAATGATGCAACATATTTAGGATCAATGTACATCCCAGTACACTCATCCAAGCTGCTAAACCAAAAGCATTACTTCCGCTTTAAATACCCAAAAGGTTACAGGTAGCAAACACAACAAAACCATGGCATAGCCAATTGAATAGCCCATGTTAATTTACTCTACCCTACCTTTGGGTATTCAACACTGGATGCTTCATTTTTGTTTTCATCTATAATTACCGTGACGGTAAAACTCAGAAAGCACTGAGCTGCATCTGTATAACCCTAAAGTTTCTCCCTGTAAGGAGTTTGTTTGTTTTAAATTAGAACCCTCATGCAGCCAATTCTGATCTCTACATTAACTGTGGACATGTCACCCTATACTTACACACCTGATATAATACTGGTATTCACCCTACGTTGTAGCAATGCCATGTTTACAGTAGTTTAAAAGTGCTCACATCAAACAATGTGAAACCAGAGGTTCAACTTTGTTTTCATACAACATGAAAAACAGACGGACCATCAAAACGACACGGCTAATTTATTACAAAAAGCTCTGTTTAGCTATAGTGTGAGCATCATAAACAATACTTAATGTGGAGCTATGCTGGTATGTGCTTCATGGTTAACAACCACACACAGCGACCTCTAGTGTCAGGATTAGGAGACTCCAGGTTATGATGAAAACAGGATAAATTCTACTGCAGTAAAGCCCAAAGGCACACCTGACAAGTGGAACGAGCTGAGACTGACTCCCTGTTGTTGTCAGTTTGCAGTAGCTGTTGTCATATCCAATAAAAGTTTCCAGGGTGCATCCTACCTGTCCTTGTCAAGCAGCTCCAAACCGTCATTGATCTTCTTCAACATCTCATAACGCTCACGCCCACGAACCTGCGGCAGAAATTAGAGGACAGTCATGAAATTGAAAGGCTGAGAGAGAATTTCAGTGTATTTGTATGCATATTTACTTACAGGGAGGAGAAAAACCTCCTTGTCTTCCTCCTCAGCACTGGAGGTACATTTGGACTTCTTTGTGGACGTGTCAGGAGGTGGTGCACTCTCTGGTTAGGAGATAAATAAATCAGTGAGGTCAGGAAGAAAACAAAACAAGAACAGAAATTGAAACCAGCGTAAAGCAGCATAAACGTACTTCGTTTTTTCATCTCTTTGGTGCCGCTCTCCTTCTTCTGTTTATTGTCCTCCTCAGTTTTACGGTCCCTGCCTGGACAAGCGCAGACGCGCACCTCGAAGCACCTCCGGCCCAAAACCAGCCCCCTAGAGAAGCACATGCAATGCAGTAAGGATCAAACGGCTTTTCTCTGCTGCACAAACAAACTGTAAGATGAGACTGAGCAGTTTTAAAGATAAAATAGACCAAAAACCAAGATGACCTGTTAAACAACATCACCAGAGAAATGGTTTCTGCTGCCCTTCTGAGCACATGAGAAAAGACTGACTTACTCTGGACTCTCCAGGGTCAGGATGGTGAGGATAGGTCTGCGGTTCATCCCGCCCATGCAGGAGCTGTTGCACATGAAGCTCAGCAGGATGGTGGTCATCTCTGAGCCCAACTGAAACAGGAAGAGTATAAATATTAAAATGTACTTCTGGCTCACGCAACTAGAGTTAAAAGGTAATAGGACACACATCCAAGAAAACGAAAAAAAAAAGAAAAACCCTTTTCTAAGAGCATTTATCAGACACACACACACACACACACACACACACACACACACACACACACACACACACACACCTTTATGTGGCATTACAAACACCAGTGTTAGTCTGCACTGTTCTTTCCAAAGTAAAAAAAAGAGACCACATTTTTTTATATTGTAAAAGTACAACTTATTACATATCAAGTTATAGCAAGATCATGAAAATTAAGTCTTTTTTTGGATGATTGATTATTATATGTAATCTGTATGAAACTCCACTGAAGAAATGCACACCTGTATAAAAGTGAAAGTATTCAACTTATGTGTAAATCGTACCCCTACCCTGACCTGTGTGGGTGTGTGTTCAAAAACGTCTAGAGCTCTTGCAGCTCTAGATTTATCCCAGTAACACTTCATCCATCCATCCACTGACAAATTTAATGAGACCAAAGGAGGAAACATGAATGGGTACAAATCAAAGTAGTGTAGAAAAAGCAGGGATGTGCACCTCAGAGTGAACACAGTTGGGCAGTCATACCTGTGGGGGCTCATATGGTACAGTCACACTGTGTCTCTTTGTGTGTCGATCTTCAAAATACTGAGCCCTCTGATTGCCCTCCACTCTGATCAGATGGCTGCGATGCTCCGCAGCTGAATAGACGACAGATTAAAACAAATTGAAATAGTCAGGGATGCAC
Source organism: Oreochromis aureus (assembly GCF_013358895.1). Lineage (NCBI taxonomy): Eukaryota > Metazoa > Chordata > Actinopteri > Cichliformes > Cichlidae > Oreochromis > Oreochromis aureus. Next base: position 20,592,910 of record NC_052944.1, on the reverse strand, counting down.
CGACAGTTAGGCAAGACTACATTTACTGTGTAGTCTGTGTTAGTTTTGCACTAGTTAATTATTTAAATATGGTGTGATGACAATTGCAAAGACTTGTTTTTAATAAATGAAGGGTTTTTTGTACTCCCAAATTAATTTGAAATTTGCCACATTGTTGCCTTGGCATCATTCCTAACAATCAGAATCGATGCATCCCTTCAATCCACCTCCAACTCTTCTGCTCAGTCATATTTCAACCAATTTGCTCCTAAAAAAAAAAAAAAAAAAAAAAAAAAAAAAAAAAAAAAAAAAAATTTGCTGTAAAGTAAAGTGTCCCTTACAGTCCGCGTTCTGGTGATGGGGACATCTGCGAACAACATCAGCCACATGCTCCGTCTTCTTGTACACGGCGGTGGCCCTGAGTACAGCACCCTGAGGAGGCTCCTTGCTCACCAGCACCTCAATGGGACTGGTCTTTGCCAGCTGACAGTACAGTTTGTTGAGCACCTCTGAGTACTTCATAAAAAATAAAAATAAGAAGTTTCGTTAATAACATATTTCTGGATTGAAATGCTCACCAAAGACAAAAAAAAAAATTAAAAAAAAAATGTTTAAATCTTCAATCTCAAACAGATCCAAATGTTCAACTAGTCTTTCTACCCTAAAACAAAATAATCCCAAATTAAATACATTAACTTTTCTAAGCAGCAAAGCAAAATGAACCAGATTAAAACTTTAACCCTTTCTGTTCTGATGGTGCAGGAACATGTCCCGTCATGTCAGAGCAGCGCTTTGCAAGCAGAAGGCACTTCTCCTGCAGACCAGAGCAAGTGGCGGGGGTGGCGGGGGATTACACTGCAGAGCACCCTAACTTTAACTGAGCTAGCCAACCGCATTGCACTACATGGTGAGTCACTGTGAAGACTTCAACACTATTGGCTCTTCAAATGCAGCAACTGACTGTGGAAGTTAAATTTTAGCGAATCGTCACAATGAATAAGATTCCACATGAATGGCACAATGACCGATACCAAAGAATGGATTTTTAATAAAAAGCCAAGGTAAGATGTTTTGTTCTTCATCTTAACAATCAAGGGGTAACTTAAAAGCAGTGACTTTACTCATTTAAGACCTTTTCATTAAAGAGCCTCCACATTTTAAACTCTATATGAGAGTTTAACTTGTTTTATTAAATTAAAACAGTTACAAAACAAATAAAATACGCCCTTCTGCATAAAAAAAAAAAACTACCAAAACTAAGTTCAGCAACTGGTGCCTAAACTAAAAGCAGCTCTCAAGGTCTTCTTTATCTGTGGCGAAAGCCTCAAAAAGCAGCTTTCTGCTCCATGTCATGTGGTTGCAGAATAATCGACTGAGAGCACCTTCAAACTTTACATATATAATGCATCTTTGTTTAATTACTTGGATTCAGTTAAAATTCCCATTATGTTAAAATTCCTGGTGACATTTTTGGTCGTTTGTTTCACACCAATTAAAACAGATGTGAGACAAATAACATTTATCATCTTGTTAAAAAAAGAAAGAAAACTACAAGTACAGTTATAACGTTTTCAGAGGTCAGATGAACCATAACTTACAGTTGAAGTCACTGATTTTGCTGTTCCAGACTTTTGAAATCTCAGCTGAAACCCACATTCGCCAGGATAATCAGTTGTAACCGGTACGGTGGAGGCCGGGGGTGTAATGCCATCTTTATGTAAAATGTCATTTGGAAGCTCAAAGAGATTTTCATCAAAGTTTTCGGCCAATTGGTGGTCAGTGATGAGCTGGAAACAGAAAGGGAAGTCAGTTTGCTTCCATGAATAAACATGCAGGTTGAAGTCACAGGAATCTCTACAAATCTTTAAAGATGCTATTCTGCAGAAGGTCGGGTAATCACACCTGAAGCATCTCCATGGTGCCATCTGACCTCCAGGTTTCTTCATGACCTGCTGTACTGCTGTTCAAGTTGAGATAGTGTCCAAACAGACAGACAGAGATTCAGTCACATTGTAGAAGTAATAATTGACTTTTTTTTTTTCTTAAATGGCATCTGACATAAATACTTTACTCACGGTATAATCTTGTCCCACAGCTCTTTAAATGAATCCTGGCTGAGGGGTAGATTCTGGCTCAGCTGTAAATCCTCAAAGCCCGGCTCTGCCATAGTCTCTCCCCCTCCTCCTTTCCCAGTGGTGAAGCAGGCAGGCTGTGGATATCAACAGGAAATGAGCACGGGAGATTAACTTAATGGAGGTATGCAGCAACTCACATCTCCTACAGTCTTAATTTAACAGTTTGCCCACAAGTTTAATCAAACAAACTCAATCTAGCATTCGTTCTATTTTTTTTTTTTTTTTTTTTTTAGAAAACCACAGCACTTTCGCTTTATTGTTGTTATTTTGTTGTTATTATTGATTTATTTATTTGGTGTGGTCGAAACAAAAAAGCGAAAGGAAAAACAAGGAGCAGAGAAAAGCAGTTTTAATCTAATTGATTAAGTCTTGTAAACAAAGATCGTCGTAAAAACAGTTTCTGCGGCACAGGAAATCAGAGTTCAAAACAAGCAGGCCTTTGACTCGAAAAGCTGCCAACTAACCAAGTCAACTACGGTTAGCTTAAAAATAAACAGATTTTATAAAAGCAAGAATAATAAGAGATTTTTTTCCTTAACAGCGCTTTTGAAGATCATTTAAATACCAGACCAACTTCTGCCTTTGCGGCCCAAACAGCCACTACGATTAGCTACCGTCCAGTAGTAGGCCGACGTTTTAATTGAATGAAGCTAGCTCGCCGTTTCAAGTATGGCCACCGTGTCGACGTCTCAACAGTAATAACACCCCGTACACACTTATTTCGAGTCAAAACGTACCCCGAAGTAAATAAACACTGTGCATCCACAGCCCGCCTCACATTTATAGGTTGAGGTTGTCGAACTGCGTTAGCATGACTAGCTAGTTACGTTAGCACGACGTTCGGTTAAACGTTAGCTAGCGAAACTGTCGTAAAAACTTCACCGTCGTATAAATGTTACTCTCGGGGATTTGCTTTAGTGCATGAGGCATGTACGACCACACGGGTACCTTAAGCGTCCCACTGGTGAGTCACAGGTGACAGCAAAGCGTCAAAACCGCCGACAAGCCAAAATATTTTTCTGCGGACCGAACACGTTGTTGAGGGGATTCCCATAGAAAGAGGAGGAGGGGCTCTTCTTAAGGGCTAGCTTGTCCAATCGCAGAGCTGCTTTTCTGACACAACGCAAACGAAACGATGATGATGTGTTTAAAACTATCGTAAACACGGCACCGTTCGCAGGAAAAGCGATAAACTTGATCAAAATGTAACCCATGACCTTAACCTTAACCTTATTATGGAAAAGTGTCAACGCTTTCATTGATGTGATTTGGTTTTCAAGAGAGATCTCAAGAAATTTCTCTTTATTATACATTTATTTGAATAAATCACACCAAACACATATTGTACACCAAAATTGCGATTGCAGTGTTTAAATACTTCCCTAAGTTATCCAAATGCAAAGGCTGAGGCTACGCTATAGGCTAATACATTTTCAATTGTCTTGGTTTTATTGATCATTTCCTTTTCAGCCAGATTTCTCATATTTTAAGGTTTTCTGGTGAGTATTTGAATGTGACATCATGACATCATAATAAAAGGAGAGAGAAACGACTGGATGTCAAAGTACAGTTTAATACTATCCATATGTTCAGCTTACAAATAAGAAATTCAGAAGGTCTTTTGCCAGAAATACTTTCTTTCTAGTCTAACAAATGAGGAGAGCGTGTTTAGAAGATGGAAGGAGCACTCTGAGGAACTGATTAATTAAGAAAGTGAGAGAAAGAGCAGGACAGAAAGAAAGCTACTGAATGAGGAGGTGCAGGGGATTGGTAAGGAGGCAGTGAGGGCAGAGGATGAAGAGTGGAAAGGTGGTTGGTCTAGATGACATACACTGTATTGCCCAAAGTATTTACTAACAAGTGTTAGGTCACGTAAAATCACAGAGCAGGGTCAGCAGATACTGAGGCGTAAAGCGCACAGAGGTCGCCAACTTCCTGTAAAGTCAACCTTCTTTACCCTTCCTGGATTGCGGTGACATAATTTACATGAATGCCTTTGCTCACTCTCTTCATCTGTTGGATTCTGTCTATCACGGGGCATTACGATTTATAACAGGCTGTAAACCTTTAACACACCACTGTACTCTATATTTTCTGGTTGACTTGTCCTCATTGGCCTTACGTAGGATGGTTCATTGGTATCACTTTATCTATAAATCTATTACTGGTTTACTGCCCTATTATTTAACAGAGTACATGTTACGCAAACAGTTTAGTCAATGACTAGACACTGTGCGTCTCAAAAGACGTACAAATGTTTTGGTGAAATCATCACTGTCTCATTGAGTCTCAATGGGACTACCTGTCGCACAAAGATGGCATTACATACAGTGTGTTTGCATGTTTCTCATATCCCAGTACATTATTTGTGCTTAAAACACACTGGCTATCTGTGTAATTAAAGGTTAAATTTAAAAAAAAAGACTTATATGACTGTACTGTGCCAAATGTAAAGTTAGGGGAGGAGGGATGATGGTGTGGGGATGTTTTTCAGGAGTCTTTGGGAACAGCTTGGGGATTGCCCTTTCCTGTTCCAACTTCACTGCACACCAGTGCATCAAAGAAAAGTCCATAAAGACATGAATGAGATCTTTTGAGGTGGAAGAACTTGAAAGGCCATCACAGAGTTCTAACCTCAGCCTAATTGAACACCTTTGGGGTGAAATGGAGCGGAGACTGTGGGCCAGCATGTGACCTCACAAATGTACCTCAGGCAGAATGGTCAGAAATTCTCATAAAACAGCCCTAAACCTTGTGGAAAGCCTTTCCAGAAGAGCTGAAGTTGTTATAGCTGGAAAAGCTGCAAAATCTGGGCTGGTCAATGGACTTTTTATACCAGCTTGAAAAACACATCCTTTGTTTCAAGTATGCCTTATTGCCATAGCTGAGATGTGTTGCAGCTCGTTAGCCACTGCATAAAGACTGCCATCTCAAAATGCCTTTTTTTGTTCCCTGGGATCTGATCTGCAGTGATCGTGTCTGTAACTGTGTAACCCTGTGTGGCTTGGTGTGACTTATTTGTGGGTAAATGTGTACATTTACAAAGGCAAGTGTATTGGTTCACAGTGGAAGCTCACCTCTGGCCTC